>NW_028317922.1:2950833-3574166 GCF_062004578.1 Staurois parvus
AGTGCTCCATCATTGGTATCAGTGGAAGGATTAGTGCCTCATGATTGGTATTAGTGGGAAGAACAGTCTCCATCTTGGGTGTCAGTGAGAGGAATAGTGCCCCATCATTGGTGTTAGTGGGAGGAATAGTCTCCATCTTGGATATCAGTGGGAGGAATAGCGCTCCATCATTGGTGTCAGTGGGAGGAATAGTCTCCATCATTGGTGTCAGTGGGAAGAAACGTACCTTATCATTGGTATTAGTGGGAGGAATAGTCCCCTTCATTGGTGTCAGTGTGAGAAATAGTGCCTCCTCAGTGGTGTCAGTGGAAGGAATAGCATCCCATAATTGCTACTGGTGGGAGGAAAAGTGCCCCATCATTGGCGTCAGTGGGATAAATAGAGCCCAATCATTGGTATTAGGGAGAGAAATAGTCCCTCATTGTTGGTGTCAGTGGGAAGAATAGTGCCCCATCATGGGTTTCAGTGGGAGGAATAGTGCCCAATTGTTTATATCAGTGGGAGGAATAGTGCCCCATTGTTGGTGTTCATGGGAGAAATCGTGCCACAGGGACCAGATAAAGGCAAGCAAAGGGCTGCATTTGGCCCACGGGCCGTAATTTGGAGACCATTGCTCTACACACATCACCTTTTAGCATCATACATATAATCATGTATTCTAGATTATTTTCACAAATTTAGTCTATTTTATCTACCCCAAAACCCATCGATAGACTGTACCATACGTTGGTTTTAATGGGGTCCAGCTGACTATCTGCTATATGTTATTTGGGTCAGTGTTAGTGTAGGCGTTTTAAGTGACTCACAGAGGTGTGTTCTCTGCTTTGCAGACAGGTCACAGTGTGTTAGAAATGATCTCTATTCTGCGTTAATAAAATTCACACTTACATTTGGAAGAAGAAATGTTGTCATGGAAATGCATTGGCAGGAACACCTGATGTTGCACTCAGTACTAAGGAGGCTCAGACGCTGATCACAGATCTCTGTTCATATAGTTCCATCTCATCATCATTTCTCTGTAAATCAGTCTTGTGATAGTTCACACGTTCAAGTGAGCTTGTTTATTGTTTTTTTTTAAATCATTTTGATCTATGAATGTTCTCCAGCCAAAACTAGTAAAAAGAGATCATTCAAAGTCCATCTGGGAGAATCACTGACCAGACCCAGCCACACTGTGGATCAGCTCCTGTAGTTTGTTACAGAGACACAGTGCAAGGCAAACACTTCTAAGAGCATCTCCCTGTATTGATGGTTTTGCAGCCAATCTGTCTTAATGAATGACATGCTGTGACTAATGGGGCTGTCACATTATTCCTCAGGGGTATAAAACTTAGGTGATTTCTTAAAGTGAACCCAGACTTAAAGTGGAAGTCCAGCCAAGATTAAAAAACAAACATCAGAAGCTACCACATCGGCCGTCCTGTATCCTCGACATCTTCAGTGTGGACACCCGGCTGTAACGGCTTGCGGCTTCACAGCCGGGTGCGCTTTGTGAATGGCCCCGTAGTCTTCTGGGACCTGTCACGCATCCGAGAAGACTACGGGGAGGGGGGAGGACAACTTCTATTTCCGATCGCCTAGATGATTACAGTGGAAGTGAAAGAAGGTATCTGTCAGATCTGGGTACCCCCACTCCCCGAAAGTGCCAATCTTTAATAGGGAGCTAGGGACGAAGCCTCAAAGTGGAACTTCCCTTGTGGGTGTGTGTTAAAGCGGTAGTAAACTCATGCACATTAAGAAAAAAAATCTGTATCGCATACTAGCACATTAAAAAATACTTAAAATGAAGCCCTCCAGCTGCATGCTGTCACGGCTTCCATCTTCACCCAGTTTTCCTCGTGGGTTCACGGGCTGCAGCCACTTGAATGGGCAAGCTGCAATGATGTATCTCCTGTGCACATGCCATGGCACGCGTATGTCATTCCTTCAGAGCGCATATGCTGGTGGTGTCACTGGCTGGAGCAACACTGAACATCTCCTAAATGGTGCATGTTTAGGAGATATTCCTTGTACCTACAGGTAAACTCTATTTATTTCAGGTACTTATATAGTGCCATCAATTTAAACAGTGCTTTACATATATATTGTACATTCACATCAGTCCCTAACCCTCAAGGGGTGTACAATCTAAGGTCCCTAACTCACATTCATACACATACTAGGGACAATTTAGACAGGATCCAATTAACCTACCAGCATGTCTTTGGAGTGTGGAAAGATACTGGAGGAAGCCCACGCAGGCACGGGGGGAACATGCGAGCTCCAGGCAGGTGGTGCTGTGGCTGGGATTTGAGCCAGTGGCCCTGGTGTTGCTAAGTGGAAGTGCTAACCGTTTAGCCACTGTGCTGCCCTGTATTATAAGCTTACCTGTAGGTACAAGTATCCCAGTGGTGTTTATTACCACTTTCAGCAAACCCATCTTCCAGACAGTGTGAAACAAGTTGATTGTGAATAATACAGCACTACAGCAAGTATCCTGTAGCTGTTCTTTTGCTCAGGGCAATTTATTCTTTTCAGTTGCCCTGTCTTTGAAGGATATCCTACATCCAGCCTGCTGATGACAGCATCAACCCTAGGTTCACACCCAAGCGTTTTCCGAAGCGGTTTGCAGAAATGCAGTACAGTCCATTTAACATGATTTCCTATGGGACACGTTCACATCTCCACGTTTTCACCCAGTGCATTTTTTTGGGAAGAGTCAGTGACTTTTTTGAACGCAAAAAGTTACATTTTTGGTTCTACAGACTTCAATGGAAACTCTATAGACTTCAAATGGAAACAATGGAAACTTCAATGGAAACACAGCAAAAACCCCCAATGTAGTGGGTTTTTGCTGTGCTTTTCCTGCATTTTGATGCATTTTGCATTTTTTGCCTAGCAACAAGAAAAATTTTTTTAAAAATGAAAAAAAACCATGCAAAACTTATTACAAGCGCGGCAAAAACGCAGTGCAGAAATGTCTGAAACGCAAACTTCATAGCCCTGTTGCATAAGACATCAGCAGTCAGGTGTGGGAAGAAGACACAGATTCACCATCCAGCCTTGCTGCCGGCAGCCTGTAAAGCTCTGTGAGAGGCTGACAACTGATGCAGCTAGACAGTGCACCAAGCAATACTAACATTTAGCCTTGGTTCACACTATGAATTGCACAGTAACTGCAGCACATTCCTGTGCAATTCGTTTGTGCACCACATTCCTGTGCAATTCGTTTGTGCACCACATTCCTGTGCAATTCGTTTGTGCACCACATTCCTGTGCAATTCGTTTGTGCACCACATTCCTGTGCAATTCGTTTGTGCACCACATTCCTGTGCAATTCGTTTGTGCACAACATTCCTGTGCAATTCGTTTGTGCACCATATTCCTGTGCAATTCGTTTGTGCACCACATTCCTGTGCAATTCGTTTGCGCACCACATTCCTGCGCAATTCATTTGTGCACCACATTCCTGTGCAATTCGTTTGCGCACCACATTCCTGCGCAATTCATTTCTGCACCACATTCCTGTGCAATTCGTTTGCGCACCACATTCCTATGCAAATCGCACCAGTATGGTGCAATTTGAGCCCATTAATTTTGAATGGGATCAAATCGCATCGCACCAAAGACAAGCATGTACCAATATTGGATTCACACTGCAACCTGATCGCATGGTCATTTTGCACGACGTGAATTTGGGGTGATTGCACTGACACCAGCTGCAGATTGCAAGGGCAGTGAGATTTGAATGTGGTGCAGGAAACAGCCATGGAGTGTGGGTTTCCCACTTTCTAATTTGAACCTAGGCTTAGGGCAATATATGAATCCCTGAAACGCAAGCGGTCAGCCTTCCAGGCATTCGTTCCTGTGTGTATACTGCCATAAAAAATTAGAACCACTCATGTTACCATCCAGCCCCATCCAGCAGCAGCTTTTTTATTCTCTCCTAGGGCTTTAGAGGCTGCCGGCAGGAGGCTTGATGGAGAAGAGGCCTAAATGTTAATTTTGTCTGGGGTTAAGCTGTAATCAGCAGTAGTATAACAGAGACGTCACCCATTTAGCAGAACATTTGGACCTACCTCAAATGATATGACGCATGTGTTGTATGTAACCGGCACTCCCTAAACATTTTTACTAGCATTTCAACATTTCGACACCCAAGACAAAAAAAAAAAAAAGAAACACTTTTTGGCACACAAACACTCAATGAATGCTGTAGGCAAAACTGTGCATAAAAAGAAAACAGAGGAGCACAGAGGACTTTTGTGCCTTTGCTGGCACCCAATTACAGAATGGCACATTGTTCCATTGTTATTCCTTGATCCGACATCTAGTAAACATATGTGACAGCACTGCCTTCTAAGACATAAAAGTGGCTGACAAAGTAAGACTTTCCTTGCAGTATGTAAGCAGGACAGTTTAACCTGTGAATGGAGTTGTTTCTACAAATTGATTTTGCTGAGCTATCAAACTGCTGAAAAGGGAGGATAGATTAATAATCAGCTCTATTTAAATTTAGTTGTGCCGGCCATGGGGGTTTTAATGGAATGGCTGCAGTAGGCATCAACAGCAATCATTCCAAATAATATTGTATGATTATGCTTGCTGAATGGGGATCAAGCATGAATAAGGCACCTCATGCTTACATTCTGTTTTTACAATAGTCTTCAGTCCTCATGCACCTGTCTTAGGGCTCATGTACACTGTAGCTGATAAAATGACGTTGAGGAGCTGTTCAGCATTTTTTTCAGCAGCCCCTGAACTCTCCCTAATGTTTTCCTATGTGTCCATGTACACTTTGTTGTTTACAGTCATTTATAGGCAGTTGAGTTTGCAGTCGTTTTTTTCAACGCACCAAACTTGCGTTCAGGAGTAGGTTAACCGCGTTTAGAAGCATTCGCGTTTAGAAGCATTTTTTAATTGTTCCATGTCCAGATGCTATCCAGAGCCTTTTTTAATCATCAGAAATACATGCAAAGCGTTTTCCATGTATTCAAATGGACCCAGTACACCAGCGCAGTCAGTTCCAGGTTTCGCGTGAAGGAAACAATGGTAGAATGTGCCACATTATGCTCATGATGGGATCCATAGTGAATACAACCAGAAAAGACAGATCATCTCAGCACATACTGATCTCTCTGCTTCTGCTCTCTTTATTCCTCTCAAAATGTCTGAAATAGTTCATTTTTTACTATTCTTTAGTGCATTCTGGGCATTTGGGAAGGTCTCCTGAGGTTATCTTTTAAAAAGTTTCTAAATGCAAATGCACATAAACACGCATAAACGCGGTATGCAAATGCGGCTAAACTGACGTTTTTTAACCTGCGTTTTCCAGCAGTCAGTTTTCATCATTCAGAAGAGTTTTCCAAACACCCCGTGTACATGAGCCCTTAAGCTGACCATATGCTATACAATCTGCATATATATCTGCATATATAATCTGTTTTAGATCTACCATCAACTATGTAGTATAATGGCTTTTCTGATTTGATACTAATTGAATGGATAGTTTAGGTTTTTCCTCATATTACATAGTTTTGCTAAAGGTAAATGAGTCTATACAATCATATTGTATAGTGTATGTATAGCTTTAAGGATGGTTTACAACAGTTGTTTTCCAGTGCATTTTTAAACCATGTTTGCCATGTATTCCAATGGCCCTAGTTCACACCAGTATGGTCAGTTCCAGTGCTTCCAACATAAGTACAACTTGCTGCATTTTTTTGTTCAGAATGCATCAAAATGCACGCAACTGCACCAGAAAGCGCATTGTCCTAATGAAAATAAAGATTTTCCAAGTGTCCAAATTAAAAAAAAAAAGCAAAATTGCCTCCAGAATGCTGAAATGATGGTGTGAAAAAGCCTTTAATGTTTTTTTACATCCTCGGTCAGTTGAAGTTATTAAACTGAACAAGACCGCATTCAACTCTAAAAAATACATTATGGCTACACTTACCTTACATTTGTGTTCTGTTACTCTTTTTGATTTTTATTTATTTTTTTATTTGTAACGACTGTTTATATATTCTGTTTATATAGACAATTGTCTTTACATTCTAAGGCCTGGTTCACACCAATGCATTTCGCAGAAACGCACTACAGTCCATTTAACATGGTTTCCTATGGGACACGTTCACATCTATATACTTTTCAGCCACTGCTTTTTTGGAAGGGGTCATTTAAATTAAATTTTATTTAAATTAAATTTTTTAAGTGCAATATGGTGCATTTTTGGCTCAACAGACTTCAATGGACATGCAGTAGAAATGCGGGTAGTGCATTTTTGATGTGTTTTGGGTTTTTTGTGTCAATAGGAAGCTATTGACTTTGATGCAACTTTGATGTGACTTTGGATGGGTGCGACTTTGATTTGCCTTTTCTTTTCTTTTTTTTTGCTAATAGGAAAGTATGACAGTTTGTAGATGTGTGGAGGTTATTTTCATGGAAAAAGAAATTAAATGACCTTTTATTGCAGTACTTCAGTCTAAATGGGAGAATAATAAATCTCTATCTTCATGTCTGAAATGAAGAGTTAATAAAGTGTTTTCAAGGAAGAAAGTTGTAGCCTGGGAACACTCCTTGTGGTACGACTCTCTGTCACATATTATCGGAAGATTTCTTGGAGCTTGCCTTATTTTGACATTTTTAGGTCAACGGCAGATGTCAGCGAGAATAGAAAGCTCCTAATCAAGGTTTGCAGACTGGGATCGGGGAAGATTTGTCTGACTTATTTACTGATAGAAAATGTGCAAATCTAGTAATTACAATGAAATCCACTAATGAATGCTATTTGAACCCCCCCAAATATACAATCTGCATCATGGTTATAATAACACACTAATGGGTGTTTGCACATTCCTGGAATGCACAGTGTATTGTTCCAGAGAACTTGGCCACAAGTGTCTTGTGTCTAATGAATGCATTAACTGTAAATGCTGTGTTTCATATAATGGCCTTTCTATGAACTTTTTTATCCCTTGGTCATGTGTACATTCAGTAAAGCCAAATTCTCACACTCGCAGCATAGCAATCATCTTTAAAGAAGATCTTAAAGTTGTTGTAAACCTCTGAAATGAAAAATGAACAAAGCATATCCTTCTATACCATGCACTAGCCTCAATCCAAAACACATGGTGTGATTTCTGTCTGCTCTGTCACTAATCTATCTCACTTTTGATAGTTAATGCTCACACCAGACAATCCCAGGAGACATCCTGACCCCCTTCCCCAGCACACAGCTGGTGATTGAAAGCCACAGCTGTGCATGATTCCCTGTGAGACAGTGGGGGGTTCATCAGATTAGATTCAGCCCCCACCTAAGGAATGTGTGGTATAGTAGGCTGCAGAAAAAAAGAGTGCTGCAAAACACTCCCCCCACAGTTTCCTACACCCCCCACCATCCCACTATCTAAGAGCCAACCTCTTTTGTTTATTTACGTTTTTAAAATCTTACACTTTGCCCTGCCCTCTGCCTCCATCCCACAAAGGTTTGTCCCCACTCCTCCAGGGGAATGACTTTCTGATTTTCAGCTTTATCGACCCTTGTTACAGAAGGCTTTTACTATGACTGACAGCTGTGTCAACAAGTCAGAGAGCACATTATATCTCCTTCAATCACAGCAGAGCTGTACATATGACTTGTCCTGTAGGGCCTGGTTATGACTTTGTAGGCCACATAGGATATAGGGGCAACCTATTTTGCCTCGGTTCCTACTTCACTGCTTACCCAGGGCTTCATCTTTCCATTATCAGCAACCCAAAGGCGTAGCAGAGGAATGTAGGGAAGGCAAATATAAGCAGTTGGTGGAGCCACCATGTAAAGTGAACCTTTTGCTTTGGCCTTCAATGGTAAAGCACGAGTTCATTTTAAGTATTTGTCTTTTTAAAAAGGAGAATTTGAAGCAAAATTTAACAGTAACCCTTTACAGGATTACATAATGTGAAATTAGTACAGATTATATTCTGTATATTTGAGGAGGTCCTGTATTGCAAGTTAAGAACAGTACAACCAGATTTATTGAACTTTACTGCAGGAAAAGCACATCTTAGTCAAAAACATTAGTCAAAATTTGCTGAATGGACATAGAAGGAGTAACAGCACAGAGATTAGGTCACTCTGCTCTTTCCTACTGTCAGCATATCCTACAGCAGAGCCTGATGGCCTCCTGATTTTTCCCCTCCCTTTTGCAGTTAGATTGCTGCTGTGCAGAGGATTACAGAATGTAAGGTCAACTAAAATGCAGAATTGTGCACAAATTACTATAAAAATTCATTTAAACTGTTTAATTATTTCATAACTGCTTTTATGGTGTGTTTTCATGTTTGGCTGGAGTTTAGCTTTAAATGTCAAAAGACTGATGGATCTCAGACAAATGAATACATTGTAGACATAACTGAATTAATAATACATATACTATGTAATCATTACGATTTTGCTGTGGTTACTTTTGAAAAAGATTGGAGAAAAGAAAAAGTAAGGACGATGTGGTAAGGAATGGGAGAGCTCTAAATAGTGTAGCTTCTTTGGCATTTAAAAGCTACAAGTAGAAATATAGTATTACTTACATCTGTGTAAGTTTCAATAAACCATTAAAATGGTATGCAACCTGTCTTCAAACACGTGAAGAATATTTCCATGCAGATCTTACTTTGGGTGGACAATACATGGAGAGAACCAGACCTTACTCCCTCAGGGAGGGCTGTGTCAGGAGTGGTTGTAAGATGGGAGTTTTGGTGGAGCAAAGAGATCTTGAGTCCACTGTAAAAAACAGTAGTTGAGAGTTGCCATGGAATGTTTTATACAGCGTTTTACCTAACTATGACAAATAAAATAGATTTTATCTATTGAATGAAAGATATCGTAAATTGTCTGCTCCACCAATACTGGATACCTCTGGAAAGAGTCAGTTGACCAGCTTATTGTACTTTCCATGTGCACCCAAATTTCTTAAAGAAGCACATACAGTACATTTTACGTTCATTTTTACTGTATTTAATATGAAGAATTCTTCATGTTTTGGCAATAAAAAGTGATTTGTTTGCTCCAGGTGGTGGGGTTCTGGTTTTAAATAGATCCGGTAAGAAGGAGGCCTGCATTCATATGTATACAATTCCATCCTGCTTTCCTAAGACCTGCTGTGTAGTACTCTATTGAATCTTGTATTTTAATATGCATACAGGACTTGTGTGGGCTGAATATACTGTTGTCTTACTCAGTAGTTCCATTCTCCTGCATATTACCCTCCACTTTGGATATGAGCTATAGGCAGGATCAGGATATGTGTCCGGAGGGGCGACCTGTATGTGGAACAAATTCGACATAGTGAGGTTTGCTTTATACTTAGCAAGTCTACTGAGCTACTGTGTTTTAGTCTTCAATTTGTAGGTTTAAGGGTTCAAATAGCCTAAACATCATGGTGACATCCTGTATCACTCACCACTTCAACATAATCCATTCTCATTGTTTGGTTCTACCTGCTACAGAGCTCCTTGTAATATGTGTGCGTGGTAGAAGGAGAGGGACGGGTAGGAGATGGAAATACAGAAAAGGCTTTATAGTGCTAGGAGAAAGGAGTTAAATCCATCCTGACATACAAATATTGGGGGCAGGCCTAGTCATAATGGTCATTTGCTTTAGAACATGTATTGCTGGAGGATTAAACCAATTGGTGGTTGCCATGACTACAATCTCCCAAGATAAAATGCTGTTAAGACAATCATGAATAATCTGTTATTGTGCATTATGGCAGAGCTTTGTCAGATTTCATTTACATACTTTCTTTATTTGTTCTGCTGCTACATATATTTATCCCTCTCATGGGAAGCTGCGGATAGACAAATATGGATGACTATAACACTGTAACACTACAAACAGCTGAACAAAATAATAATAAACTAAAGCTAAGACTATATTAGAGTTGTAACATTGTTGTAAAGGTCAACTATGCAAAGAAACTGGTTGACATGATAATGAGGTCTAATGAACTCCAAACTGTGTGTTTGGGTCATGAAACGTGTTGAGACGTATACATCTGATTGGCGGACTTCAGTAAACAGTTATTATAATTGTGCCTATAAGTTATGAACTAATGTATGTAAAGCGGAACTTCACCCTCTCAATCAACAATGACTATTTTTAATCCTTATGCTGCTAGCAGTAGTAATTAGACAGGAAGATATATTATATTTACTTGTTTTACTTTTTTTTTATACATTTTTTCAGTTACTGCCTGGTTTCCATGCCTAAGCAAATAATGTCTTGCATCCCAGGGGTCTTCAGCAGGGGAGGAAGGGCTTTCTCAGCTAAGCACATCCTCCTGTCTGCATGTCTGAGCTAAGAGCAGATGGACTCCAAGAAGTAAATGCTTCATGAATCATCCACTCTTACTCAAGATGGCCATGGCCAGAAATACTAGGGGGTGATTTTCAAAGTGATTTCTCAGCAAAATAAAGCTTGGAGACATGGATGGATGGGGAAATTTGCTTTGAATACTAAAACTGAATTAAATCATGTTTTTGGTTTGTGGTACCCAGATGCAGTGAAGTTCCACTTTATTAGGAGGCTCAATGCCTGAGGATGTATAGTGTAATTAGCTGCGGAACAATCAGATGAATCAGCCAATGTTTTTTTGAACAATTACTTTTTATCCATACATATTAATAAAAGGATTTTTTATTTAAACATGCAATTGAAGCATATGTGTGCCTAAAAAAGTCTAATTCTCTTTGTATATTTGTTCAAGAGTAAATAGAGGACTCATACAGAACACAGTGCCACACTCAGTTTTCCCAAAAGTCACAAGTTGGTAACAAACATGGTCACATTTAAATCTCATGTCTGTGCTAAGCATTCATGGAAAGTGAAACATTTGATAAAACACAGTCCAGTTTAGGACACATTCAACAAAAAATAGCACAGGTATAAAAAATCCACTAGATAGGGTATTTAAAAGACTCCTAATGAGGCCTGTCGCAAATGGCTATGGTAAACAGTATAGTGGAGTAATACGCATCTGCAAGTCTGGTTTTTTGAACGAAAACTGAACTTTCATACATCTCAAGCTCCCAATTCTATCTTGATTACAAGGTCCAAAAGGCTAATAAGATATATTAGACTACCTAGTAGACAGACATATGGTCTATATCATATTTAGTCTCTAACAAATTGTTATTAATTCCATGAAATAAGATGTTTGTTTTTGGTTTGTGACACCTTGTCAGATTGGAGTATAGATGTATTGTCTCATGAAGTCTTTGTCCTGTGCTAAGTCTGGATATCTAAGTGTGAAGTGCTGTCACTTATGCTGCCCAGCTCTGCCCTATTGCCATGTACAGATGACTCTTGTGTCAGCATTCACCTGTAAATAACCGGAATTCATATGCAAATAACAACGGCATTCATATGTGAATAGCGGCAGCAATGTGGCATTCATATGTAAATAATGGCGGAATTCACCTGTATATTATGCCTCCTGAGATTCCAGCCACCATCACCTCTGCTGAATGCTGCCCACTGGAGAGGTAAACAAGAGGAATGCTTGAAAGCCCTGCCTTCAATTGTGGTCACTGAGACTACTATCAGTTCTGTAAATTTAAAGCACAGTTCCACTCAAAAGTGGAAACTTCGCTTGTTTGCCTCCTCCCCCCTCCACTGACATATTTGGTACCTTTTGGGGGGGGAGCGGAATACCTGGTTTTGACAGGTACCTGCTCCCACTTTTGGCTTTGTTTGGCTGAAGTTGGTTCCCCTCCTTCCTCCCGCAGTCTCCTGGGAACCTTCACAGATCCCAAAAGACTACCAGACCAATCAGAATGCGCAGCGTTTCTCGCGCATGTGCAGTGGGTACCCAGCCGTGAAGCCACAAGCTGTCACAGCCTGGTGCCCACAGTTGTGATGCCATCACTGATGGGAGAAGAAGAGAAGGGACAGCTCGGGGTAGCACATCGCTGGACTCTGGGACAGGTAAGTGTGTGTTTATTAAAAGTCAGCAGCTACAGTTGTTGTAGCTGCTGACTTTGAATAAACACAAAACTGACTGGAACTCCGCTTTAAACACTTGCCCTCCAGAGGATGTTCCCCCCTTCATGGCCAGGCCATTTCTTGCTGTTCGGCACTGTGCTATTTCAACTGGTAATTGTGCAGTTGTTCAATTCTGTACCCCAATGAAATTTATGTCCTTTATTTCACACAAATAGAGCTTTCTTTTGGTGGCATTTGATCACCTTTGCGGTTTTTACTTTTTGCGCTATAAACAAAAAAAGACCAAATTTATTTTTAAAAAAACTATATTTTTTACTTGTAGTTATAAAAAAATATCCAATAAACTCAAAGTTAGTCATACATTTAGGCCAAAATGTATTCTGCTACATGTCTTTGGTAAAAAAATCTCAATACATGTATATTAATTGGTTTGTGTGAAAGTGTCTGACTGCCTACCACATTTATTGTTCCATACAAACACTATACTAGTAATGGGGGTAATCAGCGAACTTTAGCGAGAGTGCGATAGTGTGCGGGCAATCTAACGCTAGCTAACCTTGGCTGGGTGGAGAGCTTACTGATTCTGACATTATCTGATGTCACTACTGGCAGGAATACAGTGATCAGTGAAAAATTTTATATACTGACACTGTACTAATGGCACTGGCTGGGTGATGGGGTGATCAAATGGTTAATAGGGGCAATCAAAGCGTTAAATGTGCTAATCTAACATATGTGTGTAAAATGTAGTGCTTTTACTCGGTGCCATGTTCTCTCTTCTCCCCCTGGACCAACCAGGGGGGCACAGGCGCATTCACAACACCCCAAAACAGGAAGTGACACAAGATTACATCAATTTACCAAGAGATGCCTGCAAAATGCGGGTAAGCGGTTGGCAAGTAGTTAAAAAAAAAAAACCTTAAAAAAAAAATTTCAATATGGCATTTCTATTTTTTACTATACTTTTATCAGAATAGTACAATGTTACCATATTAACATTGTACTACTGTGGGGGGGGGGGGGGGGGGTGATCAGGTATAATTTTTTCATTTTTACACGTTATTTTGCAGGAGAAATAAAGATCATTTCTCCTGCAATGCAAAGGTTGCTGTCATGAACCTAACTCAATCATGAGCTGTCATTTGATAGTGATCTGTGATTGGCTGGAGCTGGTCACATGGTACAGGGTGCTGTGATTGGCCACATGTATCATTTGACAGGTGTGGGCCAATCACAGCTCACTAGGAAGAGAAGCAGAGCTGTTATGAATGAGATTGATTCATAACAGCTTTGCTTACATTGTGATCGTGTGATTGTATAGCGATCACATGATCACCGGGTCCCGTTCACTGGGATCTTCATTCCGCTGTGTCCGCCGGACACAGCAGATATGGGGGGGGGGTACATCAGTTATGGGGGGGTACATCACTTCGCCTGTAGCTGCCGCCCGGGAGCAGTACATTGTGGGCGGGTGGGTGGGCAGGAAGTGGTTAAGCAAAACGGGGGGGGGGGAGGGGTGTGCAGAGGTAAGCAGAAAAGGAATTAGGTTAGCACTGAAATTTAGGATGCAAAGGTGTGGTTATTGATGTATGTCATGTATAGGGCAGCCCATTCATTTCAATGGGCTGCTCTATGTACTGGAAATGTAGAAAAAAAGTCCTTGACCCTTGTTCAAAGTTACACCGAGCCACACAGTGCCACAGCACTGTGAACTTTGCTGCATGTAAAAAAAGCATCAGCAGATGCATGAGGGTGTCATTAGCAATTAAGGGCTGTGTATCTGCTAAAGGGCAGAATGTTTCTGTGGTGTCAGGAAAGCTATTTTGCATGTGTTCCTGACACGCACTAATGTGAACATTGGCTAAATGTCTCAATTACATTGGTGGTCAGTGTATATATTCTCACTACATTGGGGCATGGTGTAGAATCCTTTCATTCACACTTGTTCCTCTTACATTGGTGATCATTGTAAATCCCTCCTTAAATTGGTGGTTACCTTGAATGCTCCTATTACATTAGTGCTCAGTGTCAATCCCCTTTACATTAGTGGCCAGTGTAGAAACGCCTCTTTATGTTGGTAGTCAGTAAAAAATCTTAACTTGCATTTGTGATCAGTGTCGAATCCTTCCTTATAATGGTGGTCCATGTAGAATCTCCCCTTAAATTGGTGGTCAGTGTAAATTCCACCTTACATTGGTGACCAGTGTAGAAATGTATTGGTTCTTGGTGTAAAAATTCCCCATTACATTGGTTGTCAGTGCAAATTCCCCCTTACACTGGTGATCAGTGTAAATCCCCCCCTAAATTGGTCATTAGTGGAAATCCCCCCCTAACATTGGTGGTCAGTGTAGAAATGTCACTTCCCACCCCCATCTAGCACTGCCACTGATCCCATCCACCCCAAGCACTGCCACTGATCCCATCCCCCACCAGCACTGTCACTCATCCCATCCCTCCAGCACTGCCACTTCCCCCCCCCCACCACTGCCACTGATCCCACCCCCCCCACCACTGCCAGTGATTCCATCAAGCCCCCCAGCACTGCCACTAATCAAAATCCCCCCTCCCAGCACTGCCACTGATCCTGGGAGTCCTAGGATCCCTTGAAGTTTTCTGTCTATTGGTGTGTCCCCTAATTTTCTCAGTCCATGGTGTGCAGGCAGTGAGGAGATGATGTGTTGTATCCTTCAACAACCAATCAGTGGGATGTAATTAAGTGCTGTAGCCTCTAGCAACCAATCAGTGAGCTGTAATGATATGCTGTAGTCTCTAGCAATCAATAAGTTGTAATGATGCACAGTAACCAATAACAACTATTCAGTGAGCAGTAATCATGTGCAGTAACCTTTAGCAACAATCTGAGCAGTAATGATGTGCAATAACCTCTAGCCACCAATCAGTGAACTGTAGTGATCTGCTGTAAGCTCAAGCAACCAATCAGTGAGCAATAGTGATGTGTAGTAACCGCTAGTAACCAATTAGTTAGCAGCAATGATGTTCAGTAACCTCTAGCAAACAATCAGTGAGCAGTAATATCACGTACCTGGTGATGGAGGCCAATGGAGAGAGGGCTTCCCTTGCGGCTAAGTTCTGGACTCCCCTGAGAGTGGGACAGCGGGAGTCTGGCCCAAAGTTGCACAGGTCGCCTGTAGCAGTGCTGGTTGTTGGTCCACTCAGAAGCACAGCTGGTGCACGGAGACAGATCTGCAGACAGGAGGCGCCTGTGCGTGGTATGCAAGCCCCTCCGGGATTTGGATGTTCACTGGGTAGTCGGTTCAAGCCAAGGTCAGGTACCAGGTGGGAATCAGAGTGGTTGTAGTCAGATGGGATAGCCGAGGTCCTTCACAGAGGAGCGAGAGAGAGAGAGTATCCGTTAGCCAAGCCGAGGTCAGAACAAGGGTAAATCAGAGTAGGCAGGTCCAGGAGCAAGCTGAGTCGGTAACAGGAAATCACAAGTCAGAATCACAGGAAACAGGAACCAGGAACAGGGCACGGGGAGCTAGAGATCATCCAGCAACTAGAGGAAGTGATGAGCCTCCTTATAAAGGCCGTCTGGCACCAGCCTGAGGCTGATGTGTACTTCTGCGGCCATGTAGAGTACTGGCAGAAACGCCAGATCTTCCAGAACTCCTGCCGTGGACAGGACCCTGACAAGTAATAATGTGCAGTAACCTCTAGCAGCCAATCAGTGAGCGGTAATGATGTGCAGTAACCTCTAGCAAACAATCAGTGAGTGGTAATGATGTGCAGTAACCTCTAGCAACCTATCAGTGAGCAGTAATAATGTGCAGTAATCTCTAGCAACCAATCAGTGACCAGTAATGATGTGCAGTAACCTCTAGCAGCCAATCAGTGAGCGGTAATGATGTGCAGTAACCTCTAGCAACCTATCAGTGAGCAGTAATAATGTGCAGTAATCTCTAGCAACCAATCAGTGACCAGTAATGATGTGCAGTAATCTCTAGCAACCAATCAGTGAGCAGTAAGGATGTGCAGTAACCTCTAGTAACCAATAAGCAAGCAGAAATCATGTGCTGTAACCTCTAGCAACCAATCAGTGACCAGTAAGGATGTGCAGTAATCTCTAGCAACCAATCAGTGAGCAGTAAGGATGTGCTGTAACCTCTAGCAACTAATCAGTGACACATAAGCTGTGCTGTAGCCTCCAGCAATCAGTCAGTGAGCGGTAATGATATGCTATAACCTCAGGCAACTAATCGCAGTCACTGCCTGATCTGCTGCATTGAACTGATTTTGAGTCTAGCTGCTATTTATTGTATGTCTCAGAGCAGGCCGAGAGCTAAATTGCATGGGGGTGGTCCAGGAAAATTTTTGCCCAGGGTCAAATCAATATTAAAGATGGCCCTGCCTGGTATATGAGCTGATCATTATCCAAATGAGGAAACCTTGGTTAATAATTAGTTGTGGCCATATAATCGCAAGCTTGGTAATGGTACCAAGCGTCAAGATCTTTCAGATGTGGTCATTATAATTCTGCAGGACAGTACTGTTCAAGCTGAGCTTTATTGTCATGCAAGGCTACAAGGATAACAACTAGTATTTATTTAATTTCTGAGGGGGAACCCATGCTTTGCAGTCATATGAGAGTTCTATACCTCCGATTTCATGATCTGTATTGTGTCTGCATTTCAGCTATATTACTATAGTAATATAATTATAATAACAGCTTGCCAAGCAAACAAAAGCAGACAGACAGATGTGAACAACAACAGTCTGCCTCACAGCATAGCATACGAGTTGGAAAATGTAGGGCTTTTTCATTTGCATTTTGTGCTGGTCTATTAATATGTCTCTGTAAACTTGCATTCTCTCTAAGTGATGCGCTGTTTCTGTCCTCACAGTGATTACAGATGGATCCCTGGACAGACCATCTCTCACTGATGACATGGGAAGTGATGAGGACCTCTATGAAGATTTACATGTTTCCAGCCACCGGTATGGTGGAGGGGGAGAGCAGCTGGCAATAAACGAGGTACTTAAATTACACACCGTTCAGCTCTTCCATTTTTTAATTCTTTTTGTGTACTTTATTATTTGACCTATATTTATTATATGCATTTTTTTTAACTCTCGTGTCTCATAACATCATATTGGTCAAAAAGTGTAGAAATAATGGGGTTATATTTTGGTAGTGACTTCTTTAAATGGTGAAAAGTGAACCTGCCTCTAATGCACTACATTGTGTGATAGCAGGCCCACATAAGTGTCTAAACATTCTATTTGCGGTTTATTTAAATAGTCCCCTTGACTCCAGGTAGCCTGTAAATCTGTGCATAACATCCGCAGATTTTGATGTCTTACCAATTTGAGGAATTTGTTACAGCAGCCCCTATGTTGAGAAGTCCCACATTCCCCCATGCTATCTGGGACAGAAATGCTGCTTCCATTTTTGCATTAGCATTCTGTATCACAGAGTCTCTTCAATACCACCTAACATGCTTTCTAAGAAGTGCACTCAGAGTGCTTAACACATAGCCACATGCAACCGTTCTGGAGTAGGAGTCAGCAGGGCTAGTCTTTGGTTAAATGGCATCCTGTGCAGACTTTTAGTCTGTTGCTCCCCCTAGTGAGAAAAGCAGGCTTGGTTAAATGCCATGGAACCACTTCCACTGAAGATGACATCAACAAAAGTGGCCTTGTGGCGACATTTCTGATTCCCCACATTCTGGCTTGCCATTGCAGCATACAATACCCATTGCAGAGATTGTCTCACTTTGTCAGAGGGGAAGACTTTTGACAGTAGATCTATGGATTTGAAAATTCTTTTACATAGCAAGAATAAAAAAGAGGGAGTAGGAGAGCAAGTGCTCCAAATAAAAAGCAATACTACTGTAGAAGAATTCCTACTGAATGTTATTGAATTGTAACAAATGTTTTAAAGAAATAGAAAAAGCTTTTAGTGCCTGCCACAGGATGGTGCCCTTGCATCTGTTAGGTTGTATGTACAATAGTTAAAGGTGGCTATATGAATGGCATCCTTGGAGAGAAAAAAAGGCCTTACTGAGAATGAAGATGTTTAGCTTCAGGGATTGAGATGAGCTGAGTACTGAGAGGGAAGATAAATGCAATGAACGGGGCAAGGGCACAAGCCTTCTATTTCTTCTATAAGGTCATTTACACCTAGGAGCTGCAGACCCTATTTCTAAACCATGTGAATGCTGACAAACAGTGGCAAAGCTATAGCCATAACAGCCAACTCAGCTGCTATGGGGCCAGAGGGTGGAAAGGGAGCCCGCTAACCCACATGGAAGAAAAATATATTTGAAATATATTTAAAAAATATTCTTCCCAAATATATTGCCATATATTTGAAATGCTACAGTTTTGGCCATATTCAATATATTTCAAAATATATTTCAATAAATACATATATATATTTCAATATTTATATATATATATATATATATATATATATATATATATATATATATATATATATTGCATGCTGAAATGCATTTTTATTACAAAATATCTGAAAAATATTTTTAAAAATACATTTCAAATATACTGTATGTCTTCAAAAATACAAATCTACATTTTTGGAATGCAGTTACAAATTGTGTTTGTTAAAATTAATTTTTTATATGTTAAAAAAAATCTGAAGAATGTATTTTTAAAAAATATATTTTTACAAATATTTTTCATATATTTTGGAATATATAAACAAAATGCATTTCAACATGCAGTATATATATATATATATATATATATATATATATATATATATATATTATTTATTGAAATACATTTTATTTTATATTGAATATGGCCAAAATTGTAGCATTTCAAATATATGTCAATATGTTTGGGAAGAATATTTTTAAAATATATTTCAAGCATATTTTTATTTCATATGGGAAGGGGGTTGTCTGACGTCTCCATTCCAGAAGAACCAACATCAGATGTACAGGATCATGGTGTTGTTAGACACATCTCCTTTGCATCCCACTTATCTGTCAGTAGATTGGATGCCTTGAGAGCTGCTGGTCATCCTGAATGACCTGTTCTGCTGCCCTTCTATGGCAATTTCTATCCACAGCACTGCTCCCTAATAGTTTGCTGACTGTCTTACCAGCTTTAGTGCTGTCTGTCTTTGGTTTAAACATACGTTATTGATCAGTTACACCATTGTCCTAATTGACATTGACATTTATTACAAAGAGAAGTCCCTGGGGGGATCCCATTAAAATTTTGCTATGGGGTGTCATGAATTTTAGTTTCACCTCTGCTGTTATACCTAGAAACAAATGACAGCTAATCAGATCCACTTCTCATATATCATGAATCAACACAATTGTAGAATTGGTATATTGCAATGTTACCTTAGACAGGAGAATATTTTATTTTGGTTAGTCTTCTTCTTATTTATTCCATTTTAGAGAGGTTCATAACATAAAATCATTTCATCAGATAGTAGAAGTGTCATTTAAAGTGGTTAAAATTCTCTGCATCAAAGTAAAAATCTTTCCACTAGCTATTCTTCCCCCCCCTAAAAACTTACCTGAGTCCTCTCACGATTCAGCTCTGCCCCAGGCTGCAGCAGCGCTGCTTTCTATTCCAGTCTCACTGGAGACTCTGAGAGCAGAGAGGGCCGTAGATTTCTGCTGCTGTCAGTCAAATCCTATGAGGAGGGATGGGGGGCATGGCTGAGCTGCACTGCATGTCTCTATGGACGCACACAGCGTAGCTCCGGAGTGCGCCTGCACTGATACCCCCATTAGCACACAACTTTCTGATGGGGTACCTGCTTGAAGGAGGGACTTCCAAAACAGAGATAAGAGACCACTGTGGGCAATACTATTGCTCAGTGTGGGTATGTATAACATCATTTTTTATTTTAAGTTAAAAAAATTGCCTTTAGTATCTTTTTAACACAATAACTGTTCTGTAGTCCTCTTTTGGAGAACATGTCTGCTTGGAAGTCATTTTCAGTATCCTGAACACTAACAAACGTTTCATATACCAGTAAGAGACATGTACAGTGGTTCAGTCCTGCTACCTTGTTTGGCGCCTTTCCCCACTTTCCATTTGAGCATAACATACTTGATTTCCTAAAGTGTTACCAAACCCAGGACCTTACATTCAATATATCTGGTCTCCCACAGTACACAGAACATGGAAATGCAATTCTTTTAGTAAATATAAACTGCTAAATACCTTTTCTCATCAGAAGTTAGAGCAATCTTGTGACTTCTATCAGTGTTCAGCTAAGCACTAGCTAAAACTTGTAGGAGGAGTTTTCATTCTGCTGTAGGAGGATGCAAAACCCCTGACCTCTGTCTGACCAGTGCTGATTGACCATGTGCTGATCACATGCACTCTCCGAAGAAAAAAAACCCTCTATAGCAATACACACCAAACTGAGCATGTGCACAATACCTACGGTTCAGTCTGTCTTATCAGGAGATAAGAGTGGTCACTTGAAAAAGGGGAGGAACAGAGAAGAATGGATCAAACGGCCTTTTTACACAATGCAGAGGATTAACCCCTTAGGTTCCACAGTGAGTATAACAAGCATGCTTTACTACATATACAGACTGATTTTACTGTTGTGGGTTTAGTAACACTTTAAATGTCCAGTATCAGTTATTCTCATGAATGATAACCATGAATAAACCTGAGCTGACAATAAACATAGTAGACTGCGAGTACATAATGGTACATACATGTGTGTTCAGATATGTTCCAGAGGATCCCAAGAGCCTTTAAAGCTGGGGTGACTAGTTATGCAAATATGAGATGTTTTAGAATCATCTTATTTGTTCCCGTTTCAATGGATTCTGTTTGAATGCTTGAAGCCCAGTGTGGTCTTCTAAGAAAGGTGACTTTTTTGGGGACTTACTTATTTGATTTAGTAGACTTTTAATTAATTAGGGATATGATTTTGGTTGTTGTGTGATGGTTGTAGCATTTTCAGTGTAAGACACAAGCAGTTTTGTTAACTTTTTTATAAGAATAGGACAATAATTTATTTCTTCAAGTGCAGAACTGGCAATATCAATTTGGTTTTCTGAAGAGTGGAGCCCATCCTAATAATGAGTGCAGTGAAATATAAATAAAATTGTGCTAAGATTTTTGGCAGATTGTGGTTGAGCTTAGGTGTATATTATTTATTATCGAGATGAAAACTAAATGTATGTTGTAGCAAAGCTTATTAGGGTGTAAAATATTAACAATCACGGTAATTGATGGTAAATGGGTCATGTGGCATATTAACTACATTGTATGCAGTGCTCAGTGAGCTGCATTGTTTGAACTGCTTTGTAGAGATCTCCCCATGGGAAGCTCTTATCAGAGCTGTTCTAAGTGGTACCAAGACCGGGGGATTAAAACTTCGCAGATGGCCTGGGAACACCCAGGAATCCCTCAGGAGGAGCTGAGTCATTGGCTGGGCTCAGCTGTGCCAAGGGAAGTCTGGTGGGTCTGCCCAGCATGCCTCCCTCACCCACCACATAAAAATAAATAGCTTAGAAAAGGTGATTATAATAATGATGTATTGCCATACTATTCTGTTACAGTTAAAGATGTGAAAATAATTCTTGCATTATTCAGAAAGGTAGTCAAAAGGCAGTGTTGATATACAAAGTGTAATAACCTGGCGCAACCAATGACAATGCATTTGACTACAGTATATTGAATTCTGTTCTGTACTCTTCCTTTTGCATGTTATCACCACTTTTCACAGTACTTAAAAGGCCATCTGTGTTGCCCATAGCAACCAATCAAAACTTTTGATTAAAAATTTAAACCTTTCAATGTAACTTTTTACAGACCGGCCACTGTACATAAACGGCCAGTCAGCTCCCCTATTTTCCTGGGAAGATGTAGTGGTACGTCCTTCAGTAACAGAATGTGTAAGAGGAAAGAAAACCTCCTGACCACAAGCCAGCAACAGTGAAATCTAGAAAAAGTGCAAACAATAATAAAATACACCTCTATAATGTTATCCACCCCTCCACAGTATATGTCAGCCTCATCCTGTCTCTGATCTGACTTGTATATTAATCCCTCACCACCCTTATCCTCCACATCAAGTTATATTGCAAGAATTTTATCAAACGCTGTTGCAGATCTCTACCTATTTCTGCTCTGAAGAAATAGCTGTTTGACCATGTCCTGTGCAGACTGATTATGAATGGAAGGGTCTAGTTCATTTTAATCAGCTGGTGCCAGGGGTGGACTGACCATTTGGAAACTCGGGCACTGCCCGAGGGCCCGGGGTCAGTAGGGGGCCCCATGAGATGCCCCTGGTACCTTTTCCATAGGCTTTTTTGAGTTTGTGCAAGGACACGGGGGCCCCATGATCTCCTATTGCCTGGGGGCCCCATGAGTTGTCAGTCCGCCCCTGGCTGGTGCACTCTCACAGTGGCTGTATCCCTTTAGAAGTAATTAACTCTTAGGCTAGGTTTACACCTATGAAGTTTGATCCTTTTCTGCAGTACGATTTGCATTTTTGCACATGCATTTTTGTTGCGTTTCGCTTTTTTTCTTGTTGCTAGCCAGATTAAAATGCAAAACGCATCACAAATGCAGCAAAACCGCACTACATGCTTTTCTGCAGCTTCTCCATTGAAGTCTATAAAACCAAAAGTGCAACGTTTTGCGTTTAAAAAAGTCCCTGATCTTTTCCAAAAAATGCACCAGGTGAAAACGCTGAGATGTGAATGTGTCCCATAGGAAATCATGTTAAATGGACTGTAGTGCGTTTCTGCAAAACACAAAACGCTGAGGAAAACGCTTAGGTGTGAACCTAGACTTAGGAAGTTTCTCACCAAAAATGACACTCCTGCTGCAGAGGATAACGAATAATTCCTGCCTAACATTTACTAGATTAAAAAATATCCTCTCCCCTCTCCTGCTACCTACACCAACTAACCTATGTTAAAGAAATGTGTATACCTACCTATTTTCAGTCTGCCTCAGTCCAGTCATGTGATCGCGTTCCTCCATGTTAGTCAGCTGCAGGGGAGAGGAAGGACCACCGACATCTGCTGGGACATGGGAGCCTAGGGGTGATGCCATTGCTCCCAGAATTCTCAGCTGACTGACACAGGGGTTCACGTGACAGGACTGGAGCGAGTTGGAAAAAAATAAAAATAAAAAAATAATACATATATTTAGTTTTATTTTTACACAGGTAGGTCAGCATAGGTAGAAGAAGCAGAGAGGGGACTTTGTGTTAAGCAGGAGTTCTACTTTAAAGTATATGTAAACCTTCACCTTGTGAAACAAGCCATTCAGTTGAAAATAGAAATGAAAGGCAAAACATTTATAAATACATATAAAATAGCCAGTTGATACTGACTCTGAGGAAGATGTGTAGCCTCAAAACACATCAGGAATTTGGAGGTCTATAATCCCATTTTAGACACCATCCAGGGAGATTGGTCTGTGCTGTATTTCGTATGATGTGCCTTTGATTTTTATCCTTTTGTGAGTGCTGTATACCACTTTTTATACAATAAACCAATTTTCTTAGGTAATGCACTAGGCCAGCGTGCCCTCTGTTAGTTTTTTTGAATGCAGTTCATTTGGATTTCCCTGGTCCATTGAGGGTAGCAACGCATGCATCCTATAGGCATCCTATGTGTGGTTACAGTCACTGTGGAGTCCATCGTCCAGTGTGGGAGTCAAAGCATTTGCTTGTTGCTTCTGTGGGAAGGGGGGCTGTCAGCACAAGTCTTATCATTGAAATAGCTCCTAGCACAACTAGAGAACTAACCACGCTGTGCTCTCCTGCCCAGTGTGGTCAGCTTTTCGTAGGAAAGCAGAAGGACTGGAACAGGATACTTTTTCATATAAGTACATGGTACAGTAGGTACATACCAGGAATATGAAATGTTGGGTTTACATATTTTTTGAAAGCTGACTTTTATCTTAGTGGAAATTTCTGTGAAAAGTATTGAGCCAATCACACGAGAAGGAACATTTTTGGAAGCGTTTTGTATACCAACAATGTACAGTACTCCTGTTTTTCAGTTTTTTTTTTTAATTGAATTGAACTTTACAGAACATGAGTTTGAAAAGGAAAGGTAATTTTTGATAACATTAAATGACAATGTGGTTTGTGTAGCAATTGTACAATATTTGCTACATTATGTTTTTATTTGCTATATATTTTTTCCCATGAAAGTGGAGTTACCTTTTCCTGTATCTAGTGCACCACTACCAAGGGCCATGTTTTAACCCCCTCATTACCAGCATATTACTTCATTTTAAAACAATTTGTAAAAAATCAGATCACCTTGGGGTATTTACAGTATTTTCCATAATGGGGTCAATTTAGGGGTGTTCATTCTGCCTTGACATTTGTTTTTGCTGTATTTTAAAACAAAGTAAGGGAAACATTTTTTTTTTCAGATTTTGTTGGCCTTTATCTATAAAATGTATATACAGTATTTAAAAAAAAACACTGGTTGTTAAATACCACCAAAAGCAAGATCGTTCAAAAAACGATATAAAGTATATATATATATAAAATTAATATATTCATATACTTCATTTTGGTACAGTGCTGCATGACAGAGAAATTGTCAGTCAAACTATTGGAGCACTGAAAAATGAAATGTGCTGGTACTGAAGTGGTTAACAAAATCTAAAACATTGTTAGGCTCCATGTATATGGGATGTTTGGAAAACACTTCTGAACGATGAAAACTGACTGCTGGAAAATGTCTGTTTAGCCGTGTTTATGCGTGTTTATGTGCGTTTGCGTTTAGAAGCGTTTTTTAAAGATAACCTCAGGAGATCTTCCAAAATGCCCAGAATGCACTGAAAAACAGTAACAAATTAACTATTTCAGACAATTTGAGAGACATAGAGAGAGCAGAAGCAGAGAGATCAGTATGTGCTGAAATTACCTATCTTTTCTGGATGTATTCACTATGGATCCCATCATGAGCATAATGTGGCACGTTCTACTATTTTTTCCTTCACGCAAAACCTGGAACTGACTGCGCTGGTATGCTAAGTCTATTTGAATACATGGAAAATGCTTTGCATGCATTTCTGATGATAAAAAAAAAGGCTCTGCATATGAAACAGTTAAAAAAACTCTTCCAAACGCAAAGGCTTATAAACGCAGTAGCCGCGTTTACAAGCGTTTGGCTTTTGAAACGCTGATAAAATCTTCTCCTAAACGCAAATTTGGTGTGGTCAAAAAAACGACTGTAAACTCAACTGCCTGTAAATGACTGTAAACAACATAGTGTACATGGACCAGGGGCGGACTGACAACTCATGGGGCCCCCGGGCAATAGGTGATCATGGGGCCCCTGTGTCCTTGCCCAAACTCAAAAAAGCCTATGAAAAAGGTACCAGGGGCATCTCATGGGGCCCCCTACTGACCCCGGCCCTCAGGCAGTGCCCGAGTTTCCAAATGGTCAGTCCGCCCCTGACATGGACACATAGGAAAACGTTAGGGAGAGTTCAGGGGCTGCTGAAAAAAAAAAACACAGAAAAGCTGCTAAACGTGAGTTTATCAGCTGAAGTGTACATGAGCCCTAATACTGAATGAAAGAGAGTATCTGATTCCTACAAAGCAACACGTCATTAAGACACTTGCCATTGAGACTATTTCTTGTGTTGCTTAGTCTAAAATTTCACAAAACAGCATCTGCCTTGTGCTTGTAAGGCTTGCTGGGACGTGTAGTTCCACAACAGATGGCAGCTTAAGCTTGGTAACAGCACTCAGCTAGCTGTGCCCAGTACAGCTCAACTGGAGAAATAGGCTCAGTCTGCAGCTCCTTCTAATTGAATGGCTTAGACAGCCTGCACACATTAATCCCAGTCTCTTGATATGTATGCCAAAGCACATAAGGTGACGGCTAGATCAGTCGTATAGCTTTCTGCTATTTTTTTTTAATGAATTCTACACCATAAGCCGAAGCAGTCATTTAACAAAAACAATCTTCTGGAGCCATTTCTAATCTGTTTCAGTATGTCGGCGTACACCTTTCTTCCTTAACCCCTTTTAAACTGATGCGTTTCCTAGATACCATAGTCTGCAGTCAGCTGATTGGCTATAGAGAAAGCCAGTAACTCCCTGTCGACCACTGCTCCACAATGTACGGCGTTTCTGGTAGAGGGATTTCTATACCTCCATTATCCTACTAAGACTGGGAAACATCTATGCTGCTTCTATTAGACTGCAGATGACTTGCTGCAGAGAGGGGATGGAATGCTCTGGGTTGATTTGCTGAATCCTGAAGAAAGGTAATCATTTGTGCCGCACGCACAGCCCTCCACAGAAGACTATGCGGAATAAATAGATCTACCGCCTCTGACAGCTGCACAGCCCCGTCTTTTTGTTTGCGGCCAGCAGCCATTAGGATCTGCACTATTTGCTTATCTCAGGCCAAGCTATGGCAAGGGACCGAGCCAGACAAAAATGGAGCACCCTTCACGCCATCCTTCGCTGCAACATGAACCCCGAAACCCAGCGCATCGTGGTCTTTGTCATCCTGCTCTTTCTCATTTTTATTAACGTTGTGCTCATGTTCCTCCTGGCCTTCTCTTGAGTCAGCCTTGGACTATCTCTCCGGAAGCCAGCATCTGATCAGCAGGTCAGCTTGCCATTGTCTGTCACCAGGTCTCCTGGTCACCTTGACGATGCGTCTGGTACCAAATAATCGCAGCCGACACTTGTGCCTTGAAGACATGCCATTCACAAGATGGAGAGACTTCATTACATAACTGCTGGCACTGCCTTTGTTCCTGCACAATACAATAGTGTTTTTTTTTGTCCGTTTACATTTACATGCTTGTATTTTTTTTGTGTTAAAATGGCGGTTTTCGAAAAAAAAAAAATCAAAAACAAAACAAAAAAAAAAACAGGTACATACAAAGAGATGTTCACAGATATTGGCCTTGGAATGGTCCTTATCCAGGACATTGTGTTTGTTATGGAGCGTCAGCCATAGATTCTCTTCAGGTATTCCAAGAGTACGGAAGACAGGAGCCAGTACCTAACAAGAGCTGTACTACTCTCATCCTCGTTGGGTTCCGGCATTTTTGTAACTGTGAAACCTTATCGTATGCTGGTTCATTATTGCACAGTGACAGATGCCTCAGAGAACCACACAGGCACATTCCTCCTCAGCTAGCATTGATTCCACGCCGTCTTCTTTGGCTGCCATGCACAGGACAGATCTACCATTTATTTCTATTTATTCCATTTTTTTTGTATTTCCTATCGTATCTCCATACATGGACCTGTTATTTTTTTTTTTCTATACACAAAGTAAAAAGAAGCAGTCAGGAAAATACAGCGTGAAAACCGTTAACAAATACCCAGTGTTGAGTTATAGCCAAAAAAGCCTTATGACTGCTTTTTACCATAAAGAACAATGAAGGATGTAGTATTATTTACACAACACATGCCTTCCGGTATGGAGGATTCGGGGTTATTGTAGCAGGGCACATACAAGTAGATTTAGTCTTATTTTGATGCTAGAAAGGCATTTTTGTACGCTTTGTCTGTTGTTAGAGATGATTACGTGGCAAGTCTTTTTTCCCTTGTGGTTTTGGAAATGGTAATGTTATTAAGGTCAGGTTATCATGGCACGTTAGGTCGATTTAAATGTCTTCTGCATTTATTAGCCTGACTGCCAGGATGGGCCATCTGTCAGTGTATGCTTTCACTGTACGACTCCTCTATTGTCCTCGTTTAAACAGATCTTTTGAGAATCAGGAATCTCCAATCTACTTTCACTATTTTATGTTAAAATCTCATTCAGTCATTTTGAGTATAATATGTATGGTGGGTATTGGACAGAATAGGTTGTTTAAAGCTGAGCTCCAGGAATTATTTGTATTGCATAGTTATACTTGTGTTAGCACAATGTAAGTATTTACATCTTATACCTGATGGGGAATCTGACACTCATTGAAGTAGTCAATGCTACTACAGTGATAGCCGTGATCCTCCAGGTCCTTGTTCGCTCATTTATAGAATGCGTTGTATTTTTTTTTTTTTTTTAAGAATACAAGGTGTTTTGTGATTGGACAAGGTGGAGGTCATGATGTCACCACCCCTCCTTTCCACCTATTCTATTTCATTAGAAAAAATACAGTATTTTTCTATGAATGGCAACTGTGCCGAGCGAGCAACACCCTCTGGTCAACTTTCAGATGGGAAGCCGCTAATAGAGGACACGGAAGACTTCTACAGTGCT
Source organism: Staurois parvus (assembly GCF_062004578.1). NCBI lineage: Eukaryota > Metazoa > Chordata > Amphibia > Anura > Ranidae > Staurois > Staurois parvus. The sequence goes on from NW_028317922.1 coordinate 2,978,989, forward strand.
TTTCAGCTTCCCCAGTTGACCATCAGGTATAAGTAATGCATGCTCATATTGTACCAAGCTGGATTTAAAGATCATACCTGGAATTCAGCTCACCACACATGCAAGGATCTCACAGCCTGACCTGTCTCCAGCTCCAGTGGCCCAATTTTAAAGGGTTAGTTCACTTTTACCAAAAACTGCCTATGCAGATCAGTAGTATCTGTATACGAAAACCTACCGTGCAGCCCTGACTAAAGTTGAATAATGCATTTGATATAGGTGTAGGCCATTTATATACCTCATGAAGCCTGACTGGAACACTTACAGGCCGTGGCTAGGACATTGCTAAGTGAGGCCTAGTCATTACTGTTCATCTCCTCCATCACAGGAGCGAGCTCTCAAACACTAAGCTCAGAGCTAAGGCCTAGTCCTTACCGCTCACCTCCACCATCACAGGAGCGAGCTCTCAAACACTAAGCTCAGAGCTACTACATCGGGGAGAGAGAGATAGCACGTGAGGGGGTTTGAATCAGAGAAAGAGCTCACTCCTGTGATGGTGGAGGTGAGCGGTAAGGACTAGGCCTCACTTAGCAATGTCCTAGAAACGTTATGAAAGTATTCCAGTCAGGCTTCATGAGGTACATAAATGGCCTACACCTATAGCAAGGGCATTATTCAACTTTAGTCAGAGCTGCACAGTATGTTTTTATCTACAAACACCCCTTATCTGCAAAGGCATTTTCTGTAAAGGTGAACCAACCCTTAAACAGCAAACACCTATGTTGCATATGACCAAGTCAACTGTTGGGTTAGCACCATTGCCAAACATTTAAGTCGTATTGGGTGCAAAAAACGTTGCTCAGTGACCACAGAGAAAGAAAATTGCAGTCAGGTGTACATTTTGTAGCATGTCTGAACAGTCCCTAGGTAGCTAATGATGAGGTGGGAAGTTATCCGTACACATGATGATAATCAGATTAGGACTAAAACAACCATTTCTAGCTGATAACTGTCAAATGTAAAGGGCACCATTAGAAAAGCAATCATATGCAACCGAACACTTGATTCTATGATGCTGTTGTCTGCTTGAGTGTACAGCCATATGCAATGTATTTTTCTCTAGAACATTATTCAGACTTTAAATATCGATTTCTTACAGATTTGAGTTAACGTGTGCATAGAAAAATCTGCACAAATATGGGCCTCTGAGTTTGGGCCCAATTCACACAGCTGAACATAGTGTTTTCATACCTTCAGCTTCATATTTGATGACACTTTGACAGTATGTAATACTTTGGTCTTTATTTAATATTTGGGTCAGTGCAAAGAGCAGTGCCAGGTACATCCAATCCCAATTCATCTCCCTGGAATTGGTTGTGCATAGTGAGTCCACTGAAGAACTATTGCTGGGTATTCATGCACTTTGCTCTTATGCCTTATTAAATAAAGATGTTATTAAAGGGAATGTATAATTGCTTTATTAATGGCTTTTTTTGAATGTTTACAAATTTATATACTTATCTTTTATATCTTTTTGTCATTACTTGTAAATAATCTTTACTTTAGGAAGAAAAAAAGAATTCTGGGTGCTTCCATTATACTTTCTTTGTAGAATGTGCTTGGTTTTCTCTCACAAAAGCATCGGCTGTTCACTTTTGGTGGTCTCTTCCCAACTAAAACTTCATATGGGGCCATATGAGCTACAGACAGGTTGAGGAGTGTTGCTCTGATTCATTCAGATTCTTGTTTGTTGTGACTACAGCTGCAAAGCAAACAAATTACACCTGGCTATTCACAGTATAGCAGTATAATAAATCAGTAAACATGTAGAGAAGGGTGCTTGAGTACACCTCCTGCTGGTAAGTATGTAATATTTACATAAAATATTTCATATTTACCTGACTAAAAAGAAACAAAGTATATTTTTAAAATGTAATTTTTAAACAAAAGAAATATAAAAATCTACTGAAACACTCTACATTCCTTTAATGTGAACCTATACTTTGCCCTTCCAAAGCAAATTTAACAGATTCGCTGGATGGCAGGTCTCTTCTGGTTTTTGTACTTCCAGCTGCCCCCCTACTGCCCAATTTGCCCACCAGAGCCCCCTGAAAACACCATTTCTGGGTATTGAGGAACTTGCCTCTCTCCACTTACTACCACAGTGCAGCCAATCTGTAGGCTTGAATGCTGTTATGTGTGGATGGGGGAGATAGGGTTTGACCCATCATCCTGGCACTCATGCAGCAATTTTTGGGGGCTCTGAAGGATAAAAAGGCCATTTGAGGAGCAGATGGAAGGTAAGTACAAGCTACATAGGGTACTTGTTTTTCAGCAAACCAGTTATTTTGTCCTGAATAGGCAAAGTACGGGTCTGCGTTAAAATATGTCTAATTAGTTTAGCTACAGAATTAAAAATGACTTTTCTAGCATCAATTTTATGCCAAAATTGCCTTCAAAATTGGGGCTCTGTGCAACTTGTGTTTGCCCCAGTGAGCACTACAACTTGATATCTTGATATTTTGTGACATATTACAAAAATGTAGACAGTATAGAAGTCCGATGTTCTGCCTAGTACATGTCCCCTTTTTTTCCCAACTTTCTGGTGCCAAAATGTATGTTTTCTTTTGCTAGTCATTGTCTTTTGTTAATGGCTAAAATCTCTGTATGCACTTTCAAAAAAAATAAAATAAATCTCTTTTCTAGACTTCATGAATGTTCCTTTGCCTATATATTGAAAATCTTCACTTCACTTCAATTTTTACCTACACATGGACTGAATATTGGGCAAAATCAGCCAGTAGAGTAGATATTCGGCCCATGTGTACAGGTCCTTGTTTGACAGAAGCCGATCCCATGTGACCAGACTGGAGCGGGTTGGGGGAAAAAATTATATATACATACTGTATATATTTTTTTATTTCATTTTTTTTTTCACACAGCATAGGTAGCAGAAGCGGAGAGGGGACTTTGTGTTAAGTAGGAATTCTACTTTACAGTATATGTAAACCCTCACCTTGTAAAACAAGCCATTCAGCTGAAAATAGAAATGAAAGGCAAAACATTTAAGGATTCATATAAAATACCATTACAAATACCTTTTTTATAAGTGATCACATACCTTCTGTTCTCAGCTGCATAAGGAGCTCAGGGAGGAGAAACAAACAGCACACTGATCTTCCCAGTGAATGACTGTGCAGGGGAAAAAGGGGGGCTGTCAGTACAAGTCTGATCATTGGAATAACTTCCAGCACAGCAGAGAGACTGGCAGGATCACCAGGGATTTCACACAAAGGAAGCTATACAAAGAGAACAGGATACTTTTTCCTACACGTACATGGTAAAGCAGGCACATATCAGGAATATGAAATGTGGAGTTTACATATTCTTTAAAGTGCTGGAATAAGCAAAAAAATTTATTTTTTTTGGAGAGAAGGATTAAAACTCCTGCCATTTTATTTTATTTTTTTTTGCTATTATGCCATATATGTGCAGGAAATGTACATTCACTTCCTGTCCAAGAGGAGCAACCAGAAGTTCAAGGACATTTCAGAAGTTCAAGGAAATCTCCCAAAGCGGTCATGTGACTGCTTTACCAAAGTCAAACGTAAACTTTTTAGTGATAATATTTTATTAGAAAGAGTGAATATATTAAACTAACATTATTTATAGCACACTGAATGATTCAGGATCTTTAGTATTCATGAACACTTTTAGGTGGAACTAAGCCCTCCTCTCCTTTACAACCAAGGAAGCTGCCATCTTAGCCTCTGTTTAATCTACAGCTGACATAGTGCTGCACATGTGATCTGTTATGACACCAGCCATTTGATGACTGTTCAGTTGGGAACACAAGCAACTGTGATAGATATCATTCATATCATGCCTTGAATGTACAATAACTGGTTTGGGAATTTTAAATCAATGGGTTTAGTTCTGCTTTAAGATTTTACCTGTGATCACAGTCTTCATGCAGTCTTTACTGCTAATTCAGATGTAGTGCACATTTAATTTATTATGCGGCCAGAAAAACCTATACACGTGTTACAAATAACAAAGAGGCAGATTCTTAATAGTCAGTACAGGAAGGACCAAGCTGTGTGATTGTACCCTCCAAAACCACCAAATACTCTCACACATTTTGTGGCTGTAATGGTATGACGGACTGCTATAAATGTTTCACACTGGAACATGTTTTCTAAAGTATGCGGAGTGATTTTATACTGAATAAACACCAACGCATGGCTACAGATGAGAAAGCACATTGTATTTGTTATTTTAAAAACTGGTAGCTGAACGTATCCTTCTAAGAATCTTTCCAGAACTTTCATCCATCACAATACAATAGCAAGAAGGGAGGAACAAGGTATTTGTATTTAGATGACTGATCACGAATAGTGACTTATATGAAACACCTGCTGAATAGGGAGGTGAGCTGTCAAAGAATTAGTAAACTTAAATATGTATGTAATATGTTCATATAGCTTAAAGAAAACAAAGTGCACCACCCCATCTCTTTCAGATATAGTTAGATGCAGGCAGGTAAAGTTGGTTAGTGCTTCTCCCTGTCACGGCCATTCTTTTTCCACTCACTTTAGCGTAAGAGAGGTAGACAGTGCACTTTAGGGCCCCTTTCGCACGGGCTGACCGATTGGGTCCGCCTGTCCGTATTTCAGGTGGACCTGTTCAGAACATGTGAAAGGGGCCTAATTTCATAAATAAGCATTGCCTTCCCTACCACTTGGCATGGATTGTCCCATCAAAAGTCAAATATGACTGTTCAGTCATATCTGATTCTTGGTGGTTGTATGGGACAGCTCTCTGGACACCATGTTTGATGCACTTGAAAGCCTTTTCCATAGAGTTTTCATGGCCAGTTTTTTTATGAGGTAGATGCCTAAGTTTTTCTTCAAACCTCCCTGATTGGTCGGCTTTGGACCTTCAGTTATTAAATCAATTTAAAGTATATGTGTACTTTAATTTCAGAAAGAACTCTTGCCTTTTCTACCACCTGGCCAGGACAGTCCTGTCAAGAGTTGAATATGACTATTCAGTCATATGTGACTCTTGGCGACTCTATGGGCCATCTCTCTGGGCACCAGGTCTGCTACGCTTGAAAGCTAGAATTTTCATGACAAATTTTTTTAAGAGGTTGGTCGCCAGATCTTTCCCCTCCTAAGTTGCTCAGATTGGGATCTGTATTTTCTAAATGTATTTAAAGGATATGTGCACTTTAAAGTAGTTGTGAACATACAATGTTATAGATACTTTCTAGTGCAGTTATACCTATGCAGGTATCATAATTGCATTTGGTTAGTTTCAGTAATGATCTTGCTCACCTTTTGTACAAGGTTAAAAAGTTCTGTTATGTGACCATTCATCTCTTCTTCCTGATAGTGGACAGGACACTGGACACTGTGCAGGCAAATGGTATACCTGTATTATATATACTGTTCATCCTGAAGTAACATGCAGGCTGTGCTGGAGCAGGGGGTGTGTTCAAGAGCAAGCTGTGATTTGGGGAGTGTGTGTGTCAGAAGCAGGCTGTGATTGGTCAGGGGCATGGTGGCTGAACAAACTACCCAATACAGGCACGCTGTGTTTCTGCACAGTGTCCTGTACCTCTGAATGGCCAGCCAAAGGATTCAAACTGACCATGCAAGCATGGATCAGCTTGTGCGCTTTGCGTGGTCACTTTAGAACAAGGAAGGAATGTCACTGGCAGGCTCAACCAGGTACTTCAGTTGGAATAAGCACATGAAGATCATTATTTATAAAATACACATATGTGAATACACAGAGAGAAAACAAATAAACAAAACAAATAAATATTTAGGGTAACTTACAAGTGTTGCATTCCCTACCACTTAGCCTGGGCTGTCCCAGAAATTATTTTAGTTTATATAGCTTAAAGAAAACAAAGTGCACCACCCCATCTCTTTCAGATATAGTTAGATGCAGGCAGGAAAAGTTGTCACACTTTTGAAATTATTTTTGTTTTTTAGTTACCTGTCCAGTGTCAGCCCGGCCAAGGTGTCTTTTGCTAAGCTACCAAATTCCCTTCCCTTCTTCTCAGCTCCATAACATAGGATAACTTGTTTTGTAGCCGATAATAAAAACTAGGAGGAACAATTAGACTCCTTGAAATAACACAAAAAAAATGACATTTTACACAAAGAGTAAACATTTCTGACAGCTTTTTTTTACCTATTTACCAGATATAACCAAATGTTTACAATGGTATACTTAAATCTAAACTTTAGTTAGAAAATTAAGTCCTGCTAGATCACTTCTGTTTAAAATCTGCATTCTTAGGTATTGCCAAATTTGGAGAGACTGATCTGTTGACAGCCTTAAAGTGGAATTAAACTGTCCTATCCTTTACAGCCAAGGAAGCTGCTTCTGTTTGATCTGCAACTGCCATGGTGCTGCACATGTGATCAGTTATAACACCAGACATTTGATGGTTTAACAGTTTGGTTAAGGGCACAAGCAAATGTGACAGTTAGCAATCCTGTCATTCCAGGAATATAACTGTTTTTTGAAACCTTTAAATAATTGGGTTTCATTCCAGTTTATGATTTACTGCTATTCAGGGGCTCTGGGCTTCGGCAAAATGACACCCTCCAACAAGAAGAAACAGGGCCATGCTGGAGGCAATTTACAGCACACACTCATTTCAATAGCATAATTAATAATGTGGAATGTATGTTCTTTGCTAAAGAACATTATTTTTTATCAAGTTGTACCACTTTAAATTCAAACTTTAAAGTGTTGCAAAACCGACAACAGTAAAATCAGCCTGTATATGCAGTAATGCATGCTTGTTATGCTCACTTTGGAATCTAAGGGGTTAATGCTCTGCATTGTGTAAAAAGGCTGTTTGATCCTTTCTTCTCTGTTCCTCCCCTTTTTCAAATGACCACCTCTTATCTCCTGACTGAACCATAGGCATGCACATGCTCAGTTTAGTGTATATTGCTAGTGGTTTATTTTTTGTTCTTGGGTGAGTGCATGTGATTAGCACAGGGCCAATAAGCACTGTCCAGACAGAGGTCAGGGCATTTGCATCCTCCTAGATCAGAAAGAAAACTACTCCTACAAGCTTTAGCTACTGCTTGGCTGGACACTGATAGAAGTTACAAGACTGCTCTAACTGCTGATGAGAAAAGGTATTTAGCAGTTTGTATTTACTAAAGTAATTGCATTTCCATGTTCATGTGTTGACAAGAAGCATGCTGATAGTAGAAGAAAGCAGAGTGACAAATGGTTGAGTTATTGGTTGTGCAGTTCTCCTTTCACTGTCCAGTCACAAAACTGGACAGGCTCAGAGGAGTGGGTTGAATGATGCTGGCCATCAGACTGAGGACATTTTGTGCCAGAAAAGAAGTCATATGGGGGAGAGCTCTGGATTGAAAATGAATACTGTAACAAAAGCTGTTTTTTATTGTATCTTTTGAAAAAAACAAAACAAAACCAAATAACAGACTTTCATTGTTGGGGTTAACACATTTTAAAGTAGTGTGCATGTAGAGTTTCTCTGTGTTGTCTCAATCAGGGCAAGAATGTCGATTTTTCTGGAAGCCCCTTGAGTCTCAGACCTTCACACAGTTTTGAAGGTTGCAGTGCTAGCGCAGCACATAGCTGATCATTAGGCAAATCTCAAAACACCATAGCTCAACATACTAATACAATACAGTCAGCATTTAGTGTGTGCAGTTTAACATAATATACATATTGTATAAGGTACAGTACATTGCTAAGAACAGAACAGAACGTAATATGAAGTTTAAAGTCTGGCATAAATGATACATAGTATGGGTATGTATGTATGAATGTGAGTTACCTTAGATTGTATGCTCCTTGAGGGCAGGGACTGATGGGAATGTACAATATATATGCTGCATAAATTGACTGCGTTATATAAGTACCTTTAATCAATAAAGGCCATAAATATGTGTCCATCATAACTGCTAGCAAATCACAATACACACTCACCATCTACCAGCCAAGATGTTAACAGTTCAAGCAACATTACATCATTCTTCAAGAAAAAGGTCTGCAGTTGGATTTTTCAACCAGCACACACATACTAGGACCAATTTAGGCAAGGCCAATTAACCTACCAGAATGCCTTGGGAGGAACCCAGAGGAAACCCATATAAGCACAGGGAGGAAATGCAAACTCTATGCAGTTATTGTCCTGGTCGACATTTAAACCAAGGACCCCAGTGCTGCAAGGCATAAGTAATAGCCACTAAGCAATTGTGCTTCTCTGAAGAGACATTTCAGAGGGCAAAGTATGGCATTATCTTGGATTAAAGCCAAACACCAGGAAAACTGCTCAATACACAGTAATAAATATCTGAAAATTGTGGTAAATGCCAAAGGTGTTGTGATTCTGTTTAGCAAGCCTTGTGATCCACGTCCCCCTAACAGGCTGCACATCTGGGACCTGGAACTTGCTACAAACTACATAGCACATTGTGATCTTCTGAGTACTCACCCCAGCCTGTGACTAGAAAATAAAGGAGCAGCAGGATACCAATAAGGTCATCTCTCATCTCCTCACCCAGTATCCGCGAACACAGAGAGCAGCCCTCAAAGGCTCAGAGTGTTAATTAGCCTTCTATCTCCCATTCTGAGACCTGCAGTGCAGAGGATTCCAGGAGGCTAATATGAAGACAGATTCAGATATTTATGCTAGTTATATGCAAAAAATATATAAGTGGATTAACTGGTGCTAATATCTGATAGGATTAATGCCTAGTACACACGATGAGAAAATTGGACAAAAAATATCGCTTTGGAGCAATCGTCTCATAATTTGATTGTTAGTACACAGCTTTTCAGAGCCAATCACAACAGTCCCTATGACATTAACTAAAGGTACAAGCACAAACATTTCTCTCGTAGGATACCAGAATGAACGATTTTTGTTTAATCAGCACAGTATTTGTCTGCAAAAAATCAAGTGATCAATACCGTGAATGATCGGAAGCAAAAGAATACATTACAATACATTATATCACTTCCAAAGTTGTATTCTGTCTTATGAGACTTTTTGTAACTTTAGTAACCTATTTGTTTTCGATATGAGACTAGAAAGGAAAAAAATTTACAAAACGGACTATAATTCGTCCGATATTCTCATCATGTACCAGACTTAAGGCTTTAATAATGTTTCAGGGTAGTACAGAGAATGACAATCTAGGTATTTAAGGAAAAGACTATACACTGGCAAAAATTGTCACATAAATATTAGATGTGAAGTTCACTGGAAATGACAGAAAATGTGTATTCCCTGACAGCTGATCAGTGATGGCAGCGTGGTGTATGCAGAAGCTCTGTGGGATCATGTCACTATGGATGAGCAGGAGCTCGGCTTCAAAGCTGGAAGTGTCATTGAAGTGATGGATGCCACAAACAAGGAGTGGTGGTGGGGGAGGATCCTAGACAGTGAAGGATGGTTCCCTGCAAGCTTTGTCAGAGTGAGTATTGAATCTGATCCATGCCATGATAAGGAATGATCACTAGATGAAACTTCTGGTACATTATTAATAGAAAATATCAATCATGCCTATAGAAGAGGCCACCTCCTTGCCTTTATAATGAAACATCCATGTGTCATACATGATATATCTTCGCATTAGGAGTCAGGGTCCACCTTAAGAGAAGAAAAAAAATCTATTCAATAGATCGGTAGTCTGAAAACTTCACAGCCTGACAGGGAAGGAGTGACATCACAGACATGAAACTATCACTGAATAATTGGCACCCCCTGTAGCCAAGTTGAAAATAGAGAAAGTGGAAGAAGAAGGCTCGAAGTGATCCATCAGCAGGCAAAGGGATGGCTACAGTCTTCTGGGATTCCAAGGGTAGACAGAAGCAATGCAGAAGACTTGATGGAATGCTTTGAGCCTTCTTCCACTTTCTCCATTTTCAACTTGATGCCAACTGTTTGCAAAGAGCACATGAAACCCATATAGCGCACATTCGCCATTTTCAGTGCAAAGATCTGGAAAAGTGTGGTCACTCCTTCTGTGTCAGCCTGTCAATTTTTCAGACTATATGCTGTATATAGTAAATCACTGTATTACCAACAATATTTAATGATGGCACTGGAAGCATGGACAGTATGCTATCAAACATGAAAATATCAGTCATGCCTGTACAAGAGCCATCTCCTCATCTCTATAATGAAACATCCATGTGTCATATTAGATGTTAGTACTTGCCAAGTTTAATATCCCAGATATGAAAATATCAGTCATGCCTGAAGAAAGGCTTTTTCCTCACCTCTGTAATGACAGGTGTCATACATGACATGACTTCCCATTAAGGGTCAAGGTCCACTTTGGCACCTAGATACATTCATGTCTGTAGTTTGTTTTCTTGATTATTTTGCAACATTACAACAATCCAGAATTTGTGACATAATATTATGGTACAATTTTACACTACACATTTCTGTTAGAATGGCAAGTATCCTTTAAAGCAGGGGTCTCCACATTTTCTAAACAAAGGGCCAGATAACCATCCTCCAAACTTTAGGGAGGCCGGACTGTGGCCAATGGGAGTAGGAAATATCCTGGTGTCACTAAACAATGCCCCATTATTGGTATTAAGGGAAGTAATAGTGCCCCATTGTTGGTATCAGTGGGAGGAATAGTGCCTCATTATTGGTGTCAGTGGGAGGAATAGTGTCCCATTGTTGGTGTCAGTGAGAGGAATAGTGTCCCATTGTTGGTGTCAGTGGGAGGACTAGTGCCCCATCATTGGTGTCAGTGGGAGGAATAGTGTCCCATCATTGGTGTAGTGGGAGGAATAGTGCCCCATCGTTTGTATCAGTGGGAGTAATAGTGCCCCATCATTGGTGTCAGTGGGAGGAGTAGTGCCCCATCGTGCTATCAATGAAAGTAATGTGCCCCATTGTTGGTATCAGTGTGAGGAATTGTGCCATATCGGTATCAATGGGAGGAATAGTATCCCATAGTTGGTGTCAGTGGTAGGAATCGTTGTTGGTGTCAGTGAGAGGACTACTGCCCTATTGATGTGTCAGTGGGAGGACTAGTGTCCCATCATTGGTGTCAGTGGGAGGAATAGTGCCCCATCGTTGGTATCAGTGGGAGTAATAGTGCCCATCATTGGTGTCAGTGGGAGGAATAGGGCCCTATTGTTGGTGTCAGTGGGAGGAAAAGGGCTCTATTGTTGGTGTCAGTGGGAGGACTAGTCCCCCATCATTAGTGTCAGTGGCAGGAATAGTGCCCCATCATTAGTGTCAGTGGGAGGAATAGTGCCCCACCATTGGTATCAGTAGGAGTAATAGTGCCCTGTCATTGGTGTCAGTGGGAGGAATAGTGCCCCATTGTTGGTATCAGTGGGAGGAATAGTGCCCCGTCACTGGTGTCAGTGGGAGGAATAGTGCCCCATCATTGGTGTCAGTGGGAGGAATAGTGCCTCATCGTTGGTATCAGTGAAAGTAATAGGGCCCCATCGTTGGTATCAGTGAAAGTAATAGGGCCCCATTGTTGGTATCGATGTGAGGAATTGTGCTGTATCATTGGTATCAATGGAGGAATAGTATCCCATAGTTGGCATCAGTGCTAAGAATAGTCGTTGGTGTCAGTGAGAGGACTAATGCCCTATTGTTGGTTTCAGTAGGGGGAAAAAATGCCTCAAGGGCGGGATAAAAGCACACAAAGGGCCACATCTGCCCCCAGGTCGCAGTTTGGAGACAACTGCTTTAAAGCATTCTTTCCCAAGTATATCTATGTCTAAGAATAGTCACTTCTATATCTCACTGCAAATACTGTGCAATACTGTACATTCTACTGCATACAGTGCCATCTAGTGACCAAAGTTTGCATAGCTTAGTTCCATTTCATTTCTGCATAGCCTAACATAAGGAGAATGACCCAGTGCTGTCTCTGAGTTATCAAATATTGCCCGTTTTTTACACAGCTCCGTGTAAACCAGGATGAACCGCTAGATGAATATTCCTGCAAACCTGGAGACAAACAACAGGATTCCAGGAATGTCTTAAGACGTCACGGTTTTGGCCCAACAAACAAGGACCAAATGAGAACCAATGTGATAAACGAGATCTTGAACACCGAGAAGGACTACATAAAGCACCTGAAGGACATCTGTGAGGTAAATTACAACCCCTAATTCACTGTTTAATCGCTTGCCCTCCAGAGGATTTACCCCCCTTCCTGACCAGGCCATTTTTTGCGATACGGCTCTGCGTTACTTTAACTGACAATTGCGCGGTCGTACAATGCTGCACCCAAATGAAATTTACATACTCCCCCCCCCCCCACAAATAGAGCTTTCTTTTGGTGGTATTTGATGGCCAGTGCATTTTTTATTTTTTTGCTCTATAAACAAAAAAAACACAGTATTTTTGACTTTTTGCTATAAAACATGTCCAGTAAATAAAATTCAAAAAATAAAATTTTGTCATAAATTTAGTCCAAAATGTATTCTGCTACATGTCTTTGCTAAAAAAAAATCCCAATATGTGTAAATTAATTGGTTTACGTGAAAGTTATAGTGTCTACAAATGGAGGTATATATATTGGAATACTTTTATATATAGTAGTAATGGCGGCGACCAGCGACTTATAGCGGGACTGCGGGAGCGCGGCGGGCACTCTGACACTTGGTGGGAACTGACTAACTGCCACCCCCGGTGACACTAATACAGTGATCAGTGCTAATAAAAAGCACTGACACTGTACTAATGGCAAAGGGAAGGAAGGGGTTAACATCTGGGGCGATCAAACGGGTTAACTGTGTGCTGTTTTGTGGTTTACTGTGTAAGCATGCTGCTATGCAGAGCAATACAAAGCAGCATGCTGGAGCTGACAAGGGAGAGATCTGTATTGTTTACATACAGACCTCTCCCCCGTCAGTGTTCCTCGGCGATCACCGGGTGCCGGTGGGGAATGTCCGCCCGCAAACCGGTGATCAACAGCTGTAGCCGCCAATGACAACCCAGAAATACAAAATCACATATATATACATGAGTTTGCACAGCCCTGCCACCCTGTAGCACTAGTTCTGCTATAGCGCAGTCATGAAGTGGTTAAAGAAGACCTGTCCTGAGATAATACACATTATTGTTCATTCTGTTTTCATGGCATACTGGAAGATGTACATATCAGTTGTCAAAGTGCCCTAATGCCACTGGCAAAAAATGCCATCGGTGCTAGAATGATAATGCCAAATATTACCACAATGATTACTAATTAATACTAGAGTAACAAAACCTTGGAATTCCACATTGATCATTGTTCATAAATGATAAATAAAGTATTACTGAAATCCAGCCTGCCCCTCTAGCCAGCCCCACACAGGCCTGTACAGCGGTAAACATGAGACTATATTATTATTATTATGCAGGATTTATATAGCGCCAACAGTTTGCTCAGCGCTTTACAATATAAAGGGAGACAATACAGCAAAAATACCAGTTCAATACAAGAGGGATAAGAGGGCCCTGCTCCTTGAAGCTTACAATCTAAGAGGGAGGGGCTAGTGGTACAAAAGGTAATAACTGGGGTGATGGACTGGTAGGAGGAATAGAAGATTCCATTATTAACTGAGGGCAGGATAGGCTTCCCTGAAGAGATAGGTTTTCAGAGATCGCCTAAAAGTGAACAGAGTAGGCAATAGTCTGATAAATTGGGGTAGAGAGTTCCAGAGGTTTGGGGAAGCTCTGGAGAAGTCCATATATCTATATAATTAATGTAGGTGCATACATATATACTAAAAAGGTAAGTCATTCTCCTCCGCTCAGATGTACAATGGGACATTTAGCTGCAGCAGTCATGAGCAGGCCATTTGGTGTGATGCTGCAACATTTTGAAATACCAAGTACTGAACACACGTGAGAAGATGGTAATGGTCACTGACTGCAGACTCCTGTCAAATGTACCAGTATTCATTGAATGATTGTCTTCTTGTTGGTAAAGGGTTACATCAAGCAGTGCCGTAAAAGAGCAGACATGTTCACAGAGGAGCAGCTGTGGACTATTTTTGGGAACATTGAAGACATCTACAAGTTCCAGAAGAAATTTTTGAAGACTCTGGAAAAGCGAATTAACAAGGAAGCTCCACATTTGAGTGAGATTGGTTCCTGCTTTCTGCAGTATGTAAGTTCTCGAGTCATTTCCCTCACTGTGTCATTATTGGAAATCTGCATTTAACAAATCTTCCCCTAGCCATTACATTATAGATACAAGACGGAAGAATTTTGCCATTATTTTTCTTCTAGTTCTAATATTTATAAATCATTTTTTAACTCTATATACAATTTATAGAATTGGTTTCATTTTGACATGTCTTTACATGTAAACATTTCTCATCTTTACATGTCTGTTATTAGTACATCATGTAAATGTATTTTGTTTTCTGTGTACTTATTTTTTATTTTTTTTAAGCTCCTAGAAGCTAAATAGTGTCATCCTATGTGTTCATGCACACTATATTAGGCTAGTAGAATTTTTCAAGCTTCAGCATTTAGGAGCAGAAAAAAAAGTTTTTGTAGGGTTTTTGGGAGCATTTTTCCAGCAGAAATGCTCCTTAATTCTCCTAAATACTACTTAAACACTCCTAACAGCTTTTATCTAGCTTTTTTTTCTACCTGTACTGTATAAACGCTTCTAAACACTACTAAAATGTTACCATAAGCTGGCACAAAAATGCTATTTATTCAGCTTTTCTTGAACTTATAAAAAAACGCTAGTGTTCATGGAGCGATATATGAGATTTATGTGCTGTATATTTGACTGGTGGTTGCTACAAATATGTGTTACTTTGTGGCATTTTTCTGATATTCGTGCTTTTTTCAATGTCAGCAAACAGATTTTCAGATCTACTCAGAGTACTGCAACAATCATCCGAACGCCTGCACAGAACTTTCAAAACTTTGTAAAGTGAAGAAGTATGGCTATTTCTTCGAGACATGCCGCTTAGTACAGAAGATGATAGATATATCACTGGATGGATTCTTACTGACACCAGTGCAGAAAATCTGCAAATATCCTTTACAGCTGGCTGAGCTTCTCAAATATACCAACCCCCAGCACAGGTATGTCCAGAGTAATTCATGTGACACAATTTTTATTACCTATATCACACACATTTATTTAAATTGAATGTCCCATTTCTTTTGGCAACCAGGCCACTTGACCAATGTCTATGACTGCTGCATTTTAACCTCTTGCCGTCCACCTGCTGTTTATAAACGGCAGGGCGGTGGCAGTCCAGGGGCCGGTTGCCGTTCCTAAACGGCACCCACCTTTTCTAGCTGTGCGCGCTCCCTGGGAGCGCGCACCACCACGATCCGGTGCCCACTGTGTCCTCCGGACACAGTGAAACACCGATCGTCGGACGGGACCTCTGTACGAGGTCCCGATCATGTGATCACTGATTGGCGAATCAGTGATCACATGCAAAGTAGTAAGCAAGATGTCACTTGTGACATCATTGCTTACTACGTGTGAAATCTGTGAATGATCACAGAGGTCACATGGTACAAGGCTTTTCACAACAGCCTTGTACCATGTGACAAGCTGTGACCAATCACAGCTCACTCAGTACTTCTCAATGACTGCAAGAATGCAGACAGAGAGAGAGAAATGATTGCTTTTACATCCTATATGGGTGTAAAAGCAATCACTGTAAAAAAAAAAAAAAAAAAAATCTTTATCACCCCCCACAAGTAGTACAGTGTCACCATGGTGGCACTGTACTGCTAGGGTGCAGTATGTAAAAAAAAAAATACAAATAAAAAATAATATAAAAAAAATAAAAATGTAAAAAAAAATGTTTAAAAATTATAATTGTTGGTTATAAACTAATTTGGATTTTTTTTTTACTAAAAAAATAACGGAATAAATTTTGGCCAAGATTTATGATGAAATATTTTTTATTTGCAAAATTTTATTAAAAAAAACACTTTTTTTCAAAATTTTTGGACTTTTTCATTTACATAGTAAAAAAAAATTAAAATCCCAGTGGT
Source organism: Staurois parvus (assembly GCF_062004578.1). Classification (NCBI taxonomy): domain Eukaryota; kingdom Metazoa; phylum Chordata; class Amphibia; order Anura; family Ranidae; genus Staurois; species Staurois parvus. The sequence goes on from NW_028317922.1 coordinate 2,995,001, forward strand.
GAATAAATACCACCAAAATAAAGCTTTATCTGTCTCAAAAAAATGGTAAAAAATTCATATGGGTACAGTATTGCATGACCGCGCAATTGTCATACAAAGTGTGATAGCGCTGAAAGCTGAAAATTGGCCTGGGCAGGAAGGGGGTAAAAGTGTCCGGACAGGAAGTGGTTAATCCTGAAACTTTCATAAAATACTGTTAAGTCTTGAGTAAAGATGATGGGGACAGGCTAAGTACTTACCTCTATGGCACATTGTGAAGCTGTTGGTCATTGAACCCACTCCTGGCTTCTCTGCTGTTGTAAGTGTCTGGGTATTGGACAATTCCTCATCCCAATCAGTTGGGGTTTACATATAGAACATACAAGTGTGCAATAAAGACTGACATGGTCAGAAAAACATCACAGTGTTTACCCTTTATAATAGACACCAAAGGTAATTTTCATTTTAATATTGCAGAGATAAGTCTGTCCCAGTTTACCCTCCACCCTTCAATATGAAAACTGTAGAGCAAGCATCACTAAATGGTGGACCGCGGTCTGAATACGGACCGGGTGACAGTCCTGTCCGGACCATGGCTACACCACTTAGCAGCCTGAGTGGACTCCTCTCCTCCCGCCACTGCAGCTGTTAGAAATCAGGAGGAATGGCAGGGTGGACTCCTGTTCTGTATGTACTCGCCTGCCAACGCTGTAGTGACTGCTGCTGTTAAAGTCACAGCAGGGAAGGGGGCGGGAGGAATGAAAGGAAGGACTCTTCTTCTGAATGTACTGCCTTGCTGCCACCGCCACTGAACTCAGAGCAGGGAGGAGGCACTGCAGGTCTACAGGGGGGGCAGGGGAGGGGAACCAACCTTTCATATTAACAATCGGGTTACTTGCCTTTTAATAAGCAGAGTTGGGCAGCTCACACCCTCAGTGGAGACCTTCAGTGGCTCCTGCCCTCATCCCTGCTCTGAGTTCAGCGGTGGCAGCAGCAAGTCAGTACATGCAGAAGAGGAGTCCTTCCTTCAATTCTTGCTACCCGCTTCCCTGCTGTGACTTCAACAGCAGAGGTGATGATGGTGGCGGCAGGCGAGTACACGCAGAACAGGACTCCACCCTGCCATTCCTCCTGCCCTCCACAGTTCTGAATTAAGGTAGGGGGAAGATTATGGGTGGGAGGGGGTTGTGATGTCATATGGGGGATCTGTGATTTGGGGGGGCTGTGAGAGGGGAACTGTGATATGGAGGAGCTGTTATGTGGGGTGCTGTGAAAGGGGGGAATCTGTGATATGGGGAGCTGTGATATGGGGGACTGTGAAGTGAGACAGCCCCCATATCTTCCCAGCTATGATATGGGGGCTGTGAAGTGAGAGGAGGGAGCTATGATATGGGAGCTGTGAAGTGAGAGGGGTGCTGTGGAATGGGGGGCTTTGAGGGTGGAGCTGTGATATGGAGGGCTGTGAAGTGAGAGGGGGAAGCTGTGATATGGGGGGGCTGTGAAGTGAGGGTGGGGGGAGCTGTGAAATGGGGGGCTGTGATAGAGGGAAGCTGTGATGTGAAAGAGGGGAGCTGTAATACTGGGGGGGGCTGTGATGTGAGAAGAAGAGCTTTGATATGGGAGAACTTTGATGTTAGAGGGGGAGCTGTGATATGGGGGGCTGTGATGTGAGAGGAGGGAGCTGTGATATGAGGGGTCTGTTATGTCAGGAGGGGGGAAACTGTGATGTGGGGAGTTGTGATTGCATGGGGGACTGTGATTGTGATGTGAAGGGGGGCTGTGATATAATCAGGGCTATAATGTTGGGGGGGCTCTGACGTGAAAGTTGTGATGTACGGGGGCTGTGATGGGAAAGGGGGGACTGAGGACAATAATTAGGGGCTGTGATGTGAAAGGCCTGAGTAATAGAAGAAAAATGAAATTCGGATCTCTGCAGAAAGAAAATGTTACTAACCGGACCTCTGTGAATTTTAATTCAGTACCCCTCCTGTAGAGGATTCTTTTCGGAGAGCATGTCTCATTGCTGAATTTGTGCTTAATATGGTACATTCCAATATCAGTAAGAACTTATGTCAGTATACAGTATATCTTTTGAACATATTAACCAGCTTAGTGTTTTTTTAAAGTGATACACTGTAGTTTAGTTTCAGTTTGTAGCTAAAAAGGATTTTTGTAGCTTCCAAAATTTTTTTTCTTAATTTTGTTGCCTTCATCCTCTTAGGGTGATACAAAATTACCACATAAGTAGTGTGGCAGGGTATCTTTTTCATCTCCAGATCTGGTTCTTGTTGTATAGTGGGGTAAAATATATGTTGAGTGCCAGTCACTTTATTATTATAATACAGTATTTATATAGCGCCGACAGTTTGCTCATTAAGGTGGGAGACAATTCACGAGGGGTTCGAGGGCCCTGCTCCTAGGAGCTTACAATCTAGGAGGGACGGGATAGTGGTACCGGAGGAAATAGCTGTGGGGGATGAAGTGGTAGAAAGAGTGGAGGAGTTCAGTAATTAGCTGAGGGCGGTGTAGGCTTCCCTGAATGGATAGCTTTTCAGAGTGCGCCTAAAGGTGAGCAGAGTAGGTGATAGTCTGATGGATTGGGGTTGGGAGTTCCAGAGGATGGGGGAAGCCCTGGAGAAGTCCTGGAGACGGGCATGGGAGGAGGAAACCAGGGAGCTTGAGAGTAGGAGGTCTTGTGAGGAGCGGAGAGTAAGTTTTGGGTGGTACTTGGAGACAAGATCGGTGATGTAGTTTGGGGCAGTATTATGAACAGCTTTGTACGTCAGTGTTAGCGTTTTGAATTTTATCCGTTGGGCAATTGGAAGCCAGTGGAGGGATTGGCAGAGGGGGGTGGCAGATATGGAGCAGTTAGTAAGGTGGATGAGTCTGGCCACAGCATTCAAGATGGACTGAAGCGGGGATAGCCTGCGGTGAGGTAAGCCGGTTTTTATTGAAAAACTCTATTCTAGAAGAGAGAGTTTAGGGATGCAGGATATTCAAAAATAGTACAGAACTAGGGCAGTTATTCTAAAAGTAGCAGTAGTAGTAGACCATTTAAGAGCAGCTTCTTAGCAATTACCATCCCCGTTAGACCATCAAGAAAGCGTGATGACCCAGTGAAGGCTTGTTTGCACCAGCAGTAGCCCCCTGAAGAGCAATCCATGACGATCACTTTTCTGAGAGCATTTGACAGGTGGGGATGAGGTGTAATGTTGGCACCTCACTGACTATTTTAACCCCTAAAAGCCTGCACCACTCCTGTGTAACTATGTGCATTACACATGGCTGTTGAGGGGGATAATTTGTGTTGCAACATGTGCATACTCTCTGTATGGCTGCCTTTGCAGCTTAGGGGCTGGTTGGCTCAACTGCCTGTTTTCACTGCTATTGTGCTTCACTGTTCCTCCTCACAATGCAAGTCTATGGGGTTGATTTACTAAAGGCACATAGACTGTGCACTTTGCAAAGTGCAATAGCACTCTGCAAGTGCTGTTGCTCCAGAGCTTAGTAAAGGAGGTAAAGCTTCCCTCTGCCAAGAATACCCAATCACGTGCAAGGAAAATAAGAAAAAAAACAGCTTTGCTTGCACATGATTGGATTGTGGAAGTCAGCAGAGCTTCTGCTCATTTACTAAGCTCTGGAGCAACTGCACTTGCAGAGTGCTATTGCACTTTGCAAAGTGCACAGTCTAATTGCCTTTAGTAAATCAACCCCTATGAGTTGACCAAACCATTGAAAGCAATGGTGACCCTTCCCTGTGTGGTTCACATTCCATTTAAACAGTCATCAAGCAGAGAGCGAAATTATTATAAATTGATTGATAATACTTTTTTTTTCATGTAGGGATTTTGCAGATGTGGAAGCAGCACTGAATGCCATGAAAAATGTGGCCAAACTGATCAATGAGCGAAAGAGGAGGCTAGAAAACATTGATAAGATAGCTCACTGGCAAAGTTCTATAGAAGACTGGGAGGTAAGTCTCCTTTCACTATTATTATACCAACTCACTCAGGAGACCTGTGATCTTGGGGCTAATTTACTAAAACTAGAGAGTGCAAAATCTGGTGCAGCAGTGCATGGTAGCCAATCAGCTTCTAATTTCAGCTTGTTCAATTCAGCTTTGACAAAAAAAAACTGGAAGCTGATTGGTTACTATGCACAGCTGCACCAGATTTAGCACTCTCCAGTGTTAGTAAAGCCAGGTATACACAGTAAGAAAATCATACAAAAAATGTTGTTGATCAAATGATCGGCCAATTTTCTCTTTGTTGATGAGCAGGATGTTATAACCGATAACGATATTGTGAATGAAAAAATCCGGTTGAACAACAGTGAAAAATGTTGTTTAGCATGCGAACGACCGATTCTCTACACGGTGGTATGACGGTCGTCCAAAAAAAATATATCAAGCTCTATCACACATGAGCAGAAACAGAAAATGACCCAAATGTTTATGTCCAAGGATCCATAAATGCAATTTATTCTGATTAATTCCTAGGATTTATGTTGAATTGCTCGTTCTGGGTGGAAGGGCGTGACTACAAGGTCACACACACACTGCATCACTTCCACTTGTACGGAAGATGTCAACACTATGTATTGCTTGACAAACTATTTTTTTCAATTGGTTAATGTGGGTCACGATTTTGACCCACAAACGAACGCCGATTGGTCGTCGGATCACCGATCGGTCGATTTTCTTACCATGTATTCCTGTCGTAAATCTCCCCCCTTGAGTCTTATCTCTAGTACACCCAATGAGAAAATCAGATGAAAATACCAAATTCAGAACAATTGTCCGATACTCTGATCATTAGTAGACAGCTTTTGAGAGCCAACATTATCATGAAAACAAAACATGAAAACAATCCTCAAGGAAAAAGGGCAACGAAAACAATCTTCGTATGCAACAAAAATGCTCCTAAATACGAAAAAAAAACATGGTTTTCAGGACGTGAGGAGAGCAAATCCACGTGCTGGGACCAATGCACGAATATGCTGCGACACTCTGAACGGGTATAGCCAAAGGTGTGGCAGAGGGGTCACATGTATATGACATCACCTGATTACACACCATGTGCTATGCATATGGGAAGTTGTACAAGCATTTTTCTATGTTTAGTAGCACATTCATTTTCAATGTGAGAGTAGCATGCAAAAAAACATGAAACCAAATATTCACCCATTTCAGTCAAGGCACCCTTTAAAATTATGGACAGTCTTGAGGCACCCTTTAAAATTATGGACAGTCTTGAGGCACCCTTCAAAATTATGGACAATCCCGAGGCACCCTTTAAAATTATGGACAGTCCCGAGGCACCCTTGAAAATTATGGACAGTCCCGAGGCACCCTTGAAAATTATGGACAGTCCCGAGGCACCCTTCAAAATTATGGACAGTCCCAAGGTAGCCATGAAAATTATTGACAGTCTTGAGGCACCCTTTAAAATTATGGACAGTCCCAAGGCACCCTTGAAAATTATGGACAGTCCAAAGGCATCCTTGAAAATTATGGACAGTCCCGACATACCCTTTAAAATTATGGACAGTCCCGAGGTACCCTTTAAAATTATGGACAGTCTCGCGGTACCCTTTAAAATTATGGACAGTCTTGAGTCACCCCATTCTAAAATGGGGTGCCTCAAGACTGTCCATAATTTTAAAAGGTCACCCCATTCTACATTGTGAAAAACTATTTTAATAGTTTTATATAACGCAGCAACATCCACACATGTAGGACACCCAACAGTAGAGGGGATTTATTCTTCCAAAGCAAACACACTTTTGCACCCTGGTACTGACTAGTATTCCAGTTTTTCTCTTCTCCCTAACTGAACTAATGTGACTCCAGCACTGATGGAGAAGGGCAGGGGAGGATTAAACTAGGATGCTGTGCAGGAAGCTAACATCCTCCTTATCAACTGATGATATCATTGGTTGTCAGGACGCTGTCGGCTAGAAGGTTGTTATGGTGCAAAATGAAAACCTGTGGCTTTGTGTAACTAGAAAGCCGGCTTGTTCCACCCGCTGGCTTGTACACAAGTTTTGGACAATTATTAGACATTTTGCAAAGGCACCCCTTAAGAAACCTCAAGGCACCCCAAGTTACCTGGGCACCCTGGTTCAGAAAGGCTGGTCTAGACTATCACTACAAAAGCTGCTATAGCAATCATATTGAGAACTCTCATTTCCCTATGCACACCTAATTATGAAACCCTATTTTCTATAGGCTACATTGCTTTATTATCAATCGTATTACATAATCGCATAGATGTAAAATAATGCATACCTTATATCCAGAATTGCGATTGCACAATGCCATTTAACAATTAAGAAGGTGCAAAGAAAAGCAACCCGTCACCTTCAATTTTCCTTAATAAATAATAAATCAACAAAATGTACACAAAACACAGAAAAGTCTCTTTAGGATCTACTTTAAAGGTTATAATAAAAGCTGAGGTCTCAGTTGTGTCAACCGCAATCAAGGTTCCCTTTTAAGTGTGGCTCCTCTAAGTGTAACTGTTGACCTCTATCACTTCCATATACAAAGTGCAAGAAGGTTATGTTCAGAGCTCTGTATGTCTTGTGATCAAAGATCATCTATTCCTCCATCTGTTATAAGGGTGAAGACATTTTGACAAGAAGTTCGGAACTCATCCACTCCGGTGAATTAACAAAGATCTCACAGCTGCAATCAAAGGGGCAACAGCGGATATTTTTTCTTTTTGATCATCAGATTGTCTACTGCAAAAAGGTATCTTATAAGTAATCTTTTAATTTTATTGTAAAGTTCTCGAACAGAAAACAATGGAACTTTTATACTTACATACAGTATATAGAGTTACTGGTATATTTTAGGACTTAAGTGAGCTGCTCTTGCCACTACTTTTAAACATCTAGTATTACAGCTGAACTCCAGGATAAGCAAATATTGTCTCAATACTGTATAAGAGTCATGTGTATTTTTAGTTGATTCCTTGTGTATTTCTTCAAGATCTGTGCAGTAATCTAGTTTGAAACATTTCCTCTGTGCAGAAACTTCCTGTAATGAAGACTGGTCACTGATGTTCTCTCTCCTTGTGCAATGTGACTGGTCTTGTCTCCACCCCCTCCTATGGTTTTCTATAGACAGCCTATAGTGGATGGAACCTGCTGGGTCCCTCTCACAGCTCTGCTTTCTGCAGTGGCTATGTATAGCGTTGTGATGATTTATTTATTTGAGGTACTTATATAGCGCTGTCAGTTTACACATATATATATTGTACATTCACATCAGTCCCTAACCCTCAAGGGGTGTACAATCTAAGGTCCCTAACTTACATTCATACATCTACATACTAGGGCCAATTTAGACAGGATCCAATTAACCTACCAGCATGTCTTTGGAGTGTGGGAGGAAACCAGAGTACTTGAAGAAAACCCATGCAGGCACAGGGAGAACATGCAAACTCTAGGCAGGTAGTGCCATGTCTGGGATTTGAACCAACGACCCTAGTACTGCCAGGTAGAAGTGCTAACCATTTAGCCACTGTGCTATCTGCAGTTATAAAGATAATTGATGCACACAAAGTTGATTTATATCCTTTCTGGTTATTGAGGAATATATTTAATTGAAATAAATTGTGTCTGGAGTTCAGCTGTATGATTCAGTCCAAATTAGCAATCTGTAGTCAAACTCCCTTACAACCAATCAATAGCTCATCTATTCTTCTAGAGAAGGCCTCTCTATGCCGTCAAAAGATGACAATACCTGTAGCTTGTCTACCACAGTTTACAGTCTGGTGGCCAATCCAAATGTTAGTCTTTTATTTACATACGTGCAAATAATTAAGGCTAGCCGAAACCTTTTATGGACACTAAATGATCAACTTTGCAATACTGATTATAAATTGAAAACATCTTATCAGTTACAGTATATTATGTGATAAAACCATCAAAGATGACAAAAGCAATATTCCTTTGGGCCAGTGTCAGTGGTTGCCGTGTGACATTCAGGAATCTCTCTGCTATCTGAGATATCACCAAATAAGTATTCAAATCTCTATCAAAGCACTGTGCTACCACTGCTCTTTAAAAGATACTATATTGTGTATCGTCCACAAGCAGTAATTATTTCTTCTTAAATATCCTTAGGACATTCTGAGACGGGACATTTTATATTACAAAGGAAAGATCAACATGGATGACATGGAAGTTATTAATGTGGAGGATGGTAAAGATAAGGACTTTAACATTACTGTGAAAAATGCATTTAAGCTGCAGAGTAAAGTCTCTGATGAGGTTCACCTTCTCCTGGCAAAAAAACCTGAACAGAAGCAGCGCTGGCTGCAGGCTTTTGAAGAAGAGAGAAAGCAAGTGCTTCAAGATGAGCAAACAGGTAATATGTAATATGATTGAAGAACACTGGGGATTGGGGCTTGCTACTTCTGTACCGGGGCACTCAGAGAGTACATTATCTCTTCCCATGCTTGCCTACAGCACTTCTCCAGAGCGCCTCCCTTCCTCTGGAACTCCTTAACCCAATTTGTCTAGCTATCTCCTACTCTGTCCACCTTTAGACAATTACTGAAAACTCATCTCTCCAGGGAAACCTAAGACTTCATGTACACGAGTCTACCCTGTCTGCCGACCGCGGGAAAACGCAATTAGTGGCAAAAACGCGGTACCGCAGCTGCCGCGTTTTGCGTTTCCCCACAAAACATTCCTAGAGGGAGGTTTAACCTCACGGCAGCTCCTAAACTCTGCTAAAAGCCTATGTGTACATGGACACATATGCTTTTATGGAGGTGAGTTTAGGAGCTTTGGCGAAAAAATGCCCCAAGCTCCTAAACTCGAGCTTAGGAGCTGCTTGTGTACATGAAGCCTACACCTCCACCAAAAAATTGTACTTCCACTTTCTCAATCAGCTCATACCTCACCGTTATCACTTTTTGTATCACCTCCAAGACTGTAAGCACTTTCAAGCAGGGCCCCTCTAACCCTGTTGTCATGAATTGTATTGTAACTGTACTGTCTCCCTTTTTATTGTAAAGTATTGGGCAAACTGTTGACACTTTATACATCCTGTATAATTATATAACGTGTCCCATGGATCTGCAGTAAAACACTGATGTCTGTATATGTCACTAGGTTTCAGCATCAGTGAAATTCAGCGGAAACAAGCAATGATTAATGCCCACAAACCGCGTCCTGCTGGAAAGCCAAAAGGTGAGTGTCCCCTGCAGTGTGTTTTGCATGCTAATGCCAAAAAATAAAAACAATTTTTAGATGATCAACTACATTAAAAAGTGTATATTAAGCCCAAACTTGTTTTAGTTTAGACTTATTTTAATAACGTTTAACAAAGGTATAAAAAGGTGAGGTATAGAGTATCCAGGGTACATACTGTACTAATGAACATAGCATAGCCCTTAAAGAGTAATGGTAAAAGATACATCGGTAGGCCACAGGGGTGGACTGACAACTCATGGGGCCACCGGGCAATAGGGGATCATGGGGCCCCTGTGTCCTTGCCCACACTCAAAAAAGCCTATAAAAAAGGTACCAGGGGCATTTCATGGGGCCCTCTACTGACCCGGGCCGTCGGGTAGTGCCCGAGTGCTCGAATGGTCAGTCTGCCCCTGCTAGGCCATCAACGTGCAGAACAATTTAGAGAAGAGAACACATCTATAAAACATTGTCCATCAAATGTCTAAAAAAATTGACCAGATTAGACAAAACTTGTTTTTAGTTAACCACTTCGCCATCCTGAGGATTTACCCCCTTCCTGACCAGGCCATTTTTTGCGTTACGTTACTTTAACTGACAATTGCGCGGTTGTGCAATGCTGCAACCAAATGAAATTTATGTCCTTTTTTTCCCACGAATTGAGCTTTCTTCTGGTGGTATTAGAAAAAGACCAACAATTTGGAGAAAAAAAACGATATTTTTGACTTTTTGCTATTAAACATGTCCAGTAAAAAAATTTAAAAATTCAAATTTCGTCATAAATTTATGCCAAAATGTATTCTGCTACATGTCTTTGCTAAAAAAAAATCCCAATACACATAAATGAATTGGTTGACGTGAAAGTTATAGAGTTTACAAATGGATAGATACTGGGATTTTTTTTCTACTAGTAATGGCGCCGATCAGCAACTTTTAGCGGGACTGCAGTGTGCCCGAGCCAACAGGGAGGAAGACTGTTAGTCAGAGATGCTCAGTAATCACCGGGTGCTGATGGGTAATTACCGGCTGGGCCCTTGTGATTGACAGCCATGGCTGTGAAGAGCAGCGCATGTAGGGCACATGCGCAGCTCGCGCGCACCCCTCACCCGGAAATGCGAAATCACGTATATATACATGATTTTGCACACCCCTGCCGCCCTGTAGCAGTATTTCTTCTTAATCTAGTAGGGAATGGTTAAAAAACTTGTTGGGTTATTTCTTGCTGTCTGTGTCCAATTTCCCACTTTCTGTCTTGGAGATGCTAATACCATCTTTTAGAGTTGTCACCAGAAAAGACATCACGCTAGTGACAGCTCCAATATTTTGTCCTTCGTCTTACTTTCCGTTTCAGTGACCAGGACAAATAGAACAGAAAAGGTTTTGCCTTCATACGTGCATTTATAAAGTATTTAGACCTCCTTCACTTTTATCAATTTTGTTATATCGCAGGCTGATATTAGGGTTGTTCTGTGAAAACAGAGTTTTAGAAATGTTTGCAAATTTATGAAAAAGGAAAAACTGAAATATCACATTGGCACAAGTATTCAGACCCTTTGTAACAACACTTGAAATTTAGCACAGGTGCCTCCCATTTCACTGCTGAGATGTTTCTACACCTTGATTGGAGTCCACCTGTGGTAAATTAAATTGACACACACCTCTCTATAAAAGGCCTCACAGCTGACATTGCATACTGTATAGGAGCAAAAGCCATGGGGTCAAAGGAACTGCCTGAAGAGCTCAGATCTGGGGAAGGCTACAAGAAAAATTCTGCTACACTTAAGGTTCCCAAGAGCACAGTGACCTCCATAATTCTCAAATGGAAGATGTTTGGCACAATCAGGACTCTTCCAAGACCTGGTCACCCTGTGAAACTGAGCAATCGGGTGAGAAGGGCCTTAGTAAGAGACGATGATCACTCTTACTGAGCTCCAGAGACCCAATGTGGAGATAAGACAAAGTTCCAGAAGGACAACTATCCCTGTAGCCCTCCACCGATCTGGGCTTTATGGTAGAGTGGCTACACAGAAGCCTCCCCTCATGTGCAAAACACATGAATGCCTGCTTGGAGTTTGCAAAAAAAACTGTTGTTGCAAAGGGTCTTAATACTTATGCCAATGTGCTATTTCAGTTTTTTCTTTTTCATAAATTTTCTAAAACATTTAGAATTTAACATTTCTAAAATTCTGTTTTTGCTTTGTCATGGTGTACTGTGTGTAGATTAATGAGGACAAAAAAATGAATTTTTACAACTGAAGTATCAGGTTGCAAGATAACAAAATTGAAAATGTGAAGGGGGCTCTGAATATTTTATGAATGCACAGCATTTAGGGCTCATTAAGATGGACAATGAGACCCGTCCTTTGTGCTGAGCTGCTTTTGGCTGCATGTTCATCGACCTCGGAGCTGCATGCAGGTAGCCTATAGAAGTGGATGCAGATGCAGCAGTTGCATGGACATAGTCCCATATCTAAATTTGACATGCGGGCAGGAGCAGGTGCATGAATCCAAATGCAGACACTGTGCGTTCAGATTTGTACACTTACTCCTGCCCACAATAAAATTTTAGGTTCAAAAGGTTGCTAGCAAGTGGAATTACACACTGACTTCCTTTATATACAGTATGTGTGTGTATATATGTATATACGGTTACAATGATGATGATCATATGAAGCCATTTATTATCACATAGTTGTTTGGCTCCTTTTTAAATCATAATGATAACAGAATTCACCCAAATGGCCATGATCAAAAGTTTACACACCTTGGAATGTTTGTCCTTGGTACAGACACGCAAGGTGACACACAAGGTTAATATGACAATTAGAGGTTAATGTCCCACATCTGTGGCTTTTTAAATTGAAATTAGTATCAGTGTATAAATAGTCAATGAATTTGTTAGCTCTTACGTGGAAGCACTGAGGCTAGGCTAGATACTGAGCCATGAGGATCAGAAAAGAACTGTCAAAGGTCCTGCGTAACAAGGTAATGGAACAATTAATGGCAGTTATGACTGCAATCTTTCTTGCTCTACCTGTACTTGGCTTGGTATCAAGAGATCCCTGAACTGCAATCTTTCTTGCTCTACCTGTACTTGGCTTGGTATCAAGAGATCCCTGAACTTTCCACTTCTTAATAGGTGATTTAACAGTACTGATTGGCATATTCAAGGCTTTGGACATCTTTTTATGTCCTTTTCCATCTTTATAAAGTTCCATTACCTTGTTACACAGGACTTTTGACAGTTCTTTTCTGATCCCCATGGCTCAGTATCTAGCCTAGTCAGTGCTTCCACGTAAGAGCTAACAAACTCATTGACTATACACTGACACTAATTTCAATTTAAAAAGGCACAGATGTGGGATATTAATGTCTAATTGGCATTTTAACCCTTGTGTGTCACCTTGTGTGTCTGCACCAAGGCCAAACATTCCAGGGTATGTAAACTTTTGATCATGGCCATTTGGGTGATTTCTGTTATCATTATGATTTAAAAAGGAGGCAAACAACTATGTGATAATAAATGGCTTCATATGATCATCATCCTTCAATAAAAGAGCAATTTTTGGCATGATCAACCATCGTTTCAATATCAATGCCAAAATTACACAATTTATGCCAGGGTATGCAAACTTGTGAGCACAACTGTGTGTGTATGTATGTATGCATATATATGTATGTATGTGTGTGTATGTATGTATATATATATATATATATATATATATATCTATATATCTATATATATATATATATACTGTATATATTAGTCCACGTGTAAGATAGTGTTATCATCCTATCAAGATTTAATCTTCTTCATGAATACCATGGAGTCATATAACCACAATGGATTCTTATTATGTTCAATAAATTATCGAAGACTCCAGCTGGGAGTAAGTGAAACCATTTCTAGGGCCTTGTGGGAAGGGGCAGGGACAGTGTTATGAAATCTCACCTCTACAGTCTTTGAGAGATATTGAAAGTAGCAGGTGACTTGATCCACTGGAGTACAACTAAAACTGAAACAGCAATGCAACTGTGTCAATGACAGGTACTCTTTTACATAAACTGAGCTGAATACCTAGAAGAGCTATTAGCTTTGAAAAAAAATGTATTCCTCCCTCTCACATTCCTTAGTCCTTTCAGTAGATGACCTCATAGTATGGGTCTGGTACATACAACTGACAAATAAGAAGAATAGGGGAGTCTTTCCCTTTGCAACACTCTTATCTTACTACAAATAAATAGTAAATCTGTTCTCCTGACCTTTTATATTTTTTTTTTCAGCTGTTAATCGGACATACTATGACTTCTGGATGAGACAGAAGCATCCCACGTTGCCCGCCAACCTCCCCCAGCAACAAGTCTTCATGCTTGCTGAACCCAAGCGCAAACCCTCCAACTTCTGGCAGAACATCAGCCGGCTGACTCCTTTCCGAAAATAAAAAGCAGCTTTGTGTTCTGCTCTTGCCTCCTGTACAAAGAAAGCACTTTACTCACAGTTGACAAGAAGTGCCCGTGCCTGGGACTCCTACTTTTCCTCTTACAGGGCATGGTGCTAGCTGGTACACTACAGTATATTTATTTTTTAAAATGAGTTGGACATCTTTTCCATGTTTTGTTGTTGCTGCCTCTGCCCAGGTCAAGTGGCCCATCCGAGAAGTGTTGTAGTTTCCTCTTTGCTGTTAATGTAATGGACTTTATGTTTGTTTTTACACTGTTTACCAGCAGAATCTTTTATAAACTCCTACTGACCGTATGCAATGGATATTAGATTGAAGTTGATGTAGCAGGCCTCAGAGTTTCAGAACAGTCTGTTATGCTGATAGCAAGCAATCAAAGTCAATGTTGGCCATCCTGCTCTCATTTCAAAAGCAGGTAATATCTGATTGGTTGCGGAGTGGCAACGCAGATATTCATTTCAAACAATCTGATCAATGAGGCCCAGAGATTTAGAACTATTTCTATGATGTTGCAGGATATTAGTGGCCATACTTGTACAAAACACAGGTGTATTCTACACTAGACTGAGGCAATGGCACACATTTGTTCCATGAGGGAAGTTTACAAAGACAGAAGCCATGCAGAAAAGGCTCAGCAAGTGGCTAGCAGAGACATATCAGCTTACAGGTTCTTATTTAAATGTTCCCCTCTAGTCTTCAGAATTTGTTACTGTTCCATAGAACATGTGGTGGTCACCAATTTATTTGGAAATTTGGCAGATTTGCTAATCTACTTAACAAAGAAGACAAAAGTAACACAAATTATTAACATATATGTCCAACCAAAACCCTTTTTTCAGTTTTAGATGGGGTGGGAAGGATTAGACCTCCTATCAGGTTTTTACTGCTGTCTGGGGTTCTGTAAGAGAGGTCTCATCTCACTTCCTTTCCTGCTGACAGTGTTTTAAGGCCCCATGTACGGAGCTGTTAAAGGCCACATACGCTATTTCCATGCCCGGGAAGGCCAGGTGCTCCATACAGCAGTCCCATAGACATGAATGGCTGTGACCAGCTGTTCATAGGTATACCCTGGTACTCACATAAACATGTGCATAGCGTACAGTCATGTTCTTTGAATTTGGACTTTCTGTGTTTGGGGACTACACTTGTGCTTGTTTAGGCAAGTACCAACCTATACCCAGATACAGGTATGGGGTGGCTGTACATAGCACCTGGGCTTCCCCTCTGCAGGGTTGGATGACAGTAGGATTGTGTATAGAATACTGGTTCTCAACCCACCACCAAGCCATGGACTCCCTCATCTCCGCCTTCTGCTAGCTGCAGATCACCTAACTTTCCACAATGCCTCCCAGCTCCTATAGTGCCACCCAACCTCCCATAGTTGCCTGTAGTGCTCCTCAGCCTCGCACAGTGCCCCCAGGCCCTTTAAGAGCCCTCAGTCCCCAAAATGCTTGCCAACCTCCTACAGTGCTCCCTAGCTTGCATCAGAGCCTTTAGCCTGCCTTCAGTGTGCCACCGTGCCCTCCAGTCTTTCATATTGCCCCTACAAAATCCCAGCCTTGTGAAGGGACCCACCCCTCCAACTCCTTCACTGATGCCATCCCCCACAGTTGCCCCCAGCTCCCTGCAGAAACCTCATCCACTACAGGGCCACAAAGTCTGCTGCAGAGTCACTTAACTGGCTTAATTCCCCCACAGTGACACCCAGCCCCATCCAGATCTGTTCTCAGGTTATATTCTCTGCAGATTGAATGTGTGAATGGGATAAAAGACTGCATTATGGCCAATAGCTGGCGCTGAGCGTGCTAGGAAATATGTATGCTCCTCATCTCCATCTAGTGGTCATAATGAAGTATTTTCCACATTCACACATTCTATCTACCCCAATCACACAGAACAAATTGACGTGGCGTTTCGATAGACGAGCATCTATGCAAATGTTTTACACGTACATCCTGTGGCATAGTGGACTAACTTGGTTCCAGACAAACACCTGTGATTATGATTGCTGATGAGGCCTGTAGATTACAAATCTGCTAAAATTTGCTCTATGTATGGAGTAGAAACAAATAAAAAACAATGAAGGGTTATCAAGCAACTTAGGACAGGGTTATAATGGCTGTATATTTCAAGAAATTGTATTTATTGCTGAGTAAGGCAGGGTCAACAGCTAAGTGCTCTAGTAAATATGAGTATGAAGTAAAGAAAAACATCCTAAACTGAAAAGTTCTGAAGAGCTGGACCATCTTTGACATGAATCCACCCTGCCAGTGTGAAGAAGGCCAAAAACTTGTGATCAGATAGTTTTCAATGCAACCAATGTCCATTTAAATATGAAAGCTGCCGTATTTATTGCTGTCTGGACTGAGGAGGTCTTTCTGAATGCCACTGATACAGTAATATAAACTGTTTATTGTAAGCAGCTAGTCTGAAGTCCCCATTTGTTGCAGGGAACTTGCTAATTTCTAAGAGCCAACATAATGAAGTGGTGCCAATCAACAACGTACACATTTAAAACCCTTAAAAGTGTAATTTATATATAGAGATGTATATATATTATAACATTGAAAAACAATGTGCCTAAACTAAGATTGCTGCTTAAGGGTGGCAACATATATTATGGTATGACATAGTACTAGTGCTTTCACCAGAGAAAACCTATTACCATGAAAAGTGCCCTACTGCTATGCACAGAACTCTGCGAATATGAAATATAAAGGAAACCTTCCCTTACCCCTGGTTCACATATATGCGGCCGTGTTTGAATGGACTCCCGTGCCCTGTGACATGCAGGGAAGAAGTCCCTGCACTTCTGAAAACGCAGCCTGCACGGGAACCTTAGTTCCCAGTATGGTTGTGTTTTCCAGTGCGGAAACTAATAACTAATGGCACCCGCCCGCGGGTCCGCATTCCTCTGTGCGGGTGGTGCGGCTGCACAGATTTTGATGTGGATCCGCAGCACCACCACCCGCACATATGTGAACCAGGGCTAAAGGTTAAACATGAAGGTTGTTATTGCTGACTTCTCATTCTACAAATGTTCATTGACTGGAATTTTCTGACCCTTTGCTTTCAGTACTTTGAGCCTCTAATCCAGAACAAGTATGTAAATAAAGATTTGCGACTTTAGGGCCATTTTAGGGTGCAGGGTGTTGTCTGTATACTTTGTATTGTTACAGCATAGGGCACTGGTTACCTTTTTTTAAATTTTTGTTTTAAATGTGACTGATTGTCATTTTATTTACTTCTATGCATTGCAGCTTTCTGTAGTGCAATAAGTTGCGTTGACTGGAGGTGCGGTGCAAAAAAAATGCAGCTTGTTTGCATTTTTACATACCAGATCTCAACACAGCACTGCGAACAAGACACATAGAAAACAAATGCTTTCTTTGTGGCCTGGTGTTGAGTCTGTGTTGATCTTTGCAGATCAGCGCAGCTCAGCTGATGCAATGTGACTGAGCCTTTACTTGTTTCAGGGTAGTGACTCAAAGCATTGCAGCCATTGGGCCAGCATAACAGTCAGGCAACTAGCAATTTAAGAAGGATATAAATTTAGGTAAGTTTAAAGCTGAATTCCAGGTGTGCATGTTTTTACAAAGTTGCACTAGACCAGCTTGGGTCATCGTAAGTATGTACTGTATGTGCCATACCTGTGGAATCTGGAAATCATTGTAGTAGAAACCACTACTATAGTGAATGCGGCTATCTTCCACATCCCATGCTGAGTGGTTGCCCTGCTGCTCAGTGAACACAGGAGGTTGCTTGTACTGCACAGGCACCATTCAGAGAACACTTTCTCAATGAATGCAAAGCGTTCCTTGTTTGGATAGCATCACCATCTTGCATCTCCACCTCATCCAATCAGAAAACACTTTGTATTCATTGAGAAGATACAAATTGTTCTCTGAATGAGGCTGGTGCTGAACGAGTGACCTTATGTGTTCACTTGGCAGCAAGGCAGCTACTTGTCATGGGACCCAAAAGTTAGCAATGATCACTGTAGTAGCAGTGCCTATTTATTTCTAGCTTCCATGGGGATTGGCCAGGTATGACAATTGCATACTTACATTGATCCAAGCTGGACCATTATAACTATGCAAAAACATCCATACCTGAAATTCAGCATTAAGAATTGCAGCTCCCGGATTTCTCCTAGTGAAAGGTTTACAAAAATGTCCTAGCTGCCCATATGGAAGAAAAATATATTTGAAATATATTTTAAAAATATTCTTCCCAAATACATTGCCATATAATTTGAAAGGCTACAATTTTGGCCATGTTCAATATATTTCAAAAATATATTTCAATAAATATACGGTATATATATACGGTATATATATATATATATATATATATATATATATATATATATATATAGATATATACTGCATGTTGAAATGCATTTTTATTACAAAATATATGAAACATATTTTTAAAAATACATTTCAAATACACTGTATGTCTTTAAAAATACAAATCTACATTTTTGGAATGCATTTGCAAATATATGTAAGAATATATGTTAAAATTACTTTTTTATATGTTAAAAAAATCTGAAGAATATATTTAGAAATATATATATTTTAAAAAATATATATTTTTTAAATATATTCTTCAGATTTTTTTTAACATATAAAAAAGTCATTTTAACCTTTAAGCGCTGGCACCTCCCGGCCCTTTAAGAGTTTCAGAAGCCGGAGGCGTGACGGGATTTTAGGGTCGTGATTCGCCGTTACGGCGGTCAAATGATCGGAAAAGGTCCCTATCGAAAGATGAGATCGGGATCTTTCCAGGAGTCGCAGATATATGTGCTGGGAGCACGCAGGGAGCGTGCTCTCAGCACATATGTATTTTTTAATTGCACGCAAATATGCGGGTGCTCAGAGTCAAGGCCCAGACGCCGAGAGGCCACATATTTGCGTGCGATCGGCGTCAAGGGGTTAACATATATTTTTACATATATTTGTAAATGCATTCCAAAAATGTAGATTTGTATTTTTAAAGACATACAGTATATTTGTAATGTATTTTTAAAAATATTTTTCATATATTTTGTAATAAAAACACATTTCAACATGCAGCATATATATTTATTGAAATATATTTTGAAATATATTGAATATTGCCAAAATTGTAGCATTTCAAATATAAGGCAATATATTTGGGAAGAATATTTTTAAAATATATTTCAAATATATTTTTCGTCCATGTGGGTGTTTCTACCCTATTTGACTGTGTAGAGCTTATGAGCAGCAGCCCTGTGTTGTCTACACTGCTTCAAGGATAGAGGTCTTCTTAAGTAGCACTGGCAGAATCTAATTATAAGCGGCAGAGTCTAATTCTCCTCCAGGTAGCGCTACTGATTACCTTTTTAATTACGAACCTGGCTGTGTAATCCAGGGTGCGCTGTCTGGCAGGAGATCTCTCCATATAATGATCAGAAGCAGCTGGGAAATATTCAGGAAGCACTAATGTACACAATGCCAGTGTGCCTCCACACTTATGCAGGCCATAGACGGCTCGTTTATCTGCCGATTTTTCATCTGGAAAACGATACATCGGTCGTTCTGTTGCCACCAATGATTGCGAAAATCGGCCGTTTTTCACAAATTTTCCAGCATGACCGATAAAAGAAATGAGGAGGAACTGCGAAAATCGGCTGATGCCATTGCCCCACTAACAGTGCGAAAATCGGCCGATTATTCTTTTGGATGAAAACTCGGTTGATAAACGAACCGTCTATGGCCTGCATTAGTGACAGTAGTGTCAATAACAGCACACCTGGCTTGGCAACTTCTTTTTCAGCAGCAATGCTAACAATCGCTTATTTTCTGTTTTCTAAAATCTTTGCCATCTTTTTTTTATGTTCTGAGATAATTTTATTTATGATAAATAACACTGATGTACTTTTAAGTGTCTGTAGTAACATCTAGTGGGTTATTTTTATGACTGTTTTGCAATTGTAAATTTGTTCTTTACAGATATGAAATAAAATTGCCTTACACAGGATAAAACATCAAAGCCATAAAGAAAGACAGGAGTTGTATTTGAATCATTATGCTAACATCACCCACATCAAAAGTATCCATTACAAAGTGTTCCAAATAAAAAGGCATAAATAAGTATAGGTAGATGTCACAAGTAATGGTTGAGATTGACAAGAATACCATTCCTTCTATAAATGGGTTCTAACCTCAAGATTGTTGCACATCTTAATTAACCTCTTGCCCAGTGGAAGATTTACCCCCCTTCGTGACCAGGCCATTTTTTGATATGTGGTGCTGCGTTACTTTAACTGACAATTGCGCAGTCATGCAATGCTGTACATAAATTAAATTTGTAATTTTTTCCCACAAATAGAGTTTTCTTTAGGTGGTATTTGATCACCTCTGCGGTTTTTATTTTTTGTGCTATAAACAAAAAAAGATTGACAACTTTGAAAAAAACAAAACCTATATTGTTGATTTTTTGCTATAAAACATCCAATAAAAAAATAAAATTTCTTTATAAATTTAGGCCAAACTCTATTCTGCTACGTTTGCAAAAAAAGAAAAAATCCCAAAAAGTCTATATTAATTGGTTGACGTGAAAGTCTACAAATGGCGTTATATATACTGGAATTTTGTTTATATATTTCTACTAGTATTGGCAGCGATCAGCGACTTATAGTGGGACTGCAGCGGCAATTCTGCCACTGACATCCCCAGAGACACCTATACAGTGATCACTGCTAATAAAAAGCACTGACACTGCACTAATGACACTGGGCACAACGGGGTTAAGATCTGAAGCAATCAAATGGTTAACTGTGTGTTAGGGAGTGATTAAACTGTGTACTGTGTGCTGTTTTACTAATGCAGGCCATACATTGGTTCGAATTCTGAACGAATTTCCTTTAAAAAATTTAAAATTTTGTGCATTTTGTAACCCGATGGTGCCACCACTGATTTAGAAATTCGACCTACCAAGCCTTCAATTTCACCTCATGTTACCGAAAAAAAATTTTGTGACAAAGAATTTTCTTTTCTTTCCAGGTCAAAGCTCATTTCTGTTTTGATTATATTTCCTGTGCAATTCTCCCATTATTGATTAGAAATTAGTTCAATTCTCAACAAATTTCCAACATGCCAGGTCACTCAAATTCGATGGTCAGACGAATATCGTCCGTTTCTGTGGCCCACTAATGGTGCAAAGTTCAAACGAAAATTCTTAGATTTTTTAAAGTAAATTCTTTTGGAATTCGACCCATGTATGGCCGGCTTAAGGAGACCTGCTGCTTTCTCTCTGCTGTGCAGAGATAGAAAGCAGCATGTCCATGCTGACAGAAGAGAAGCCTGTGTTGTTTACACACAGATCTCTCCCCTCTCAGCTTCGCCGATGATCACTGAGTCTCGGCTGGGAATCACCAGCCTGGACTCGGTGATTGACATCCTCAGGAGCCAATAGGGCGTGCCACCCTACCTGGAAATGCAAAATCACCTATATTTACATGATTTTGCACAGCACAGCACAGCCTCCCTGTAGCAGTACATCTGCCATGGAGCGGTGGGCAAGCAGTTAAAGTATAACAACAAACTTTTTTTAGTTTTAGACAGTGGAGATGGATTAAAACACCTATTATTATACAGTATTTATATAGCGCCAACAGTTTGCTCAGCGCTGTACATTATAATGGGAGACAGTACAGTAACAATACAATACACAAGGGGTTCGAGGGCCCTGCTCCTTAGAGCTTACAATCTAGGAGATTGGTTTCTATTGCTGTCTTTGTCACCGTTAGGTAGATTCCCTCTCTCTATTTGTCCTGTTTACCATTATCATTGAAAGTGAAAGAAAATGAAAATCACAGATTTTGGGTTGTCTCCAGAAAAGTATCAGGAGGGGAAATCTTCCAATGGGGACACTAGTTCTGGTGACCTGTCACCAATGGAACACAATTGTCCGGAAAAAAATTCTGACAGGGGTTCCCTCCCTTACCCTATCCAAAATGAAAAAAATGTTTTACCTTTATTTAGGCTCTGTTCACATGCAGGCATTTTGAATCGTTAGCAAATTTGGCGCGATTCCGCCTGCAATTTCAAAATGCGCTGTTAAAATGTCAAATCGCACATCAGCATGTTCAGGTGCCATTTTCAATGGTACCTAAAAACATTTGACGAATCTGCCGTGCTGCAATCACGCAAACCAAATTGCACGATATGTGTCGCCCCAACAGAAGTTCCGGAACTTCTGTTGGTCGACAAACCTCACACGGTCTGGTTTTCAGCAAATGGTTGTGAGACAATCATAGCAGAAGTGCCCTGCATCTTTAGGTGTCATTGGAAATGGCACCTGAACACGTCGATGAGCAATTTGACATTTTGATAGGTCATCTTGAAATTGTGGCGATGCCACACGATTCAAAATGCCTATATGTGAATGGAGGCTTAGTTCTAATTTAAGTTCAGGGCATCTGCTGTGCAAAGCTTTTTTTTTTTTTTTTCCTAATGCCCATGTTATATGAACCAGCACTATGGCCATGCTCTTCAGATCTCTGTATTGGTGGCTCTTTATGTAACCCTGTCCCATTACACAAGTATATGATAAAAGAGCTTACCAAATGTTCAGTGGATAAAGAGGTAAACTGAAGTTCTATGCAAATTATGACTTATGCTGTGTAAGTAAAAACGGACTCCACAGCTCCGTATTGGTCCCTTCATGTTCTAGCAGTAGCAGCGTTTGTGTTTACTTTGTTCAGGTATTTATTGTATATAGTGCCGACAATGTATACAGCACTGTACATACTTAAAGCAGAACTACAATGTATCTGAGCACCACAAACCAAAGCACTGTTTAATTAATTTTTAATACTTAAAGCAAACTCCTCTGTCCATCCATACCTTTAATTTATTTTGCTGATAAATTGCTTAGAAAATTACCCGCTAGTATTGCTGGTAACGATTCATGTAGCTATTACTTCCTGGAATCCATCTGCCCTTAGACCTTTCATACAGGAACGAAGCTGTGCTTAGCTGAGAAAACCCCTCCTCCCCGCCTGAAGATTCCTGGGATGTATGACACTTGCCTAGGAATGGAACTTGGAAAGTAACTAAAGAAATATATAAAAATTGTTTAAAATAAGTAAATACTTTCTGATCTGTGTACTAACGCAAACATAAGGATTATAGTTGATGATTGAGAGAGTGAAGTTCCTCTTTAATTATACAATGTTCCTTTAGATTAAAAAAAAAATACAGGGCCTTTTTCAGCAGGAACATGGGGGAACGCAGTTCCGGCACCTCCAGCACTGAATGTATTTTATAGCAAGGGGTGCTGGAGGGTCTATTGATGCTGGCTGCTGGGGAATCTAGTGTTGTGGGGGCCTATAGTTGCTGAGGAGGTCTACTGTTTTTGGAGATGAGGTCTTATGTTGCTTGGGAATCAGTTGTTGCTGGTCTACTGTTACTGACTGCTGGAGGATCTATCGAAGGGCCCACTTGGCTCGGTTTTCTCTAAAAGGGGTGGTACTGGAAGGTACGTTGGGGATGGAAACAAGGGACGTTGCTCAGAGGTGGTTAGGGGGCAGAGACAAGGGGTGAGTACCTACACCTATTCTCTGAGTGACCCAAAAAAAAAAAAAGCCCTGCCAAAATCCATATAGGTGTAAAGGTCAAACCTAAACAACACTTCACTTTTACATCCAAACAGGCAGGCCCTCGCACTACATAGTTGAAGATAAATGTAAAGGAGATTTGTAATGTATGACCAGCTTCACAGAGAGAACTAGGGTCCCTATCTCACATGACTACATAAAAACTTATTGAGGACAATTCAAAGAGATTCATTTGCCTACCAGCATGTCGTTGGAATGTGAGAAGAAACCCAAGGAGAACATCAGACTCTACGCAGATAGTATCCTGACTTAGATACTGGAAATCGAAGTGCTGCAAGGCAGAAATGCTAACCTCTGAGCCACCGTATTGGTTTACTGCATTTTATTCCAATACTTCTGCTATTCTCAAGTCTTTACTATTCCCCTTCTGGATGCACACACTTTCAAATGTTAATGGTGTACCAGCACATGAAGCATTTTTTTTTTTATTTCATCATACAGTACAGACATAGTTGTAGATGCCTGGGTTATATGCACCAATCACCAACAAATAATCACTACCTATGATCACTATATCAAAAACAGCACATGTGCACGCAGTCTTAAAGTGACATCTTGGGCTGCTGAAGGCAGACTCTTGGCCTAGAAAGCATTGTACCAGCAATAAGCAGATTACTAGTGCCATGCAGAACTCCTAGACCTGTTAATGTAGTTGTGTCCTCATATGGGCAAGCAGATACACACTGACAGGAAGAGTCAATGAATTATCATGGTAGTTCATTGAGAACTACAAGCCAACAGCCGCAAAGGCTGCCGAAACGTGTAGTTTACCCATTCACAGAATACTGTGAATAAGTGACATGGTGGGCAGGCAGGGCCCCCCTTTTTTTTTTTTTAAAATAAATTGTGATAGATAGCAGGGGGAAGAAGATCCCCCCACTAGCTGTCAAAACAGGGGTGTAACAGGTAACATGTTTTGAAAGGTGGACTTATCCTTTAAAGCAGGGCTTAATATGTCAAGTCCTGAACTACTAACCAGGCCTTAAGAGTTACTCGCCACCAACACACCCACAGATACACATACATACACAGAAATACACACGCACAGACACATGTACATACACACAAACATGCGCACACAGACATCTACACACACATATGTACATACACGCAGACACATGTACATGCATACACAGACACACACACGCTAAGTTGCGCTCTCCTCTCCCCTGAAGCCACCACTGGCTGACAGAGGATCAGGTGATCAGAGAGCTGAAATTAGGTAGGCGTGCGTGCACACACCCCCTATAAAAAGTTGTAGTACTTCGTTGTTCACTCACAGAGCTGGGTACTGCACTCTAGGGGGAGGCAGAGAGCACAGCACACTCCTTCCTTTGCTTTCACTGCGCTCAGCTATTGAGCAGTCTGACGGCTCCCAGTGCCACTGACAGATCCGGCCTGAGCTCTGAGCCTGCTCAGCAAGATGGCCTTGGGGGACACACTCGCCCCCACCATAATTTCCACTCGCCATTGGCGAGCAGAAATTTCAAGGCCTGCTTTAAAAAAAGTCTTTTAAAGTGGTCTTTCCAAGCCAAATGCCTTTAATGCTCCCGGTGGGTACAGTGACCTTACTGTGCCTTCCATCAGAGCTGGGAGCTCAAAATACCACAAAAATGCACTCCAACTACCGGCAAGTGTGTTCTTGCAGGAATTCAAGCTCCCAGCTAACCCAGCGGGCAACAGTAGTGAAATACAACGACATTAGCAGGGTTAAGTCTTTTTTTTTCCCCAGGCAAAAGGTTTACGAATAACTTAAAAGCACTAACACTAGATCCCATAAACAAATGAAAACAGGTATATGGCTTTATAATAGATAAAGTGGTTGTAAAAGCAAAATTATTGTTTTTACCTGAATACATTCTCTGCATCAAAGTAAAAAAAAACCTCCAGTTTCTCTTACCTCTTCCTTCACAAGTCCTGCATCGATCCAGCATTGTGCCTGGCTTCAGTTCTTCGCTCTCCTTTCCCTACAGTCACAAACTTGGCCGAGTGGGAGCTATTGGCTCTTGCTGCTGTCATTCAAACCCTGTGAGGAGGGGGCAGGTGGTGGGAAGAGGCCAAGCTGCAGTTTGTCTATGGATGCACGTAGCCTGGCTCATGATCGAGCCCACACATCTGCCTTCATTTTAAGCAGCTTGCTATAATGGCAGACACAGAAGAGGAAAAGTCAAGAGTGCCAACAAGGGATCCCAGAAGAGGTTAAGGGACACGCTGGACAATACCACTGCCCACAGCAAAGAGGTACAACTTTTTTTTTCTTAACTCCTTCCTGCTGGCCCTACGCATATATGAGGCCCCTCAGCAGGTGGAATATGCTGAGGCACCGCATATATGCAGTCCTATGTAAACATCTGTGCCAAGACTGCGCACTCCCAGCAAAGTTACCGGCGGGTACTGAAAAGCTTCCAATGCATACTTGCAATCAGTAGCTTTCCAATCATGTGACTGCCAATAGCAGCTGTCACATGATCAGAATGCCTGCCTCCTGGCATTTAGAATCTCTTAAAGGGCCGGGAGGCAGCAGGGGAAAGCGTTTAAAATAACAAGGCCTTTAGAGCCACTTTAATAGTCAGGTCCACCAGGGCATAACCTTGGGAAGTTGAAATCTATGCATTTCTGGGATGAAGCAGGGAATGGCTGGCTAAAGTGTCCTTACGACAACAAGCTCCCTGGCAACACAGTGGTCACAAAAATTCAGATTATTTCCAAAATGATATGGCTATATTCACATGACGGCATCGGCATGGATCGTTTGCTGCACGCGGAGGCAGCAAAACTTTGCCTCTGGACACAGCAACACTGTGCTATGGCCACATACAAACTGACCTATTCATGGCGGCCAATTCATGTGCACCCAGATCTCCCCTGGACACACACTGACCGCATCCAGGATCAGTTGGTGGCTCTATTCACACTTATCCACTCCAATAAAATCAGGCAGCCGCTCCTGCTCACAGGAGGCAGTGTTTAGAATTGCCAGCAAGAATCTACCAATTCTGGTCAGTGGCTGCCCCTCTGTAGCCTTAAGTGTGGCCAAAAAAAAAAAAAAAAAAAAAAAAAAAAAAAGGCACAAAATCTCAACTCTCATAAGCAACACAAAAGTCAATCTTTATTCAAAACAGTATTAATACATAACAATTGTTACAATAAACGTGCTTTTTAAGAATTTAAATCTGAGCTGATCTAATCACATTATACAAAAAGTATACATAATTGAACTGGCTCAGAATGGGTACACCATCCACTGACTATTGGAGAACTTGTGTAATGTAAGAATGGTACTTTTTATTTTGTTTTGGAAGACAACATTAATCTACATATAAAAAAGTATGGAAACTGCAAGTAAAATAACATTTTACATTTCTAACAAAAATTCCAAAGCCAAAAAAATTAAAAATAATCCATGAACAATGTAATTCATGCTCTAACACTTGCCGACAATGTGGCCAAATAGCCTGTATCAACCATATTGGGCTGACCCTGTTACAGTTTGACAGAAGTGCTACTTGCATTTCTCAGGTCTGTTTAGAATGTATGCTTAAGGAAAATGTATTTGGAACCAAACTACACTGCAATAGGGCTATTCCAAGCAATAAACTGTGCTTCATTTTAGTTTAAAAAAAAAAAAAAAAAAAAAAAGTATAACTGAACCTAGTGGCACAAATCAGAGATTACCAATTCAACAAAATGTCAGCTTTTTGGTTACTTTTAGAGGTGAACTTCATACATAGTTCGTAATAGATCATTGGCTACAGGCCGATTAGGTGACCTAGTATGAAATGTTCTGGTTTCTAGCACTTAGTCTTAAACATCCGCCACTGTAAAAGTTCCTTCTGTCCCAGCTGTTCCCAGTGCTTTGCTGGTCAGCCATTCTAACTTAACAGAAAGTACAATAGGAGCCATATAGCTAACCAAGCACCTTGCAATTGCTATTCAATCTCCTTTAGGTCTTCCAAAACTATGGAATAGCTCAAACAATCCACTCACGTAGGCCATCATACTTTCTAATGGTTGGCAGAACTTACAGTGGATTACTCAATTAGATTGCATAGTGAATGGCAATCTATTTGAACAAGGATCACAGATGTCCATAGTAGGGCACTGGAGACAATTCCATCCATCAAGAAGCTTAAATTGATCTCCACTTAAAATGGCAATAATTGCTTTAGGTGGTGTTTATCACCATACTGTTTACAGCAATCAAACATGATAATACTGTGCAACAATATATAGGAAGATATAGTTTTCATATATTATGATGCAGGACATTTTTTTTT
Source organism: Staurois parvus (assembly GCF_062004578.1). Taxonomy (NCBI): domain Eukaryota; kingdom Metazoa; phylum Chordata; class Amphibia; order Anura; family Ranidae; genus Staurois; species Staurois parvus. The sequence goes on from NW_028317922.1 coordinate 3,022,576, forward strand.
TCAAAAGCACATAACTAGGAACACAGGAATTACATTAAAAATAGATATTTAAAGCATTACATTTAGTACAAAATGTAGCAAAAAGCTGAATTTTGACACTCTCCCTGTTTTAGCCATACAAATCCTGCAGTAATAGGGGCAATGTGGATCCCATGTCTACCATCCACAAATACAAAAGAAAAGTGTACTTCAATAAATGTACGATTCAACGGTGAATATTCTCTGGCAGTATTTTAAGAGTGCTGTTTTGTTAGACTTGCCTCACCCCATGCTTTATAATAAAGATGGCAACTATAAAATCTGACATTGCAATCGTTTAGTAAATGTGGAAGAAAAGGAGTTCCAAGTCAGAGCAGTATCTAGCTGGGTGGAAGGTGGGTGCAGCGCTGTTCTGGGGGAGGATAGCAGAATTACATGACCAGAAAGGTCTGTACAGTCGCTAACAAAAGAGATGGATCCATATACTCAATGCCACAAGCTGGGTATTGGAGTGCGTGATGCGTGTCAAAGTGGTCAGATGATTTGCAGAATTTATAATTTAAAAAAAAAAAAAAAAAAAAAAAAAAAAAAAGTGTATGTGCACATGTGCTAGACATGAAAAAGTTCTAAAGAGTCAGAGGAAAAGAAGAATTTCTGTCCCATACTAAAATCCTTTTGAGATTGTTACACACACACACACACACACACACCTTTCCCTCCTTATTGTTATATATTCTACATGTGGACATACTTTTTCAGATGTAATAGGTGAAATTTCATAAGTCCCACAAATTTTAAAAAGCATGTGTATGCTGCAAAAGGGGAAACCCGAAACATGAAAAGAAAAAAAAAAAAAAGAAAAAAAAAAAAAAGGGGGGGGGGGGTTTGTTAGTTATGTTTTGACCAGCCAGAACGCAGAATTCTAAGATGTTTCACAGGTAATATGTGGAATGCCACTCACAGCTCATACAGCCAGCCTACCAGATACACCTGACATAGGATAGTATCAAAGACTAAACAAAGATGAAATGAAAATCTTTAACCAATATTTAAGAATGATCCATAACATGCACCCAATAGTCTGCCTGAATATTGTCTTCAGGTAACACTGAAAGCATGCATACATTAGGACCAAAGCAGATGTTAAGTGCATTCATCCCCCTGAAAATGAGGTGCCCCTGCACAGAAAAATTATAGAAGCTACAGAAATGCTTGTTTGAAAAAAAAAAACAAAAAACAAAAAAAAAAAAACAAAAAAAAAAAAAAAAAAAAAAAAACACACACGACCTTTTAAGCCTTTACAGATCATAGAAACAAAAAAAACACACAAAATGGGCGAAATTTTGATTATATTTTACTACTTACGGACTGCCAAGTTCCCCCCTAATCTCAGAGGTAATGCTCTGGCATCTAAATGTACAATCACTGTAACAAAGCTCATTAGTAACTCATTTATGCACACTAGAATTAGGAATGTTCAGGATATTTATTTACTGTGGAATGCAAACAAAACTTCTGCACAAAGTGAGCATAAAACTAAAACTTCAAAAAGGAAAAGAAAATCATTTAAATGTAATTACTGTATCGTATGAGCTGAAAGGGGGAACCAATCTCCACCTTTCACTTCCTTTTCTTCACATTTCCTAATGCATAGATTTTTTTTCTCTCCTTAATTTCTTTAAATCAAAGAATGAGCGCATAAGAAGCAGGTCTTGTGTGTTAGCGGAATGCTAAATGTGTCATTTCTTTTACCTGCAAGTAGTGCAGAGTCCATATTAAACACGTTTAAACAGCCAACTTTTGTGTGGCAGTAATTGTACCCCATAATGATATAGACTGATAGAGTTCAAAGCCACACACTGCATCCTAACACCAAGAAATCTTCTTAGTCACACAGCTAGCTGGTCACATCAAAATGAGTCAGCTATTCCTATTTAACACAAAATGAAGAGGAAAAAAAAAATAAAAAAAAGGAGTATTTCTAGTGTGAAGCTGGGTATATTATTCTGAAATACACTATTTTATATGATGTAGTAGATTACGTTTCTCTTTAAAACATGGCACCATTTAACTAGCAACAATCTTCAAAAAAATAAAAAAAATAAATGGTAGAGCAACACTCAAAGTACACACTGGGTGATTAGTCTTGCCTCAAAGTCAGGAGGCCTTCCAAAAGGGTAAAAGGCCTTCAAATCTCTTTACCTATAACCTTTGGATTTTGCATATGATGTTTTTTGCATATGTCACTGCAATAACTGAGCAAGCTTCAGGTTGTGTTTTAACATGCATTCAACTAGATATGGATTGAAACGACTTTATAACTCCCTTTTTATCATTAGAATTAGCTAAAAAAATTGCAAGACTGTCCACAAAACAGGATTTTCATATTAAGACAACCACTAGAGTCCCAAGATGTTAAGATATGCAATAATGGAAATCTTCGAATCCTGAATTAGTGTTAGGCAAAGTGTTGAGAGAATTCAGAAGGAAGAAACTTCTTGCTGGAGGCAGGAATGCTTCAGCACCAACTAATGAGCCTCTTTCTTGCTTGCATATCTTCCATCTTTAAACCTGCAAAGAGGAAAAAAAAGTTTGTTAATCTATCAAAAATACATACACTACACTTAAAAGGAAAAAAAGACTGTATACAGCAAAAACATTACACCTTAAAGTGTTACTAAACCCAGGACCCTGCATTCACTATATTTGGTCTCCCACAGTACACATAACATGGAAGTACAATTATTTTATCAAGTTTAAACTGCTAAATACCTTCTCATCAGCAGTATATAGAAGTCTTGGGACTTCTATCAGTGTCCAGCCAGCACATGTAAAAGCTTGTATAAGGAGTTTTCATTCCGATTTAGGAGGATACAGAATCCCTGACCTCTGTCTGGGCAGGGCTGATTGGCCCCGTGTTGATCACATGCACTCTCCCAAGAAAGAGGAAAAAAAATAAAAACCACCACACAACAAAAACCTCTCTAGCAATACACACCAAACTGAGCATGTGACAACACAATATGTCTTATCAGGAGATTAAGAGGGGGGCACTGGAAGGAGGGGAGGATCAGACCGCTTTTTTTTTTTTTTAAACACAATGCAGAGGATTAACCCCTTAAGCTTCACAGTGAGTATAACAAGCATGCTTTACTGCAAATACAGACTGATTTTACTGTTGTGGGTTTAGTAACACTCTAACCACTTCCCAACCACCTTATAGCAGAAGTACTGCTACAGGGATAGGAAAAAAAAAAAAAAAAAAAAAAAAAAAAAAAAAAAAAAAATCACACGCACGCACAATTTGCATCTCCAGGTAGGGGGCACGTGCTCCCTACCCACACCACTGTTGGCTCCTCGGCATGTCAATCACCGGGTTGATTCTCAGCTGGGACTCAATGTCGGCAGAGCTGATAGGGAAGAGGTCTGTGTGTAAACAACAGAGATCTCTCCCCTGTCAGCAATACAAAGCAGCTTGTCTACATAGTAAAATACACATAGCACACTATGTAAAACACAGCACACTGTTAACCCTATCATCCCAGATGTTAACCCCTTCCTGCCCAGTGTCAGTACAGTATCAGTGCTTTTTATTAACACTGATCATTGTATTGGTGTCATTGGGATGTCAGTGGCAGTTAGTTCCCGCCAAGTGTCAGAATGCCTGCAGCAGTCCTGCAATAAGTCGCTAATCGCCGCCTTAAAAAAAAAAAAAAAAAAAAAAACCTTACAGAATATACACCGCCATTTGCAGACGCTATAACTTTCATGTAAACCAATTAATTTACACGTATGAGGAGGGTTTTTTAGTGAAGACATGCAGCAGAATACATTTTGGCCTAAATTTATGAAGAAATGTTATTTTTTTAATTTTTTTTTACTGGATATGTTTTATAGCTAAAAGTCAAAAATATTGTTTTTTTCAAAATGGTCAGTCTGATCAAATGCCACCGAAAGAAAGCTCTATTTGTGGGGAAAAAAGGACAGGTTTCATTTATGTACAACGTTGCATGACCGTGCAAATGTCAGTTAAAGTAACGCAGCACTGTATCGCAAAAAATGGCCTGGTCAGGAAGGAAGGGGGGGGGGGGGGAATCCTCTAGAGGGCAAGTAGTTAATGTGAGTTCACTTCATACTGAGGATCTGATTTACTAAAACTGGAGCACTCATAATTTGGTGCAACTGTGCTTGGGAGCCAATCAGCATCTAACTTCAGCTTGTTCAATTAAGCTTTGACAAAAAAAACAAAAAAAAAAACAAAAAACAAACCCTGGAAGCTGATTGGTTATTATGCAGAGCTGCACCAGATTTTGAACTATCCAGTTTTAGCAATTCTCCCCCACTGTAAAACCGAACAAGTCAGTCATCAGGGTAGCAGCTCGGACATGAAGAAGCAAAGCCCTGCCTATGCCAAGATGGCCGTCATCACACAGAGAAGACAGCATGATAATTCAGTAATTGGGAAAATATCAGTTACAAGGAAACCACACGCAGTACTGGTTACTAGCCATTTTCCATCTACCTTTTGAGCACAATTCCCAGAGTTCAGGTCCTCGTAAAGGGTTACCAAACCCCGAACAGTAAAATCAGTCTGTGTTATATTGTAAAGCGTTGAGCAATATAAATCCTGAATAATAAGCAGTAAAGCATACTTGTTATACTAACTGTGGAACCTAAGGGGTTAATCTGTAAAAAGGGTGTTTGATCCTGTCTTCTCTGATCCTCCCCTCCTTTCTCCAATCCCTCTGCTGATAGTCCAGAGCACCAGAAGGCATTCTGCACATGTTCAGTTTTATGTGTATTGCAAGAGTTTTTTTTTTTTTTTGGGGAAGGGTCCATGTGATCAGCACAGGGCCAATCAGCACTGTCCAGAGACAGGGTCGGGGGTTATGCAGCCTCAAGACCATCAGAGGAGAATGAAAAAACTCCTCCAAACTTTAACTAGTGCTCGGCCGGAAACAGATAGTCACAAGATTGCTATATACTACTGATGAGAAAAGGTATTTGGCAGTTTATATTTTTTAAAATAATTGAATTTCTATGCCCTGGGTTTAGCAACACAGAATTTCTTTGAGGGGCTTTATTTTAATCAAAATTGTAACAAGAAACCTAAATCCAGAACTAAAATAAACATACATATATAACAATATCCCAAACATGTGCCAGAAGACTTAATTATATAGAATATCATACACTTACACTGGTAGGTTAATCACCACTGTGGTGGGACATAACTATAAGTTGGTGTCCCTGGAGGCCGGTATGCAGGCATTGTGACTTGGTGAGGAGCTACTGCTGTGGGTGAATGGGTGGTCAACAATGTACCTACAAAACAAAAATATTTCTATTAATAAAAGCAACATCCAGATATTATAGCTCCATAATGTACTACTAAAACACACACACGCGGTCACCAGAAAACATGCATGGCACAAACCTGGGTGTTACAAATGGAGCACAAAATGAAATATGCAAACACTATTACTTTACCAATAGAGACCCCAAGAGGGGTAAACATCTACAGAAAAAGCAAAGGCTTGCATATAACTAACTGCTGACATCTCTGGATCTACTGATCGCTTTGTCAAGTGATTTACACTGACAGCAGCCTCAGTTTAGGCATCTCACCACATGTTTAGTGTCGCTCACGTAATTTTCACAGGTTTACTTTACCGTCAGATTGAGCAAACACCAATTTATTTATTTCAGGTACTTATATAGCACCGTCATTTTACGCAGTGCTTTACATATATATTGTACATTCACATCAGTCCCTAACCCTCAAGGGGTGTACAATCTAAGGTCCATAACTTACATTCATACATACACATATTAGGGTCAATTTAGACAGGATCCAATTAACCTACCAGCAGGTCTTTGGAGTGTGGGAGGAAACCTACGCAGGCACAGGGAGAACATGCAAACTCCAGACAGATGGAGCCGTGGTTGGGATTCAAACCAACGACCCTAGTACTGCCAGGCAGAAGTGCTAACCATTTAGCCATCGTGCTGCCCAATCAAAAAATGGTTACACTTGGCTGTTACATTGCCTCAGGTAACACAAAATTTAACTGAAATATGTATAAAAAAAAAACAAACAAAAAACAAAAAAAAGTACCTGACATCGCCATGGTGGTCCCAGCTACCATCCCCATAGCCACCCCACTACCTCTAGGAGGTTGGAGGGGTGCAGGATACATAGTTGCAGGCATTCCATTTGGTTGCACAACAGTGGTGTGATGGATTACGTGTGGAGGAGCTGCGTACAGAGGCTGTGTGTAGTATGTTCCTTGCTGTAAAAGGATAATAAAACAAAAAGACAAACCTTATGTGTTAACAGTTTCCAACAAAGAAAAACTGCATGAACAAAAACCATGGAAAATTTCTAAATGCAGCCACATACTTTACTATCGAATTGTATATTCTCCTAGTCACTGGCTTAGCCAATGGCTACTGCTGCTGTCTCTGAGCCAATGAAGGATGGAGAGAGCTGCAGCTCCTGTGCACAACAATGGACTGAGATCGGGCTCAGATAAGTATAAAGAGGCTTGGGGTTGAGGAGCTGCACACAGAAAATGCATTAAGGTAAAAAAACCTTCAGACTTTAGAACCTCTGTAAGTTCCCTGCTGCTGCAGCCCACCTATCCTGAAATGGCTGAGCAAGTTTTTACTTTTTAATTCCATATCTGTATAGGCCTTTTCAGACTACCTCTGTTCAACAGGGTTGGGGCCTGATGACTGGCACATAAAGTTGAACTGGGGGGGGGGGGGGGGTCACTGAGCATGTCACATGTTCCCTCATACCTAGCATTTTTCAGGGTTCTGCTGTTGGATCAAGAGGCAAGCGAAGAGCAGGGAAGGTTAGCATACACACTGCTATGCAACAAATCCCTGTTTTTAGTATGGGCAAAGCAGATGTCTATTTTACAATTAAATATGTGAAGTCTCACACATTACATCATAGAATTATCAAATGGCAACAAAAAACGAATTTTTCCATTAAAATATACCTTTAGAGAAATACTTATATTAAAAAAAAAAAAAAAATTACCTGTGCATATGGATTTTGCTGAGCATAGGCACTTCGTACTGGGTATACTGCAGTCTGGTAGGGATTTGGGGAAGAAGAATAAGGTGGCACAGCCCCGCTTGTGGGAGAACATGATACTTTGTATGGCGTTCCTGGCGTATATCCTTCAACAACAAAACAACAATTAGCACAGAACTTCTCATCTTTTATTGCTGGAAGAATGTTAGATAAAATCATACAGTTTGGTTACTGATGCATCTCTACTTGCATTTTTCATTGTCTAACTAAAGTATTTATCCCATCCAAAATTCAAGGGTGAGGATCAAGTTATTGCTTAAATTTATATTACCTATGAAGAAAATACAGCTTCATACATCTAAAAAACAAAAACTATACAGTCCTTTCCGGATGTCCTCAGTTATTGTAATATCTACCTGGAAATCACTTCCAATAAGATTGGTATATTTGAGTTGCTGCTGCATCTCTCAACTACTGTATTTCAGAGATTTAAAAAAAAGCTTCCTTTAGTGGTAATCTATATATCAGGAAATGTGTTTGAGCTTCAACAGTCATGGAGGGAATACTAATCAGCCCTGCGGTGGCCATACACACATCAATATAATCATTCAATATGGCTAAACTGGTCAAGACGGATAAAAATGACAAACAAAAGACCCTCCAACCAATCGATTTAATGAGCTCTCGATCCAGTTCAACTCTGCCAAGCTCATGGCAGGAATTTAGTAGATCACTTAAAGCCCATCTCTGGGCTTTAATGTCAGCATATATGAAGATTACCTATTTATCCAGTGCCCTCTGATCCAAGAATATATAGAACGTTAATGAGAAATTGTAACAAACAGTCCTCCTTCAGTGGCTTTCCCAGCTGCATTTCCTGTGCAGGAAAGCTAAAACACCAGAGTCTGCTGTATGTACTGCACAATGACTGGTCTTCAACATCCCCATGTACTTTCTGCCATGGTTTCTGAACTGTAAATGTTTAATAAATCTCTATCCAGCTCAAAAAAAAAAAAAAAAAAGCCTGAATACCTTCAAACATGGTGTTTATTTAGGCATCCAGTGAGGCCAATAGAGATTGTTGATTTTTTTTTCCCCCCCTCCCACTAAACACTGATCTAAATGCAGCCCATTGTTGTTCTTGGGCTTGTGCACACAGGAGTGCAGAACATTTGCGGTTTATAGCTCAGTTAAAAGAAAAAAAAAAAAAATTGAAATTCTGCCCTAATGAATGAAATACTCTCTCTACAGCTCTAAACAGTAAGAAGAGCAGCCATCTACTCGTCATAGCCAGGACACACATCAGTATATTGTCTATTTTCCTTCACTTGGTACTAGAGCAGGAAAAGCAGACTTAAGTGAAAACAGACAAAGTGGGAGAGATTTATTGAAACTGTTGTACTCAGCTGTGCATGGGAGCCAATTTGTTTGTAACTTCAGCGTGTTCAATTAAGCTTTGACAATAAAACCTGGAAGCCGACTGGTTTCTATACATTTTCACCAGCTTTTTCAATGTCCAGTTTTAGTAAATAACCCCCAGTGTGTCCTGCCGATGACAGGAGAACACTGCTTCCCCCAGGAAAGAGCAGATGATGAAACGTGTGCTTTTAAAGTAAACCTATAATGAAAATAAACAGTGTGGTGCAGCTCCAAAAAGGCATCAGAACATACAGTTTCATTTTCCAATCCAAATCAGATAGAGCTCCACAAATTGTATACACAGACTCCCAAAAAAGTGCAATCCGCCTTTCGAATGAATGATCACCAGGAGGAGGTGAGAGAGGAGGCAAGAGCTGGAACATGTTACACCCTTAATACAGTTTTAACATGTTCCAAAGGTGCCTTTAAGCTGTGGAACTAGCGCACTTCTACTCCCTGTACTCTAGCGGCAGCTAGTTGGTTATTCCACGAGGCCCACAACAAATTCTGGACAGCTGAAGAGCAGAAGTATGCTGTCTCTACATTTGTACAGGATAAAGGTTTCTGAATGTACAGGACCCTCAAACTTAGTGGGTCCAGTGATGTAGTGTGCCAGAGCTTAGCAGGTCTGCTAAATACACTGAGGGGACAAGACACGGAATTATACATCAATGGCCATAACATGGATTGTCCAAAGAAATGTATGCAGAATTTGCCTAGACAGGTGATGAAAGGTGTGTGTGAAATCTCAGCCTGTCGGGGATGAGCTCTGTGCCAAAGTCCATTGCATCATTTAAAATTCACTGGGGTAACAAACCCCGTCTTCCATTTTTGACAGATATGCCCTTTAACCACTTGCCCTCCTGAGGATTTACCCCCCTTCCTGACCAAGCCATTTTTTGCGTTATGGCACTGCGTTACTTTAACTGACAATTGCGTGGTCATGCACTGCTGCACCCAAATGAAATTGACGTCCCCCCCCCCCCTCAAATTGAGTTTTCTTTTGATGGTATTTGATTGCCTGTGTGTTTATTTTTTGCGCTATAAAAAAACAAAAAAAAACAAAAAAACAAAAACAAAAAAAAAGGACGACCAACAAAAACCACACAATATTTTTGACTTTTTGCTATTAAACATGCCCAGTAAAAAAAAAAAAAAAATTGTGATTAATTTAGGCTAAAATGTATTCTGCTACATATGTTAGCTAACAAAAGAAAAAAATATGTGTAAATTAATTGGTTTACATGAAAGTTATAGCGTTTACAAAATGGCAGTATATATACACTGGGATTGTTGTTTGTTTTGACTATCGGCGGTGATCAACGACTTATAGCGGGACTGCAGCGGATATTCTGACACTGGGGGGGGGGGGGAGAAACGGACTTGGTGTCACTATCAATACAGTGATCAGTGCAAAAAAACAAAAACACACTGACACTACTAAGTATGTGCACAGCCATCCAAAGCAGTGTGCCCGAGCTGACTGGTAGGAGAACTATTAGTAAACAAAAACATTCTCCTCCCCGTTGGAGATCCTCAGAAATCACTGGCCGGAACCCAGTGATTGACAGCTGCGGCCGCGAATGGTGGCGTGGGTAGGGCTCGTTCACGCACACCCCCTACCTGGAAATGTAAAATCACGTATATACACACTGTACATATTTTTGCTATGGGGCAGTCGGGAAGGGGTTAAAGTCCATCTTAGGGCAAGGTTGAAGCCTTTTAGACCCATTTACAATTTTGTTTTATTCTTTTAATTCCCTTCTACAGCCATCTTCTACCTACTGAACTCTGCCATCTAGGGAGTGTGGGAGGACCACACCACAGGACATCCAATAGGAAGTGTACATTTCACCAAGAGAATGATGTAGGGGGAGGAAAAACTCAGGAACCAGTGTGTCACATAACTACAGAATATTGGCACGTGTAATGGGCTTTTAGGTAGTTTTTGTTAAAACCCGGTAATTGTAAGGGGTGGAAGTTCTGTGGAGCGTCAAGCAAATTATATCTAAAGTGAATCCATAAAAAATAAATATAAGTCTTCACTTGACCAGAGAACTGAGCGACCATTTGAAGTAAATGGATAACAAGTTCAATATCACTGTCTGAACAGCTGAAGTGCATATGAAAGATTGAGGATTTTACACAATTGACTTCTAATCGGCTACAAAACTATCTAGATGTACAACGAGAAGAACAAACACCTTACCTGACGGGAAGGCAGGATTTGCACCAGTGTACATACTGGGTGAGTAAGCAGGAGCTGCAGCAGTATATCCCATTGGAAAGCCAACTGGAGAGGAAGAGGTAAGTTATAAAAAAAAAAATTACAGTAAATACGAGCGATTATATTGAAAAAAAAAAAAAAATATATAAAAGGCTGATGTATAAATGTACAGAAAGACAGTGTTCAATTTGTTAGGTCCAGAAACATTTATATAAAATGAATGCATTGCCCCAACAGCCATATTCCAGCAGCTCTCTAATAGAATCGAATAGCAAAATTTTTTTTTTTTTTTTTTTTTTAAACTGCCCACGTTTGACAAATTCACCCTAAAATGTGCCAATGAAGGTTACATATATCTTGAAGTGATTGTAAAGGATAGACATTTTTTTTTCACCTTAATGAATTTGCTGCATTAAGGTATAAAATGTCCCAAGTAGCAGTATTGCCCCCTCACTTCCCAAATACTTACACATGGAATGAACGGCAGGTACCCTGCAGAACGTTCTGCAGAGTACCTGCCATTCATTCCACGTGTTCAGTGTCTCTGGTACTAAGAACCACTAAGATTCTTTTTCTTGCTCGTTATTCAACGACCCCTCAGGTGGAGTCCCGCAAATACATCCGCTATATGCCCAGGATTGGTCTCCAACATTGGACGTGATGCTCCAGGAACCTGTGAGTGAGGTCTGCTGATCACCTGACGTGTGCCAGATGATTCGGAATACACCCATTCGTATCCAGATGGCCATGACAGGATTTATATACACAAATGCTCTTATTTATTGCGTTTCTAGTTAGTGCAATATTATACAAAAGCTTCCAGCCACCGAGTCACAGATTTCACTTATATTTATCATCTTTTGCATTTGGACTTGATTATGTCATACATTGATCACTGAATGTCACTTCATGTTTATGTTCGCCATATCAATACGTCATAATTAGACAATACCACTATATTGTATCACTTAACCATTTCAATACTGTGCAATTTTACACCTTCCTGCCCAGGCCAGTTTTCAGGTTTCAGCGCTCTCACACTTTGAATGACAATTGCGCGCTCATACAACATTGTACCCAAACTAAAATTTTATCATTTTCTTCACACAACTAGAGCTTTGTTTTGGTGGTATTTAATCACCGCTGGGGTTTTTATTTTTTGCTAAATTAACAAAAGACCAAAAATTTTGAAAAAACACGTTTTTCTTGGTTTCTGTTATAAGTTTACAAATAAATAATTGTTCTTCATAAATTTAGGCCGAGATGTATTCTACTACATGTCTTTGGTGAAAATAACCCAAATTAGGATGTATTTTTTAGTCTGTAGGAAAGTTATAGAGTTCACAAACTATGGTATAGATCTGAATATTGATCAATCCTGAAGTACTGACGGCCAATCTAATTTCTTGAGGTCCAAGAATGTCAGAACAGTACAGATATCCCCAAATGACCCCTTTTTGCAGAGTAGACAGTTCGACGTACTTCATAAGAGGAATGGCGAGTTTTTTGAAGTTGTATTTTTTTTGTCATAATTTTTCGGAAAATGAAAAAATTTAAAAAATTATTTTCACATTTTTTTTTTTTTACTACTGTCACCAGTGCAGTACAGCGTCATCATATAACTGGCATGGCGGTGATCAGGGACACTGACTGGTGACAGTATGAAAAAAAAAAAATATTTTTTTTTTATTATTTTTAATTTTTTATTACATTTTTTTTATTTTTTTTTCATATTTTACTATGACCAAAGTAGTACAATGTTACCATAGTAACATTGTACTACTTTGGGGAAGTGATCAGTATTTTTTTTTTTTACACACAATTTGCTTATAGCAAAGAATTACTTTGCTATAAGCAAGCATTTACCAGAATGCAATCGATTCATTGTTTTTTTTTTTTTTTTGTGCTTAGCTGTGATTTGGTCACAGCTAATCACATGACATGTGCATGTGACCTGCTGTGACCATTCACAGCTAGGCACTAGTATACAATGGATGGCATGAATGAAGCCATCCATTGTATACAACTGTCATGTGACCTGCTGTGATTGGTCACAGCAGGTCACATGGTACCAGCAACAGGAGCCGGTACTCGGATCTGTCATCGGCCGTGTCCGAGGTACACGGCCGGTGACCGATCGCGCTGCTGCGCTGCTCTGCAGTTGCACGAACTGAGCATGTGCGGGAGCACGCCAAATGGCGTGCACCCGGAATGCAGAAGCACTTTTGCCGCCGCCGGGCGGCCAATGGTTAAAGCGCTCCTTAGCGCCTACACTTTTCTATATATATTTTTCACTTTTAATATCTGTTCTCAGTGCTGCATTTCTGTATTACATATTTATCTAAAGGGTCTGAGGTTTCACCTTAATGCTAGCGGCTTGTTACCTAGCGCTCGGGTTTCTATCCTTTTATCATAGATCAAATCCTATGACTAGAGACCAGGGGACGGGGCCGAGCAGCACTCTGCATGTCTATGGATCCACACAGTCTGGCTCGGTAGCAAGCCCACACGTGTGCCCCCATAGAAAGCGGCTAGCTATGTTGGCAAATGGAGATGGGGAGGAGCCATAAGTGCCAGCGGGGGACCCCAGAACAGGAGGTTCAGGGCCGCACTGTGCAATACCTTTGCACAGGGCAGAGTATACAGTTTTTTTAATTTAAGGGGAAAGAAAAAAAAATAAAATAAAAAAAAAACCAAAAAAAAAACAACTTTAGAACAGTTTTATTTGCCGAAACTGGGTAAAGTAACTTTATAGAAGACGCAATGCGCCTGTGCTCAACCACCAACCCTGATTCACCACCACATCCCTGGGAAATGCCCAGGTTTTCCCAAGCATGGTGGACACTCCATCCTAACTCCTATATTCCAGCTTTAGCGTGACGGCTAAGGAGGACTGCACTATCTTGTGCAATTTTTTAATTTCTCAGTAACTTACAGAAGAGTTTCATAGCAGGGAAACACAGGCATGATGACAAGATTCCTATTGTTACTTCTGTATGTTTCTTTGCCTACTATAGGCAATATTAAGGTTTCAGTGTAAAGATAACATATATATACAGGGGTGTGGACATTTTTTAAAAAAAAAAACTACTTGTCCCGCAGGACAATCTACTTGTTCAGATTTAAATGAAAAAAAAATTTCACCAAAACCGCATTTAAATCTGAGGTGCTTTCAGGAATGTCTGGGGCTTTATAGCGACTTAAACATTTAATTTTTTTTTTTTAAACATTGCGCTGTACATCTCCTCCTACCTTCCCTGCCTGTCTCCAGCACCGCACCCAGACACTAGAAGGGAGGGCAGGGACCTTGCAGTGTAATAGGCACCAATTGGGTGCTCCTCAGGAAAGGGGAGTGTCGGGCTTATCCTTTATGCTGCCAAAGCCGTTTTTACATACTTTTTAAAAAATCATTTCAAGCCTGAAGATTACACAAAACCCGCAAACATTTTCTGAAAGCAGAGGACCTTGAGAATAAAATAGTGGCAGTTCCATTTTTTCATGTCGTACAATATTACCGCAAAGCTCTAGAAAAAGGAAAAATGTCAGTAAAAAATACACTCAAGTTCATTTTAGGGCACAAAAAAAACAAAAAACAATAAATTAGTCTATTTTTAAACAGATATCAAACATGTAAAGCCTTGAATTTGTGTGCACTCGTGAAATGGCAACAGACTTCAGTACCCTATATTTTCTATAGCTGACCCTTTTAAAGCCCTTATAGGTCATCAGTATAGTGTTATGGAGGTGGTCCCGAGTTAGAATTATTGCTCTCATTCTGGCATGCGCAGCGATATGCAACATGTCTATCGCAATCAACATTTTCATGAGTAGGCACCCCAGCGCATGCTTTTATGTTTGTACGTGCAAATATGTGGGGTTGGGGGGCCTCAAATTTTTTTTTTGTTTGAGGGGATGTTATATGCTTGGGTGTAACTAATTTTACATTTAAAAAAAACACAGTTTTTTTTTTACTTAAAGTGGAGTTCCAGCCATTTTAGTGTTTATTAAATGTCAGCAGCTACAAAAACTGTAGCTGGCATCTCAACTGTTGGCACCAGGCTGTGACAGCTTGCGGCTTCGCCCTGCACCTCCTAACCTAGTCTGGCAGTCTCCTGGGACCTGTGAAAGTTCCCTGGAGACTGCAGAAGGGAGGAGGGGGCCGAACTTCCGGCACACTTCGGTGTGGCGAACTGAGCCAGAAATGGGAGTGGGTACCTGTCAAAAACAGGTATTTACTCTAAAAGACCCTGGATATATCCCCTGAATGTAATGCAATGTACATCACACGCCATTACATTTTTTCCCAGCCTCAATGGCCAGGAAATCTGTGAAAAGGATAACATCATAACGTCACTTCCGGGTCAGGACAAGGAGGGGACCGGACATGTTCGCTCTCCTCCCTCCCCTCTACAGGAATGGAAGGGGATGGAGGCTGGCACCGTAGTGGGCTGTGTAAAAGCAATCAGGCAGTAGTGCAGCTGCCAGAATGCTTTTACCTGACAGGTGAGTCCTGCTGCTTGCCCACAGGAGGGCTAAAGATTAGGGGTAAAAGGGGAGAGGAAAAAAAAAAAAACTACCTGCCTTGAACCTTGGAACTACATGTCCCGGGCATCGGGACAAATTCAACTTACCTGTACATAAAAGTAAATGGATACTTATGTCAAGCAGATTCAAAATGCAAGTGGACAGATTATGGGTTACTGCAAGATTTATGTGATGGAACAAAGCCAACTAGCTGCACTTCAACTATATATTCAATCGTGTTTAGTCTTCTATATCTCATGAAGAGTACAGGGTCACACCAAGCAGGATCAAACAGGTACATTACTACAGTGCATCCTGCCTCAAATACGGCTAAAAATGCACCCTCCCAGCAACTAGTCCCATGACTTTGTGACTACAGCTGCTTTTACTAGCATAGACACTGCAGGCATCTGGACTCTACATCCCTGTATAGTTTCCTTAGGTTCCACAATAGAAGACAACAGAAAGCGCTTAAGGATGCCATCCCACACAAAACTCTTAAGTCGGTCATAAACTGATCGAAAATTCAGCTGGTTCAGGAACAGGCTGAATTTTTATTCATGTATGGGCAGGCTGGTTGTGCTGAAGTTGATCACTTGATTCATTTCGGTTAAAACTGAGTTCCACTCACACTGTCAAAAAATAAGTCAGCAGCTACAAAAACTGTAGCTGCTGACTTTTAAAAAACAGCCACTCACCTGTCCCTCGGACCTGCAGTGTCCTCCCTGCAGCCTGTTTCAGCAGCGGTCTGGTGTACCAGGCGCCGGCATATTCAGTGTGGGCACCTGGCTGTGACAGCTTGTGGCTCCACAGCCGGGTGCCCACTGCGCATGCGCGAGTAGCGCTGCCCTTCCTGAATGGTCCCGTAGTCTTCTGGTACCTGTCACATGTCCCAAAAGACTACGGGGAGGGAAGGAGGGAGAACAACTTCCGTTTCTGATCGCCTAGGCGATCACAGCGGAAGTAGGAGCAGGTATCTGTCAAATTCTGGTACCCCCCCCCCAAGGTGCCAACCCTTAATGGGGAGCTGAGGACCTGTCTTTAAAGCCGAACTTGCCCTTTTGGGTGGAGCTCCGCTTTAAGCCAGCCTGTCAGGTGTTTTTCATTCGATCACTGCTGACAGTGATTATTGTATTCTGACAGCAGGGAAAACTCCCACTGTCAGAACACAAACTTCGTGAGAGGGATTCCCCCACCAACAATGAATAGGGGAAACTGATCTTTCCTGCACTGCTTAATGTACAGCCTGCTTTACTTTTCCCTGCAGCAGAACAGCCCATGGTACAAGTAAATAAAGTGAAGCAAACACAACTTACCAGGATATCCAATACCTTTGGCATTTGCATATGGAACCCCAGAAGACCCAGGGCTATAGACAGGATTCATGATTTTAGATCTAGAAGGAAGAAAAAAAAACAAACAAAAAAAGAACAAAAAGTTATTACAGTCATGAGGATATTTGGTTCTAAAGGCTCAAGGTTTATAACTCCATGCATGAAGGTAAAAACAAAAAAAAAACAAAAAAACTTTATAATGGTCAACGAAAAGTTGACAGCTATACTGTAAGACACCCATACAAAATTTTTACAGAGATGGGGTCCTTGGCTTGATATAGCTCAACCGTCAAGATTCGACCAGTCCCTCGTCGATATAAAATTTATATACCAGCTTATTTTTATATTTTCTTTTCTCTACCACGGTCCCCCTGGAGCCCCCCCCCCTTTTTTTTGTTTTTGTCGTTGGTGTCTGTTTCCTTTCTCTTTGCTCCTTTCTTTCCTCTTGTCTAGTCTTATTGAAAAGTAACACAAATTGGAAAACTTTAAATGAAGAAAATTAAATATATAAAAATTCAAATGTTAAATAGAGGTGTTTCTGCACTGCAGTCAATAGGGGGTGTTTTTACATTTAAGTCAATGGGACGCGATTTTGCATTGAAGTCAATTATTAAATCGGCACGGTTTTTTTTTTGTAGCAGCAAACCGCAGATAACCTATTTTGGGCGACCAATAGATCAGTGCATCACTAGATATCAGGTATACAGTTCAGAGACAACTTGGCAAGCTATTGCCAATCCATTAAGCAGTGGGCCAGTCAGCCAAGAAGTGCTATGCAAGCTTGGCACAGTTTAATGCTAGAAGTCTGTTGCACAGAGACTCTAGGACAGCTATCCCAATGCAGGTTTTCCAACTAGTGGCAGAAGCAAGCATTCAAGACAATGCTGACAGGTTATGAATAATACAGCCCCAGAAAACCAAGTCGGTATCAGCACCACCACCTATTTCTATCATTGCAGATTCACTAACAGATGCATGAATTACTTCCAAGTCACTTTACCCAATCTGGTAATAGTTTATTTCAAGATATAACTACACCCCCAATTCCAAAATAGTTGGGATGCTAATCTACATAAAAATGGAATGCAATAGATTTGCAAATCTCACAAACCCATTATTTTTTATTCACAATAGAAAACGTCAAAAAAATATCTACACTGAGAAAATGAACACTTAAGAAAAAAAATAAAAAATAAAATTGCCATGTCATCGAAAAGCGCAAATTAAAGCTCTATGATGCAAAGAAGCCATATCTGAATATGATCCAGAAACACTGCTGTCTTCTCTGGACCAAAGCACATTTAAAATGGTCTGTTGCAAAATGGAAAACTGCACTTTGGACAGCCAAATCAAAATTTTACATTTTAGCAACCATGAGTGCAGCATCCTCTGGACCAAAGAGGAGAGGGCCCTTCTGGCTTATCAGCGCTTGGTTCAAAAGCTTGCATCTCTGATGGAATGTGGGGTGCGCGTTAGGACACACAGAATTGGCAGCTTGCACATCTGGAAAGGCACCATCAATGCTGAATCCAGGTTTTAGAGCAGCATATACTGCCAACCAGAAGACATCTTTTTTCAGGGAAGGCCTTGCAGGTTTCAGGAGAACAATGCTAATCGCATACTGCATCTATGACAACAGCATGGCTTCTCATTATTAAAGAGTCGGGGAGCTTAACTGGCCTGCCTGAAGTCCGGCGCTTTCACCAACTGAAAATATTTGACGCATCTTAAAATGAAAAGAAGACCCAGGACTCTTGAGCTGTTAGAATCCCAAAACAGGCGAGAAAAGGTACAACAATCTGGTTGACAATCTGAGACAATGGTATCCTCACTTCCCAGATGTTTACAGAGTGTTGTTAAAAGAGGGAATGCTACAAAACGGTAAAATGGCCCTGACATTTTTTCATTCTTAAACTGTACATTCTCAGTTTTCAATTTTCTTTAACATTCTTTATTTAGAACATACATTTTTGTTAAATACAGAAGCAGAGGAATGCCACCTACACAGGAGTTGACCCAAGTACATTCACAATCGCATAATTATGCAATTGTCACGACAAAACTATATTGAATCAAACATTAAGTCGAGAACCTTGGCCAAATGGTAAATGGTAATAACTATACAAAATGAGATCGGCTCCCTTTCTGCATGTACAGAAAAAGAAACATAAAAGAGGACGAAGAAAGAAAGTAAAGAATGAAAACCAGAGGTACAAGGGTAGGGGGAAGGGATTTTTGAGTCCTTGACACATTCAGTGGCTTGATCACTAGAACAAGTAAAAAGGGACCTGTGGACCCATCTGCAGCAGAACTACCGTATTTGCCGGCGTATAAGACGACCCCCCTACTTTTCCTGCTAAAATGTAGTGTTTGGGCTATACTCGCCGTATAAGGCTACCCCTCTTCCAATGCACACCAGTGGGAGGAATAGTGCCCCATCATTGATGTCAGTGGGAGGAATAGTGCCCCATCATTGGTATTAGTGGCAGGAATAGTGCCCCATCATTGGTATCAGTGGGAGGAATAGTGCCCCATCATTGGTATTAGTGGCAGGAATAGTGCCCCATCATTGGCATTAGTGGCAGGAATAGTGTCCCATCATTAGTATCAGTGGGAGGAACAGTGCCCCATCATTGGTATCAGTGGCAGGAACAGTGCCCCATCATTGGTATCAGTGGCAGGAATAGTGCCCCATCATTGGTGTCAGTGGGGGGGGGGGGGAATAGTGCCCCATTGTTGGTGTCAGTGGGAGGAATAGTGCCCCATCATTGGTATCAGTGACACCAATGATGGGGCACTATTCCTCCCACTGAGACTTGCTGACCCTGTTCTCGTATGGTGCTGCTGCAGCCAGCATATGTGGTTGCAGCAGCACCTCTACACAGAACACTTACCTGCTGCTCCGGCACTCAATTTTCACGGGGCTGCTCGGCTCCGCCCCCTCGCCGGTGATTGGCCGCCTGTGTGCCTTTCCTGAGCTACAGTTCTGGCGGCCAATCACAGGTGAGGAGGAGGAGCCGAGCAGCCGCACGAACATCCAGTGGCCGAACTGAAGGAGACGCCGCGCTTCCTGGACCGGATCGTCGTGGGACTGGATCCAGGTAAGAGACGTCAGCCCCTGCAAACCCCTGTACTTAATGCCGCAGCCCCCCTAAACATGTGTACCGGCGTATAAGACGACCCCCGACTTTTGAGAAGATTTTCAAGGGTCAAAAAGTCGTCTTATACGCCGGCAAATACGGTAGTCTTCCTGGCCACAAACTGCAGCCATGATACTTAGCATTGAATTGATTTCGTCAATCCTTTTCAACCAAATGAAGGGAAATGGGGGAGACTCCTATTTCCAGAGAGATGGTATGCAAGCCCAAGCAGCATTAAGCAGGTGTATTAATAGGCAGTTCTTGTATTGCTTCTTTGTGAACTCTGAGTGGAGCAGTAGATACTTTGCTGGGTCTTCCCCCTAGGTCAGGGGTGGGCAACCTGTGGCTCTCCAGCTGTTGTGGAACTTCTCATGAGGAATTGCAAAAACCGTAAATTACAAGATGACTCTACAGGTCCCATGAGACACTGTAAAACTGACTGTTACAGCTATAACTTGCAGAGGCATAATGGAACTTGTAGTCCTGCAACAACTGGAGAGCCGCAGGTTGCCCACCCCTGCCCTAGGTCAACATCTGTCAAGCGTTTGATAGTCTCTCTAACTAGTGGCCAAAAATTGGCTAGTTATCCACAGGACCAAAAAAAAAAAAAATATGAAGGAACAAACCGCCCCCTTCCTTACAAGGCCAGCAGACCTTCGTTGCCTCCGGATAGATCTGATGTAAGGTGACCGGAACCCTATACCATCAGGTGAGCGGTTTGTATCCCAATTCCTGTTATTGAATGGTGAAGAGCGGTTGGCAAAATATAGAATCTGATCTCTGTTCAGTCGAGAATTTCCTACCCAGCACTTCTTCCCGCTTAAGTAAATATGGTGGTACAAAAAAGAGTCGGCAGGTTTGCTGAGCAATTTGTAGGTCATCCAGATTGCATGAAAGGTGGGGTCAGGGTTGACACAGATCCTCAAAGGGTGTATTGGGTCCCTGATCTATTCCTCTATGGGACAAGCTGGTCAAAAAATGAGTTGCTGTAGTCTCCAGTCATCTAAGGGTGGCGAAAACATCATCTGTATGTCCAAGGGAGACTTCATCACCTGGCCAGCCATGAAATCCCAAAGACGAAAAGTGCCCCAAGATAAGAGGGATAGAAATCTCCCATCAAAGATCCCCAGTGGAAAACTAGGATTGCCCAACACTGGATACGATCGCAAAATTGTAGAATGCACAAGCTGATCACCATCGCATAGTTTCAGGACCCCTATAGTAGCACCTATCAAAGGGTGGGTTTTGATGGCTGGGAGTTTGATGAGATCTAGCCACGGTAGACACTGAAGAGGAACATCCATGAAACACTGCTCCATCTCCACTCATTGTTTGCGATTCCTGTCCCTACACCAGGCAAGGATTCTGTCAAGAAGTACCGCACAGAATAATAACGAACGGGATCTGGGAAGGCCATCCCCCCTACTTTTTTGGAAATAAGGTGTGGGAGATATGTGGATGAGATTTCACACAAACGAAACAAATAAAGGCACTGCAAACCGGTTTCAAAAATGATAAGGGGAATTGCTATTGGGAGCATCTGGAAAAGATACAAAGGTTGTTCATTTTAGGTATTGCATTCTTACCCGTCCAAGAATGAGCATAATCAGCCCACTTGTGAAGGTCTGCAGTTATAGCACGTAGGGTAGGGGGCAAATTAGGTTTGAAAATCTGATCTAGGGTGTGGGTAATCTTGACCCCTAAGCATGAGATAAAAGAGGAAGCCTCCTGGAACGGAAAGGAGGCACAGAGTACGAAACCTAAACCAGAGTATAGAGATGTTCAAAAGCTCTGATTTATGGGCGTTTATGTTGAAATTCAAGAGGGACCTATAGAGTCGCAATTCCGCTAAAAGATTTGGGAGGGTGGCCTCCGGCATTGCTACAAAAAACATAAGATGGTCGGCGAAGGCTGCCACCTTCTGTCTGGCCTACTGGTAATCCCCTAACATTCTGATTCAGTTAGATATGTCTCAAAAACCGTTCTAAGGACAAAATGAATATCAGGGGTGACGGGCCACTCCTGCTGTGCCATTAGACAAAGCAAAATAGGCATAGGTGGCCTCATTGGTTCAAACTGCTGCTAACGGGTGTGAGTAGATGGCTTTGAATTAAGTAAGGAAACCTTGTCCCACTCGCAAATGACTAAGCGTCTCCTTCAGGAAAAGCCAGTCCACCCTGTCAAATGCTTTCTCTGTGTAGGCAGAAAGCAGACAGCTTACATGAATGGGCCCATTGGATGACATTCAGGACCTTGGAGGTATTGTCTTTGGCTTCCCTAGAGGGCATAAAACCCACCTGGTCAGGATGGCCTACTTTCTGAAGAAAAGGCCACAATCGAAGTGAGAATTTTCATGAAGATTTTTAGGTTGGTATTCAAATGCGAGATGGGCCTATAATTTATACACTAGGTGTAATCCTTGCCCTGCTTCGGAATGACAGTTGTATGGGCCTGCAAAGAATCCAATGGTAGGGGATTGGTCCTCAAGGAGGGAGTTGAAGGGGGCCACAAATCTAGATGCAAAGATAGGGGCAAATGCTCTATAGTATGCCCCTGTGGGACCATCTGGCCCCAGGGCTTTCTGAGGCTTAAAGGAGCTTAACTGCAAATTCCTCGGTCAACACTTGGGCACCAAGACCTTCCGTCTCTTCAGGAGAGATCGAGGGTAAGCCCGATTCAGTCAAATACTCTCCAATTTGTCGCTATTTGGTGGTAATTTGAACAGGCGTCAGAGGAGCATTCAGATTATAGAGAGATTATATAGTTGCTATGTTTTCGTGCACAGGACATGTGACTAAGATTAAACGACTCAACTATGCACGAAAACATAGAACTGAGGCGCAGAAAGCTGGCAGCAGGTGCTCTGGACTGATGAGTCAAAATGTGAAATATTTCACTGCAGGAGGAGGCAGTTTGCTCGTAAAGGGATAGAGAGTGGTACAATAATGAGTGTCTGCAGACAAAAGTGAAGCATGGTGGAGGTTCCTTGTAAGTTTGGAGCTGAATTTCTGCAAGTGGAGTGAGAGATTTGGTCACGATCAATGGTGTCCTCAAAGCTGAGAAAACAGGCAGATGCGTATCCATCATGCCATACCATCAGGTAGGTGTGCGATTGGCCCCAATCCTATTCTGCAGCAGGACAATGACCTAAACATGCAGCCAATGTAATTAAAAGATAAGTTCACCTTTTAACAAAAAAAATAATAAAATGAAATTTTTTTTGCAGGTCAAAAAAAAAAAAATGTGCATTTCTTATATTTTGTTTGTGAAGCCTGTAAAGCATTGCAGGCACCCCCCCTCCCGACCGGTCAGTATATTTTCCTTTTCATACATCCCTTATGAGCAAACAGATACTTACTGACAGGAAGGCTTAATGAACTACCACAGCGCTGTGGAGCACCATGGTAGTTCATTGAAAACTTCAAGCCAACAGCTGCAAAGGCTGCCAGGACCTGTAGTTTTCCCATTCACAGAATACTGTGAATTTTTATATTGAGACAGCTAGCGGGGAGAAGCTCCCCCATTAGCTGCCACAACAGGGGTCTGGTCCAATTGTAAAATGTTACACCAGAATATAGGTGCAACATGTAACAAAAGGTGAATGTATCCTTTAAGAGCTATCTTCAGGATAAAGAACAAGGAGTCCTGGAAGTGATGGTTTGGCCCCCCACAGAGCCCTGGTCTCATGGAGTCTGTCTGGGATTACACAAAGGCACAAAAAGATTTGAGGAAGCCGACATCCACAGACCTGTGGTTAGTTCTGCAGGATATTTGGAACAACCTACCTGCTGAGTTCTTTCAAAAACTGTGTGCAAGTGTACATAGAAGAACTGATGCTGTTTTGAAGGCAAAGAGTGGTCACACCAAATATTGATTTGGATTTCTCTTCTGTTCATTAACTCTCCATTTTGTTAATTGATAAAAATACACAATTAACACTTCTATTTCTGAAAGCATTAATTCACACCTGCCTAAAACATTTGAACTGTACTGTATACTGAAATTACACCTTTCATTGTGTGTTCCCCCACAATACAAGGGTTAATAGATTAATAGATTGCATGATCAAGGGGGTGATGAATTTGATAAAATACCTTAGCAGCTGATGCTCCTCTCAGCTCTCTGGAACCTTCAGCAGGATCAGTATGCAATGACATAGGAGAGCTTTGACCGGTTGAGCAAATAGAAGGAGTTTCAACAGGCCAGTAATACAGCACATTGAATGATGCAGATGAAGTATTTCACCTCCTAGTCTGAATGAGCTATTAAACCTTGCAGTGCAGAGGAGGGGAGAATTCCCACTGAAAGCTGAAAATTTCAGTATAGCTGGAGCTCAGCTTTAAAATCTTATGCCGTGCATATATAATTTCAAGACTATATAAGGCCCAACTCCTGCAGACTTGGACATCACTTTGTGAAATTCACTGTGAATGAAGACAAGTGACTTGCATTATAATGTACTTACATATGGACTGATGGTTACTTTAAGTATTCTGCGATATACTGCAGGACGTACATACTTTTAGGTCAGGGGTGTCAAACTGGCGGCCCTCCAGCTGTTGCCAACTACAAGTCCCATAAGGCATTGCAAGGCTGACAACTGGAGGGCCGACAGTTTGACTCCCCTGTTTTAGGTGGGTATTTTGTAATTGTGTTAAAGAAAAAAAAAGCCTTTTTTATTGCATTTATGCTGCAATATTATGAAAGTTCCATAATGACTTATTTTGTTGTTGTATAAGTTAGGGAAGTGGATACCACTCAGAATCAATTGATTCATCTCAGGGTGGATTTGATTTAAATCAAACGGATTTAAATCACAATTTAAATCACTAGTCAGTAAGGCTTGATTTAAATCATAGTTTTCTGCATAGACTAATTCTTGCTGGTATAACTTTAATATACAAGTAGATGAAGATTTTTAGAATAACAACTTTTCATATTAGTTTTTTTATCCCCAGTTAATAGGTTAATCATTCATATTTGGACAACTTTTCTGCTGTACTTAGGAAGGAGAAAAATAATCATTACCTTAATAATAACAATTTAAATAAATTTATTCAACTGAAACAATAACATTACAGCATATGATATTTGCTTAAACATCCATGTTTGTTAACTAATTTGGCTAAACAAAATATATATATTTTAAGAAACTTAGACTGTCAGGCCCTTCCTCCTCACACTTAGTTTCACTTTCTTCTTGTGCAGATCTATTCCACTCCAAACAACCAGAAAAATATTGTTTCTATTCTATTCACTGAACTTCTTGAAACTTAGCACTGAAGGGGTTGATTCTGTATTCATAGGTTTGTAGAAGTTAGGATTAAGGTCTTTCTTAACTCTGTTCATGTTATAACATTTTTGCTGTGAAGAAGAGGCATGTGATCTCCGCTGAGTCAAATTCAGTTTTGAGAACTGCAAAGTAAACCAATCATCTGTGATAATATCTTGTAGGCAGACAAACTGCCCAATAATCTTACAAAAACCTCTGGAAGAGCATGACATTGTGAATGGATTCATGGAATTTATTTGCAAAAAAATTAAACATATACAGCCTTATTCTACATAATTAAAAACTAATCTTTATTTCATGATGGAATAACCTTTGGATAGTAATATATTTTCCTCAAAAAGCATTTTATTCAAAAAAATCCGATTTAAATAAAAAAAATCCGATTTTTTTTATTTTTTAAAAAAAATCTTTGATTTTTATCCACCCCGATTCATCTGCTTTAGTTAATATATGTTCTAAAGCAATGGTCTCCAAACTTTGGCCCGGGTGCCAGATGTTGGCCCTTTCTTACCCTTATCCAGCCCTTGGGGCACCATTCCATCCACTGACTACAACAACAAAGCATTATTCCTGCCACTGACGCCAATGGGGGCACTATTCCTGCCACTGACGCCAACAATGGGGGCACTATTCCTGCCACTGACGCCAACAATGGGGGCACTATTCCTGCCACTGACGCCAACAATGGGGGCACTATTCCTGCCACTGACGCCAACAATGGGGGCACTATTCCTGCCACTGACGCCAACAATGCTGCTTAAGGAAAGGGGGGGGGTTTAAAATGTGGCTCAATTACCTACTTTTTCTGCTTCCCAGCCACAAGTTAAGTGAGCCCGTAGTGGAAGGTTCTCTTGATCCTTTAAAATATTTGCTGGTTGAAAATCTTCCAGCAAATTTTTACATACGCCAATAACATCACCTCAGAGAACTCCCAAGAAAGTTGAACACAGAAACCTACTCTCAGGAAGATGTTATCTACCTCTGTCTGATCCCTGGCTTCCGTCACCCTTTTCTGCCTTCTTTTTTCTCCTTCCCCCTCACCTCAATACACCCCTCAGACATACACACTTCCAATCTGGTGTCAGGTTATTTATAATGTTGTTAAAGCAGAACAAAACCCTCCTATCATTTGCAGCCAAGGAAGCTGCCATTTTAAAGTAGAACTTTAGGCTATAAATAAAAAAAGGGGCGAATAGTCAGGAATTTTAATACAGAAGAGACATGCTTTGTCTTCTGCATTAAAGTTACCTGCCTGTCCGTCCCTGTAGTGAGCCACGCAGGTGCAGCTCACTGTAGAAATTTAATGGCGAATCTGAACTCCTGCGCATGCGTGATGTCATCCCCGCCCAGCCAATCACAGCGGCTGCGTTCGGGACCCAGTAGCTGGCTGCCCGAAGATGTCAGCAGCCCGGTGGGGAGTTCCAGAATAGCGCATCGCAGGATTGGAGAGTATAGTCCCGCTTTAACCTCTGATCTTCAACTGCCATGATGCCGCACATGTGATCAGTTACAAGACATTTGGTTGTTTGACAGTTCAGTTGGGTGAATGCAACTGTTTTATCAATGGTTTAGTTCCACTTTAATGCTAGTTTCAGTTATAAGGTTCTAATAAACAAAAACAGTTCTACATGTTTTACAGAACTAAACCCATTGATTTCACCAGTTTCCAAAACAGTTACATTCAAGGCATGCTGTGAATGAAAAAATGTCACATTTGCTTGTTCTTCCAACCAAACTGAAAACCATCATTTGGCTGATATCATAGCTGCTCATGTGTGCAGCACCATGGTGACTGCAGATCAAATAGCGACCAAGATGGCAGCTGCCTTTGTGGTAAAGGATAGGAGGGTTAAGTTCTGCTTTAATGGGGAAGTAAAACCGATTACGGTTTGCAGAAGCAGTGCAATATGTTGTTAAAACACAATGCGCTGTTTACATTTTTTTCTTTAATTTACTAGTGTCACAAAATGACACTTCGTTCAAGCTAAAGATGAATTTTATACATTACATTGGTCCAGCTTGGATCAATGTAACTATATGTCATATCTGGCCAATCCTCCTGGAAGCTGGATATCGCTGAAGTAGAAACAGATCTCTATTTGCTATGAGTCCCGTGCTGAGCGCCTGCACTGCTGCATTCTGAACACAGGAGGTCAGCAGTGTGACTCAGACACCATTCAAAGAACACTTTGTATGGTCTGAATGACCGCAAAGCATTCTCGGATTGGCTAAGGGGCAGTGTGTGACATCACCACCCCACCTCTCCAGATTGTCCAATCAGAGAACATATTGCAAACCATCCTCTTAATGGCGCCCATGCTAAGTGACTGACTTCCAATGTTCAGAATGCCATCAGGCTGGCCCCTCAGTCGAGGACCCAGAAGCAAACTGAGATCACTGGGGTAGAAGTGTCTACTTCAGTGATATACAGCTTCCAGGGGTATTGACCAGGTATGGTATATACATAAATACATTGGTCCAAGCTGGACTAATGGAACTATGCATAAAATATTTGTACCTAAAATTCTTCTCTATGGCACAGCAGTATATTGTATTATGCTGTTACGAGGGGAGTTGTGTTTCATCAAAAAGCAGACAGGAAGAAGGGAATTTACCCAAACTGGAGAAGCTTTGCAAGGAAACCAATCAGCTTCTATCTTTCATCTTCAAAGCTTAACAAAAACAAGATAAAGGTGTGGGTGAGGAAAGGTGCTGAAGTATGTTACACCCTGAATATGGGGGCAACATGCTCCAAAGGGGAACTCAAATCCTGCCACACCAAAATGTGTGGTAATTTGTTGCCATGTGTTCGGTTTGCACAACTTCTCACAAATCCTAGTCCACTCACTGGTTACCTCTTGCCTCAACTACTGCAACTACCTCCTAATTGGATTACCTTTACATAGGCTACTTACCCCCCCCTTCACTCTATCATGAATACCTCCTGCCAGACTCATCCACCTTATCAACAGTTCAGTGTCTGCCACCCTTCTCTGCTGATCCCTCCATTGGCTGCCATATCCCCAAAAAAATTATTTCAAAATGCTAAAAATAACTTACAAAGCCATCCACAACTCTGCATACCAACCAAATCGTTCTCATCTGTCCTCTCAAGACGGCCTGCTCTCCCACTTTCCTTGTCACCTCTTTCCATGCTTGCCTCCAGGACTTCTCCTAAGCCTCTCCCATCTTCTGGAACTCCCTACCCCAATCTGTCCGGCTGTTTCCTACTCTGTCCACTTTTAGGGCTCTTTCAAACAGGACGGACCTGTTTAGCGGATCCACTAGCTCAGCAGGGGAACTCTCTGCTGAGCAAGTGGATTACAGCTCTGTGTCCCCTCCACTACTGCAGAGCGGACACAGAGCTGCTCGCTCTCCTCAATGGGAGATCGGCTGAAAACAGACCGCCTGTCTGTTTTCATGCGATCCAACGAACGGAAGGGGAATTGGATCCCCATCAGGCCCGGCAGGGCGGATCGGATGACAGTGGGTGTAAACGGACACGTCGATTTACACCTGTTGCTCCATAAAGGAAAATGGAGGTTCCGATCGGGTCCGTCTGAAAAACGGGCAGAGGGACGCAATCGAACGTTCGTGTGAAAGAGCCCTTAGGCAATCCCTGAAAACATTTCTCTTCAGAGAAGTCTATGCCTCTACCTAACAACGGTACAAGTATTTTCTCCATCAGTTTATCCCCCACAATTATTGCCTTTTGAATCTGTTGGTTCTCCCATTTTAGATTGTAAGCTCTAATGAGCAGATTCCTCCTGTATTGAAATGTATTGTAACTATACTGCTTGCCCTCACGTTTTAAAGCACTGCGCAAACTGTTGGCACTATATAAATCCTGAATAATAACTTCCACAAAGTGCCATTAACAATAAACCACTTGCCCTCCAGAGGATTTACCTCCCTTCCTGACCAGGCCATTTTTTGCGTTACGGCGTTGCGTTATTTTAACTGACAATTGCGCAGTCATGCAACACTGGACCCAAATGAAATTTACATCCTTTTTTCCCCACAAATAGAGCTTTCTTTCAGTGGTATTTGATCGCCTGTGCGGTTTTTAATTTTTGAGCTATTAAAAAAAAAATAAATAAATAAAAATTGAGGAAAAAAATTATTTTTTACTTTTTACTATTAAACATGTCCTGCAAAAAAACTCATTTAGGCCAAAATGTATTCTCCTGTATGTCTTTGCTAAAAAAAAAAAAAGAAAAAAATCCCAATACGCGTAAATGAATTGGTTTACGTGAATTACCTGGCAGTTGTGGCTGGAATCTTTCTTGGTCTACCTGACCTTGGCTTGGTATCAAGAGATCCCCGAACTTTCCACTTCTTAATAGGTAATTTAACAGTACTGATTGGCATATTCAAGGGTTTGGACATCTTTTTATGTCCTGTTTCATCTTTATAAAGTTCCATTACCTTGTTACACAGGACTTTTGACAGTTCTTTACTGCTCCCCATGGCTCAGTATCTAGCCTAGTCAGTGCTTCCATGTAAGAGCTAACAAACGCATTGACTATTTATACACTGACACTAATTGCAATTTAAAAAGCCACAGATGTGGGACATTAACCTCTAATTGGCATTTTAACCCGGGTGTGTCACCTTGTGTGTCTGTACCAAGGACAAACATTCCAGGGTATGTAAACTTTTGATCATGGCCATTTGGGTGATTTCTGTTATCATTAAGATTTAAAAAGGAGCCAAACAACTATTTGATAATAAATGTCTTCATATGATCATCATCATTCATTAAAAGAGCATTTTTTGGCATGATCAGTCATACTTTCAATATCAATGCCAAAATGTCATAATTTCTGCCAGGGTATGCAAACTTTTTAGCACAACTGTGCACGTATATGTGTATACACACACACATACCCATACAAAGCAGTATGTAGGAGCCAACAGGGGAGAGAGCTGTATTGTTTACATATAGTTAGACTCCCCGCCCCCCGTCGGTAATGCTTGGTGATCGGGTGCCGGCGCAGATCACATACACGCTCCCCCACTACACATAAATCACAACTTGCTAACCGCCAAAGCTAATGGCCACTACTCAGTGCTCCTACTCCTTGACCTCTCCGTGGCTTTCGACACGGTTGACCACCCCCTCCTCAAAAAACTATACTCTTGGCTTCAGGGACCCTGCTCTCTCCTGGCTCTCTTCCTATCTATCACAGGGCTCCTTCAGTTGTACCTATAACGCTGCCACTTCCCCCTCACTCCCCCTCTCTGTTGGGGTCCCTCAAGGCTCTGTCCTCGGGCCCCTTCTCTTCTCCATCTACACCTCCTCCCTTGGCCAACTGATACATTCTCACGGCTTCAACTACCATCTCAATGCCGACGACGCGCAAATCTCTCTCTCTACCCCTCGCCTCACCCCTTCAGTCTCTGCCTGAATCACCAGCCTACTGAACGACATATCAGATTGGATGTCACTCCACTTCCTCAAATTAAACTTTTCCGAACGCCTAGTTTTCCCCCCAGCCCGCGCCCCCCCAACTTCTCCATCACGACCAACACCACCACCATCAGTCCCGCCCCACAAGCCAGAGTACTAGGGGTCAATCTAGACTCCAATCTGTCTTTCCAGCCCCAGGTTCATTCGCTGACAAATTCATGTAGACTCCACCTCCGCAACATCTCCAAAATACGTCCGTTCCTTACCCCAGAAACTACTAAGCAACTCATCCACTCCCTCATCATATCATGATTTGACTACTGCAACTCCCTCCTCGCCGGCCTACCCCAAACACAGGCTATCCCCACTTCAGTCTATCCTGAATTCTGCGGCCAGACTCATACACCTTACTAAATGCTCCGTATCCGCTGCCCCCTTCTGTCAATCCCTCCACTGGCTTCCAATTGCTCAAGGCATAAAATTCAACTTGCTAGCACTGACGTACAAAACTGTTCATAACACTGCCCAAACTACATCACCGACCTGATATCTAAATACCACCCCAAATGTACTCTCCGCTCCTCACAAGACCTCCTGCTCTCTAGTTCCCTGGTCTCCTCCTCCCATGCCCGTCTCCAGGACTTCCCCCATCCTCTGGAACTCACTACCCCAATCCATCAGACTGCCACCTAGTCTCCTCACCTTTAGGCGCAGCCTGAAAACCCATTTCTTCAGGGAAGCCTACTCCGCCCTCACCTAACGGCCAATCTCTTCCACTCCTCCTACCACTCCATCCCCCACAGCTTATTCCTCCTGTACCACTATTCCCTCCCTCCTAGATTGTAAGCTCCAAGGAGCAGGGCCCTCAAACCCCTCATGTATTGTATTGTCTCGTGTACTGTCTCCCAGTATAATGTACAGCGCTAAGCAAACTGCTGGTGCTATATAAATACTGTATAATAATATACACACGAGATTTTGCACACCCCTGCCACCCAGTAGCAGTATATCTGCTATAGGGCAGCGGGAAAGCGGTTAATGACCCTGCAGCACATGTGCAGAAGAGATGGCTGTTTATTGTGTATTATGCAATTTTGCATGCGTTCCTGCATCACATGAAGGTGACCCCAGCCGTCAAAACATGTGGACATATCCTGCTCTCTCTCCCTGTGTATGCTGTTACCCCTATAAACTACATAATATATGGGGGGGTTCGGTTAGAGTCTCCTAATTCCACTCATCTCAGGGGAACCATAGACTACTGCATCCTGATCAATGCCCATCACTAAACGGAATTCTCTACTACGGATGGATCTCTCTCTATATAATATATATATATATATATATATATATATATATACACATACATACATACACACATACATATATATACACACACACACACACACACACACACAGAGATAGGGGTTGATTTACTAAAGAATCAGACTGCTCTCTGCAAGTTGGTCAAGAGCTTAGTAAATGAAGTGAAGCTTCACTCTGTAAAGAATACCCAATCACATGCAAGGAAACAAAAGAAATTTTTTTTTCTTGCATATGATTGGATGATGTGAGTCCATCTAGCTTTAATAACCCCCCCACTTGTGTTCGATGTCCTGCACACGGTATACACAGATCCTCTCCAACAATGGATATGTACATCACACGGAGAGTCATTGGAGCATCAAACCCCTCTGTGATGTCAGTTCGGGGATGAGTAGTAACGATGGCCGGGGGGAAGGAGGTGTCTGGTCCATTGTGTCCTCTGTGCTGTGAGCCCTCCATTATGTACACACACAACTCCCTCATCACCAGTCCTCTTCCTGTATATCTACAGCAGTTACCCGAGCGCCGCCCTCAGGGAGCAGGCAGGGCGATGCCCGGATGGAGGGACACAGAGGACGGGGGATGCTAGGCCTCATCCCGAGTAGCAGTGATCCCTGTGTATGAACTCCAGGTGACGGCAGCACTGAGCGTCTCTCCCCCCACCTCCGGGCCGTTCACTCACCTACCGGGCTCCGGTCAGGACGCAGAACTCTCCTCACACAACCGTGTCCGGGTTTCTTCCTTTCTTTCTGAAGAGGGGAAATACCGTGCAGCAACAACCTACGGGCCCTTGTCGTCACTTCCTGCCGCAGCCGCCAGCTTCTCCCGCCCCCTCTGCTGCTGTACGACGGCCAGGGGTGGAGCCGGAGCTGCCTGTGTCACGTGGTGTTATTCGAGGCCTTCCCACTGGCTCCAATTATGTTTTCAAATTGTCCGTGTGAATTGTCATGCGTGGGGACACTGGGCGGACAGTGCAGGGAGAGCACAGCATGGAGCTATGACGGCCCCCTGGTAGCCAATTATAAGGACAGAGCAATGCTAGTTGCACAACGTCTATAAAGCCTGTCCATGGACACAGCTGAGCGGGTCTTATCAAACCCAAATTAAAGTAGAACTATAGACAAAACTTTATAGGGTTATAATTCCTGTCATTTATTTTCACCATCTGTGTCCCATTGGGGAGATTTCACTTCCTGTCCCATAGCCAAACAGGACGTGGGGACCCCCAGGTAACCAGAACTAGTGTCCCCATTGGATGATATCGGTAAACAGGACAAATAGGGTGAATCTCTCTAACGGGACACAGACAGCAATAAATCCTGAAAGGGGTTCTAATCCCTCTCCACTCTATACTTTAATGTGTACAGCCAAAACCTTTATCTGCAGTCTTGGGTAGAGTAGGGGAGCGTTAAAGCAGAACTGAAGGCAAAACGTTTTTTCATTCTGGATAGAGTAAAGGAGGGTTGTAACTATTGGGGCTAATTCTCTTCACTTCCTGTCGCATAGTCAAAACAAGTGGGAGGAAATCTCTACAAAGAGAATCCCTGATTGTCACCAGAACTAGTGGCCCCATTGGAAGATTTCTCCTATTCTTGTTCTGGGGGTGGCCCACAATTTGGGATTTTCTTTCCCTTTTGATGATAATGGTAAACAGGACTAATAGGGTGAATCTCCATAATGGGGGCACAGATAGCAATAAAATTCATCCGCACAAAAAAAAGAAAATTATACTATACTTACCATAATTTTCCTTTCCTGGTTCCTATCCATGGCAGCATACCTGTGATAAGCTCTGCCTTAGATTCCTCTCTCAGGACCAGTAAACATATAAAAGAAAGGATTAAGGTATCCCCAGCTTTCTGTAATATAGAGCACCAAGGGAGGGATCGTATGCTGCCATGGATAGGCACCAGGAAAGGAAAATTACGGTAAGTATGGTATGATTTTCTGTTTTCCTGGTGCCTCCATGGCAGCATACCTTTGATAAGTAACTAGCTGAAACGGGTGGGATCATGGTTAGAAAACGTTTTATTAAAAAATAGGATTTTTATTTGGAACAGGCAACGGTCGTTCTGATAGCTTGTCTGCCGAACTCCACAGACGAGAGAGCCCCTTGGTCCACCCAGTAGTGTTTCATAAATATGTATTGGGACGACCAGGTAGCTGCAGTGCAGATGGTCTCGATGGATACATTCACCTGAAGTGGAGACAGACCTGGTCAAACGTGCCTTGATTGAAGAGGGGGGTTCCAAACCACTGGCCCTGTACACCTTATGAATTAATTTGATTATCCATGAAGCAATTGTTCTTGATGAAGCCTCTTTTCCCTTGTTTTTGCACCAGGGGATGTAAAATAGATTAGATAAGTGCTTAAAAGATGCTGTAGCTTGAAGATAGCACCTTAGCACACTGGCGATGTCAAGCTCATGGAGGGTACCCGATTGCGGGTGTGAAAAGCTTGGCAGAGCCCATGGTTCTGAGAGACTGGAAAAGGAAGAAATCTTCAGAACAAATCCACACAGTGTTCTAAGTTCTGCCATATCTGGGTAGAAAGTAATATGGTCCACTTCCGCCCTAGAGCTTGAAGTTCTGACACTTTTACCAGATGATACTGCTATTAGAAAGGCAACTTTTAGAGTCAGATTCCACAAAGAGGGACTCGGACAGAGAAAAGGGTTGGTTGAATAAAACCTCTAGGACAGGGGTGGGCAAACTTTTTGACTTGAGGGCCGCAATGGGTTCATATATTGGACCCGGGGGCCGGACCAAGAGTAGATGAATGATGTGTATGTGTCATCCATAGTAAGTATAGTAATATTCCCCCATAGTAAGCATAGTAATTAATCCCCCATATAGTAATTCATCCCCCATAGTAATTCATCCCCCATATAGTAATTCATCCCCCATAGTAATTCATCCCCCATATAGTAATTCATCCCCCATAGTAATTCATCCCCCATATAGTAATTCATCCCCCATAGTAATTCATCCCCCATAGTAATTCATCCCCCATATAGTAATTCATCCCCCATAGTAATTCATCCCCCATATAGTAATTCATCCCCCATATAGTAATTCATCCCCCCTATAGTAATTCATTCCCCATATTAATTCATCCCCCATATTAATTCATCCCTCATATAGTATTTCATCCCCCATAGTAATTCATCCCCCATATAGTAATTCATCCCCCCTATAGTAATTCATTCCCCATATTAATTCATCCCCCATATTAATTCATCCCTCATATAGTATTTCATCCCCCACAGTACTATTCCCCCCCAAGTAGTAAGCCAAGTCCCCCCTGTGTCAATTCACTTAGCTTTGCTCCGCGCGTTCCTCTCGCCGTGTTCCCGCGCCGTTCCGGTCTTCAGGGCGGACTGTGAGAGGAGCCTAGCTCCCCTCACGTTCCTCACGCTGCCCCGCCTACACACATTCTGACAGGTGATGTTTGCCACGCTCCGCGGGCTGGATTAAAAGGTCCGCCGGGCCGTATACGGCCCGCGGGCCGTAGTTTGCCCATTGCTGCTCTAGGACTACAGACAGATCCCAGGTGGGAAAAGCTTTTTTGAGTGGTGGACATATCTTTTTAATGCCTTTGAAAAATTTAACCATAATTGAATTTTTGGCCCACCTATTGTCTGTTGCCGCAGAGATCGCTGCCACCTGCACCTTTAAGGTGCTCAGGCCTAGACCTAGGTTAAAGCCTGCCTGGAGGAAGGCCAGAAGCTGAGAAGTGGAGGGCAGATCTGGATTGAAGTTCCTGCTAGTTGCAAAAGCTTTAAACTTGTTCCAAACCTTGTCATACTTATTAATTGTAGAGGGTTTTCTGGCTTTGAGTAGAGTCAAAATAACTTCCAAAGAACATTCTAGGGCCTGCAACCTCTGCCTTTCAACAACCATATGTGAAGATTCAACTTGTGAGGACTCAGATGTGTGTGCTGTTCCTGACACAGAAGAAACGGTATGAGTGGGAATTTTATCGGTGAGAGAAAAAAAAAGACTACAGGTGAATACTGATGGTACTTCCAGGAGCTCTCAGCAAGGTCGGCTTTCACCAAAGCCGCATGAGGGCACACTAAAGCTCCCGGGATTAAATAGTGGAAGGGGAAAATGGAAACAAACTCTTCCTCCAATCTGGAAGGAAAAAATAAGAATTCAAGTAAGGGCAAAACAGTTTATTTGCCCATAATGAAGATGGCCACTGCAGCGTCCAGCCGCACTGCGCATGCACAAACTAGGCAGCTGTGGGACCCAGCCGGCCAGCCTGGTCATGCCAGGTGCCCGTGCATGTGCACTGTGCGTAGGAAGACGCCAACATGAAGGAAAGGCCAGAGAGAGGAGCATGCCAACTCTATAGGGGAGAGGAAAAAAAAAACGAAAGAGAAAAGCAGAGGATTGTACTGAAGAGGAAGGAAAGGGTACCTGGGGAGAGAGAGATGAATCACAGCAATGAAACAGGCAAGAGTGGGGAACAGAGGAACAGAGAAGGAAAGTAGGTGAACACCTGGGAAGCCATTGAAGAGAATGGACAGGAATAGCTGCTCTGTCTCCTAAGCTTCAGCAAACACCATGAACTTGTTGGCAGACATAGTGCTTCTGGATAAGCAACATCTGCTGTCCCAAAAGACCCCCAGAAGGGATTCTCTATCTTATCAGTGCCTTTAACTGATAAGGTAGAGCCTGCGGGACTGCGACTGGGAGAGGCTGAACCCAGGTGGAAGCTGCTCACGGCAGAGGTAAGGACAACCAATTTACATTCTCTGACCAAACGGTATGAGGAAACAAAGGAGAATGCTGGGGGTACCTTAATCCTTTCTTTTATATATACACTGGTCCTGAGGGAGGAGTCTAAGGCGGAACTTATCATAAGTATGCTGCCATGGAGGCACCAGGAAAAAGTTTTGCCTTTGTTTAAATTTTAAAACCCACAAGATTGTTTTTTGCTGTCTGTGTACCTTTGGGGAAATTTCACTGTACTTCCTGTCCCTGAAACACAAAAGGAAGGTACACCTCCCAAACTGAGTGAAATTTTCCTTTTAGTTGTCCCTGGAACATTTGCCCATTGGAAATAATCTCCTCTTACCTCCTTACTCCTTAGGCCCCTTTCACATGGTGATCCAAGCAGGTCCACCTGTCAGTTTTAGAGGTGGACCTGAATAGATGGTACATGTATCCCTAAGGACAGTGGGTGTAAACCTTCAATCCAATCCGGTCAGCTAAAAAAAAAAGTGGATCTGTCCTCTCCATCTAAGCAGATCGGAGGGCAGTTAGGTGTAAATGGACAGTCTGTTTACACCCGGCCGCCCATACAGCAGAGCAGAGCCGTGCCCACTCTGCATAAACTGAGTAGATTCAGACTTGTCATCGACCTGCTCTGCTCCGATCGGTCAGGAATCAGCAAACAGATCATCTGCTGATCAAATTGGATTCTGCCCTGTGTGAAAAGGACCTAGCTCCTCTAGGCTCCCTCCGCCCACATTACCACTCCCACAAAGCATCCTATCTAAAGTGCTCCTGGTCGGGGTCACATGTCTTCCCCCATCACATACAATGCACCCCTTGGCGGGGTGGGGTAGCAAGGCAGCCTACTGCAAGGGTTAGGCCTGATAAAGACCCTGATGTAAGGGGGAATTCTTGAGGCCTTCATGTAAGGGGGGGGGGGGGGCCTGATGGGGATTTTTTATGGCCTGTGAATATTTGTAAAATATTCAATGTAGCCCTTGTTCTGAAGTTTGGAGACCCCTGGGCTTAGACTTAGAAGCCTGCCAGAAGTGTAGGCATGATTTCACCATCAAAAGATCTTCCTTTCTTTGGATTTTATATAAACATGCATGTTTGGATCTCCTGAGCATAGATGGACACCTCAGGCACCTGTTAAAGAGACCCTGTCATCAACCCATGCCCACTAAGATGAACGTGTTGTGTGAATTCACTTACAATGCAAAAACCGTGGCTGCCTTTCTTTTCAGAATAAGCAAAGAGATGAAGTGGAGATCTCACCCTGAGTGTAGTAATATCTTTAATCACAGTGAAAGCAGAAGATAAAATACACTCACATGAGTAAAAGTATAAAAAAAAGCCCAGGTCCAGTCCAGTAAGACCTCCAACCATGGCCAGTAGTGGGATAGGAACTGCAAAATGTTTAGAAGCCTGGAATTGGCTCAATGAGACACACCAACAGGGTGTGGTATTTGGCCAAGAGGAGGTGGAGTTCCTCCCATGTTCAGTTCAAAGCTTGGGCAGTAAGCTAGTAGTCGGATTTCCTATCAAAAGGATGCTGCAGACAGAGCCGATGTTCTGCTGTTTCTCCAACACCTCTGGAAGTGTCCAGAGGCTCATATATCCAGCCTGACTTTACTGCTTTTTGTCTTGGCCCTGACATCTTGCAAGAAAGCTTTGCATATTCTGCAGAACTGCTTGGGCCACCTGTTGGTCTCTGCTGCCTTCTTGCTGAGTGTGCCCTTCTTAGCCAGGTATAGAGCATGGCCCTCTGTTCAGTGCACAGTTTCCTGAAGATCCTGAACTTCTGGGCATTCTATCCCCACAGAGCTTCCCAGGGAACTGCACGATCGGTGAGAGTGTCCAGAAGCACCTATAGTTCACTGGTGATCTCCGGGATACAGTGTCAGCCCCCCCCCCCCACCTAGTGCACCAATGGGGTTCTACCTGATATGAGAGTCTGTCCCCATGGCCTGTGGTCCCCTGTTGAGGGCTACATCAATGTTATTCTAGATGAATATGGTTCTCTTGTTATTACCATTATAGTAACAATTGCAATTACAGTTAGTTTACAAGCCTAGGCACTGTACAAGAGGTAGGGAAAAAAGTCATTGTTGTGCAAGCTCATAACTTGGGCTTGCACAGAGTTTCAACTCCCGGGTGAAGCATAAAGGTGATGAAAGACTTGAGAACTGGCAGTTGCTGGTGGTGGTGGTGTGGGGGGGGGGGGGGGGGGGGGTTCTTTCAAGAGAACCTACCACCCTGCCCAAAATAGAATAAATTATGTGAGAAAGTGTAATTTTCATCATCAGGAGAGAAGCTAGAGTTTACATTCAAATTTAAATTCAATTTAAATGCTAACGTGATGATCACAAACAGGAAGTGAGGTAAGAATAGGCTAATGCCTGCTCTAGCGGGAGTGGAGGATATAATATAAACAACATTTACCTGCATGGCACCCCTTGGCACAGGTTAGCATTATGGGCATGTGTCTTTATTACTGACATCTCCAGATTTCTGGGTTCTGTGGATGATTGGATTAGGTTTTTAGGGCTGATTTGTGAAAGCTAAGAAACCTAAGACAAAAGTTGAGTTGTGGGCCATGGCAATACAATATAACAAGGAATCTTGTGTTTGGCTTTTGCTCTAGCTTCAATCTTTAAAATGATCAATACAATAATCATAGGAGCCTAAAGTCATGGCAATATGTCCATAAAAACGTAAAAGTTGTCCATAATGTCAGGAAACAAATTACTATAATCATGTCACAGCACTCTTCTGAACTATCCAACAAAATGTTTAAAGAAAAAATCCGGGCAAAATTATTATTTTCCCATGCAGTGGGGCTGTGCGTGCATGACCCTGCATTCGCTATATCTGGTCTCCCACAGTATACAGAACATGGAAATGCTATTATTTTAGTAAATATAAACTGCTAAATACCTTTTCTCATCAGCAGTTAGAGCAGTCTTGTGATTTCTATCAGTGTCCAGCACAGCACTGGTTTAAGCTTGTAGGAGTTTTCATTCTTCCCTGATCATCCTATGAGACTGCAGGACCTCTGATCCTCTGTCTGCATAGCGCTGATTGGCCCTGTGCTGATCACATGCACTCTCCCAAGAAGAAAAACTCTCTAGCAATATTATTATTATACAGTATTTATATAGCGCCAACAGTTTGCTCAGCGCTGTACATTACAATGGAAGACAATACACGAGACAGTACAATAACAATACAATGCAATACACGAGGGGTTTGAGGGCCCTGCTCCTTGGAGCTTACAATCTAGGAGGGCGGGGATAGTGGTACGGGAGGAATAGCTGTGGGGGATGGAGTGGTAGGAAGAGTGGAGGAGATCAGCAATTAGCAGAGGGCGGAGTAGGCTTCCCTGAAGAGGTGGGTTTTCAGGGGGGTGCGCCTAAAAGAGAGGAGAGTAGGTGATAGTCTGATGGATTGGGGTAGGGAGTTCCAGAGGATGGAGGAGGCCCTGGAGAAGTCCTGGAGATGGGCATGGGAGGAGGAGACCAGGGAACTAGAGAGCAGGAGGTCTTGTGAGGAGCAGAAAGTACGTTTTGGGTGGTATTTGGATATCAGGTCAGTGATGTAGTTTGGGGCAGTGTTATGGACAGCTTTGTACGTCAGTGTTAGCATTTTTAATTTTATCCGTTGGGCAATCGGAAGCCAGTGGAGGGATTGGCAGAGGGGGGTGGCGGATACAGAGCAGTTAGTGAGGTGGATGAGTCTGGGCGCAGTATTCAGGATAGACTGAAGCGGGGATAGCCTGTGGTAAGGTAGGCCGGTGAGGAGGGAGTTACAGTAGTCAAGTCGTGATATGATAAGGGAGTGAATGAGTTGCTTAGTAGTTTTCGGGGTTAGGAACAGACGTATTTTGGAGATGTTGCAGAGGTGGAGTCTACAGGAGTTTGTCAGCGATTGGACCTGGGGCTGGAAGGACAGATTGGAGTCTAGGATGACACCAAGTACTCTGGCTTGCGGGGTGGGACTGATTTTGGCATTGTTGGTCGTGATGGAGAAGTCAGGGAGAGGGGGGCACGGACTATGGGGAAAACTAGAAGCTCAGTTTTGGAAAGGTTCAGTTTGAGGAAGTGGAGTGACATCCAATCCGATATGTCGTTCAGTAGGCTAATGATTCGGGCGGAGACTGAAGGGGTGAGGCAAGGGGTAGAGAGATAGATTTGCGTGTCGTCGGCATAGAGATGGTAGTTGAAGCCATGAGAGTGTATGAGTTGGCCAAGAGAGGAGGTGTAGATAGAGAAGAGAAGGGGCCCGAGGACAGAGCAAGGAGGGATCCCAGCAGAGGGGGGGAGTGAGGGGGAGGTGGTAGCGTTATAGGTAACACTGAAGGAGCGCTGTGATAGATAGGAAGAGAGCCAGGAGAGAGCGGAGTCTCTGAGGCCAAGAGAGTGTAGTTTTTTGAGGAGGAGGGGGTGGTCGACTGTGTCGAAAGCCGCAGAGAGGTCGAGGAGTAGGAGCACTGAATAGTGGCCATTAGCTTTGGTGGTTAGCAGGTCATTGGTGAGTTTGCGTAGGGCAGTTTCGGTGGAGTGTAGGGGACAGAAGCCAGACTGTAGGGGATCAAGGAGGTTGTTGCCATTGAGGTGGGAGCTTAGGCGATTATAGACTAAGCGCTCAAGGAGTTTGGATGTAAATGGCAGCAGGGAGATGGGTCTAAGGTTGTTCAGGTCGAAGGGATCCAGGGAGGGTTTTTTAAGTATGGGAGTGATGTGCGCGTGCTTCAGAGGGGAGGGGAATGCGCCAGTAGAGAGGGAGAGATTAAAGATGTGAGTGAGGGAGCGTAGGATGGAGGAGGAGGGAGATCGTAGGAGTTGTGAGGGGACAGGGTCGAGGGGGCAGGTGGTGAGGTGGGCTTCAGAGAAGACCTTAGTGACCTCTTCAGTGGTAGCAAGGT
The DNA here is from genome assembly GCF_062004578.1 of Staurois parvus. Classification (NCBI taxonomy): domain Eukaryota; kingdom Metazoa; phylum Chordata; class Amphibia; order Anura; family Ranidae; genus Staurois; species Staurois parvus. Next base: position 3,063,931 of record NW_028317922.1, read on the forward strand.
CGGAGTGGAGTGTTGAGGGGGTTTTAGTGTGAGGAATGTTAGGTGGGGTGGAGGTCTGGACAGTGGCGAGGGAGAGGGGTGTTGAGGGGGTTTTCGAGTGAGGGGTGCTAGGTGGGGTAGAAGTCTGAGCAGCGGCGATGTCCCTATGAATTGCATCGATCTTGTTTTTGAAGTGGTTGGCAATCTCGTGGGCGGTGAGTGAGGTACTGGGTGGAGGTGGGGGCGGAGAGAGTAGAGAGTTAAAAGTAGAGAAGAGCCGGGCGAGGACTGGAGGAGAGGGTATTGATGAGGGTCACAAAGTAGGCTTGCTTGGCAGTGTGGAGGGAGGAAGTGTAGGTGAGGAAGGCAGATTTATATCGGGTGAACGCTAGTTGGGATCTGGTTTTGCGCCGTAGTCGCTCCAGTGCATGACTGCGTCGTTTGAGATTGTTGGTATGATCAGTCTGCCAGGGCTGAAGCAGTCGGGGTCTAATGCTTCGTGTGGTAAGAGGTGCTAACGGGTCTAGAGCGGTTGACAGCGAGTTGTTATAAGCAGTAGTGGCCAGTTCAGGGCAGGAGAGGGGAAGGATACTGTCGTAAAGTTGGTCAGCTGCAGAGTGGATGGAGGCAGGGTTCAGGTTGCAGAGGTTTCACTGGTGATAGTTTGACATTTGGAGTGGTAGGTGTTTGAGGACGAGGAGATGGAGAAGGTAATAAGGTTGTGGTCAGAGAGAGGAAAGAGGGTGTTTGTGAGGTTGTGGGTAGTGCAGAGATGAGAGAAAACAAGGTCCAGGATGTTCCCATCGGAGTGGGTGGTGGACTGTATACACTGTGCGAGTGCAAAAGAAGAGGTTAAGTGGAGGAGTTGGGATGTAGCCGGGTTATTGATGTTGATAAGGATGTTGAAGTCTCCAAGGATGATGGTGGGTAGCTCGGAGGAGAGAAAGAAGGGTAGCCAGGCGAAGACGTCGTCGAGGAAGCGGGGCACGGGTCCAGGAGGCCGATAGATTACAGCAATCCTCAGAGGGGTTGGAGAGAATAGTCGGATGCAGTGGGCCTCAAAGGAGGAGGATAGAGAGGGGGGTTTGGGAGAACTTGGTAGGTGCTCAGCGGTGACAGGAGCATACCAACCCCACTACCTTTTCGACCACTGTGTCTGGCTGAGTGGGTCCAGATGAGACCTCCATAGGAGAGTGCCGCAGGGGAGGTAGAGTCAGTGACTTGGATCCAGGTTTAAGTGATCGCTAGGAGGTTGAGGGAGCGGGAAACAAAGAGGTCGTGGATGGCAGTGAGTTTGTGTCAAACCGACGTTCAGGAGTGCACATGAAAAAGGGGGGGGGGGGTTTAGGGAGCAGAGGGACAGGTATCAGATTGAGGGGGTTGCGGCAGTTCATGGAAGTGGGAGGGTGCCTTGTGGGTGAGTGAGGTGGTGGAGGACCAGGGTTCGGAGAGATGTCCCCCGCGGTTAGAAGAAGAAGGGTGAGAAAGGTGGCATGGGAGCGGGATGTACAAGAGCTCGTAAATCTACCAGTGGAGGTGTGTGGGTCAGTGGGAGAGTGGAGTATCAGGAGGAGGTGGTGAGAGCCGTAGAGGGGAGAAGGAAGCAGTGAGGGCGCAATGTACAGTTGTTTGGGAGGAGCAGAAGGATATTGAAAAGAGATTTTGGGAACGGAGGAGAGGGGTATGAGGAGGAGGAGTAAAGGAGGCATTTTAGGAAGGTAAATGGAGTGGCGGACAGGTGTGGTGGGAAGTTTCTCAGGTTGCTTGGTTGCAGATAGTCTAGACACACCAAACAGAGCATGTGCAGACTTGCCACTGCTGCTCTGTACTATGGCAGATGGATTGGGGACAGTAGAAGGGGGGATCAGAGAAGTCAAGATCAAACATCCTTTTTTACACAATGCAGAGGATTAACCCCTTAGGTTCCACAGTGAGTAAAACAAGCATGCTTTACTGCATATACAGACTGATTTTACTGTTGTTGGTTTAGTAACACTGTAAATGCTGTTTTTTGTCTATGGGCTGAGAAAGTAAAGATATACTTACCTAATCTGCCGATCCTCTAAGCGCAAGACCGGTCTCCACCACTCCTGCCCCCCCCCTGCATGCTAGTGGCCTTGTGAATGGGTTGTTCCGGACGTCATCACACCCATAGACCAGCTCTGGACATGAGGACGGCAGGAACAGTCCACGTGGTTTTCCGGAGGAACGGCGAAATGGGTGAGTAAAGCTTTTCTCTGAGCCCCTCGACAAAACAAGCACTTAAACCATGCAGTGCAGGCACAGCCCCACTGCATGGGAAAATAACAATTTTAACCGGGGTTCTGCTCTAATAAATAAATAAATAAATAAATAAATAAATAAATATATATATATATATATATATATATATATATATATACTGTATATATACACTGAGGGGCCCAAAAAATGTATACACACTTCCACATGAAAAATATATGCATAAAAATGTTATTACTAGATTTCTATAAACATCAAAGTGTAGCTGTAACTCATGTTTGAATTATGCAGTCACACTAGGCGCTCAAAGTGGTCACCATTAGCATCCAGACACTTTTGATTTTGGCGAACTACTGCATGAACCACACCATTTTCTGTACCATGTGTTTACAACCACTCACAGTACTCCATTCTTCGTTCAGGGTCATCTTTATTCATGGCATGTCTCTCAGGATGAACACTTTCCAGTGTGCTCTCTTCACAATATGTTGTATGCTTGATCTGCTAATTCCTGTCTCACATGCACATTGTTTGATCGACTTTTGTGGTGACCATGTAAACTGTTACAACACCATATCCGAGGAAGCAGAACTTGTTACTGTGCGACACCTCCCAGATCACAAATTTGTGTGATTGTTACTTGTGTTGGTGGTTCTGTTCCAAACTCACGTCGCCATGGTCGTCGAACTTCACACACATTTTCAAATTTTTCAAAATTTTCAATATTTACAATACCAATTCAAATGGTCAAGTGTACCTCCACCATATTTAGGGGAAAAATAATACTATGCATTGCTGCCATAATTCAGGCTTTAAAACAGAGCATAGATAACAACTGTTGAAGTGTGTATGCATTTTATATATATATATATATATATATATATATATATATACATATATATATATATATATATATATAATATTACAAAGCAATAGTTATGTGGGTGTTGTGGCATAGCATACTTTCTAAATAAAATTTCTAAAACTATTTATTTGCATTTTATTTCTTTATGCAATTTATGAAATGGGTCAGGGAAGACAGTAAACAAGTATAGTCAAAATACAAGTAAAAGTCAATAACTGGAGAAACAGGTATGCAAGAATGCAGAAACTAACACAGACTAGAGCCTTGGGCTAGAAAATGAACCTACTGCTTATGTAAGGGATGTTAGCAACACAAAATAGTGAGGTGGATTGACAGGGAAGGGACTGGCTATTTAGATTCTATATCAATCAGCTGCTGGGATCTGACAGTGGATGTAGCTTTCTGTCCTGTGCACCAAGGTAGGAAAAACCACATGTTGGTAGAACTAGAAGTAGAAGGTCATCTCTGACACACTAGAAAGTCCAGAGATAGCAATGGCCACATATGCCAATCCTCAAAATTAAAAGTAAACCAGTATTGAAAATCAATGCCATTTCAGGAGATACAAATTTGCAAGCAGTGGATCATTTGTTGCATGAGCCATGAGTGAATGCCTTTATTGCTGTTTGGCTACACAGTGTGACGGTGACCATAGGTGGATCGAAATTTGGCCAGTTCAGCAGAGACCAACAGAAATTTGATTCATGTGTGGTCACTGCAGTTGAACAGAAATTGTTACCCCATGCTGAAATGAGTACCAGAGCTGCATTTGAAAATAAAATCAAGAACCTGTATATTTGACTTGATCTGGTCCCCTTGGATAGAACACTATCTTCCAAGAGATCTTGATAGATCCCTGTTGCTTGCATGATGTGATCCTCTGATGCAGCTCTCCTCTGGCTTAATGGAGAGCTTGCCCTTTTGCATTTTATCCTCTTATTTTTCCTTCATCTTTCTGTACCTTCCTCTCTATATTTTACTTTATGATTTTCATCTAAATCTCACCTACATTTGCTTCACTATGCTTGTTTTCAATAACGTTGTAGCACTACCCCCTTAGGAGTCGCTGAGTTTTATGGGCCCCCCTATAGTCATGCACAGCCAGGTAACATGCATTTTCTTCCACATTTCCACACTGGAGACAGTAAACAGTCCTTGAGCTTGTTTCTGTGATTTTATTGAGGGGTTGATAACTTGGATGGGGTTGAGGGGTGTATTACCCTTGTATTACCCATTACCCTGAGTGCTGGAGAGAACCTATTCCTGCCATATTTTCTTGTAGCAAGAGACAGATGGGTGGTACTTCCTCCATGTTTCCCCTCCTCATTGGTTGCCAAGTCCCTGGGGTGGGTTCTCCTAGGCTTCACTGGGCACCTAGAACAGGGTCACTCACGTGTCATATGGGGTACTTTTACTGTACCATGCTTATCAATGCCCTGGAACAAGGCAGGGGTCGCTTTCAGGGATAACTCAACCTTAAGGCGGACCTCTAACTCAAAGATGGCCGTACACCATGTACACTTGAATAGATGGCTGAACTCTAGTTAACTCTTTTGAGCATCATGTTCATCACTACTGTCACATGTAGCATTTAGGAGCAACACGCAGAGCCAATGCCCTCTCCACCTGTTCAGCGTACCTCTGCTACCTCATTCCCAGTAATGGAATGGAGCACTCACTTAACTCTTCTCCATGCATGCACTCACTTAACTCTTCCTCTTTCATAACTGCACCCAGGCTGGGGATCTCTGTGTGATGATCCGCTCCCATTGCTATGGGAGACAGACCACCAGGGGAGATAATGCCGACAACAACTCCCTCGCTACAAAAGACTGTCCAACCTCTCACAGGTACATACTTCATGACAGACTGCTTGCTAGACCTTAGTTAACCCTAATAACCACTTGCTGTCTTCATACCCCAATGTGTTTACTGAACCAGGTTGGAAACTACATGTGTGCTGTTACCTGCATTAATAACTTCAGACCAAGAAAATTCAAAGTTTAAAAGCTTTACTCAAAAACTTTTGGCAAAATAATTTCAAACAAAGTGCAGTCTTTTCCTATCTACCCCAGTCCATAACTCAGGCTTGTGGCTGCCCCAGCATACCTGCACAGGCAAAAGTCCAGTCCTGGCGCAGTCCATAATGGCCATTCTCCAGCAGCTGGTAGATTTAGGGCAGACCACAGGTCCCAAGAGCCCCCCTACATTGTAGACAGCTTCTGGATACGGTGATCTACTGGACTCTCATGCTGTGCTACATACTGTGGCTTGTCTGTTTCTTTCCTTCCCATGCAGCAGAATGTGTGTCCAGGCAGCAGCCACCCCCTCTTTTTTTAAAGTGGTAGTAAACCGCATCACACAAGAGTCCCGGGCCATGGCACAGTGCTCTGATAGAATGGCACGGGTATGCTGTTCCTTCAGAGAGCATGCGCTGTCTATCAGAAAGGGATTATATCTCCTAAATGGTTCACATTTAGGAGATATTAATTTTACCTACCACTTTAACAACACAGGGAGAAAGGCAGAGCTCAGCAGAAAGTGTGGAAAACTGGGTTAACTCTGTCCCTCTCGGCTGGGGCAGCAGCTGTCTCACTAACCAGCATTTCAACCTACTTATAGAATGAACAAAATCTGTTAGTCAAAAATGAGAACAGTGAAATAGATACCATTTAGGAAAATTGCACTTTACTTTTTTCGACAATACAACTGCTAACCAAAAATGTAGGGGTAAATAGTGTTTATACATACAGTGGGGATCGAACGTTTGGGCACCCCAGCTAAACATTTGTATTAATGTGCATAAAGAAGCCAAGGAAAGATGGAAAAATCTCCAAAAGGCATCAAATTACAGATTAGACATTCTTATAATATGTCAACAAAAGTTAGATTTTATTTCCATCATTTACACTTTCAAAATAACAGAAAACAAAAAAATGGCGTCTGCAAAAGTTTGGGCACCCTGCAGAATTTATAGCATGCACTGCCCCCTTTGCCAAGCTGAGACCTGCCAGTGTCATGGATTGTTCTCAATCATCGTCTGGGAAGACCAGATGATGTCAATCTCAAAGGTTTTAAATGCCCAGACTCATCTGACCTTGCCCCAACAATCAGCACCATGGGTTCTTCTAAGCAGTTGTCTAGAAAACTGAAACTGAAAATAGTTGACGCTCACAAAGCTGGAGAAGGCTATAAGAAGATAGCAAAGCGTTTTCAGATGTCAATATCCTCTGTTCGGAATGTAATTAAGAAATGGCAGTCATCAGAAACAGCGGAAGTTAAAGCAAGATCTGGAAGACCAAGAAAAATATCAGACAGAACAGCTCGCAGGATTGTGAGAAAAACAATTCAAAACCCACGTTTGACTGCACGATCCCTCCAGAAAGATCTGGCAGACACTGGAGTTGTGGTACACTATTCCACTATAAAGAGATACTTGTACAAATATGGTCTTCATGGAAGAGTCATCAGAATAAAACCTCTTCTACGTCCTCACCACAAAAATCATCGTTTGAACTTTGCAAATGAACATATAGACAAGCCTGATGCATTTTGGAAACAAGTTCTGTGAACCGATGAGGTTAAAATTGAACTTTTTGGCCGGAATGAGCAAAGGTACGTTTGAAGAAGAAGGGGCACAGAATTTAATGAAAAGAACCTCTGTCCAACTGTTAAGCATGGGGTTGGATCAATCATGCTTTGGGGTTGTGTTGCAGCCAGTGGCACAGGGAACATCTCACGAGTAGAAGGAAAAATGGATTCAATAAAATTTCAGCAAATTTTGGATGGTAACTTGATGCCATCTGTGAAAAACCTGAAGTTAAAGAGAGGATGGCTTCTACAAATGGATAATGATCCTAAACACACCTCGAAATCCACGGGGGATTACATCAAGAGGCGTAAACTGAAGGTTTTGCCATGGCCTTCACAATCTCCTGACCTCAACATAATTGAAAATCTATGGATAGACCTTAAAAGAGCAGTGCGTGACAGACAGCCCAGAAATCTCAAAGAACTGGAAGACTTTTGTAAGGAAGAATGGGCAAAGATACCTCAAACAAGAATTGAAAGACTCTTGGCTGGCTACAAAAAGCATTTACAAGCTGTGATACTTGCCAAAGGGGGCAGTAAAAGATATTAACTCTGCAGGGTGCCCAAACTTTTGCAGACGCCATTTTTTTGTTTTCTGTTATTTTGAAAGTGTAAATGATGGAAATAAAATCTAACTTTTGTTGACATATTATAAGAATGTCTAATCTGTAATTTGATGCCTTTTGGAGATTTTTCCATCTTTCCTTGGCTTCTTTATGCACATTAATACAAATTCTTAGCTGGGGTGCCCAAACTTTCGATCCCCACTGTATATTTTTGTACAAATATGCAACTTTATCTTTTTCCACTGTTGAAACTGCGATGGTTTGATTTGTATCCAATTTAATAATCTCTGATAATTAAAAAGAAAATAAAATCAAGATGTTCATAATACTCTGTTATTATTCATCTTTATCTGACGGCTGATCTATTGTTCAGCAACAAGATTGGCTTTACTGCCAGACAACGTTGATATCATTCAGTTTCTGATGACCGTTGCATTTGTCTCTCCTCTTTACACAAAGGGAAGCCTGTGAAACCACAGATCCCAGCAGCCCTGTAGGCTGGGAGACTTGTGAGCAGCTGCGTGTAAACAGCCATCATAAGACTGAAGTCAGGAGTGAAGGTGGTGCCCTGAAGAACTTGCTAGAGAGAAGAAAAGCGACAGACAGACAAAACATTGTATGGACACAGTCAGCTGTTAAGGGGAACAGAACAACAACAGGTATGTCACTGTCTCATCTGTAGAAAATAATAAAGTCACATTATAGGTTTTTTATAACAAGGACATAAAAAATATATATAGGCAGCTACTGATACAAAATAGAGACACGTTAACTTCTGGATTTCAGACTTTCCTGTCTTGTCTTAAAAAGAAACATTTCATGTAGGTTTTATTCATAAATCATTGTCATTATTGGTAATTAATAATTTGACATTTGCTCTTGCATTTTTCTGACTTGTTGTAAATAGATCTATGGTTATATGGTTACTCACAACCCATGAATCACGAATCATCGTTCAGTAATCTAACAGTTTTAAGATGGCGTCAGTTGGTTGTGCGTGCTTATTGGACAGTATTGTTTATTGTGTTATGTAATATTGTTGACAATAAAGCCCCAACACTTTTATTCATTATATCATTGTAAGGAGCAACCAATATTGTTTATTGCACTCAGATGTGACTATTTTCCTTTGTAAAGAAAACAAATATCTTTACTCACTTCTGTCAGACTGATGCTGCAGCTGTTCTGTGTCGGCGGCTCTAAGCCCAAGAACTGAGTGATCACAGGACTGCTGATAGTCTGCTCAGAGTGGAGAGTGGTGACTATCAGTCTCCGCTCTCCACTCTGCCTCTCCAAGGCTCACTGGAGAGCTGGGTGGAGATGGGATAGGCGCAGCTGGCTCCAGCTTTTAGCTGTGTGTTGAGAGACAGAACTAGATGTCAATCAGGCAACTAGGTGGATCCTGACAATATTGTCAGGATCCTTCTAGAGTCTGGAGCGGCTCTGCCACGTCAGCTGATAGTGGGCAATAGCTCGCTATATGCTGCCACAGCAGAGCAAAAATAAGTACACTCCTGTGACCCACAAGAGAGGTATAGCCATATTCTCTTTTAAAACCTGAAAAACTGTGCTTTGCCCATGCAGGGCTACATACCTTTTTGGTTGCCCCTCCTATGACTAAATGGAGTGGTGGGGAAGTGAGGTAAAGGCAAGAATATGCTAAGAGGTAGGCAGCTTCATAGTTTGCTTCAATGATGAAGTTTAGGAATGATAATTTTTACATAGTTATGTTGGTCTAGCTTTGACCAATGCAAGTATGTATGTGTCATATTTGTGGGATTCCTGTGGAAGCTGTAAATCACTGTAGTAGACACCGCTACTACAGTGATCTCTACTTGCCTCTGGGTCCCATACTGTGGCAACCTTGCTGCTTACTAAACAAAGGAGGTCCCTTGCTTGGCACGGGTGCCATTCAGAGAACACTTTGCATTTTCTCAATGAACGCAAAGTGTTCTCTGATTGGATGAAGTGGAACTCACGACATCACTGCGTTGCCCATCATTCTATTCTGCATCCTCAAATATGAAAATTTGCCTTATGAAATGTGAATTTGCCTCCTGGTTCCTGTCATCCACTCTATAATTAGTACTGGAATCATTGGCCCTGAGTTTATTGCTTTGGTTTTGTTCACACGAGCTGGGGAGCAGTAAAACAATGCGATTGAGCCTCAGTTTTACAGAACCCAACTATCTGCCTAAACACTGACATGAAGCTGCTAACAGCTGTACAAATCCTGCAGCTGCGATGCACAATTTAGGCAGCATGTGGCTTTCAGCGTACGATGAATGCAGGTCTGTGGGGCCGCATCATAACTGCCCGGCAAGCTTGTGGAATGCACATGTTTGCGGTGCAGTAATGCAGCATCAGGAGGTGAGGAAACCTCGCCCACCAGCCATGATCTGCCTGCAGTACACAGAGAAGCACAGAGAACCCTTGATGGCTTCAATGTGTCTAAAAAAAGGTATGTCATAAAAACAGAATGGTTATATTTAAAAATGTAATCAGAATGTTGATAAGGGGAGAAGTAGAGGCAAGGAAGACAAAATATAGGCAGATAAAATTTTAGTTTTAAACAAATATCTAGTGTTCAGCATATTATGACAGACTGATGAGCTGTTGAAATGACTAAATACTAATTACTATTACCTCCTTGTATACAAGAGAACCTAATCTGCAGTCTAGGATTTGTCTGTTACATCCCTCCCACCATGTAATAGGAATCACAATCAAGCTGACCATAATACAATTTTCTTGTACAATTTAGATTTACCAAAAACCATATACTGTAATATGAGGTCAAACCTGAACAACACTTTTAATTTGTATCCAATAAGGCAGGCCTTTGCACTACTTAGTTGTACAAGAAAAATGTTTAATTTTATGGCCAGTACTTGGTTAGCACTTGGAAGTGATTAGCACTTCTGTCTTGTGGCAATAGAGTTCTTGGTTCAAGTCCCAACCAGGATACTGTCAGCAACATGCATGGAGTATGCATGTTGCCCTGGTGTTTGTGTAGGTTCCTTCCCACACTCCAAAGACATACTGCTAGGTTAAGTGGCTCCTGTTTAAATTCTCCCTAGTATGCATGTGATTGTAAGTTCCTTGAAGGCAAATTGTCAGTGCTAGATTAATACCTGCAGTAAATAAAACCATGACATTTTCCTGGTTCACACCTGCTAAGTTTAAGAGTAGCGGTCACATATCCTGCTCATTAAACTCACCTATATGTACCTGACAGTTAGGGCTTGTTGAGACATGCAGCTAGGGGGTGGTAAAATCAGGCCATTTAGCCTCAGTTTGATCACCCATCTAAACAAGGGTATGTAGTGGTTAGCACTTCTGCCTAGAAGCACTAGGGTCATCGGTTCATATCCCAACCACGGCACTACCTGCCAGGAGTTTGTATGTTCTCCCTGTGCCTGTATGGGTTTCCTCCAGATACTTTGGTTTCTTCCCACACTTCAAAGACATGCTGGTAGGTAATTGGCTCATGTCTAAACTGGCCCTGTTATGCATATTAATGTGAGTTAGGGACCTTAGATTGTAAGCTCCTTGAGGGCAGAAAATAATGTGAAGGTACAAAATATGTGTAAGCCGCTGTGTAAATTGATAGCGCTATGTAAGTACCTGTAATTAATAAATACATACATAATAAATAAATGCAACCAATCAGGGCTATACACATGCCACAAAATGTATATTTCCTGCCAAGTTCACTGGGCCATTGTGCAGCTGAACATAACCTATTCCAGTGTATGGGGCTGCAATGCAACTGCCCTGCAATGCACATGGTTATGGCATGGTGGTCTGCACTGTCAGTATTAAAACAGGTGGTGGATAGGTGACATATCGCCTCTCAGCATCGGCAAGGCAGATCTTCATGGTCGAGGGGCAGCAAGGGCTGCTGCATATGAGAATGAGCCCATAGAGCTAAGGGCGGTTTTATATTGGTGTAACACCCTTCATTAATACTGGTTGCAGGATGTTAAGTGAACACAAGATGGCAGTGTTCTACGGTTCAGCTATGAAGACTCTGTTAAAGAAAAGCCTTGTTGAACTTGTATGCTGATATCAGAATCTTTGTGCTCAGGCAAGGAGTAAACAGACTACATTTCCCAGAACAGCTGACAAAGGGGTGTGAGCATATATATTCAGTAGCCTGGGAACCTTACAGGAAGGAAGTGGATGGTGAAGGACAGATGACGAGTGTGTGGAGAAGGCTGTACAGGATGCTGGAGATCCAGGCCAGGTCAGGCTACCGAGCGGAGAGGTGAAGAGGGATCATGTCGCTCCTTAACAGTGGGACCAATAAAACATGCCTCCCCCCCCCACTGAGGAGCTATCTGCTACTCTACCGAGGCTACATATCGGGTGAGAGGGTTCCATACCCAGATCATCACAATTTTCAAGTGACTGTGTTAAGTTACATTGTTCATTTCAGTTCAGTGCACCTTCCATCATAGCTTATCACACTGAGGCCTAGACTGTCCATCTTACTGCAGCCTACTAATTAGTGCTTTATTAACATCCTAAGCTTCAGGACTTTGCTACAGCATTTGCACCCTGCAGATAGAATCACATTAGTGTCTCTTTTCCAATCTCCTCTAATGCCCAAGGAGCTTCTTCAGACTAGCTCACCATCTTCGAGGTGTCCACCTCTTCTAAAGTCTTCTTCTGCCCTTTTTACAATCTTAGTAAATCTTTGCCTTCACCCTTTTGTTTAAAAGAGATCTCATTTAAATTCAGCATCACTTCAAGGAGGAGTTTTCCTTTTCTGAGACTACCCCATCCTGAGGGAAACTTGCTTTCACACAAATAAAAAATATGAACTTTAATGTGCACCAACTAGGGCCCCATCGTGCACGTAGAAGATTGGACACTTTTGCTAAAAAGCTATACCAAAAAGGGACATTGTTGTTTTTCAACAAAGAATTCACGCCCAGAGTTAAACCCAGTCACCAGCAACTGAGAGCCCAAGAGTGAGTTATTCTGAGTTCAATAGTCCTCCCAGCTCACTTGGGTAAAGACATCTCAAAGCCTTTGACTGATTTTAAATTCTGATCCTGCAGGACATTTGGGAATTGCTTAAAGTGGTACTGTGTTACAATATTTTGTTGAACCTTTTAAAGCATTTAACTCCTATTGCATGCTCATCTACAGGTACAGTTGCAAGAAAAAGTATGTGAACCCCTTGGGATTACGTAGAGTTTTGCATGAATTGGGCATAAAATGTGCTCTGAACGTCATCTAAGTCACAACAATAGAAGAACACAGTCTGCTGAACATAATACTACACAAACATTAGATGTTGCCATGGTTTAATTGCACATAACATGTAAACATTCACAGTGCAGGGAGGAAAAAGTATGTGAACCTTTAGACTTAATAATTGGTTAACCCTCCTTTGGCAGCAATAACCTCAACCAAAAGTTTCCTGTAGTTGCAGATCAGACCTGCACAACGATCTGGAGTAATTTTGGACCACTCCTCTTCACAAAACTGTTTCAGTGTAGCAATATTCTTGGGATGTCTGGTGTGAATCACTCTCTTAAGGTCATGCCACAGCATTTCAATCGGGTTGAGGTCAGGACTCTGACTGGGCCACTCCAGAAGGTGTATTCTGTGCTGTTGCAGCCATTGTTTTGTTGAATTACTTGTATGCTTTGGGTCATTGTCCTGTTGCATCACCCATCCTCTGCGGAGCTTCAGTTGGCGGACAGATGGTTGTACGTTTTCCTGCAAAATGTCTTTATAAACTCTGGAATTCATTTTCCCATCAATGACAATAATCCGTCCAGGCCCTGAGGCAGCAAAGCAGCCCCAAACCATGATGCTCCCTCCGCCATGTTTTACAGCGGGGATGAGGTTTTGATCTTGGTGTGCTGTGCCTTTTTTTCTCCACACATAGTGTTGTATGTTCTTCCCAAACAACTCAATCTTGGTTTCATCTGTCCACAGTATATTTTGCCAGTAGTGCTGTGGAACATCCAGGTGCTCTTTTGCAAACTTCAAACTTGCTGCAATATTCTTTTTGGACAGCAATGGCTTCCTCCGTGGTGTCATCCCATGTACTCCATTCTTGTTTAATGTTTTCCTTATTGTAGATGTGTCAACAAAAATGTTAGCATGTGCCAGAGATTTCTGTAGGTCTTTAGCTGACACTCTGGGATTCTTCTTTACCTCATGCAGCATTCTGCGCTCTGCTCTTGCAGTCATTTTTACAGGACGACCATGCCTAGGGAGAGTAGCAACAGTGCTAAACTTTCTCCATTTGTAGACAGTCTGTCTAACCGTGGACACATGAACATCAAGGCTTTTGGAAATACTTTTGTAACCCTTTCCAGCTTCATGCAAGTCAACAATTCTTGATCGTAGGTCTTCTGAGAGCTCTTTTCTGCAAGGCATGGTTCACATCAGACAGTGATTTTTGAAACCAGTAAACCCAAAACAGGTGTGTGTTTTTTAAGGGCAGGACAGCTGTCAGCAACACATCCAATATCATCACACTGATTGGAGTTAAGGTTGGCTCACTCCTGGCTCCAATTAGCTCTGGGAGAAGTCATTAAGCTAGGACCGCTCATACTTTTTCCTCCCTGCACTGTGAATGTTTACATGTTATGTGCAATTAAACCATGGTGACATCTAATGTTTGTGTAGTATTATGTTCAGCAGACTGTGTTCTTCTATTGTTGTGACTAAGATGACGTTCAGGGCACATTTTATGCCCAATTCATGCAAAACTCCACGTAATCCCAAGGGATTCACATACTTTTTCTTGCAACTGTATCTTTTGTTGTGCTTGCACTCTTATTATTCTGACCTCAATATAACCCAAATACTTGTTCACCCTAAACTGTGTGTGTTTATTTTATGGTTCAAAGCCAGGCGGTCCTCCTGGTCAAAAATTGATGGTGGTGTCAGCAGGGGTTGAGCTTCCAAAGCAGGCCGACAGGTAACCCAAAAATACTCAGTGGCCCTTAAGGGGGTAGTGCTACATGGGTTATATTGCCCCCAGAGTAGGTTGCTATTTTGTGAAATAACATTTGTGTCACCTCATGTGCCAAGTTTAGGTCTAAGCAGATTTCTTCTTTGGGTACAGAATTGTAGAACAAGACTCTTTTATTACATTAATAAAGCGATGCGCCATACATGTATTTGATCCTTGATGTTTATTTACAATAATTTTGGTAGTGTGTTCCCCATATTCATTTTATATTTTTATGGTGACATTACTGTATGTGTTTTGTTGGTTTAGAATGTGAGGAGTAGATGAGCTCAGCCCACCAGCCGGAATGTGTTATCTGTAGAACAGAGGGTTGATTGTGGAAGGTTTCACAGCATTCACTTGTGAAGGGTGGCTAACTTGGAATCTCTAATCAGACGTCTGTATTCTGCAGTATTTCACTCCCCGTTTACTTGTCTTTTGTATTTTCCTCATTACAGATTGTAACATATGGTTAGGATTTATTATAACTTCCAGCCACTTGTTCATTACTGATATCTTGTGTAAATACAAAAGGACATTTTCTTCCTTCTGGGTGATATCAGGAACTTTCTAAAAGAATCATGTGACATTTATCAGTTTGCTGTTTAAATTGTACTCTTTGTCAAGTTAGTTCTCAAATAAAGTAGCAGGGCTGATATAATAAGGGATACTTATTTAGCATAGAACTATTTTTATTAATGACAAATATGTAGGAAGTTATATAATATTTGTACATATATACATGTGTCTGCAGTTCTCTATACAAACATACTGGTATGAAAAAGAGTGTTCCCATTCCTAAAGCATAGCTCCCAACTGTCCCTGATTTGATGTAAACCATGTACCAGGGTGGGCTCCCCAGGATACAGTGAAGTCACGAACGAGGAAAGCAACCCCAATACCAGCTTTTGTCACAACAGAATTTTACTTAGATGTGGCAAATAAACAAAACCACAAATGCTGGAATATACAATAAGTTTACATACACTCAGCCCAAAGGCTGAGACCCTTGTGCTGCACAGCACGGCGCCTCCTGATGGATGAAGGTAGAAGGTGTAGTAATTTACCTACTGGTGGGCACAACTAAGCTGCCACACCTTACCTGTTATTACCCTAAAAGAGCAGGAATCAGTGTATGGGTATACGGTATGGGCTAGCCTGCGGTGCAGCACAACAGCTTACAATCTTACACAAATCTACAGTATTCTCCCTCCCACAACTGGTCCTGTAGCACGTGCCTGAGTATTCCTTCTGAGCAAAATGCCAGTCTGGCTTGAGTTTGTAGGATTTTATCAGTTCTCCAATGTGAAATGTCACTTTAAGTTGTGGAGTCCTTCCAATGATCAGTAATAACACTTGTGGCCTGACACAAACAGAGACCCTAACTAACTAACTATAGGCCTGTCTCAGTCTTATAGGCACCAGCACTGAAATGAGGTGCATGCACAATTCTTACCGACCTGGGTCTGTATTTCAGCCGCTGATGACTCTGAACAGAACAGATGTCTCTCCACTAATCATGCGATATTAGCAGCAATGTATGTTGCTTTGCTCCTCTGTCCTCATCAGCTTCCTGGCAGCAAATCTTCCCCTCTTTGAACAGGATTAGCATCTTGGACACCATCAGCTTCACTCAATGGGATTTCTGATTACGGAGGGCAGTCTTTACCGCTGGATGGCCACGGATTCTCCGATCACTCATCCTTCTCTCTCTCTCCAGTATGGCTTCTCTTTTCTCTTCCTGTTCACTCTCCTTGAGAAAACCCCACCCCTTATTGATTATAGAAATAGCTATGCAGTCTGAGGCTGTGTTAGAAACAGTGACATCTTTTGGCTAAACTGCAGAATGTCAGTCAGAACGTTTTTAATTTACTTCAATCAGTGTTCAAACAATGAAAGCTGTTTCCCCATCTCACATTGAAACAAAGTCCTTCTGTCCCTCTTTCTCCTCATTTGTCCCTCATTTTGGGCTGATCTACAGTGAGGAACAGAAGTATTTGAACACCCTGCGATTTTGCAAGTTCTCCCACTTAGAAATCATGGAGGGGTCTGAAATTCACATTGTAGGTGCATTCCCACTCTGAGAGACAGAATTAAAAAAAAATTTCAGAAAATCACATTGTATGATTTTTAAAGAATTTATTTGTCTTGCACTGCTGAACATAAGTATTTGAACACCTGAGAAAATCAGTGTTAATATTTGGTACAGAAGTCAAACGTTTCCTGTAGTTCTTGACCAGGTTTGCACACACTGCAACAGGGATTTTGGCCCACTCCTCCACACAGATCTCCTCTAGATCTGTCAGGTTTCGGGGCTGTCGCTGAGTGACACAGAGTTTCAGCTCCCTCCAAAGATGTTCTATTGGATTTAGGTCTGGAGACTGGCTAGGCCACTCCAGAACCTTGATATGCTTCTTACGGAGCCACTTCTTGGTTATCCTGGCTGTGTGCTTCGAGTCGTTGTCATGTTGGAAGACCCAGCCACGACCCATCTTCAATGCTCTGACTGAGGGAAGGAGGTTGTTGCTCAAAATATC
The DNA here is from genome assembly GCF_062004578.1 of Staurois parvus. Classification (NCBI taxonomy): domain Eukaryota; kingdom Metazoa; phylum Chordata; class Amphibia; order Anura; family Ranidae; genus Staurois; species Staurois parvus. The sequence continues at coordinate 3,080,695 of NW_028317922.1, forward strand.
ACAATAAATGGCCCCATTCATCCTCTCCTTAATACAGTGCAGTCGTCCTGTCCCCTTTGCAGAAAAGCACCCCCAAAGCATGATGTTACCACCCCCATGCTTCACAGTAGGGATGGTGTTCTTGGGATGCAACTCATCCTTCTTTTTCCTCCAAGTGAAGTTTAGACCAAAAAGTTCTATTTTGGTCTCCTCTGACCACATGACTTTCTCCCATGCCTCCTCTGGATCATCCAGATGGTCATTGGCAAACTTCAGACGAGCCTGGACATGTGATGACTTGAGCAGGGGAACCTTCCGTGCAATGCATGATTTGAAACCATGACAGCGTAGTGTTCTACCGCCAGTGACCTTTGAAGCTGTGGTTCCAGCTCTCTTCATGTCATTGACCAGCTCCTCCCTTGTAGTTCTGGGCTGATTCCTCAACTTTCTCATCATCAGTGATACCCCACGAGGTGAGATCTTGCATGGAGCCCCAGTCTGAGGGAGACTGACAGTCGTCTTTAGCCTCTTCCATTTTCTAACAATTGCTCCAACAGTTGATCTGTTTTTACCAAGCTGCTTGCTAATTGCCCCGTAGCCCTTTCCAGCCTTGTGGAGGTCCACAGTTTTGTCTCTGGTGTTTTTTGACAGCTCTTTGGTCTTGCCCATGGTAGTAGTTGGCGTCTGACTGACTGTGGGGTGGACAGGTGTCTTTAAAGAGCTCAGACAGGTGCTACTAAGTTAGATTAATGAGTGGAGTAGAGGTGGACTTTTTAAAGGCACAGTAACAGGTCTTTGAGAGCCAGAATTCTTGCTGTTTCTTAGGTGTTCAAATACTTATGTTCAGCAGTGCAAGACAAATAAATTCTTTAAAAATCATACAATGTGATTTCCTGAATTTGTTTTTTAATTCTGTCTCTCAGAGTGGGAATGCACCTACAATGTGAATTTCAGACCCCTCCATGATTTCTAAGTGGGAGAACTTGCAAAATCGCAGGATGTTCAAATACTTCTGTTCCTCACTGTATATAGTTGTATATAAATGCACTAGTTATCTTTCAAAAAGTGTTCCACAGTACTAAACAATTCACCCAGTTTCTAAATTTCTGCACTGGTAAATTTCAAAAGCCAGGATAAAGGAATAGTAGTGGTAATAAAACACAATGGGTTTAACTAACCATTTATTTTTATAATTCTCCTTTAAGGGGTCGTGTTCTATGCCTACATACTTTTCCTAATAGGTTTCCCTTGTTCCTATGAAAAGCGGTTGCAAAGTTCCTGCAGTGTGGAGAAGTACACCTTTATATGTTCAATTCTTGGGACGCATGCGTTTTTTGACCTTACGTGATGTGAGGTCAAAAACTCCAGGTGAGGGCACGTCTGGTGGTTGTTTGGTGGAGGAATTAATTTATATGACGACAGAAGGTTTACCCAAGTTGGAGAGATTGCTGATTTAAGTTGAAGAAAATTTGAGAAACTTTGCATTGACACATTTTCACTATAATGCATGTTCACAATACAGGCGTACCTCAGTTTACAAACACCTCGGTTAACGTAATTTTCAGTTTACGAATGAAAATCCATTGAAAATAATGCCTCGGTTTATGAATTGTTTTCACAATACAAAGCAAGTTTTCCCAGGATGCATTGTGCCTGGAAAGTTTATAGCGTCGGCCCTGTGCCTTTAAAGTGAATTTACGAAGAGTTTTGAACATATAAGACTATTTTTTTACTTTTCTCTAACCTCCAGAATGGATTAATTGGTTTTCAATGCATTTACAAATTTTGTTCGCAATACAAGGCAAGTTTCCCCAGGATGAATTGTGCCTGGGAGGTTTATAGCGCCGGCCCCGTGCATGCTGGAGTCTGTGGGTAGCATGTGGCATTGAATGTGGAAGTGTTGGAGGGGTTTTTGCATCGAGTTTTGGAGCCATTCTGGAAATTTTTAATCATGTTCCTGTACAGTATTTATGCCTTTAAAGTACACTCTATAAAGAGTTTTGAACTGACAAAAGATTTTTTTTTAACTTTTCTGACCTCCGGAACGGATTAATTGGTTTTAAATGCATTCCTATGGGAAACCACGTTTCGGTTTATGAATTTTTCACAATGCGAAACGACCCTGAGAATGCATTAAATTCGTAAACCAAGGTACGCCTGTTATTGATATATGTTTACTATATTTTGCACATAGAATTGGTTTATGTGAATAGAGAAGTGCTGCACGGTTTATTTACTTTATATTCTTATGCACATGTTATGAGTATGCGAGTAGTGTGAGCAGCTTTCACTAGTTTAGAGGGGATTAAGTATACACGGCATAGCTCGTGAGAGACAAAATATTTTTTTGGTTTGTTAAAAAGTGATTTCTCAACAAAATAAAGCATGGAGACATGGATGGATGGGTGAGTTTGTTTTGAATATTAAAAATAAATGGAATAGTGTTTTCAGTTTGTGGTGTTCAGGTACAGTTATGTTCCACTTTAACACCTTTACTACAATAATATTTATTCCAGATAATAACTAAACATTAAAATTTTCCAGAACTGTTGTAGAACAGGAGGCCAGGAACAATTACAAAGTCAAATTTCCAGAGACGAACCAAGAGAACGCTAGTGATCTATCTATGTATGTCTTCCAAACCCTCCTCCTTCAATGCCTTCTAAATGATGGCATGGAATCAGCTTGGAGTACATTCTCTCAGATCATGATCAAATGCAAATGATCTGATTCTTGACTGCATCTGTTGAGAAGGTTGGAGATTTCCAAATTGTGGCATTCTGGATTTTGTCAGTCATGATGACATATTTTATTCATGTTTAGATATATGTTGCCTAGGAGAATGACAATGGGAAATATGAAATATTGAGGATAGCACTTTAAACCTCAAGTTTATTCTGTTTATATTGTGACTTTCCTGGTTCCTACTGGCCCCTTATAACATGCTAATGACATTTTTAAACGTAATATTCCCATTTTCATTGCATACATTTTAGACTCTGTGACCTCATCACTAGTTCTCTATGCTTCTATATGCAATGAAGGCAGATCCTGGCTTTTGAGAGGGGCCAGTAAGATGCTGTACATAGCTTCCTGAAAATATCACAGCACCCTGCCTTAGTACTCCTTTCAGCCCTCAGCCCTGAAATCGGTCTGTGGGCTAAAGCCCACCTTGTTATCTCACCTTGATGCATCACAATAAAGTATTTTAACACCTACTACACTATGGGGGTATCTCTGTTGCCCCCTGGGGGAGTGCTTTAGCCCACAGACCGATTTCCTGGATGGATCATTGCTGCACAGTGAAGGTCTGCCCACCCAGAGGGGTACCACCCACCAGGATTATAGGGGGACCCCTAAAGGAAGAGGACCACCTACACCAGCTTTACACTACCTAGTATTAGAGGGAGGACCACCCCCTATCTGATGACATCTGGATTATTTTACACAAAGTGCTTTTGACATGCGCATCCGGTGAGTGCGCATTACCTTCACCACTATTGCACGAATACCGGACCCTAGAGTCACCAGAGCACAAGAGTTACTTTATTTTGGATCACATTATCATTTGAACTTTTTTATATATATTTATGTATGTATTTGGACTGGTTAAGGGATATTTATCCATACCCATTCATTATATATTTTATTTGTCTTTGCTCTATTTAGCGCTGCGCTTTTTTATATATATTGATGTTCTAGGGTGATATTGGTTACCTTTTTGTGCATAGCAGCTTTTATTTATTTATATCAAGGTGCTTTTACTTATATTTTACACATATAAGGAAAGATTGGACTTCATCTTTAATAATAATCTGAGACCAGAATATGAAAACTACAGGGCAGTGACTCCATATCTGAATGACTGAGTCTGCTGACTAGCCTCTGATAAGTAGAGGAAATCTGTTTAGGATTATTATCTGGTACCAGATATCTGGTCTCCATAAGGTTTCCTTTGCTGAATGCGGTACAACATTTGTGCCAGCTGTCTATAGATAGATTGATGCTTAACCATTTCCCATCCGGTCGCTGTTTATGAACGGCGGGACGGGACACCTCCAGGAGCTGGTTGCCGTTTCTGAACGGCGTCCTGCATCTGAGGCTCGTGCGTGGCTCCTAGAGCGCGCACCCGTGACCCCGATGATCGCCGAGTCCGACGGACACGGCGGATCAAGTGACATGGTACAGGACCAATGAAATCGGTCCTATACCATGTGATCAGCTGTGTCCAATAAGGACACAGTCTAAGTGTAAACAAAAGCTGCATGGTGCGGCTTCCGCCTCCTTCTTGTCAAGGTCCTACCTTTCCTCAGGGCTGTGCTGCTCCATGTGCTGGCATCCATCTTAGGTGTCTGCAAAGCATTGTGGGATCCTTTATGCTTTCAGTCCTCTGCGGCTCCTCCCCCAGGAGGTGGCGGCTTATCTGCTGTTTGTGGCTGTCCATTGCATTAGTGTCCTGTCTGTTGCACAACAGCAAGCTCCTGTTTAGCTACTCTTTGCTTTCCTGAATACCGACTCGGCTTTGGCTAAGACTCCTCCTGGCTGCTGACCCCGGCTCTGGCGACCATTCTTCCTGGCTCCTGATCCCAGCTCTGGTGACGATTCTTCCTGGCTCCTGATTGCGGCTCTGGTAACAATTCTTCCTGGCTCCTGATCCCAGCTCTGGCGACGATTCTTCCTGGCTCTTGATCCCGGCTTTGGCTACGATTTCCGCTGTTGGACTTGCATAGACTCTTGTCTTATTTTTCTATTAATAAACCTACCTTTAATTGCACCTCCTTGTGTGTCTGGCTCCTCGCTCCCTGACACTTCTCCTCACACGGAGTTCTGTCTAAGAGAAGAGAAGGAGCAGATAGCAAAAAGTAGAAGAGAACAAACTGCGCTCCACCTCAGTGACACCTGATCACCCCACAAGTGGCCCTGATTGCCCACAAGTGGCCCTGATTGCCCCACAAGTGGCCCTGATTACCCCCAAGTGGCCCTGATTGCCCCACAAGTGGCCCTGATTGCCCACAAGTGGCCCTGATTGCCCACAAGTGGCCCTGATTGCCCCACAAATGGCCCTGATTGCCCACAAGTGTCCCTGATCGCCCCAACAAGTGGCCCAGCAGTGTTCCTGATTGTCCCAGTGTCCCTGATCACCACATAGTGGCCCAGCAGTGTTCCTGATTGCCACACAAGTCGCCCAACAGTGTTCCTGATTGCCGCAGTGTCCCTGATCACCACAGTGGCCCAGCAGTGTTCCTGATCGCCACACAAGTGGCCCAGCAATGTCCCTGATCACCACAGTGGCCAAGCAGTGTCCCTGATTGCCACACAAGTGGCCCAGCAGTGTCCCTGATTGCCGCACAAGTGGTCCAGCAGTGTCCCTGATCACCGCAGTGTCCCTGATTGCCGCAGTGGCCCAGCAGTGTCCCTGATTACCGCAGTGGCCCAGCAGTGTTCCTGATCACCACACAAGTGGCCCAACAGTGTCCCTGATTGCCGCAGTGGCCAAGCAGTGTCTCTGATCACCACACAAGTGGCCCAGCAGTGACCCTGATTGCCACACAAGTGGCCCAGCAGTGTCCCTGATTGCCACACAAGTGGCCCAGCAGTGTCCCTGATTGCCGCACAAGTGGTCCAGCAGTGTCCCTGATCACCGCAGTGTCCCTGATTGCCGCAGTGGCCCAGCAGTGTCCCTGATTACCGCAGTGGCCCAGCAGTGTTCCTGATCACCACACAAGTGGCCCAACAGTGTCCCTGATTGCCGCAGTGGCCAAGCAGTGTCTCTGATCGCCACACAAGTGGCCCAGCAGTGACCCTGATTGCCACACAAGTGGCCCAGCAGTGTCCCTGATTGCCGCACAAGTGGTCCAGCAGTGTCCCTGATCACCGCAGTGTCCCTGATTGCCGCAGTGGCCCAGCAGTGTCCCTGATTACCGCAGTGGCCCAGCAGTGTTCCTGATCACCACACAAGTGGCCCAACAGTGTCCCTGATTTCCACAGTGGCCCAGCAGTGTCCCTGATTTCCACACAAGTGGCCCAGCAGTGACCCTGATCACCACAGTGTCCCTGATCACCGCACATCGGCCAAGCAGTGTCCCTGATCACTGCAGTGTCCCTGATCACCGAGCAAGTGGTCCAGCAGTGTCCCTGATCACCGCAGTGTCCCTGATTGCTGCAGTGGCCCAGCAGTGTCCCTGATCACCACACAAGTGGTCCAACAGTGTTCCTGATCACCGCAGTGTCCCTGATCAATGCACAAGTGGTCCAGCAGTGTCCCTGATCACTGCAGTGTCCCTGATTGCCGCAGTGGCCCAGCAGTGTCCCTGATCACCACACAAGTGGCCCAGCAGTGTCCCTGATCACCGCAGTGGCCCAGCAGTGTTCCTGATCGCCACACAAGTGGCCAAGCAGTGTCCCTGATCACCACACAAGTGGCCCAGCAGTGTCCCTGATTGCCGCAGTGTCCCTGATCGCCGCACAAGTGATCCAGCAGTGCCCCTGATCACCGCAGTGTCCTTGATTGCCACACAAGTGGCCCAGCAGCGTCCCTGATCGCTGCAGTGGTCAAGCAGTGGCCCTGATCGCCGCACAAGTGGTCCAGCAGTGTCCCTGATCACCACAGTGTCCCTGATTGCTGAAGTGGCCCAGCAGTGTTCCTGATCACCACACAAGTGGCCCAGCAGTGTCCCTGATCACCGCAGTAGCCCAGCAGTGTTCCTGATTGCCACACAAGTGGCCCAAGAAATTAGATGTGTAATTTTTGCCCTTAGAATGCTAACAGGTGCTTATTGGATGTGGAGCCCCTCTATGTGGCCAGACTGTGAAAAAGTCTCACACATTTGGAATCGCCATATTCAGCAGGAGTTAAAGAATGTGTTTTGAGGTGTAATTTTAAGTATGCCTATGCTGTGTAATAGAAATATCTCATAGATTGACAACTTTGCGTAAAAAAAAATACATTTTCATTTTTATTTCACATTTTCCAAAAACCTGTGGCAAAAAATGAAGTCTTCAGAGGACTCCCAATGCCTTTTAAAACATACCTTGGGGTGTTTGCTTTCCAAAATGGGGTCATTTTGTGCGTAATTCCATTGTCCTGATGCTCTATGACCTCCAAAACGGCAATAGGTAGTCAAGAAATTAGATGTGTAATTTTTGCCCTTAGAACGCTAACAGGTGCTTATTGGATATGGAGCCCCCCTATGTGGCCAGACTGTGAAAAAGTCTCACACATTTGGTATTGCCATATTCAGCAGGAGTTAAAGAATGCGTTTTGAGGTGTAATTTTAAGTATGGCTATGCTGTGTAATAGAAATATTTCATAGATTGACAACTTTGTGTAAAAAAAATACATTTTCATTTTCTTTTCACATTTTCCAAAAACCTGTGGCAAAAAATGAAAAAAATGAAGTCTTCAGAGGACTCCCCATACCTCTTAAAACATACCTTGGGGTGTTTTCTTTCCAAAATGGGGTAATTTTGTGGGTAATTCAATTGTCCTGGTGCTCCAGGACCTCCAAAACTGTGATAGACAGTCAAGAAATTAGATGTGTAATTTTTGCCCCTAGAACGCTTAAGGGTGCCTATTGGCCTATGCCGTGTGAGAGAAAAAACTTTTTAAATGACAACTTTGTGGGAAAAATAAATTGTTTACTTTCATCATTTCCCTCAAAAATTGGCAAAAAATTACAACTTCAAAAACCCCCATGCCTCTCATTAAATACCTCAGACTATCTACTTTCCAAAAAGGGGTCATTTGGGGGGTATTTGTACTGTCCTGGCATTTTAGGGCCCCAAGAAATTATATAGGTAGTCAGTACATTAGGATTGATACATTTTCAAATATATATACCGTGGTCTGTGGACTATATACCTTTCACAAAGACTAAATAATACACACTGATTTGGGTTATTTCTACCAAAAAAATGTAGCACAATGGATTTTGGCCTAAATTTATGAAGAAAGTATATTTATTTGCAAAATTTAGTAACAAAAACTAAGAAAAACTATTTTTTTTTTTAAAAAAAAGTGATTAAATACCACCAAAGGAAAGCTCTATTTGTTTGAAAAAAATGATAATAATTTCATTTGGATACAGTGTCGTATGCGTGAGTAATTGTCAATCACAATGTGAGAGCGCTGAAAGCTGAAAATTGGCCTGGACAGGAAGGGGGTGAAAGTGTCCAGACATGAAGTGGTTAAAATGTGTTAGCCAAAAAAGTTTTGTAGTTTTGGATAAATTAGGGAAGAGCTAATCCATATTTTGCTGTCTGGTATTTGTTTGGTTGCTTAAAAGTTGAATAAAGCTAGAGTATTATCCTTCCACATTTTAGGACTTGGCAGCAGTAGTTCCCTAACATTGACCTGCAGGTCAGCTCTGGCTGTTACCAAACTAATAAAGTGAAATACTTAAAAAAGATAGTAAGTCCTATTAGGGGGTTAGCTATATCTTACAATAATAACAAAAATCCTGCAAACCTTAACTCATTTAGGAAAATACCATTAAATTACTCTTTGGGGGTGTATACATTAAATTTTTGCTGTGCAGATGTGACAGACATCTACCAAGTGGGTAATTGCCAAATTCACTCTAATACATGTAGCCGTATATCATCATTGCCATCTAGTGGCCACAATGCACTTTTTTCTGGAGATACCTTAATCAGGAAAAAAAGCCAATATGGCCACTAGATGGCATTGTTGATATAGAAACGAATGATAGAGAAATAAGGCCAATTTTTGTTCTCACTGCACAGATGATTGTCACAGTGAACCTTTTACACATAGGCTCCATAGGCTTCCATTTTTTTTACCCGTTTGTTATTCATGTTCAAATAATTTTTGTATTCTCATCTTCTGTGCCAGTTTATTATGAGATAATGTATTGAAAACTTTAGCAAAATCCAAATATATTACATCCATCTTCCAGGTTTAAACTTACATCGTAAAAACTGATCTATGCCTACCTTTCATACGCTAATTTTAATTCTTTGTTATGAGATACTGTAGTTTGCTACTATTTTTTTGTATGAGTTTTATTTGTATTTTTTTCAAAATACTTTCAAATAATTTTCACAACAGAGGGTAGGTTGGCAGGTCTATATGTACCCAGTTCATTTTTCAATGATGATGCATCATCTGCTGTATGCCAGTATATATTTCAACTATTTATTCAACAAATACAGTATATCTGACTCTGTTTATCCACTTTTGAGATTCAGACTCTACTGTCTCCCCACATAGGAAATGACACTTCTTTCTCACATAGGAGAGGATGTTCCCTGTGTTAGTCTAACAACACCTCAGCAATGCTATAGGGAAGTGTTTTTCAACCAGGGTGCCCTTTAAGGTCCCCCAGGGTGCTGTGAGCACAAGAGTCAGTTTGTCCTGGATCAGAGATGGGTTAGAGGACTCTGTGATCGGGGTGGGACTCTTTGGTGATAAGGGAATCTGATATGATGAGGGGGCTCTCATCTATAAGGGTGATGGGGCCTCTGACTCTGTAACAGGGGGACTCTGTGGTGGTGGGGGGGGGCTCTGTTGTATAGAGGGAACTTTGATGTGATGGGGGACTCTAACATGTAGGTAGGGTTGCCAACTCATTCCTTTAAAACCGAACACATATTAATTACACAGGTTCTGAGGCTAATGTAATGCAGATAAGGCACTAAGTGAATTTAATTACCACGTTAATCAGCCGCAGAGCATCTGTAATTAATATGTGTTTGGTTTTAAAGGGATGAAGTGGTAACCCTACATGTAGGGGGACCTCTGATGTGACGAGGGCCTCTGATGTGAAGGGGGAACTTTGATGTGAAGGGAGGGCTTTGATGTGATGGAGGGACCTCTGGCGTTTATTTATTTAAATTTATTATAGGTACTTATATAGCGGCGTCAATTTACACAGTGCTTTATATATATATATATATATATATATATATATATATATATATTTTGTACATTCACATTGGTCCCTAACCCTCAAGGAGCATACAATCTAAGGTCCCTAACACATATACATACTAGTAACAATTTTAGACAGGAGCCAGTTAACCTAACAGCATGTCTTTGGAGTTTGGGAGGAAACCAGAGTATATGGAGGAAACCCACGCAGGCACAGGGAGAACATGAAAACTGATGTGAAGGTAATTTTATCATATTGATATTTATGTTTTCTACATTTTATACTGGGTACCTTGAGATTTTGCATACTTTCAAAGGGTGCCTCCAGTGGCTATTCTGTTTTAATGCATACAGTCAGTGTGTGTTGTCTAGTGACGCAGCAAGGTTAAATACAAGGCTGTCAGGTCTCATGGGAAAGCTTGCCCTGATCTCAGGTTTTACATTGTAAACAAGGGATACAAGATGCAAATATTGCTGTATAAAATGTTCTCTGATTTATCATATAGGTATATACACCGGGCATGCATATTCACTGGGTATATATAGTCATTCGGCAAATTTAATGTCACTAATTATCAAATATAGAGGATATCATTCCAAGGAATATGCAAATGTATATGTTTGACGGTATAATAACGGTTTGAATTCTATGTACAGAGACAATTTCACAATAAGCTTTCAAAATGTTATTTTTAGTGTAATACATTGTATTACATCAACTATCATGTGATGGTGAAGAGTTGCCCGTGAAACAACAGACCCAAGGGTGACAACTCTGTAATGTAAACTCCCAGCTCAACAACAAGGCTGTAAATACTTTACCTAATCCTCAGTATACTTCAGGTACTTCAGTCCTGCAATCATATTTGTGGCTTCTACAAAACCATACCATAGCAGACATCCTCCAATATGACCAGCAATATGGCACCAGGGGATCCTGACCTTGCTCTGAGCCAGAAACTGAAAAAGGGTATGTAATCTGAAGCATGAACTGGGCTAAGGTGCTATATTTAGGACGTAATCCCTATAGTGGTCATACACATATAGATCTATTCTGCCAATAAATTACCTATTTTGGGGATATAACTGAATGTTTAAAAATCATTCATGCTGCTGCAACTGCATCCAGTCAATTGTTCTGCAATTTCAGGGGTACATTAGCCGATTTCAATAATCTTTTAATTGATATTGAATTTTTAAGGTTAGATTTAATCAGTAAACGTCCGCCATTAGCTCCTGAAAATCATTTTTATTTTCTGTTTGCCACTGCTCTGAGGACTGCTTATATACATAGGAAAACTTTTTACCCTTTTTTTTTAACAATATCATTGATTTTTATAGATATCTGATTGAGAATTGATTGAAATCGGTCACCTGTGTATGTTAATGATAACCAACTAATCTTATTGTATTCAAATCATTTAGTATGCATGATTACACAAATAAGAACATTGGATTTCTTGCCCCACTTGTTTAACATGTGTGTTACATTGGAAGGAGATTTACTAAAACTGGAGCACACAGAATCAGGTGCAGCTATGCATAGTAACCAATCCACTTCTAGGATTTATTGGCAAAGTTTAATTGAACAAGCTGAAGTTAGAAGCTGATTGGTTACTATGCACTGCTGTACCAGATTCTGTGTGGACCAGTTTGCGTAAGTCTCCGCAATGGACATGGCAGGCAAACCCATGTCATGTGTCACAACAAGTGCCAAACACTGGCAAATTTGGCTGTTACAAGCTAAATCTGGGCAATAACTGGCCTGTGAAGGGGTGTCTTAAAGGGCAACTCCACCTTTATTATTTCTAGACAAACATTCTAGATGAGTACTTAATGAAATAGGACAGTGAGATGCATATATTTAGAAATTATTGTCGATATTTATTTTGTGTCATTATATCTGTACAGGGTCTTTCTGCTATGCAATGTTTAAATTTGCTGATTGCAGAGCTATAGGCCTGAATCAGTAGGGGGGTGTCGGACCTCTGCAGAGACACCACTTCTTCCACACAGATACAAGGGTCTCACTCTGAGCTACTAGCAGGGGACAGGCTATTTAGTCAGGATGTGCCTATTTTAGAAAGAGATCACACTAAAGAATGCTGACAAACTTTTTTTGATAAACCTGAATGTATTTAGTCAATTGAAAATGAGAGTTCTTTTGGTCTTTAATCTAGTGTATGTAGCACTACCCTTGTAAGGGTTGCTGGATTTAATTGGGTCCCCCTAAGCTGCATTGCCAGGCAACACGTATTTTCCACACTTGTACTTTCAGAGTCAGTAAAACAGTCCTTGAGCTGGTTTTTAGTTGTATTTATTAAGGGGTTAACAGCTTGAATGTATTGTAGGGGTACATGGGATGCCCAAGGAACTGTAAAACACAAACTTCTCAGCAACTATGTACAAAAAGCGTGGACTAGCAAACTAAAATGTTTACCGATGTACCTCCTCAGACCCCAAATGAATCCTCCTCTTCACCCAGTTGTGCTAAGGGTATCCCTAAGCAACGGGTTCCCAAGAGCTTGCTGTTAAGCAGTTGCAGGTGAAGACTAGTTGGGTATTACATCTGACCGCCCTCTCTCACCTTATCCATCCCAGGGGGTGTAGGAGTACTCACAATGTCCTCGCCTGCTAACAGGTTGGCTCCTTCCCTGCTAACAGGTTGTCCCAAGGAAAAGTTGAGGCATTAGAGATTCTCCCATCCAGCATCTTGCCTGTAGGTAGGCTTCCCTCCCTGGGGCCCCCTCCCAGGCTCCACACTCCAGCCTTTTCTTAATCCATCTTCCTACCCACTCCCCTGCTCCCCAGGCTCTGTGATATTTAAGGGTTGCTCTGGTCACCATGCCCAGCCTCCTGCCTGGGGATTTGCCAAGGTACCTCAAACATGCAGATCTGGACCTCCTCCCCTCCTCCACCCCTGTTCCAGAAAGTTCTCAAGTTGGGAGAGCTGCACAAGTCCTGACCTCTAGAATCACCCAGCCTGTCCTGAGGTGAGCTCCTGCCTCACTCCCAGGCTGACGCATCCCAGGCTATCTCTAAGCCTCTTTCTAAAAAAACATCCAATCCCGCTACAAAACAGCCATGTCTTCACTGGCTGGGGAACAAAAATGGCTTCTCAGCCCAGAAGCAAAGCATCCTATATAAAAAAAAAGGGGAGGGGATAAAGGGAACAAACTTGGAAGGGGAAATGTACAAGTAAATATTTCAGTAGAAAAATAAAATATGTAAACTTTACATGTTTACATTTGCAACATATGTACATCCTGACTACAGCTCCCTGTAGCTAACAGCAGGAAAAACAGAACATGAAGTCGCTGCAACATATGTATAGGCACATATTAAATGAATATGAAGCACCTCCCTCATGAGGGAAATCCTTCATAGTAGTAAAAAGTCTTCTTGTTATTGTGCAAGGGATACAGCCATCCTCAAGTACCTGCAGAACAGGGGAAGAACAAGCATTACAGTCCTAGCTTTAACTAGCTAACTGACTAGATAGGCACTTTAATAAATGTCCTTTTGTAAATATCTTAAGGAGGAGCCCCTCCTGATAAGGTGATAGTGCTAGGCGCCATCCCAGCTTCTCCCCCCCTTTAAATTAACACATTGGGGAAAAATAGAAAGGGATGAGAGTGCAGCCTAGCCTGAAGAAAACAGAAATGAAAAGATCTGCTGGGCTAGGATCCTGCGTCAGCCATGTTTCAGCAGTACTTCCAGGAGTTAGGAAGCCTGACCATTGTGCCATCAGGCTTCCAGACAGCTACTGAGTAACTCTGACTGGGCTGACCACCACACAGTCCCTGTAGATGGCTCAGCCTCTGCTCCATTCCTACTTGATGTCTGGAAACCTGATCCAGGCCTCTTCAGTATGAGACCCCATTAAAGGCCTGGGGACATGCATGTAGTCCCAGAACAAATCATCTAACTATTTTGTTCTGGACTCCTCAATGATGTCCATGATGTTTTGTGGGACATACAGATAGTCCAGTCCCCACTCTAGGGCACCCTTTTCTGTACCTTCCTCTGGAAACAGGAGAACAGGGGAAGCCATCCCTTGTTTCCCAAACCCGGCTGTAAACAAGATCGTGGGGACCGAAGTATCCATTGTTTCAAAGAAGAGTTGTTGGACCTGGTCTTAGGCCAAGAAGAGGCAGTATTTGGATGGGTTCTGTCCTTCTAGAATGTCCAGCTGAGTCTGGTTTGTGAGAACTACCTGACAGTCCCATCAGCTAATCTAAGTCCTCTGTAGTCTCCCCCCCCCAGTCTCATTCTTCCTCAGTGTCATCTGGTACCAGTCCTCTTACTCAAGGGGCCCAAGCTCAATTTGCAGTCTGGGTGACTCCCAATCTGTTCCCCCACCACTGACACTCTTCATTGGCTCACTTGAGGAGTTAGGCTCCTTCCAGATGGAACTGTCAGGGTTGGAGGGTGAGGCCAGGTGGTCTGGAACATGTGCTGGTTTCAACTGGGCAGCACTGGTGGGCACGGAGCCTTCAGCGGTAACTCCAGATTGAAGATAGGTGATGGCAGGCAGCCATTCTCTGCTGCAGTCTGCCATCTGGGCATGTGAGTCATGGTCCCTGGACTCAACCCCGCTCTGTGCTCCAAACTCTAAACACATTCCGGCTCTCCGACTCTGTTTCTCCAGCTTCTCTGTACACAGGCCCGATTACAGGTCCACACTGTAGTTGAAAGGCGCCAGGCTGCTGGGCATCAGCTTACTGAGCAGCTATCCACAGTACCCACACTTGATCAAAGCACTGACCAAGGCAGTGGGCTTCCTGCAGCCAGGACAAACGACACAGTCTCTCTGCTCTCTTGATCATGCTCCAAATGGACTCCTGTGTCCACCAGAGTCACCTCCGACATCTCGGGCCACAAAAACTCAGAAAACATATGTTTGCCACCCTTCATCTTGCTCCTCTTTCTCTCACTCTCAGCAAGCTGGATTTACTGGGCAGACTTAAGGGTGTGGCCATGCCCAGGGCTGTCTTTATTATTGATTGGACCCTGGGCAATTATTATTGAGTTGGACCCAGTGTCCACTCCGTTTCCCCTGCCTGCATGTGAGGGGGGGAGAGAAAGAGAGGGGGAGTTAGAGAGGGGTGAGAGAAGGGGGTGATAGAGAAGGGGGTTGAGAGAGAGAGAGGAGCGATGAGAGAGAGGGAGCGGGGTGAGAGAAGGAGCGAGAGGGGGATGGGAGAGAGAGGTGGGGTGAGAAAGAGGGGGAGTGAGAAAGAGAGAAGAGGTGTGAGACAGACAGAAAGGGAGAAAGAGGGGGGGTGAAAGAGAGAAAGGAGGGAGGTAGGGAGAGAGAGGGGATGGGGGTGTCAGAGAGGGGGAGTGAGAAAGAAAGAGGGGTGAGAGAGAGGGGAGGTGAGAGAGAGGGAGTGGGGGAAAGAGATTGGGATAGTAGAGAGAGGTAGGGTGAGAGAGAGAGGGGGAGTGAAAAACAGAGAGGGGAGAGAGAGAGAGAGAGAGAGGAGGGGTGTGAGAGAGAGAAAGGAGGGAGGGAGAGAGAGGGGTGTTGCGGTGACAGAAAGGGGGGGTGAGAAAGAGAGAGAGAGAGGGGTGAGAGAGAGGAGGATGAGAGGGGGGATGAGAAAGAGAGGGGTGAGAGAAGGGGGATGAGGGATAAGGGGGTGATTGAGAGGGCGGGTGAGAGAGGGGGAGAGTGAGGGGGATGGTAGAGAGGTGAGGTGAGAGAGAGGGGGAGTGAGAAAGAGAGGGGTGTGAGAGAGAGAGAAGGTGAGAAGGAGGGGGTGTGAGAGAGAGAAAGGAGGGAGGTAGGGAAAGAAAGGGTATGGGGGGAGAAAGAGAGAGAGGGGATGAAGGAGGGTGAGAGAGAGGGAGTGGGGGAGAGGGGAGGTGAGAAAGAGAGAGGGGTGAGAGAGAGATAGAAGGGGTGAGAGAGGGGTGTGAGAGAGAGAAAGGAGGGAGGGAGGGAGAGAGAGGTGTACTGGGGTGACAGGGGGAATGAAAAAGAGGGGGGGTGAGAGAGAGGGGGGGGTAGAGGGGGGATGAGAGAGAGGGGTGGTGAGAGAGGGGGGATAAGAGAGAGGGAGGGTGAGAAAGAGGGGTGTGAGAAGGGGGATGAGAGAGAAGGGGATGATAGAGAGGGGGGTGAGAGAGAGAGAGGGGGGTGGGGGAGAGAGGTGGGGTGAGAGAGCAGGGGAGTGAGAAACAGAGAGGGGTAAGAGAGAGAGAGAGAAAGGAGGGAGGGAGAGAGAAGGGTGTGGGTGAGAGGGAGAAGGGGTGAGAGAGAGAGAGGGGGATGAGAGAGTGGGAGTGGGGTGGGAGAGAGAGGGTAAGGGAGAGAGGGGGAGAGACCCCTAGCCCTGCCCCTGTCTGCAGTCCTTCCTGTGCCCCCTGTCTTAGTCCCAGTCTGTGGGTAGGTGAGTGTGATGCCTAGTTCCTACCTCCCACCCGTCCTTATCCTCTGTACATGGCCCCTGGTCAGCCTGTCCTCCTGTTGATGTCGGAGATAGGAGCGGAGAGGAGGTTCAATAAAGAGTCCAGTATTTGGAAGGTGCTGGGGATGCTGTGCCCGCTGCTGCTCACCTGAAGCAGGGAGGTGGTGAAGGTCTTTTCCTTCCTGGGCTCTTGATCCTAGCCACTCTTGTGCTGCTAGCCTTCCCCGCGGCGTCTGTCTCCAGGGCCCGCCCAATCATCCTGCCTGCACGCTGAAGACGCTGTCAGCACCAGAATAAGCTGCCCTGCTTCCCACCACCACTGGACTCTCCATCACAAGGGATTCAAGGAGCAACTGCCTTGGACCCAACAATAATGACTGGGCCCAGGGCAGCTGTCCCTTTTGCCCCAAGTTAAAGATGGCCCTGGCCACGCCTCTCTCTTGCACATGTTGGCTCCAGGGAGACTGCCATGCAAAACTTTTCCTGCGCTTGTGTTAACCTCTGCTTCACCAAGCAGGAGTGTGCTGACTGGTTTGCAGGCTTGTAGAGCACTTTATCTGGGCAGTAACACAAAGACAGTTCACAAACAGTAGCAGAATATTTGGCTGCAGCTATTGTTGGGTAACTGGGGATTGGCCAAGGTACCTCAAACATGCAGATCTGGGCCTCCTCCCCTTCTCCATCCCTGTTCCAGAAAGTTCTCAAGTTTCTGGAAAGGAGGGAGGGCTCCAGAAGTCCTGAACTGTAGAACCACCCAGCCTGTCCTGAGATAAACTTCTGCCTCATTCCCAGGCTCACTCATCCCAGGCTGCTACTCAGCCTCTATCTAAAAAAAAAGAAAACAACAAAACTTAACTAACCTACAGGTGTTATATGTGGATTCGGTAATGGAGGCAAACGTGGATATTTTCTAAAACTGGAGCACTCATAATCTGGTCCAGCTGTGCATGGTAGCCAATCAGCTTCTAACTTCAGTTTATTCAATTAAACTTTGACAATAAAACCTGGAGGTTGATTGGTTACTA
Source organism: Staurois parvus (assembly GCF_062004578.1). NCBI lineage: Eukaryota > Metazoa > Chordata > Amphibia > Anura > Ranidae > Staurois > Staurois parvus. The sequence goes on from NW_028317922.1 coordinate 3,098,007, forward strand.
TGCAGAGCTGCATCAGATTTTGCACCCTACAGTTTTTGTAAATCTCCCCCAACTTGTTTGCAACCTGGCATGAAAGAGCTCTTTCTTTACAATGTTAGTTTTCTTTTATAAACATAAGTTTGCATATTATAATATTTTTTCATTAAAAAAATGTGTATATATATATATATATATATATATATCAATCAATCATAGCTCCAGGCAAACATCTGTTTAACCTGCCTAAGGAAGTGTATTTTTTGTCAGTCGCATTTTTTAGATTTGCAACACGGCACAGCCAAGTTGGGCAGGCAGGAGACCTAATTTTTCTCTCCCCAAGTTAAGTAATACTTACAGGTCTGGTCCCTCCTCCAACCTGTGAGTGGACAGCCGAATACAGGTACTTACTGGTTGTATAAATATAAAGTTTAACAATGTAATACTGCATACAGAACTACATTATCTTGTGTATGTTATAACTGCCTGAAGTTTATGTGTAAGTATAAAAAAGGTAATTGAAGGCATAATTATTCTATTGTTTAATAAGCTTTGTTTGAATGTGAAATAATAGTGCCCAGATTATCTCAGCATGGTGAACAATCTCCAATTATGCAGGATTAACTGTATTATGTAACAGAACTACTGATGTTGGTTTTATTTTACACAATTTGTGTGCTCTGCCTTACCTAGCAACACACTGTCCCAGAAGACAGCTCATCTCAAAGGACAGCTGTGTTTTTCCTAGCCTTGTTAGCACGTGTATGGAGGGGTTTCTTAATTGAAGTGACACTAAACTCTGTGAAAAGTATACCTTATGAAACTGCTTCAAGCTGTGGATGGAAGAAGAAGGATCACTCCACCAGCAAGTGAGAAGAGGGGAGCATGAGTCCGAGCGATTCCAGTGTCAGCAAATACAAGTGAAGGGATGTATGCTGCTCAACCAACCCCAAGAGCAGGGGTGGACTGACCATTTGAAAACTTGTGCACTGCCCAAGGGCACAGGATCAGTAGGGGGCCCCATGAGATGCCCCTGGTACCTTTTTCATAGGCTTTTTTGAGTTTGGGCAAGGACACAGGGGCCCCATGAGTTGTCAGTCCGCACCTGCCCAAGAATCCAGTGTTGAAGAATGGCCTCAGCCGCCGTTCTGGCCACCCCTCTGATACATTTTGCCCCACCCACTGGGGCTTGATCACAGAGGTTAGAGCTCTGTGACCATAGATGTGTACTTGTGAACCTAGGCCTTACTTTAAAGCGGAGTTCCACTCACCCTGTCAAAAAATAAAAGTCAGCAGCTACAAAAACTGTAGCTGCTGACTTTTAAAAAACAGCTACTTACCTGTCCCTCGTTCCCGTGGTGTGTCCCCCGTAGCTCGTTTCACCGGCCGTCCTGTATTCCAGGAGTCCAGCATCTTCAGTGTGGACACCCGGCTGTGATAGCTTTTGGCTTCACTGCCGGGTACCCACTGCGCATATGCGAGTAGCGCTGTGCTTTGTGAATGGTCCTGTAGTCTTCTGGGACCTGTCACGTGTCCCAAAAGACTACAGGGAGGGAGGACACCTTCCGTTTCCGATTGCCTAGACTAAAAGTGGGAGCAGGTACCTGTCAAATTCGGGTACTCGCTCTCCCCCCGCTCCCCAAAGGTGCCAATCCTTGATGGGGAGCAGTTATTAAAGCGGAACTTCCCCTTTTGGGTGGAGCTCCGCTTTAACATTTAGCATTCTCCTTTTGTTGATGGATATGATTTAGTTGTGTATGCGTCTATGCTAAATGTCTGTTTGTTACAACGTCTGTTTGTTAGCCCTCCGAAGAGGGATCCACTGTGAATTGCTTTTTAAAGAGCATTTGATAGGTGGTGAGGAGGCTATATGCCCCTAAAAGCCAGCACAACTTGAATGTGTCAGGTATTGTGAACTAAAATGTTTCAGGCCTGGTATGTGTACACCCTTATCCCCTGACATTGCACCTTAGGCCTCATGTACTCATGAACTCACCTACTTGTTAAACTCTCCTGGCAGCAAAAAAACGCTAAACGTGGCAAAAACACTAGTAAACGCTATACCTCGTTTAGCCACATTTACCTGCATTCCATTTCCTGCATTACCCACATTAGCGCATTTATTCATTTGATTGGCCAGAATATTTTCCATTAACATAGATAAATGCCCGTGCGCTAAACACGGCCAGCATTTAACCCTGTTTACATGCGTTTTTGCCGCGTTTAGGAGCTTTTGCCATTTTTTTTGCCAAAGTCCCTGAACTCAACTCAATAAAAGCCTGTATCCATGTACACCTAGGCTTTTACCAGAGTTTAGGAGCAGCAGAGGTTAGAGACAGATAAACGTTCCTCTTCTGAACGCAAAATAATCACGTTCAGGAGAGGAACATTTTGGGCAAAAATGCTAAATGCGGCAAAAACACGTGTAAACGTGGCAAAATGTGTCTAAATACAGTTAAACGTTAGCCGCATATAGCACATGGGCGTTTATCCATGACAGTGGAAAATACTCTGGCCAATCAAATGAATAAACGTCCAAGCACTAAAAGCGGATAAATGCAGTACCACGATTACATACGGTTTTGCGGCATTTAGCGTTTTTCTGCAGCCAGGAGAATTTAACAACTAGGTGAGTTCATGAGTACATGAGGCCTTATTCTGCGTACATGAACACATAGGCTTTTATTGAGTTGAGTTCAGCTGCTTTGGCAAAAAAATGCCAAAAGCTCCTATATTCACATTTAGGAGCAGCAGTGTGCATGAGACCTTAAAGTGGTTTTAAACCTCAGACATGAAATATGAACAAAGAATATCGCTTTATAGCAGCCTTTCTCAACCTGGGTGCCCAGGCACCTTGGAGTGCCTTGATGTTTCTTCAGCGTGCCTTGGCAAAATGTCTAAAAATTGCCCAAAACCTGTATACAAGCCAGCAGAGGGAACAAACCTGCTTTTTAGTAACACAAAGCCACAGGTTTTCATTGTGCACCATTACGACCTTCTAGCCGCCGGCGTCCTGACAACCAATGACATCATCAGTTGATAAGGAGGATGTCAGCTGCCTGCACAGCATCCTAGTTTGACCGTCCCCTGCCCCTCTCCATCAGTGCTGGGGTCACATTAGCTCAATGATGGATAAAAACTGAGAAACACTGGAATATTAGTCAGTACCAGTGTGAAAAGGTGTGTTTGCTGTGGAAGAATAAATCACCTCTAATGTTGGGTGTGCTACATGTGTGGATGTTGCTGCGTTCTATAAAACTATTAGAATAGCTTTTCACATTTTAGAATGGGGTGCCCTTTTAAAATGATGGACAGGCACCCTATTTTAGAATGGGTTGCCTCAAGACTGTCCATAATTCAAAGGGTGCCTTGGGACTGTCCATAATTTTAAAGGGTGCCTTGGGACTGTCCATAATTTTAAAGGGTGCCTTGGGACTGTCCATAATTTTAAAGGGTGCCTTGGGACTGTCCATCCATAATTTTAAAGGGTGCCTTGGGACTGTCCATAACCTTAAAGGGTGCCTTGGGACTGTCCATAACCTTAAAGGGTGCCTTGGGACTGTCCATAATTTTAAAGGGTGCCTTGGGACTGTCCATAACTTTAAAGGTGCCTTGGGACTGTCCATAACCTTAAAGGGTGCCTTGAGACTGTCCATAACCTTAAAGGGTGCCTTGGGACTGTCCATAATTTTAAAGGGTGCCTTGGGACTGTCCATAATTTTAAAGGATGCCTTGACTGAAAAAAGGTTGAGAAACACTGTTCTATAGTGTGTGCTACTGTGCTTGTGTAATTTCAGAGCACTAAGTGTAGTTCTGTCCGCTGTATTGTTCCTCTGTTACACAACCTGTAATTGACAACACCAGCTCTGTTCATGTGTGCTGTATGAAGGAGGGGGGGGGTGTCCCTTCCCTCCAGTCAGTCAGAGCTCTCCTCACTGATGTAGCTTCAGCTCCCTGCCCCCCTGCTTTTCATAGCTGAGCGATCCTGTGTAAATTCTGCACTTTGGATGTAGGGGAAAGACAGTTGAAGCTAAACAGGTACAACTTATGTAGGAGGATTTGTTTAATCTCCGTGCATCATCTAAGGCCAGCCACTTTACAACCACAGAAGGGGGGGAGTTGATAAAAATGTGTCTCAACTGCATGTTTTTACTGCCCAATCCCAACCACAAGTGTAAACAAGAACCTTAGACTGCAGAAGCCTAGAAAGACCTAAAGCTCAATTTTTTTGTTCATTTTTTTTTCATTTAGTTTTGGATAGATTGGGTAAAGGTTAGATTTTGGGCTTTGTTATGGTTCGTTCCCATGTTTGGATGATTGAAAGATGGTCACCAAGCTGGCAGTGTGAAGCCAAATCTCCAAAACATTGCCAAATACAGAAAAAAAATAACACTTTTTTGTAGAATAGGAAGAAATAAGAACTTCTCACTGGTTTGCTCTCTGCATCCAATCTAAGTGATTTCCTCACTTCCTGTCCTGGTGATAGGTGGTCACCATGAGATGTCAAGTCACAGATGACATTAAACAGATGCTCTCACCTTCCTCACTCTATCCAAAACTAAAAACAAAGACAAGCTTTGACTGGATTTCTAATTTAAGATTTTCATACTATCACTATATGGCAGTATAAAACATTTCAGTACTCTTTTTTTTCTTTTCTTCAGAAGCTGAGGATATGGCTTATGTAAAAAGCGGATGGCTACTTCGACAAAGTAAGTACATGATGCAGTATGTAATAATACATGAAGAAAAGGAAAATATAGCAAATATAAAGTACAGCATACACAATTGCTACACAAACCATATTGTAATGTAATAATACAAAAATAATAAAAAAAAAAAATACAAAAATGAATGTGAAATAATTCCCAACATAAAATGATGCTGCTCCTTAGTGATTTCACTAATACAAATAAGAAAAAAAGAAAAAACAGTGCAAAACAATTTATATATATAATATAAATCAACTGCCAAAAGAACTAAATTGGTGCAGAAATGTGATAGACCCACTCCAAAGTAAGTAAAATTCAATATATTAGATAGGATACAGTCCTCTCCCAAAAAACAAGAACCTTGACCAATGTTCACACCCGTTGTGTTATTTCCACACACCGCACTCACCAGAAATAGGTGAATGGAATGCCTTAAATTATAAACTCAATACATCAGGAATCATAGTAGAACTCAGATCAGCCTCAATCCTCAGGGTTAGGCAGTGTCAGGGCTCCCGGGTGTGACCAGAGGTGTGTGACTGACGCAGGGAAACGCAGACTTCAGATATGTTATAAACAATGTAATTTATTAACACTAACAATACAAACATAAACGCAGTGCAATACTAAAACATAACGCAGTGCAAACAAACCAAACCAACCACCCACAGATAACAGTACATACAATGCAAGCGTCGTCAGGCAGGCCGGGTCAATATCAATTGGGCAGGTAGGTACAGGGGGAGCAAGCGGAGAATGGTCGGGGTCACAAGCCAGGTTCAGCAGGTAGCGGGCAGCGTGGTACAGAGGGTCAGGCAGAGGAGAATGGTCAGACAAGCCAGGGATCAGAGCAGGGTCAGCAGAGAATCAGACAGGAACAGGGAACAGGAACAGGAAACAGGGCCCAGGAGAAACACAACACCAAGGCAGAGTCTGCAGGTCTGAATGTCCCTTAAATACACCAGTATAATTAGTTCCAGGTGTTTGACTGGCAGCAAGGTTGAGTCTCTGATTGCTGGGAGCACCCGCTGGCCAGCCCTGGCACTGCAGCTCATAAGGCAGCTGAGTCCCACTATTGCTGGCCAGTCCATTCCTGACAGTACCCCCCCCCTCAAGGAGCGGCCTCAGGACGCTCCAAACAGTCCTAGCTGGGCAAAATGTTCCACCGCCCGGGTCTGGTAACTGGCGGGATATCAAAGACTGGCACACCGGGCAGAGGCACATCGGGCAGGTTCCGGGCAGAGGCACATCGGGCAGAGGCACACCGGGCAGAGGCACATTGGGCTGGACTCCGGGCAGAGGCACATCGGGCTGGACTCCGGGCAGAGGCACATCGAGCTGGACTCCGGGCAGAGGCACATCGGGCTGGACTCCGGGCAGAGGCACATCGGGCTGGACTCCGGGCAGAGGCACATTGGGCAGGACTCCGGGCAGAGGCACATCGGGCAGGACTCCGGGCAGAGGCACATCGGGCAGAGGCACACCGGGCAGAGGCACATCGGGCAGGACTCCGGGCAGAGGCACATCGGGCAGAGGCACACCGGGCAGAGGCACATCGGGCAGGACTCCGGGCAGAGGCACATCGGGCAGGACTCCGGGCAGAGGCACATCGGGCAGGACTCCGGGCAGAGGCACATCGGGCAGAGGCACACCGGGCAGAGGCATAAACATTAAATTAGTGAAGCGCTTGTATCTCATGAATACAATCATGTGTCTCCATAAAGTATAATAGTAAATCAAAGTGACCACTATATATATAAAAATATGTGAACTCCCTCTAGTGGATAGAAAAAATAATGTCAACTGAAATGACTATAATAGCTAAATATCACACATTAAGAACCTAAATATGTAGTGCATAAATCAGATATACTAAACAAAGTATATATACATGAAAACAGAATAATTGGCCACATACAATGGTGTCTAAATCAAACATAACTAATATATGCCATAAGTGAAAAAGACAATATCAAAGGTGAAAAAATATTCCATGCATGTGACTGTGCTTTAAGCTGGAACACACACGTGATCTCCACTTCTAAGTGCAAGTACTCTCCTTCAAATGGCAGCAATGCCTGCTCACCTCCCTTCCTCGACCCACACAGGGCCTCAAAGCAGTTACCAACTCAGTGGTGTATTCCTCTGGCAGACTCCTTAATCCTCCTCCTCTCTTATGCAACTCATAAAAAGACAAGAAAGCCTTCCATAGTGTAGTAAGTTTTAATAGGCAAAGTAAAAAGTGACAAAGTAAACCACTCACATGCTCCTTTCCATAAACAAGCGTTTTTCCCAGCCTGTGGGTAGATATGCATGCACCTGGGGGAATCCAATATGGCACATCGGGCAGGACTCCGGGCAGAGGCACATCGGGCAGGACTCCGGGCAGAGGCACATCGGGCAGGGCTCCGGGCAGAGGCACACCGGGCAGAGGCACATCGGGCTGGACTCCGGGCAGAGGCACATCGGGCTGGACTCCGGGCAGAGGCACATCGGGCTGGACTCCGGGCAGAGGCACATCGGGCTGGACTCCGGGCAGAGGCACATCGGGCAGGACTCCGGGCAGAGGCACATCGGGCAGGACTCCGGGCAGAGGCACATCGGGCAGGACTCCGGGCAGAGGCACATCGGGCAGAGGCACACCGGGCAGAGGCACATCGGGCTGGACTCCGGGCAGAGGCACATCGGGCTGGACTCCGGGCAGAGGCACATCGAGCTGGACTCCGGGCAGAGGCACATCGGGCTGGACTCCGGGCAGAGGCACATCGGGCTGGACTCCGGGCAGAGGCACATTGGGCAGGACTCCGGGCAGAGGCACATCGGGCAGGACTCCGGGCAGAGGCACATCGGGCAGAGGCACACCGGGCAGAGGCACATCGGGCAGGACTCCGGGCAGAGGCACATCGGGCAGAGGCACACCGGGCAGAGGCACATCGGGCAGGACTCCGGGCAGAGGCACATCGGGCAGGACTCCGGGCAGAGGCACATCGGGCAGGACTCCGGGCAGAGGCACATCGGGCAGAGGCACACCGGGCAGAGGCATAAACATTAAATTAGTGAAGCGCTTGTATCTCATGAATACAATCATGTGTCTCCATAAAGTATAATAGTAAATCAAAGTGACCACTATATATATAAAAATATGTGAACTCCCTCTAGTGGATAGAAAAAATAATGTCAACTGAAATGACTATAATAGCTAAATATCACACATTAAGAACCTAAATATGTAGTGCATAAATCAGATATACTAAACAAAGTATATATACATGAAAACAGAATAATTGGCCACATACAATGGTGTCTAAATCAAACATAACTAATATATGCCATAAGTGAAAAAGACAATATCAAAGGTGAAAAAATATTCCATGCATGTGACTGTGCTTTAAGCTGGAACACACACGTGATCTCCACTTCTAAGTGCAAGTACTCTCCTTCAAATGGCAGCAATGCCTGCTCACCTCCCTTCCTCGACCCACACAGGGCCTCAAAGCAGTTACCAACTCAGTGGTGTATTCCTCTGGCAGACTCCTTAATCCTCCTCCTCTCTTATGCAACTCATAAAAAGACAAGAAAGCCTTCCATAGTGTAGTAAGTTTTAATAGGCAAAGTAAAAAGTGACAAAGTAAACCACTCACATGCTCCTTTCCATAAACAAGCGTTTTTCCCAGCCTGTGGGTAGATATGCATGCACCTGGGGGAATCCAATATGGCACATCGGGCAGGACTCCGGGCAGAGGCACATCGGGCAGGACTCCGGGCAGAGGCACATCGGGCAGGGCTCCGGGCAGAGGCACACCGGGCAGAGGCACATCGGGCTGGACTCCGGGCAGAGGCACATCGGGCTGGACTCCGGGCAGAGGCACATCGGGCTGGACTCCGGGCAGAGGCACATCGGGCTGGACTCCGGGCAGAGGCACATCGGGCAGGACTCCGGGCAGAGGCACATCGGGCAGGACTCCGGGCAGAGGCACATCGGGCAGGACTCCGGGCAGAGGCACATCGGGCAGAGGCACACCGGGCAGAGGCACATCGGGCTGGACTCCGGGCAGAGGCACATCGGGCTGGACTCCGGGCAGAGGCACATCGGGCTGGACTCCGGGCAGAGGCACATCGGGCTGGACTCCGGGCAGAGGCACATCGGGCTGGACTCCGGGCAGAGGCACATCGGGCAGGACTCCGGGCAGAGGCACATCGGGCAGGACTCTGGGCAGAGGCACATCGGATTACCAGGCGAAGCAGCAGGCACCGGGCCCCCGGGCGGGGCAACAGGCACCGGGCCCCCGGGCGGGGCGACCAGCATCGGGTCCCCGGGCGGGGCGACCGGCATCGGGTCCCCGGGCGGGGCGACCGGCATCGGGCCCCCAGGCGGAGCGCCGGGCGCCGGGCCCCCAGGAGGGGCGACAGGCGTCGGGCCCCCAGGCGGGGCGACAGGCGTCGGGCCCCCAGGCGGGGCGACAAGCATCGGGCCCCCAGGCGGGGCAACAGGCATCGGGCCCCCAGGCGGGGCAACAGGCATTGGGCCTCCAGGCGGAGCGGCGGGCGCCGGACCCCCAGGTGTAGCGACAGGTCTCGGGCCCTCAGACGGAGCGGCGGGCGCCGGACCCCCAGGTGGAGCGACAGGTCTCGGGCCCTCAGGCGGAGCGGTGGGCGCCGGACCCCCAGGTGGAGCGACAGGTCTCGGGCCCTCAGGCGGAGCGGCGGGCGCCGGACCCCCAGGCGGAGCGACAGGTCTCGGGCCCTCAGGCGGAGCGGCGGGCGCCGGACCCCCAGGCGGAGGAACAGGTCTCGGGCCCTCAGGCGGAGCGACAGGTCTCGGACCCCCAGGCGGAGGAACAGGTCTCGGGCCCTCAGGCGGAGCGACAGGTCTCGGGCCCTCAGGCGGAGCGACAGGTCTCAGGCCCCCAGGCGGGGCGGCGGGCGCCGGACCCCCAGGCGGAGCGGCGGGCGCCGGACCCCCAGGCGGAGCGACAGGTCTCGGGCCCCCAGGCGAAGTGGCGGGCACCGAGTCACCAGGCACGACAGTGGGCTCCGAGTCAACTGGCATGACCGCGGGCACTGGGTCAGACATTGGATCGTCTGACTGGACAGCGGGCATCGGGTCACCAGGCATCAAGTCATTTGGCTCGACAGCGAGCACCGCGTCATCTGGCAAGGCAGTGGGCTCCGAGTCAACTGGCATGACCGCGGGCACTGGGGCAGACATTGAATCGTCTGGCTGGACAGCGGGCATCGGGTCACCAGGCATCAGGTCATTTGGCTCGACAGCGGGCACCGCGTCATCTGGCAAGGCAGTGGGCTCCGAGTCAACAGGCACGACAGTGGGCACCGGGTCATCAGGTACCGGATTGTCTGGCTCGACAGCGGGCATCGGGTCACCAGGTATGACAGCGGGAACTGGGTCACCAGGCATCAGGTCATTTGGCTCGACAGCGGGCACCGCGTCATCTGGCAAGGCAGTGGGCTCCGAGTCAACTGGTATGACCGCGGGCACTGGGTCAGACATTGGATCGTCTGACTGGACAGCGGGCACTGGATCAGGTACCGGATCATCTGGATCAACAGCGGGCATCGAGTCAACTGGCCTAATAGGATCGTCAGGCTGGATCAGTTCATCTTGCTGGGTAGAGGCATCAGGCTGAATGCCGGCGTCCGGCTGAGTAGAGGCTTCAGGCTGAGTAGAGGCTTCAGGCTGAGTAGAGGCTTCAGGCCGAGTAGAGGCTTCAGGCCGAGTAGAGGCATCAGGCCGAGTAGAGGCTTCAGGCCGAGTAGAGGCTTCAAGCCGAGTAGAGGCATCAGGCCGAGTAGAGGCTTCAGGCTGAGTAGAGGTTTCAGGCCGAGTAGAGGCATCAGGCCGAATAGAGGCTTCAGGCCGAGTAGAGGCTTCAGGCTGAAGAGAGGCATCAGGCTGCGTACAGGCATCAGGCCGAGTAGAGGCATCAGGCCGCGTACAGGCATCAGGCTGAGTACAGGCATCAGGCTGAGTAGAGGCATCAGGCTGAGTAGAGGATTCAGGCTGAGTAGAGGCTTCAGGCTGAACCACGGAAGGCAGGTTCACCGGTTTGGATACTGGCAGGATGGTATTGGTTGGAAAGAATTTTCGCTTTTTTCTGGTTTTAACTACTGGAGCACTGCAAGTAAACGCAGGTCTGCAAACGAATGGAGCAGCTGGAGACAGAGAAAAACTGGAGGATGGAACAGGAGAGGGAGCAGTTGCTACAGAGGGATTTTTTACAGGGTTAAAGGCAGGATAGGTGCAGCGAGTGGGAACAGAGTACTGACATGCGGTAGATAGCCAAGTATACTGGGCTGTAACTGGAGGAGCTGTTGGGAATACAGGAGTAGAGCTTTGAGGAAATAGATTAAAAGCAGGACTGGGTCTTTGTAAGCTGACTGAGGCTGGGTGCAACAAATCTGTCCATGTCTGCAGTATGGGTTGAACAAAGCTGAGCTTACACAAAGCCTGTCTGACCAAAGACTGCACTGCGTTTATACAATCTCTTAGTATCTGTGGTGAACATGCAGAATAACGCTCCAGAAAGTAACCCACATCATCCTCTAATAACCATACCAGGGACTCTACCTGGTCAGCACTAAATGGTGGCAAAAATTCATCCCTGCATTCGGGGGTACCAGATGAAACCAACTCAGCACAAACCTGAATCAATGGCTGCACCTCAGAGAATTCTGTGCCCTGATCTACTAGAACATGAGCGAGCCGTATACATTCTAGCAGTTCATCCCGGTATACTCCTTCAGAGTTTGATAAGCATACTCCCTGTCATCAAACACTAGCAGAGATAAATACGCAATCTCATCCAGATCCATCCTTCCCATCAACAAACCAAGATGGCTTCCCTGTGCAGCCACTTCTGGTCAGGATTGGCCTTGGTGTAATGTCAGGGCTCCCGGGTGTGACCAGAGGTGTGTGACTGACGCAGGGAAACGCAGACTTCAGATATGTTATAAACAATGTAATTTATTAACACTAACAATACAAACATAAACGTAGTGCAATACTAAAACATAACGCAGTGCAAACAAACCAAACCAACCACCCACAGATAACAGTACATACAATGCAAGCGTCGTCAGGCAGGCCGGGTCAATATCAATTGGGCAGGTAGGTACAGGGGGAGCAAGCGGAGAATGGTCGGGGTCACAAGCCAGGTTCAGCAGGTAGCGGGCAGCGTGGTACAGAGGGTCAGGCAGAGGAGAATGGTCAGACAAGCCAGGGATCAGAGCAGGGTCAGCAGAGAATCAGACAGGAACAGGGAACAGGAACAGGAAACAGGGCCCAGGAGAAACACAACACCAAGGCAGAGTCTGCAGGTCTGAATGTCCCTTAAATACACCAGTATAATTAGTTCCAGGTGTTTGACTGGCAGCAAGGTTGAGTCTCTGATTGCTGGGAGCACCCGCTGGCCAGCCCTGGTACTGCAGCTCATAAGGCAGCTGAGTCCCACTATTGCTGGCCAGTCCATTCCTGACAGGCAGAAACCCCAGAAGTAGGTAAGTGGAGTGCCTTTGTATGAATGCATCAGAGACCCACAGTGGAACTTATATAATATAGTGTAATACTGTAGGACCCAGACAGGATAAATCCAAATACCAAACCACTCATATTTTAAAAGAATGTAACCAGCCTTTTATTAGTATATCTGGAGCCAAACTGCCACATAGCCAGGGTAAAGATCTCACAGTCAACAATAGATGACAACATGTATAGACATCAGTGGTTTTTTCCTCAATCAAGATAGCCCCTGACATGTTTTGCCCTCCTCCAGGGCGTTTTCACAGGTCTGTGAAAATGCCCTGGAGGAGGTGCAAAACACGTTGACGCACTTCTGGCTTCGCCGTCCAACATACCACGTCACTTCCGGTGAGTGGAGCTCACATCGCGGTGCGGCGCTCTCAGGGGTCATCTTGCTGATGGATTCCTGATGTATTGAGTTTATAATTTAAGGCATTCCATTCACCTATTTCTGGTGAGTGCGGTGTGTGGAAATAACACAACGGGTGTGAACATTGGTCAAGGTTCTTATTTTTTGGGAGAGGACTGTATCCTATCTAATATATTGAATTTTACTTACTTTGGAGTAGGACCAGGGGCAGACTGACCATTCGAGCATTCGGGCACTGCCCGAGGGCCCGGGGTCAGTAGGGGGCCCCATGAAATGCCCCTGGTACCTTTTTTTTTTTTTTTTTTTCTTATAGGCTTTTTTGAGTGTGGGCAAGGACACAGGGGCTCCATGATCCCCTATTGCCCGGGGGTCCCATGAGTTGTCAGTCGGCCCCTAAGTGGGACTATCACATTTCTGCACCAATTGAGTTCTTTTGGCAGTTGATTTATATTATGGATATATAAAAATTGTTTAGCGCTGTTTTTTCTTTTTTTCTTCTTGTTCAAACATTTTATTGTTTTAAAGTACAACAACATAAGTTATAAGTAAGCAAATGGGATATTAGAGGTGTACAGTAAATGAACAGGTAAGGTTCCCATTTATACTAGTCAGGCAGCACTAACAAGAGTGAACAACAAATATCAAATAGAGCCTAACATGAAGGAAAGGAGGAGGGGGGAGAGGAAGGGAGGGATAGGGTGTACGGCACCAAGGAAGGGGATACTGAAAATAGCCAAATAACCGCAGTATCAACAAAGGACGGTTCCCATAAAGCAAAAAACATAGATTATGGGTTGAGAAGGGACTCGTCAAAGTTGGGCGGGAGGAAATGCTCCACCCATGGGTTCCAAATCTTTTTAAACTTGGGGATGGAATCCAGGATAGTGGCTTCAATTTTTGCGTGGATCATCGCCTGAGTGACCCTAGTCATGACTGCAGTCGTATTCAGTAAGGGTGATTTCCAGGCTTTAGCGATAACCTGTTTGGCCGCAGTGGTGACTTGCAGAATAAGCTTAAAATTTGCCTTTGTGATGTCTGGTGGCCGGTGATTGAGAAGCGCGACTAGAGGACTTGGTTGGAGGGTTGTGGCGCTGAGTGCAGACAGTGTTCTGAATACCTCCGCCCAAAAAGTTCGGATGATTGGGCAATCCCACCAAATATGAAAAAATGTTCCTAGGTCTGCGCAGCCTCTGAAACAAACTGGGGGATAATCAGGGGTAAATTTCGCAATTCTGGTTGGGACAAGATACCAGCGGGTCAGGACTTTGTAATTGGTCTCCGGGGCCACAACATTTTGCGAGGACTCCTTGGTATTGTTCCAAATGAGGTCCCAATCTGACGGGTCGATTTGCCGGCCTAAATCAGCTTCCCATTTATCGGTATATGAGGGTAATGGAGAAACAGATGGGGTTGTAAAAAGGGAGTATAGATAGGATATGAGACCTCGTCTATGAGGGTCTCGGTGACATGCTCGCTCAAAAGGAGACAGTGAGGAAATTGGGTTGGCAGCCAATGTGTACGGAGCAAAGAAATGTTTCAACTGCAAATATCTAAATAATTCAGAGGTGGGGAGGTTATGGGACTCACATAGAGAGGTAAAAGATTTAAATTGATTCCTGAGTACAAAATGACGGGTCTGGGTGAGACCAGCCGTTGCCCATTGAGCAAAGACGTGCGGTGCGGACCAGGCCAGGGGGAAGGCTGGATTACGAAGATAGGAAAGGAGGGGTTATGGGGAGATTGTAGCAGGTAACGAGATTTCAGTTTGTCCCAAAAGGACAAAAAATGCATAGTAATGGGATTCTCAATCGTGCGGCGGTCAATGCGTCTCAACCAAAGAAGGTTTGCTATAGAAAAGGGGTCGCACTCGATGGATTCGAGAATGACCCACTGCGGGATTTCGTAGGTAGCGTGATATTTTGGTAGTTGTGCCATATGCGCCGCTTGGTAGTATTTGCTGATCTCAGGGAGACCCAGACCGCCATGCAGTTTAGATCGGTATAGAGTACTGCGGGGGACACGGGGGCGGACTTTGCCCCAAACGTAGGAAGAAATACGGCGCTGCAGAACTCGCAGGTAATGAGTGGGTACAGAAATAGGGAGAACTCTGAAAAGATAAAGGATTTTGGGAAGGATCGACATCTTTACGACCGCTATTCTGCCCAGCCAAGCTAGAGGAAGGGAGGACCATTTAGTCATAAGTGCCGCTAGATGGGCCAGCATAGGGATGTAGTTAGCGTTATAGAGACCTGAGATATGCGGGGTGAATTTTATACCCAAAAAGGGGACGGAGTCTTGCGACCATGAGAATGGCAAGATCTGTTTGAGGTGGGTAAGTTCGTTAGGTGGTAGCGAGATATTAAGCGCCCATGATTTCTGGGGGTTAATTTGAAGGCCAGAGAGTGCGCCAAACCTATCAAGAAGACGAAGTAGAGTAGGCGTAGATGTTAAGGGAGAAGTGAGAAAAAGTAGGACGTCATCAGCAAACAAGCACAGTTTATGTGAGGTGCCTCCTATCTCAAGCCCTCGGATATCAGGATCGGTTCTAATCAATAGTGCCAGTGGTTCTATGGCTAGTGCAAAAAGCAAGGGGGAAAGGGGACAACCTTGCCTGGTGCCACATAAAATCAGGAAATGGGCGGACCGATGTCCTAGATATTTAATTCTGGCCGAGGGGCCCTGGTAGAGAGAAAATATCCAGGTTAAGAAATGTGGGCCAAAGCCCCAACGGCGCAGGATGTAATGTAAGTATGACCATGAGACTGTGTCAAACGCCTTCCGAATGTCTAAGGACAAAAAGCATGTGGGAACATTGCGGGATTTAGCTAAATGTGCTAATAGGGATGCACATCGAACGTTGTCTCCTGCTTGCCTAGTTAGTATGAAACCAACCTGATCGTTGTGGATTAGGGAACCAATACATGCGTTGAGGCGAGTTGATAGGATTTTGGCTAGCAGTTTAACATCTACGTTAAGGAGGGAAATTGGTCTGTAATTAGACCATTGCGTGTCATCTGAGTTTGGCTTCGGTATCATAGAGATGTTGGCTTGCACAGTATCTGGGCTAAAGATATGATTCGAGAGTATGGCATTAAAGGCGTTCGTCATGACAGGCGTGAGAATGGGGGCAAACTTTTTATAGTACGTGGCTGAAAAGCCGTCAGGTCCTGGGCGTTTGCGGGGCTTCAAGAAATTTATAGCATTTGTGACTTAGACTGTGGTGATGGGTCGCTCTAGCGTAGCAAGATGCTCACCAGCCAATTTTGGAAAAGGAAGGGAACCAAAAAGGGCATCGGCCTGGAAAGAGTCAAAGGGAGCGGAGGCAGAGTAGAGACTCGAGAGGTGTTTGTGGAAAATTCGTAGAATCCGTTCCGGGTTGCTGGTGAAATTTGCCGATGAGGTCCGCAACTGTCAGGAATGGACTGGCCAGCAATGGTGGGACTCACCTGCCTTTTGATCTGCAGTACCAGGGCTGGCCAGCGGGTGCTCCCAGCAATCAGAGACTCAACCTTTCAGCCAGCTAACACCTGGAACTGATTATACTGGTGTATTTAAGGGATGGCCAGACCTGCAGACTCTGCCTTGGTGTTGTGTTTGTCCTGGGCCCTGTATCTGTCCTGCATCCTGTTTCTGTTCCTTTGCTGACCCTGCCTGATCTGAACCGCTGATCCCGGCTCGCTCCTGACCATCCCTCTGCCTGACCCTCTGTACCACGCTGCTTGCTACCTGTTCTGATCCCTGGCTTGTGACCCTGACCATCCCTCTGCCTGACCCTCTGTACTACGCTGCTTGCTACCTGCTGAACCTGGCCTGTGACCCCGACCAATCTCCGCTTGCTCCCCCTGTACCTACCTGCCCTATTGATATTGACCCGGCCTGCCTGACGACGCTTGCTTGTATGTACTGTTATCTGTGGGTGGTTGGTTTGGTTTGTTTGCACTGTATTATGTTTTAGTATTGCACTGCGTTTATGTTTGTATTGTTAGTGTTAATAAATTATATTGTTTATCACATATCTGAAGTTTGCGTTTCCCTGCGTCAGTCACACACCTCTGGTCATACCCGGGAGCCCTGACAGCAACCTTATAGGCTTGAGGGTGTGGTCTAGTTTACGGAGAGAGAGAGCAAGAAAAGTGTCGGGCTTATTGGCTTTAGTGTAAAATTTGTGTCGTGACCTGCGGATGGAGAGCTCGGCTTGGTCCGTAAGGAAGAGATCTAGGGCTAGTCGAGAGTGTTCAAGGGCTTCTTTGTTAGCTGGGGTGGGGGATGCTTGAAAGGCACTATGGGATTGGTCATACTCTTGTTCAAGGAGGAGGCGCTTCTGCCTCCTTTCTCTACTCAGGAAGGAGGCTTTACTAATGCAGAATCCGCGGATTACTGGTTTATGCGCTTCCCACAATAGGAGGGGGGAAATCCCGGGGGTTTGATTTAGGGAGAGATACTCTTTAAGGGCAGCAGCAATCTCTGTGCAGTGGGCTGGGTTAGCCAGCAGGCGTTCGTTGATGGACCAGGAGGGATCAGCGGGAGAAGGGGCTAGAGAAGCAACGGTGGTGATCACAGCACAGTGGTCTGACCATGGGATCGGAAGAATATCAGAAGCCAAGATACGAGGGGAAGAACTGGCGGTCATAAAAATATGATCGATTCTTGAGAAGACTTTGTGTGGGTGGGAGTAAAAAGTGTACTGGCGTTTAGTAGGATTGTGTTCCCTCCATGAGTCGACCATTGAGTGCTGATGCAGAATGGATTTAAAGGAGTGTCTGGGGATATGTGGAGTGTGAGATTGTGGGGATTTATCTAGAAAAGGGTATAGTGTACAGTTGGAGTCTCCTTAGACTATAAGCGTGCCTCGTTTATGATGAGCAATAACCGAGAAGAGATGAGAAAGGAATGGCAAAGGACCCTGGTTTGGAGCATAGTATGTGGCAATGGTGACCTCAAAATCCAGCAATTGCCCTACAAGTAGAAGATAACGACCTTCCGGATCTTTAATTTCGGTGCATAATTTGTAGGGTGTAGTACGGTGAAGAGCAATTAAAACCCCCCTGCGCTTAACAGTAGCAGAGGCGGCGTAGACCTGTGGGTAGCAGGGGCCAAAAAATTTAGGAGTGGAGGTAGGAGTGAAATGTGTCTCCTGCAGGCAGACTATGTGGGCCTTATAGGACGCAAAAGAACGAAAGGCTTTGTTGCGCTTCTGCGGGACATTAAGGCCCTGAACATTCAGGGTAAGGATATTCAGGGAACCCATGGGTGGAGGAAGCGGTGATTTGGTAAATATTGGAGTCCCTTCAGGAGAGCCATCTTGCGAATTGAACTAGGGGAAAATATGCGGTTGTAGAAACTGGATAATAACAAGGGGCCGTACAGAAAAGTAAGGGTTGAGGTGGGGAGGGGTAAGGGTGGTCTAGGGTAGGTAAAGAGGGCCATAAAGAGGCTGGAAGAAAAAGAAAAGGAGAACGGTCCCCGGGGGTACCCGGAATCCGGGTGGTCCGGGGAGCGGTTGTAGCCCGAGTGGTGTAAAAAAAAACGGGACACCAAAGGGGCAAGTGGAGAGTGCACAGGTGCGTGGGCGGCAAGTAAGACAGCATGTAGACATATAAATACTTGAGCGATCCTGGAAAGAGAGAAAACATCAAACATAATGGGCAGGAAGCCCGGGGTGCCCCGGTGCCGGCGACCCCGACCCACCCGGCACAGCCTCTAAAAGACCGGAACCGGGCGATCCGAGCCGCCGGGGCCGGGGGTCCAATAGGCAAGGTAGAGGCCCAACAGTAGCCCCAACTTAGCAAACAATAAGGCAGGTAACACCCCAACGCAAGACATATCTAGGATGGCCTGTATCCTGAGCTGGTCGAAAGAAACAGTTATGAAAAAAACAAAAAACGAAAAAAAAAACAAATAAAGCCCAGCAAACAGGAATAAGGATACAGGTGTGCAATGTAAACCGTCAGATGGGGGGGCCGATTGATTTGACTCAGCAAGTAGCGACTACAGGGGATGGCCACGGACCACCACACGAAGAGCCGGTGGGAGGAGTAGAAGTGGTCAACAGGATTCAGTCCATAGAGTCTTGTGGTGAGGGAGCAGGAGATGAAAATCGACCGCGTTTGTGTACATTCAGGTGACCATTAGGGATCGACGGAGGCTGTAGTTTCTTCGGAGAGCACGATGCCGTTCGCCTTCTGGAAGTCTCTGGCGGTGTTGCGGGGGGGGTGTAGCTGGAGGTTCCGTAGCGTGTCCAGGAGTTCGTCCGTGGTCTTGCATACGTGGTCCCGGGCTTGGTATCTGAACCGCACAGCAAAGGGAAAGCACCATTTATATGGTATATTATGCTGCTGAAGCACATGCAGGTGCGGTTTCATGGCTCTGCGCTTGGTGATAGCAGTGGGGCAGAGGTCCTGAAATAGTTGATAGGCATGACCTTGAAACAGGAGGGACTCCGAATTGCGGGCGGCTTGAAGTAGTTGCTCTCTTGTGCGGAAAAAATGGAGTTTAGCTATGATATCTCGCGGCGGGCCGTCAGTGCGTTTAGGAGCTAGTGCCCTGTGAACCCTGTCCATCTCAAGGCGTTCTATTGGAATAGCAGGGGCGAGCTCTTGGAATAGCGCAGTAACTGTAGAGTGGACATCAATGATCGACTCAGGGAGGCCGCGAATACGTACATTGGAGCGTCTGGCCCGGTTCTCAAAGTCCTCTAGACGTGTCTGAAGTGTAAGGTTTTCGTCCCGCAGCAGGTCAATTTCGTCCCCCTGCGTTTGAAGTGTTGCATCAAAGTCATCCACCCTCTGCTCCAGTTCTGCAGTGCGTTGCCCCAGCTCGCGGATTTCCCTGGACAGCTGGTCAGTAATGCGGTCAGAGGTCTGTTTCAGGGCCTTGTGCAACATTTTTTCAAAGCGGGTCAGAAGGTCAGAGGCAGTAAGGTCAGGTGTCGTGGTAGTCATGGGGGTCTCAGATTCATCTGCAGACTCACCCTCCGAAGAGCATGGCTGGCTCGGTTGCTCTGGCTGTAGGACTGCAAGCCTGGAGGATGCTGGCTGGGCATTGTAGTTCCCCGACGCGGCGGCCATCTTGGATGAGGCTCGAGCTAGGGCCTCCTTTATGGGCTTGCGTGGCGGCGCCACCTGGTGTTTATGACCCCCCTGACCATTATTGCAGGTGGCCGGGGGGTTATACTGATGATCGGGGCCGCTCGTGGAGCAGTGCGAGCCCGGATCGCGCAGCGGTGAGGCTGTCTTACCCGCGGCACGGAGGAGCCTTAGGGAGACATGTCCCGTACCGCCGGCCGCGCATGCGCACTCCCTTTTCTTTTTTTCTTATATTGTAATGTAATATTATTAAAAATTATCTTTCCTTTTCAAACTGCAGCTGCTGTAATTTTCTGTAGAATGCAATGCAATATGGCAACTTGGAGGCATTCTGTACACAGTTGGTGTACAACACTTCCCAGCATGGCCAGTTCCTGCTTGTGTGAAGAACTCTGCACTAAGATACAAGTCAGGTTTTAGGCATCCACTTCACCAAAATGTGAAAGTGGTAAAAATTCGTTTTGCAAAGAATACCCAGGCAAGTGCAAAAGCAAAAAAAAAACCATTTTTTTACTAGCACATGATTGAATGATGGAAGTCAGCAGAGCTTCCCCTCATTTACTAAGCTAAGTCTGTCACCTGGTGAGAAAAAAATCAAGACTTTTATTTACAGTTATTCACAATTCATACCCCACTTTTCTTTTCTTGGCTACTACAGGGAATAGAACATAATGTATCTCAAGATTCCAGCCATGTCAATACAGACAGGAGTATTTCGTCTTTTTTGTCTGAAGCCACAATATGCAGTACAATAACAGCTTCTACAGGTTTTTGTTCAGGACTAAAGAATACAGTGGATATAAAAAGTCTACACACCCCTGTTAAAATGTCAGGTTTCTGTGATGTAAAAAAATTAGATGAAGATAAATAATTTCAGAACTCTTTCCACCTTTTAATGTAACCTATAAACTGTACAACTCAATTGAACAACAAACTGAAATCTTTTAGGTGAAGGGAAGTAAAAATAGAAAACTAAAATAATATGGTTGCATAAGTGTGCACACCCTTAAACTAATACTTTGTTGAAGCACCTTTTGATTTTATTCCAGCACTCAGTGTTTTTGGGTATGAGTCTATCAGCATGGCACATCTTGACTTGACAATATTTGCCCACTCTGCCTTGCAAAAACACTTAAAATCTGTCAGATTGCAAGGGCATCTCCTGTGCCAAGCCTTCTTCAGATCACCCCACAGTTTTTCGATCGGATTCAGGTCTGGGATCTGACTGGGCCATTCCAAAACTTTCATCTTCTGGTGAAGCCATACCTTTATTGATTTGAATGTATGCTTTGGGTCGTTGTCATGCTGAAAGATGAAGTTGCTCTTCATGTTCAGCTTTCTAGCAGAAGCCTGAAGGTTTTGTGCCAATATTGACTGGTATTTGGAACTGTTCATAATTCCCTCCACCTTGACATAGGCCCCAGTTCCAGCTGAAGAAAAACAGCCCTAAAGCATGATGCTGCCACCACCATGCTTCACTGTGGGTATGATATTCTTTTGGTGATGTGCAATGTTGTTTTTGCGCCAAACATATCTTTTGATATTATGGCCAAAAAGTTCAACTTTGGTTTCATCAGACCAGAACACATTTTTCCACATGCTTTTTGAAGACTTCAGATGTGTTTTTGCAAAATTTAGCCAATTTGGATGTTTTTCTTCGTAAGAAAAGTCTTCCGTCTTGCCACGCTACCCCAGACATATTTATTTCAGGTTCTTATATAGCGCCGTCAATTTACGCAGCGCTTTACACATACAGTATATATTGTACATTCACACCAGTCCCTAACCCTCAAGGGGCGTACAATGTAAGGTCACTAATACACATTCATACATACACATACTAGGGCCAATTTAGACAGGAGCCAGTTTACCTACGAGCATGTCTTTGGAGTATGGGAGGAAACCGGAGTACCCGGAGGAAACCCACGCAGGCACAGGGAGAACATGCAAACTCCAGGCAGGTGGTGCCGTGGTTGGGATTTGAACCAACGACAATAGTACTGCCAGGTGGAAGTGCTAACCATTTAACCACTGTGCTACCCATATGAAGATGATGTCACATGTACCACACAATCAATACTTGCCATATATTCCTGCAGCTCCTTTAATGTTGCTGTAGGCCTCTTGCAGCCTCTCAGACCAGTTTTCTTCTCGTCTTTTCATCAATTTTGGAGGGACGTCCAGTTCTTGGTAATGTCACAGTTGCGCCATATTTTCTCCACTTGATTATGACTGTCTTCACTGTTCCATGGTATATCTAATGCCTTGGAAATTCTTTTGTACCCTTCTCCTGACTGATACCTTTTAACAATGAGATCCCTCTGATGCTTTGGAAGCTCTCTGTGGACAATGGCTTTTGCTGTAGGATGCGACTAAGAAAATGTCAGGAAAGACCTACTAGAACAGCTGAACTTTATTTGGGGTTAATCAGAGACAGTTTAAATGACGGCAGGTGTGTACTAAATCCTATTTAACATGATTTAGAATGTGATTGTTTAATCCTGAACACAGCTACATCCCCAGTTATAAGAGGGTGTGTACACTTATCCAACCACATTTATTTTACTTTTTTATGTATACTTCCCCCCTAAAAGATTTCAGTTTGTTTTTCAATTGAGTTGTACAGTTTATAGGTCACACTAAAGGTGGAAAACATTCTGAAATTATTTATTTTTGTCTCATTTTTTTACATCACAGAAATCTGACATTTTAACAGAGGCGTGTAGACTTTTTATATCCACTGTAACAGTCCTCTTTGTAAATTTCATTATATCATGTTTGCATTTACAGGCAGCAGGTGGTAGGCTAAGGGTTACCATGCACGTTACAATATGTCCATACAATATTTGCACAATTAACTTTATATTTATCAAAACTATGCAATAAAGAACCAACCAATTTTATCCAATTTGTTTCTAGTTAGACATACACTTGCATTACATGGTTGTGGGTAGATTTAAAGAAGATTGCACAATCCGATTGTAATATGTGTGTAGGGCTTAAGGTCCTTGTCATATGTTTATAAGGCTGTCCTTAACTGCTCAGCTGAAAAAAAAAGCCTTTTGTTGACAGAGCTCAATAGTTCAAGCTAGGATTTTAATCCACAGTTAAATGAGTCAGAGAAGTGACTCATACCCTCTCCCCCTCCTTCCTGTCTGATATGTTAATACAGGGCCATGTGGAATCCAATTAGATAGACAGTCTGAAAGAAAACAGTTCTACTGTGCTCTCTCTAGAAAACCCATAATGCTCTGTGACAGCAGTACCATATGACTACCTTGTAATAAATATTTAAAGAGATACTAAACACTGGTTAAAGCCCCGATCATCCTCTTCTCATGTCCCCCGCTGGCGATTCTGGCTCCTTCCCCCTAAGCAGTGCTCCCATAGCAAGCCACTTGTATGTGCTTGTCCCCGAGTCCCACTCTCTGCATCCATAACACACAGCAGAGTCAGACTTGGCCCTGGCCCCCACTCCCTCTTCACAGACTGTGGTTGAGAGCAGCAGGAGCCAATGGCTACTACTGCTGAGTCTAAGCAAATGAGGCAGAGACCCAAGAAAGCTGAGACTCCTGTGCACATCGCTGGAGCAAGATCAGGCTCAGGTGAGTATTAGGTGGGCTGGGAGGGCGCTTCACTCTGAAGGTTTTTTTACCTTCCTGCATACAATACATGAAGCTAAAAAACCTTAAGCCTTTAGCGTGACGATCATGGCGTCAGACCCCAGCCCTTCTCACCATACTCGTGACCGAAGGACTAGCCAGTCTAAAACCATGCTGCCACGCGCGTAACAATGCCACGCCCAGCTGCACCCTGCACAAAGATTTTCCAGCTAATGGACCACAACCTGTGTGCCGGCAGCCTGGGAGCGATTGTTACTGGGTCAGGTTAATTACGCAATTAACCCTTCACACTGCCACCACCTCCTTTTTGTATAGAGAAAGAGGAAACTCGGCAATATCAGCAATAACACTATGATGTTTGCTTAAGCGTCGGTATACCACTGTCACCGCAGGCAGCGATATACTGAAGTTTAAAACACACACACAGTAGCGCTCTCCAGAGGGTTCTTTAGTTTGCATTAAAGAGCTTTAGAAACAGTTCAACACTTTCAGAAAGTAAGATTTATTACTAAAAGGTCAAAAGGGTGCAATAAAAATAATTACAGAAAAAGATGTAGCCAATATATATATAAATATAAAGAGAACAATAGCACAGTAAAGAGATAACAGAAAGGAATTTAGATAGATAAGGTACTTGCCTTCAACCTGGGTTAAGCAGGTCAGGTTTCAGAGCAGGGCCTTCTCCCAGAGTTGGTTCCGATGTTACAAGGGAGAATCTTCAACTTAGCTCAACTCAGCTTAGCCTAACTTCAAGCATCACAGCCTTTATCTAGGAACTCAGCAGGGTGTCTCCCTGAAGCAGAGAACCAATCGCCTCATTTGGGCAGGTGTGGTAGGCAGAGACCCAAGCTATGACCAAAAATCCCTCCTAGCTTATATTATGGTTCATAACTTACCCTGGATACATATAACATCCTATCCACTAGTAGATTAATACGCAGAATCTTCGGCTGAACGTCTACATATGAAATATGAGATACCTGCTGGGATGGTTAAGGAGATATTATTTTCTGCTCTACTGTTGATCTCAGCTAGGGGATGTAATATATCAAATGATTTGTATTAAAGTGAGCCATCCGAATATGTGCTCCATGTTTGTGTAAGTCTTTCATAATCCAAGATATGTAATCATAGGGGAAAATGGATGTTTAAATGTGAGTCTGTTTTATGGCTTATCTGGAATGTCTTTGAACTCAGTGAAGGACTTGGTTTATGGTTTTACGATATCCCAGATTGCGAAGCTAACAGGCATCTAGGCACCAGCTCGGCTGGGGTTTTATAGCCATGGAGCTCTCCCACTCGGGCCTGTTGCCTTTTGAGCTCAACACTGTCACTCAACAGAGAGGGGGGGGGAGATGAGGAAAACTGATTTGGGAGTAGAAAATGATACAAGATGGAGGCCTTTGCCAAAATGGAGGTTCGCATCCATCTCTGTGTGCATGATTGCTACATTTAGAACCACTTTAATTGTCAAATATAGACTTTATATAAATATAAATATAATATCCTATACTTTTTCAGATATAGATATGTAGCTATCCTCCTCCTCTGCCTGTATGCCATCTCCAAGCTTAAAGCGGAGCTTCACCCCAGCATCCTTCTACTCCCC
Organism: Staurois parvus; assembly: GCF_062004578.1. NCBI lineage: Eukaryota > Metazoa > Chordata > Amphibia > Anura > Ranidae > Staurois > Staurois parvus. Next base: position 3,122,919 of record NW_028317922.1, read on the forward strand.
CCACCCCTTGTCTGCACTGTCATTTTTAACATGAGGGTCAATCAAAGGGTTAACTGTGTGCTGGGAGTGTTTTACTGGGGGGCCATGTCAGTGTGCTTCACTGCAAGCACACTGCTCTGGATGGCTGTGCTGTGCACAGCCATCCAGAGCAGTGTGTCCGAGCCGACAGGAGGACTGTTAGTAAACAAAGCAGCCCTCCTCCCTGTCGGAGATCCTTGGTAATTACCTGGCAGTGGCGGGCAATCACCGGCTGGGACCCAGTGATTGACAGCCGCGGCCGCGAATGGCAGCGTGGGATCCCTACCTGGAAATGCTAAATCACATATATATATGTGATTTTGCGCACCCCTACTGTCCTGCCCAGTGCCAGTAGTACAGTGTCAGTGCTTTTTTTTTTTTTAGCACTGATCACTGTTTTGGTGTCACTGGGGATGTAAGTGACACCAAGTCAGTTCCCCCCCAGTGTCAGAATGCCCGCCGCAGTCCTGCAGTCCCACAGTCCTGCTATAAGACTCTGATCGCCAGCATTACTAGTAAAAAAAAACAAACACTCAGTTATATATACCGTCATTTGTAAACACTATAACTTTCACATAAACCAATTCATTTACACGTATTGGGATTTTTTTTTTAGCAAAAACATGTAGCAGAATACATTTTGGCCTAAATTTATGACAAAATTTTATTTTTTTAAATTTTTTTACTGGATATGTTTAATAACAAAAAATAAAAAATATTTGTTTTTTTCTCAAAATTGTTAGTCATTTTGTTTTTATAGCGCAAAAAATAAAAAATGCACATGTGATCAAATACCACCAAAAGAAAGCTCAATTCATGGGGAAAAAATGACATCAATTTCATTTGGTTGCAGCGTTGCATGACCGTGCAGTTGTCAGTTAAAGTAACACAGTGCTGTAACACAAAAAATGGCCTGGTCAGGAAGGACGGTAAATCCTCAGGAGGGCAAGAGGTTAAAAATGTAGCAGGTACACATATATGCCACAGGGCTCTTCTTATTCTATTTGGGAACATAAGTTGTTAGCAGCTTTGAACAGCATCCTATAGTGATAAATATACATCCCCAAGTCCCTTGTCAAAGTCTCTGGCAGTCTGCAGCCAGATGAGGCTGAATGCTGTACTGACTAGTAACCAGATTTAGGTCTCTTTGCTTTCAGGGTCCAAGGTCCAGAACGCAGGCCTTCTGCATGCTGCTTTCACTTCCTCCCCTCTTCTGCTCCCACCTTTCCCCCTCCTCTCTCTTATATCCCTTCCCCAATCTCTTTCCTCTGCCCTCTTGCCAAAGACCAGTGCAGCCAACCATGCTGAACTACTCCCCAACAGCTGGGAAACCAGTAACTTTGCATATTGGTCCTAGGCAATAGGCTGCAAATCTCTACTATTATTAGAGCCATTAGTTTTGTTCTGATATGTTTTGTTATATGCACCCTGTGTGGGCTACAAAGCTATCATCATTTTCAAAATGAATACAAATATTGGAACCAAAAAATGTGTTCACTAATCACTGCATGTTATTTTTCTCCTAAGGTACAATTTTAAAAAGATGGAAGAAGAATTGGTTTGACCTTTGGTCAAGTGGATATTTGATATATTATAGTGACCAAGAGAGAGAAGACATGGAAGATAAAATTCTTATGCAGCTAGACTGTATGGACATTCGTGTGGGCACTTCCTGCAAAGGTACAGAATATTTTATGGTGGATTTTATGGTGGACTTAAAGTAAAACTATAGGCAACACTTTTTTTTTTCATTTTGGATAGAGTAAATAAGGGTTATAACCTCTCTCAGGATTTTTGTTTGCCATCTGTGTCTTATTGGGTAGATTTCCCTTTACTTCCTGTCCCATAACCTCAACAGGAAGTGAGGGAAAATCCCTGCAAATTAAGGGAATCCCTTGGAGACCCCAGGTCACCAGAACTAGTGTCCCCATTGGAATAATTCCCCTCTATTACTTTTTTAGAGACAACCCAAAATTTTGGATTTTTTTTTCCACTTTTAACCACTCGCCTACTGGGCACTTCACCCCTTTCCTGCCTAGGCCAATTTTCAGCTTTCAGTGCTGTCACACTTTTAATGACTATTGCGTGGTCATGCAACACTGTGCCCAAAGGAAATTTTTAGCATTTTTTGAGACATACAGAGCTTTCTTTTGGTGGTGTTTAATCACCACTGGGTTTTTATTTTTTGCTAAACAAATGAAAAAAGACCAAAAATGTAAAAAAAAAAAAATTTCTTAGTTTCTGTTATAAAATTTTGCAAACAGGTAATTTTTCTCCTTCACTGATGTGCATTGATGAAGCTGCACTGATGGGCACAGTTATGCAGCACTGATGGGCACTGAAAGGCTGCACTGATGGATACTGATGAGGCTGTGCTGATAGGCAGCACTGATGGACACTGATAGGGTGCATTGATGGGCACTGACAAGGAGGCACTGTTGAGGCTGCACCGATATGCGGCACTGATAGGCGACACTGAAGGTCACTGATAGACAGCATTGACTGGCGTCACTAATGAGCACTGACTAGCGGCACTGATGGGCATTGCCTGGCGGCACTGATGGACACTGCTGGGACTGCACTGATGGAAACTTCTGGGACTGCAGTGAGGACACTGTTGGGGCTGCACTGATGTCCCCTTGGGGCTGCACTGATGTCCCGCTGGGGCTGCACTGATGTCCTCTGATGTGTAAATACACTTGCCGTTTACCGTCTCTCCTCTCTCCTCACGCTGTGACAATGTGAGGAAAGCGCAGCCGATAACCGGCAACTGTATTTACATTGTGATCAGTTGTGTCATTGGACACAGCTGATCACATGGTAAAAGGGCACTGTGATTGGCCCTTTGCTATGTCATGTGATCAGCTGTGTCCAAAGGACACAGAGCTCGCCGGGAGGCGTGGTTCTGAAGGACATCATTTGATGCCATCCCAGAACTAAACGACCATGCTGTAATCATCATTCGGTTATAGCCCAGTCATCAAGTGGTTAAAGATAATGGTAAACAGGACAAATAGAGAGGGAGAATCTCCCTAACAGGGCCACAGACAGCGTCAAAAAGGAATAGGTGTTCTATCCCCCTTTCCCCTCTATCCAAAACTAGAAAAAATGTTTTGCTTTTAGATATACTTTAATTCAGACTCTCTAATCCTTGTGGTTGATTGTGTGGGCAGCCTGATAACAAGGAGCAACAGGAGCAATACTACACACTCAGATACACAGCATGTTTGCCAAGAAGTCTCTAGACCTGAAATTACACTCAAACATAATATCTCATTTACATTATTTTGGTTTATTGTCATTCATCTTTTTTTTTGCAACAGATATAAGTTTGCCAGAAGGAAAGTCGAAGGACTGCTGCTTACAGATTATCTGCCATGAAGGAAAGGTCATAAACCTCATTGCCGAAAGTACAGATGACTGCTCGTATGTATTCACACACTTTTAATGGACATAGAAATACCTTTACCTCCCATAAAAGTGTTTCAACCTGTTCCATAAATGCTCACTCTATACCTCACTATTATTTCTTGCGAAAGCATTTACTACTACAGTTATAATTTATACTGTGTGTGTGTATATATATATATATATATATATATATATATATATAGGCAAAAATATTGGCACCCCTGCATTTCTGTCAGACAACGCACCACTTCATCCAGAAAATTGTTGCAATTACAAATGTTTAGGCATTCTCATGTTTATTTCTTAGATTGTAAGCTCTAACGAGCAGGGCCCTCTAATTCCTGCTGTACCAAATTGCATTGTAACTGTAATGTTTGTCTTCATTTTGTAAAGCACTGTGCAAAATGTTGGTGCTATATAAATCCTGGACAATAATTATATATGTTTGACCCCGGGCCCTCGGGCAGTGCCTGAGTTTCCAAATGGTCAGTCTGCCCCTGGTGAGATTATACCTTATCTAACAAGGCTACTCAATACAATATACAGTAGGTACTCTCCAGTTTTTCATATCTCATGATTCCACACTCTAGTTATAAGATTTCCTATCAGCAGTCCCCTCCTCTCCCTCCCTGCTCCTTCAACAAGCCATCCTGACAAAAGTGTCTGTCACAATATAGGTGCTTTGCCAGCCCCAATTATTCATTTCTTCCTTAATCCCATACTTAATTCCTTGTGCCCAAATGAAGTATATCCTTAATTAATTCCTTACGTTCTTGTGCAAAATGTTCCCAACTTCAATCAATGCATTTCCCCCCTGTCATCCTGCCAAATGTTCCCAAATTCAGTCAATGTATTTCCTCCACTGTCATCCTGCTTTATGTTCCCAAATTCAATTAATGCCTTTCCTCCCCTGCAATAATGCATTCCAACCCAAACTTCGTTAACAATTTCCTCTCTGTCGTTTGTGTATTCTAGCCCAAACTTCCTTAGACAATTTCCTCTCTGTCGTTTGTGTATTCTAGCCCAAACTTCCTTAGACAATTTCCTCTCTGTCATTTGTGTATTCTAGCCCACACTTCGTTAACAATTTCCTCTCTGTCATTTGTGTATTATATCCCAAACTTCGTTAGCCACTTCCCCCCTTTCAGGATGACCGGCCCCCTGCTGTCTCTCATCCTGCCTCAGCTCCTTGAAGCCGAGCCTCATTGCCGAGCAGTGAGGCACGCCGGCCACGGCCTGCCCCTAGTTGCCAGGGTGACCGGGAAGCTTTCTACAGCGGCTTTAGAGGCCGGTGCTGGGCTCTCCCCGTTCATCCTCTTCTGCTGCGCAGCCATCGAGGGAGCCCAGCTGCGGCGGGACCCTCGTGGCTAAACTCTGCCTGAGACCCCAGCCAAGGGGGAGACTGCACGCTAGCTCTGCCTGAGACCCCAGCCAGAGGGGAGACTGCACGCCAGCCCTGCCTGAGACCCCAGCCAGAGGGGAGACCGCACGCTAGCCCTGCCTGAGCCCTCAGCCAAGGGGGAGACCGCACGCCAGCCCTGTCTGAGACCCCAGCCAAGGGAGAGACCACATGCATTCTCCAGACTTCGGCAGGTACCTGTGTCATACTATCTTGTCCCCTGGGAGACCGGGCACCCTGTTGGATCCGTGAGTACATGCTTCCCCTGTTTTGCCTGAACTGTTCTTGAACTGTTCCTCTGCCTCACTGTTGGATTACAAACTGTCTGCAGAGACCTTAACTTGCCCTTGGGGCTGGACTACAAGTGTTTTGGCCCTCTCCTTACTATTCCCCTACTGGTGAGGTCACCCTCCCTGCAATCTCTCCATTGAGTGACTGTCATTTTGTCTCAATAAAGCTTTGTGTGTTTGCCATCCGCTTTGTGTGTTCTGTCCTGCCTACCCTCCGTCGCAGTGTCCTTCTCTCTTCCCTGGAATTGCTAATTATTTATTTTTTTTATTTTGCATTATGGAAAATATTTTTTTTTTAGCGGCTGTGGAAATTGAGTACTCAACATAATGAAAATATCCTACCAAAAGGAGTATGCAAAAAGTATCAGAAGCTAGCACAGGATCCTGCTTGTCAGAAACAGTATAATCCCAAAATAGTAGTTTTCAGTATATCTGAGCTTCATTTTAAATCTGTCAGCCATTATAAACTTGGTAAACAGAGTAAACATATGCTGTTATTTATTTTTTATTTTTTTTATCTTATCAATAACAGTACCTTAATGTCAAAAAAGGCCACTATTATTAGAAAGAAAAATGATACATGATCTATGAATAGCCCGGGGCCGTGCCAAGAAGGCAGTATAGCCATGTCCCCAACCTTCCTTTTCCCTGCTGTCAAAAACAGTACAGTGTGCTCAATGACCCATCGCAGTCTGTTGGGATATATAAACTTATACTTTATAATATATTATAGTTCTCAGTCAGACAGATAGATGGGAAGTGCCCATATCCCTACATTTCACAGCTTGTTTTATGCAGTAAGAAGAGTTCAAAATAAAAACTGGCCAGTACGGCCAGATCAGAAAATGTAGTTTTATATCTCAACTACATTCCAGGAAATTGGATGAAATGTTGTTTGTTGAATATACTTGTAACATAATAGTTGACTTCACTGGTATGAATGATCTTTTTCAGAGCCTGGGAAACAGCTCTTCGGGATGCCAGAACAAAAACAGTATGTACTGCATACTCAGTATATATATATATATCCCTGCATTTTATTCAGGGTCAGTGTTAAGTTTTTGACTTTGACATCTGAATGTACAAATTAGTTGTAAAATAAACTAAATTTGAAACTTTGAACTGTATTCTTGCCTATTTTAGGAATTACTGGTAAAATAAATAATTTGACTCAACATGGTATTTCATCTTGAGATGGCAGCACTGATATAAACATGCTAACTTGTTTTAGTAATAGTTACAATTTTGTAGTTACTTTTTGTTTTCATCTATAGAATATCCTGCCTCCACCACTGATGTATGACCAAGGTATACTCGGTCCTGCTCCTCCCTATACTGAAATTGATGCTCCTCCTGTAAGTGTTCAAACATTTTTAACATATGCCAGTCGTTTTGTTCACTTTTAAAATGCTCCTAAGCAGGGGCGGAATGACCATTTGGAAACTCGGGCACTGCCCGAGGGCCCTGGGTCAGTAGGGGGCCCCATGAGATGCCCCTGGTACCTTTTTCATAGGCTTTTTTGGGTTTGGGCAAGGACACAGGGGCCCCATGATCCCCTATTGCCCGGGGGCCCCATGAGTTGTCAGTCCGCCCCTGCTCCTAAGCAATCTATCAAATTAGACAGAACTGCAACTACAAAGAAATTGTACAACGAATGACTAAGAAACTTAAGGATAGCCTTTTTTAGGTCAAGATTTATATTCATTCATATTCATTTTAGGTCTGTAACATTGCATGGCAAGGAAATTTCAATATACAAGACATAACATTAGGCAGGGAGTCCCTTCTGCAATGTTGAAGTGATAGTATAAATGTAGTGCTCAACCTTGGAGGGAACTGACTGCCTCCCAGCTTCCACTTGACACTCTTCAGTGAAGGAGACCAAAGATCCTTCAGGATAGAACTTCAGGATAGTGCACTCCAGCAACAATCCCTTATTAAATCTTCTTTACGTCTTCAGCTCACCAACTTCTGAAACCCAAACTGCAAAGCTTCACTCACACTAGCTGCCCCCCCAGGGGCAGTGGCCCCAGGAGATTTGGAACCCTCCTAGCAGAGAACAGAACACTCTGGAAAGGCCTCCCAAATATTTACCACCTTCCTCAGCCACTTTTTCGGTGCCCCCTCCCAGGGATCTAATAAATATTCATAACAGTGATTGACCCTCCCTGCTCTATTTTTTTCCAGCTCCCTTCAGAAACAGGAAGGAGCAACTAATCACTCAGCCTAGAAAACCCTGAGCAGACCAAAAAACAGATCCTTGCTCTACTGATCACAAGTGCAAAGCTTTTAATGCACCTGTGGGGAAAAAATTAATGGACATTTTTTCCTGCAAAAATATATGCATTTATTTAATTTTTCCTAAAAGATGAACTCAGCCTTTAGGCCCAAAGACGTAAAGTAATGGTTGCCAGTGTATTGCCTCATTTAAAATTTAAACGTAGTAAGAAGTTGAAATTTGCAGTAAAAAGAAAATAGCTAACCATAATATTCTCTCATTGTTAGCCTTATGGATATGATCAATATCCCGGTACTTATCCAGTTCAAGGATCGCAGGTTGTCTATACTAGAGATGGACAAGCTTATACTGCATATCCATATCCAGCACAAGGTGAGGATTTGTGCATTTTAACATGTATTAGTTATTTTAAATCCTAAAGTCAGAGCTGAATCAGAACTCCTGATCTTGTTCATTTTCATGAGTAGATGTCTTGGTAGCCTACATATTTCTCTGAATACCATTTTTTAAATATATTTTTGTCTGTAAAGAAGATGTGAAAGCCTCCACATATGAGTTCTTTGCAAACTGCATCCTTTTTGCTTGCTTTTTTTTCAGGATAGCTGATTCTATGGTCTGTCATTTGTTTACATAACTAGAAAATGATCATTCATAAAAATGTGAAAAAAGAAAATGAACTGAAAATTGGAGTTGTTGCACTTAGTGATCAATCAATTCTTGCTTGAGTTTCCATAATAAAAGATAAAATATGATTGTTTGCTGTCAGCACCTACTCCACACAACCAACTGTGATGAGAATTTGACAACTGTTTTATTTTCTTTTTAATTTGTTCAGGTCCTGGCACCACCAATCATATCATCATCCGAGAGAGATACTATGACAATGATGGGGACCTGGCCATGGGAATGCTGGCAGGAGCGGCTACAGGGATGGCACTTGGATCACTGTTCTGGGGATTTTAAATGCCATCTTAGTTTCAAAAGCAATTATTTATTAAATTAACAAAATATATTTTATGTAAATAGGTTTGTTTGTGTGTTGAACGACTAATGTATTAGGTCTGTAAAGGACAGTGCTAATTTGAGTTAGTTGGAAAAAAAATCACTAAAGAAATTACATTTTTCAATAAGATATGTTTATGTGACTTGATCAGCATTTATTGTAGATAGTGTACAATGCAGCAAACTATGAGGGAATAACTATTCATGTTTAGAGAACATGTTAAAACTTTAATAAGTTTTTAAAGTGTTGTTTAACTGTTAATACGGTTTTAACTGGAATAAGATAAAATGTAGCTGTAAATGTATTGTTCAAAGTCTTACTAAACTCAGGACCCTGCATTCACTATATCTGGTCTCGTAAAGCACAAAGAACATGAAAAGGCAATTATTGTAGTAAATATAAACTGCTAAATACCTTTTCTCATCAGCAGTATATAGCAGTCTTGTGACTTCAATCAGTGTCCAGCTGAGGACTAGTTTAAGCTTTTAGGAGGAGTTTTCATTCTGCTTTGGCTGTCCTATGAGGCTGCATGACCCCTTACCCTCTGCTGGACAGCCCTGATTGGCCCTGTGCTGATCACATGCACCCTCCCAAGAAAAAAAAACTGAGCATGTGCAGAATGACTCCTAGAGCGCTGTACTATCAGCAAATGGATTGGGGACAGTAGAAGAAGGGGCGGATCAGAGAAGACAGGAACAAACAGCCTTTTTACACAATGCAGATGATTAACCCCTTAGGTTCCACAGTGAGTATAACAAGAATGGTTTACTGCATATACAGACTGATTTTACTGTTGTGGGTTTAGTAACACTGTAAGTTTTAAAAAGCAGAATTTTTATTTGTACTAGGAGTAAATTTTGTTTTACGATATGTTGGCAAGAGATCTACCTTCTCATCAGGACAATCAGTACATGGGGCCATTAAGAGTATACTGTAAGTCAAGTTTAAACAAATTAATGAATTAATACAAATACATTAATGAAGAAAATTAAAAAACTAAAGAATATGTTAGATACTGTGTTTTATTAAAAGTGAAGAATAATAAATCTTTGCTCACTCCAAGCATCCAATTGTGTGCAAAGCAATGTAAAAAAACAAAAGCCTATGCCCATAATTGGCTTTATTTCAGTAAATCTTTTTCAAAGTTTTAAACCAAATGTACCAAATTTTTATATTAAATTTAAAAAAAAAATCTAAGTTCCACCTATATGATGAATACGAATGTGCCATGTCAGCAGACATATAACATACTACAGAACAACCCCTCCCCCTCCCTAAAGGGAGAACACTGCCTGGCATTTCAGTTCAAAGAGGGACTATGTTGTCATCTCACATCAGGAAGTTAGGAGCTTGTTGGATTTCTTGTAGATTAACAGGTATTTTTCTGTACTTATATAGGTAAAACATGGGAAAATGTGCATGCTTTACAGAAATGTACAGAGTGTTTTTTGCCCAGACATATTTTAACAAAGTTATTGTGATCAAAAAGACTTGGCAAAGAATTGTAAAAAAGGGGAAGATGCAAGAAGTAATTAAATCCATCTTAAATAAATATTGTAATAAAATGAAAGCCTAGCAAATATTTTATGTTCAAAATCTTACAAAAGTGTATGTGCATTATTATGGTGGTTATGTGGTTAGCACTTATGTCTAGCAGCACTAGAGTTGTTGGTTCAGCCATGGCACTACCTGCATGAAGTTGGCATGTTCTCCCTGTGCCTGTGTGGGTTTCCTCCCACACTCAAAGACATACTGGTTGGTTATTTGGCTCCTGTCTAAATTGGCCCTAGTATGTTTATGTATGAATGTGAATTAAGGATCTTAGATTAGAAGCTCCTTGAGGGCAGGGACTGACGTGAATGTACAATATATATGTAAAGTGCTGTATAAATTGACAGTGCCATAGAAGAACCTGTAATAAATAATATAATATGTTTATTTTATTATATGTCATTTAGGTGAAACTACACTCAAAAAGAAAAAAAATACTATGTTGTAGAGACAATTTAGAAATAGTAATTGTCCCTAAGAAGTTTGTTGAAAATCATACCTTTTGGCTGGATTTTTTGGTATGTGAGTGTTCCTAGGCACACTTGTTCCTACAGCCTCATAGCTGTATGCCTGCAGTGAGTGATCTAAGGCACTGTTGCCTATGACTGGTAATCTTAGGAGATTTAGGACATGATTTCTTGATGTCGCTACTGTGCTGCTCACTGTTGTTCTTGCTGGAGGCTCTGACATGTGGAAGCCCGGTTGTACCAAGATGCCCATCGCTACATACAGACAGAGAGCAGAACAAGGCAAGTTAGTAACATAGAAAAACATAGAAAAGTGTATAGTGTATTCGGTTTTTCTTAAACTGATTATAATCTGGATTTGGTCTGATAAATGGCTTCCCACTGTGTTCATTATGACAGGCACCCTATAAAGGGTAAAACTCCCTTAAAATTTACTGAGATCCAAGCTATGCCCTTCACCTCAGTTTTGACAGACCTGACTGGTATTTGTGCCACACACTACCATCAAATGTATCTTGGTTTACATGTTATAGGAAAATAGTGTATATTCTAATAGGTCTAGGGAAAACCTACCTGTCATAAATCTGAACAAAATCTATCATGGTAGGGCTAGGTCAGTGAAGCTGAGATCTCAGTTGGAAATCTTCTCACCAAGGATACTAAATCACCTATATTCCCAGTTTAATTAAACCTTGAAAAAGTCCACTGTGATGGACTGCCTTATTATATGTCTTATTTACTGGCCCCTTCCTTCCCTGAGTGAACACAGTGAGTGATTGGTACTGATCATTCAGTGTGGTCATTCATAACTGAAACATAGTAAACTGTGTTTACTTCCTCAGTAGGATCTAACTAATGAAGTCCAGCCCCCCGAACGCAACACATATAGGAGGGCGGAACCTCATTGATGAAGTCATTCCGTGGCCATCTTGTATTGCTGTTTGGTATGATCAGTACATGCTGTTACTGCCATTAGAGATTGTGAAATGATATTTAAGCACGTGTAGTGGTTTTTTATTTTTAAGTGTTTTTAACCCATTTCTTGTGCAATTAAAGGTATACATAGAACACTATTAGTCTCTTTTTGCTTTTTTTATACATAATCTTATTTATCTGAGCTTGTCCTCCAGAGATTTTAAAGGGATATTAAAACTAAAATGTATTTTATTGGAGTTTACCAATCATGAGATGTGGTGTCTGCATTAGTTTTATTTAAGGCTTTTTTGCCTCTGTTTCTGCCTGGTGATCTAGCCACTAACATACCTCATGTATTAGAGTGTCCCCATTCTGGAAGAATAAGCACAGGGGGCACCTTTGGACAGCAGCATTGTCAGTCTGGGGAGAGGGGAATGTTAGTTGTACTAGAAGATTTGAATACACTAATAAACTAAAGCCAACCTAATACTTTATAATCAGTTACAGCAGACAGTTTTTTCCTTTTGGAATAAAGGTTTTTCCATAAATAAATAAAAGCTGACCATTGTAAGCACCCCTGCCTGTGGTAAATGGTTTGTCTAATCCCTGTAAGCTGTTACATTTGCAGGAGAGCCTGTGCTTTTGAAAACAACAGACTTTTTAGCAGGATCACCAGGTGAAAATAGAAGAAAGAAAACCTAAAAAAGAAAATGAATGCAGCCATCACATATAGGAATTGGTATATATTGCTGTGCTGGCCCACAGCATCCACATGTACTGGCCCACAACACCCATTGACGCCGGGCCCTGTTGCGCCCACCAACGCCTAGCCCACTCCACCTCCAGACATCGGCCTATACCACCTCCAGATGTCGGCCTATACCACCTCCTGCCGCCGGGCCTTTAGCACCTCCTAACGCCGGGCCTTCATCACCCCCTGACGCTGGGCCTTCATCACCCCCTGACGCCGGGCCTTCATCACCTCCTGACGCCAGGCCTAAAGCACCTCCTGACGCCGGGCCTTCAGCACCTCCTGACGCCGGGCCTTTAGCACCTCCCGACGCCGGGCCTTTAGCACCTCCCGACGCCGGGCCCTCAGCACCTCCCGACGCCGGGCCCTCAGCACCTCCCGACGTCGAGCCTTCAGCACCTCCCGACGCCGGGCGTACAGCACCTCCAAACACCGCGTCCTACGGCTTGTTCAGTCGCCGAACCACTGTACTCACCGACGCCGTGCCACAGCACCGTTGGACGCCGGCCTACAGCACCCACAGACTGCAACTAGCCAGCTGCTGACCCAGCCGCCCACCATTCCCACTCTCTTCCTACAGATGGACACAGATGAACTCTGCCACGACATGACAGACTCTCCGCATCATCACGTCCTGATTGAAACCTCTCACTTCCCCTATCTGACCAGTACTCCGCTCACCCTAACATGCCACCTGCACTCCTCCTCCTTGTTTTCCTCTCCTCCATTCCCAAAATCGCCTCCCTCTACCCCCCTACTCCCCCAAAACAGCTCTACATTGCTCCTTCACTCCTTCCTTCTCACCACTACGGCTCTCACCACCTCCTCCTGATACTCCACTCTCCCGCCGACCCACACGCCACCACTAACAGATCCACACGCTTCTGCACATCCCGTTCCCTTGCCACCTTCCTCACCCTTCTCCTTCTAACCGCCGGGGACATCTCCCTGAACCCTGGCCCCCCACCTCCCCACTCCCCCTCTCAGCACCCCCCTGTCCCCGCCAGCCGCTGCAACCCCCTCAACCTTATACCCGTCCCCCTCCTCCCCTCATCCACCCCTCCTCTCTTGGTTGCACTCCTAAACGCCCGTTCGGTTTGCAACAAGCTCACCGCCATCCACTCCCTCAACCTCCTAGCGGTCACCAAAACCTGGATCCAAGCCACTGACTCCACCTCCCCTGCAGCACTCACCTATGGAGGCCTCGTCTGGACCCACTCACCCAGACGAGTGGCTACTTCCCAACTCCTCCTCCTAACCTCCTCTTTCGCGCTCATGCAGCACACACAGTCCTCCACCCACACCGATGGAAACACACTGGACCTCGTTTTCTCCCACCTCTGCACCCTCCACAACTTCACTAACACCCCCTTCCCCCTCTCTGACCACCACCTCCTCACATTTTCCATCTCCCCCTCCTCTAACTTCCTCCCCCCAAAGCGTCAATCCATCACCAGCCGTAACCTCCGCAACCTGAACCTGGCCCATCTCCACCCGGCAGCTGACCGTCTCTACAACAGTATCCTTCCACTGTCATGCCCTGACCTGGCCACTACTGCGTACAACGACTCACTGTCAGCTGCCCTTGACTCCCTGGCACCCCTAACCACGCATAACATCAGACCCCGACTGCTTCAACCCTGGCAGAACGACCATACAAAATGTCTCAAACGACGCAGTCGCGCGCTCGAATGATTATGGCTCAAAACCAGATCCCCTCATGCGTTCTCCCTTTACACATCCTTCGCTCCTCACCGGACCTCTTTCTCTCTAGCTCCCTGGTCTCCTCCTCCCACGCCCGACTCCAGGAGTTCTCCAGGACTTCCCTCATCCTCTGGAACTCCCTACCCCAATCCATCAGACTGTCACCTACCCTCCTCACCTTCAGGCGCACCCTGAAAACCCATCTCTTCAGGGAAGCCTACCCCACCCTCACCTAACAACTGATCTCCTCCACTCCTCCCACCACTCCATCCCCCACAGCCACTTCCTTCTGTACCACTATCCCCTCCCTCCTAGATTGTAAGCTCAAAAGAGCAGGGCCCTCGAACCCCTTGTGTATTGTATTGTTACTGTATTGTCTCATGTTCTGTCCCCCTCGCTATTGTACAGCTCTGAGCAAACCCTTTGGCGCTATATAAATACTGTATAATAATAATAATAATAATAATTGGTAAGCTGCAATATATTAAATGTTTCCTTTTGGGTTTAATACTCACATCACATTTATGTAGACTGCATGGATTGAATTTCACAATTTTTTTTTTTCGCCCAAGTCCCCAAACTTAGTTTTAAAAAAAAATATTAAAAGATAAAAGAAAATTAAAACACAGTGCAAAAATATTAAAAAAACTTAAACATTGTAAAAAAAATTATTAAAAACGTAAAAAATCTAAAAAAAAACCCTCAAGGGCTCATTCACATAGGTTCTCTGGCCCATACACTTTGAATGAGCTTTTGGTCATGCGGCTGGAGCCACCTGTTACTTTATGGGGATGTGGCGGCTCTATGAACACAGCCGTAGGTTCTAATTTGACAGGTGTGCAGGTGTGAGTGAGTGGCTTCAAGTGAACATGTCTTTGTCTGGCTCTGTACCCCTGCACCCACACACCTGTCAAATTAGAACCTGCAGCTGTGTTCATACAGATGGTGCTTCCCATAGCGTAACATAGGCTGCCTCCACACAATTCCAGCCACATTAAAATAGAAAAATCTTCGGGGGGGAGGGGTGCCCTGTCAGGTAGGCTGTATGGGGAGCTATGTCATGGTCCTGCCCACAGAATCTGGTCTGTGTCAGTGGGTCTCTGTATGGGTTAGCCTGCTGTTCACATTGCTGGTGGTTCTGAACTTGCAGAAAACACAGACAGGCAGGGGCCGGAAAACGTTCTGAAGATAAGAGACTGGCAGGATCACCAAATATTTCCACCTCATTGTCCTAAACAAAATTAACTGAAGGCTGATTTTATTAAAGACACTGTACATTTTCAAAATTGTTTGTTGTTTTAAATGGGTGTTGTGGTTGTAATTTGTAGTGTCATGGCCGATTGATTTGCCTGTGTCCATGTATTCATTCACCTAGCTTGACTCTATGCTCTATAGCAGTGGTCTCATCCATTGACACCAACAATGGAGAATAATTTCCCCCAATGACTCCAATGAAGGAGCACTGTTTGCTCCCACTAATGCTGGGACATTTGCTGCTCCCACTGTCCACAGCGTGGCCCCCATAAAGTCTGAAGAACAGTAAACTGGCCCTTTGTATAGAAAGTCTGGAGACTCCTGCTCTATAGCAACAGGCAACTTCTTGTTCCAGGTCACACAGTGTCCAGTCCAAACCTGGTCATTTCCTCTGTGTTGCATCACAAATGTAGGAGTACTAAGGTGATGAAACCATAATCTCTCTTTTAGTCCTTGTTGACATGGGTGTACATAAGCATGCACCCATGTGAGGGCCGTGTTTTTCCTGCACAGGATGCACAAGTGGTCTATGCATTTGTCTGCAAGCAGTCCCATTCATGTCAATTGGGACACATCTGTTGCATGGACACAGCCATTGCTCCTAATCTGCCATCTGGATGTGGTGCGTACAGTCCTCGAATGCAGAAAGTGTAAATTGGGGGACCTACAACCACATGGAAGTCAATTTGGGAGCAGTGGAACTGTCCATGCAGTTGCTGCATTTCAATTGATGCGATTGTGACCCCCCGGAACATGGCCCTACAACATACTTCCCAACTTTATTAGATGGGAATGAGGGACACCTATTAGGAAAAGTATGTAGGCATAGGACACACCCCCTTCCACATCCCCCTTAAAGGAGTACAAAAATGATTGGTTAAACCCACAAGTGCTTTTTTGCCACTACTATTTCTTTTTATTAGCTTTTGGAATTTACAAATGCAACAATTGGAATTGGATGAAAGGTTTGGCACTAGGAAACACTTTTTGATAGGTAAGTATTGCATTTTATATACAACTATACAGATCAGACCAAAATGAGGGACAGAATGAGGAGGAAAGAGGGACTAAATGAGGGTTCCAAATGAGGGACAGTCGCTCGAAATCAGGGACAGTTGGGAGCTATGCTACCAATGGTTATACACTTACGCCTATGGAAACTAGGCCTTAATTGCTCTGTTTGCTTGTGTCTGTGTCAGATCTAATTACTAGTTAACTCTCACCTGCAGAGCACTTGACTGAGATACCCTGGAATTGTGGATTATGTTGTTTCTTCACAGGAAATGTCAGTTCTCAGACTACAAACAGAGGTAATGCATTAATCTGTGCGGTGCCATGCTGAATGCCTCACCTTTAAACACAAACAGAAACTTCTGACGTGAAGATTTACACTGCTATAGGTTGTGTGTACTGGGCAACAGATAACACTATGAATCTACATGATCAATGCATATCTTATGCGAGTAAAAAATATGAGGTGAAGGCAGGAAGGTGTATAATCCCTTTAAAGAAAAGATGTACCTTGGAATGGTTTTAGGGAAACTTTTTGTTAGGTTTATATATACCTTAACTGTTGTGACAACACTGAATTACGCTAGTTAAATGTGGGGGTGGGGGACAAATAAAATTCTGTATTGAACAAGGTGTTGTGTATTGGCAATAAAAGCATATGCAAAATTAAATCCTGGGTGTACAAAGCCTGAAATCAGCAGTATTGGATTGCAGAGAGAACCAATAACCCTGATGGATATACCTGATGTGAATGTAGAAGGTAATATATCATCCTTTTATTTTAAATTGAGCTAGCACAGTTTAAAGCTTTGACAATGGAGAAACCTAGTTAGTGATAGCAGTATGCTCCTGTGGGGTGGCATATAAGAGCAAGTTAGGAATGAACACAATGAAAGCAGAGCTCTGACAGTCCTGGAAATATAAAGATGGGTGACTCAATGAATGCTTATACGGGTTTCCATTTATAGAAAGGGCGGCTGTAAAGGGTAATAAGGCTTGGTTACTCAGGCGTAAGGTGACATTAAGGTCTATTTTCTTTTTCATAAAACAAATAATAATCATATAACATAGCTGAATTTGTTGTTTTTTCTAAAAAAAAAAAAAAGCCTCCTTTGCATATACTTTTGGCCGCACTGACAAACTCCCAATTCTATATGTTCCCTCTGTGCTGCCAGGTCTTATGGACACTTATAGCCGTCCCGTGGTGTATTGTAACTGTATGTGTAGTGTTTAACGTGCCATACACATACACCGAATGTGAGAGGGACACAAAGAGAAAAAGTCTTCTCTTCAAAGTGCAGAATTTATACAGCTTGTCACAGCTTTCAGAAAGCAGGGGATGGAGAGCTGAAATTACATTCTGCAGAGCTCAGTGAGGAGAGCTGATTGGAGGGAAGGAACACACGCCTACCTTCACAGGAGCAGAGCTGCTGGAGGTCCCTCTCTTGCCACCATTTTTCTCTTGGTTTTAGGAAAACTTGTCAGAAGTGATTCATACTGATAGAAGAGGAACGAAGCAGAAGACAGAAATGACATTTAGTGCTCTGGATAGAAACAAGTACACACTATAGGTGGATATGCATTGTTCATATTTTACGTCTGAGGTTTACAACCACTTTAAAGGGTTATTGTGGACAGAATAGAGAGTGATTACAGCCCCAGCCAGGTTTTTATTGTCTGTGTTAGGGAGATTCACCCTCTCCATTTATCCTGATTACCAATATCGCCAAAAGTAAAAGTGAAAGAAAATACCAAATTTTGTGTTTTCACCAGAAAAGGATCAGAGGGAAAATTCTCCAATGGGGACACTAGTTTTGGTGACCCTGGTGACATCCAGGGATTCCCACACTTTTGAGTGATTTCCTCTAACTTCCTATTTTGGTGATCAGACAGGAAGTGAAGGGAAATCTCCCTTCACTGGAACACAGATGGTAAAAAAAAATACAGAAAACTAAGAGTGGTTTTAACCCTCCCACACTCTATTCACAAGGAAAAATGTGTATTTGAAAATAGTTGTAAACCTTTACATATACCCAGTGAAGTGACTGGCCTCAGGTGATACAAAGAGATTGAACAAATCCTTCTACATAAGTTGTACCTGTTTATCTACAGTATTCTCTTCTGTTCATCCACTCAAAGTCCAGAATTTATAAAGCGTGGCTAAGCTGTTAAAAAAAGGGGTCGGAGAAATGAATTTACACACTGCAGAGCTCAGAGAGCTGATTGGAGGGAAGGGACACCCCCCTTTTTTCACACAGTATACAGGAACAGAGCTGATGCTGTCAGTCATAGTCTGTGTGAAGCAGCAAAAAGTAATTACACTTAGCGTTCTGCATTCCAACAAGTACACACTATAGAGGGATATGCTTTGTTCATATTTCATGTCTGAAGTTTACAACCACTTTATTAGTTGGGTTAATTTTTAAGTTTGACATCTCTCCATATTCTATTAAAGATTTCATTAAGTTTGGTAATGTTATCCTTGGATTTCCTACATGGAACAACATGTCATCTGCATAAGCTGCCACCTTATGCTCAATTTCTCCTACCTGAATTCCTTTTATATATACATTATTCCTGATGGTAGCCAAAAGAGATTCCAAAGACAGTACATATAACAATGGAGACAAAGGGCATCCCTGTCTTGTTCCATTCTACATTAAAAAATTAAAAATAAAAATTAACCCAACTAAAACAACCACTTTATTGAATATCTAAATAATATGTGTCAGCGCTCAATGGTAGGACAAAGCTGTGTGCAATAGGTATAGATATAAAAAAAAACAACTTTAAATAATATATAAATAAAAAATGCAGCGTTCCAACAAAAACAAAAGTAATCCTCGTGTGGTGCATGGGAGGGGTGCCATGCGCAGACACAATGTCACTCCCCATTGGCTGGCAGTCGAAGCTCCAGAAGTCTTAGGTTACGCAAGAGGTGAGTGTGGCAGGGTTGCTTCTGCACAGCAGCCTTAACTAGTACGGCTCAAGAGTATTTTTGTTAAATTTTTCACATCCATGGAAAAATCTCAGTTTTTGGCAATAAAATGACTTAAATCCCCAGAACATTATATATTTTCTGAAAGAAAAGGCCTTGTAGAATAAAAAGGTGATATTTGCACTGTCTTATGTCACTTGTCACTTATGATATTTGCGTAGCTGTTTATTAAACACATATTTTCTGGAAAAAATATAATAAAATACATTTTAGTGCAAAAACGCACAATAGAATACCCATTTTTGGTTAAAATATAAAAGATGAGGCTTCATCAAGTAAAGAGATACCAAACATTCCATGTCTTAAAATTGAGTGTGCCCACGATATTGCCAGAAACTACGATGCCCAAAAATCACCATAAGTGACGCTTTAAAAGCCTTTACAGTTCATTATTTTAGAGTTAACTAGGAGCTCTTGTGCTAGAATTATTGTTCTCACTCTGACATTTGCAGCAGTATGTCTCAAATGTGGTGCGACTGCAGTTTACATACACTTGCACACCCTAGGCTTGAGTTTGTGCAGGTGTGCGGGGCAATGGGGGTTACGGCAAAAAAAAAATGTTTATTATATTTTATTATAATTTTAATTTTTAAAACTTTTTTTTAATGTATTTTTTCTTGATTTCTATCATAAGGTGTTAATAAACCCCCTGCATTGGACAGGTAACAGATACTTTTTCTAATAGACCCCAATGTCTCCTCTGCCCTTCACACCATCTAACCAAGCACATATCATCTTGGTTAGATGTGTCCCCTGGCTGTACTGGCCAGGAAAGGGTGTATCTGAAACTGGAATTGATATTACGTCCGGTCTCACTGTTTGCATGTGAGATTGAGACATGGATTTTCCTCGGTCTTACAGTGCTCTCCCTCCCCTAGCTGGAGGATGCGTTCCCAGGCTCTGGTAAAATCCAGAGCCTGGGAACGCAAAGGAGGGAACCAAAGGAGGAGGGGGGGTGCCAGCAGAAGGGAGGGGGGCACCGCGCTGCCAGTCCTGTGAATGTAATCGCCAGGTATAGAGTTGCCGCATCCTTTCGCTTTCAAGCTGGCAGCCTTAGGCAAACACCTAGTTTGCCTAATTAGAAATCCATCTCTGTATTGCTCCTTCTAGGAACTTGGTGCTCCATTCACTCTATATACAGTATGGTCTGCCCAGTCATTTCGCTCTCCATTAATGGATCTCAAGAATCCATAAAATATGGCCCACACATATAGATTGAACCACCAGCAACAAAAAAATACTTATAGTGCAGTATTTATTAGTGACTCAGATCCAATATATCATGATAAAAACAATATAAAAAACACTTGAAAATATCCACTGCTGTTAGCACTTACATCGATAGTCACCAGTCTAATAAAGAGTGGCAGCGGTACCTCTGGCATATCAATTCGCTCTACAGCTGTTTCACATGACTTCAGATGCATATGATGTATTGCAATCATCATTATGTAGTCCATATCAAGAATCCAGAATGTAATTTCCAGTGCCAGTCGGAGTGTGTAATGTCACTTCTGGTTATAGTGCCATTTTGTCTTAGTCCATAACGTCATTTTTGGTCCAGCACCATTACATTGAAGACTAGAAACCGGACTCAGACTTAAAAACGGCCACCATTTTCTCAGAAACTATTATTAATGGGGAATACATATATATTATAATATCCATCAGAAATTAATACTAAAAGAAAAAGAGAATAATCTCTATGCATATACTAGAATCTATAATAATACTAAGAAAGGATTAAAAAATTAATAATAAAAGAAAATAAATAAACTAAACGCCATATTAGTGGAGTTCAAAAAAGGAGAATGAACACCTAAAATTGTATATGAATTATAATGTTTATGGGAATTGAATGGGCCATATATCACCAAATATAAATTCATAAATAGAGATGAGCGAAGAAATGAAAAATTCGATTCGGCTGATTCGGCGAATTCCAGTGTGAAATTCGATTCGATGCGAATTTCTCCGCTACGAAGATGACTTATTTAAAGGGTTTCTAGGCTTCAGAGAGCCTTTAAATTAGTGCAGAACACTGTACCTTTAATTTAAATGCCCTTGGAGATGAGGAAGGAGAAGGAGAAGGAGAAGGATGAGAAGAAGGAGAAGGAGAAGGATGAGAAGAAGGAGAAGGAGAAGGGTGAGAAGAAGGAGAAGGATGAGAAGAAGGAGAAGGATGAGAAGAAGGAGAAGGAGAAGGATGAGAAGAAGGAGAAGGAGAAGGATGAGAAGAAGGAGAAGGAGAAGGATGAGAAGAAGGAGAAGGATGAGAAGAAGGAGAAGGATGAGAAGAAGGAGAATGATGAGAAGAAGGAGAAGGATGATAAGAAGAAGGCTGAGAATAAGGAGAAGGATGAGAAGAAGGAGAAGGAGAAGGATGAGAAGAAGGAGAAGGATGAGAAGAAGGAGAAGGAGAAGGATGAGAAGAAAGAGAAGGATGAGAAGGAGAAGGATGAGAAGAAGAAGGATGAGAAGAAGAAGGATGAGAAGAAGGAAAAGGATGAGAAGAAGAAGGATGAGAAGAAGGAGAAGGATGAGAAGAAGGAGAATGATGAGAAGAAGGAGAAGGATGATAAGAAGGACAAGGAAGAGAAGAAGGAGAAGGAGAAGGATGAGAAGAAGGAGAAGGATGAGAAGAAGGAGAAGGATGAGAAGAAGGAGAAGGATGAGAAGAAGGAGAAGGATGAGAAGAAGGAGAAGGATGAGAAGAAGGAGAAGGATGAGAAGAAGAAGGATGAGAAGAAGGATGAGAAGAAGGAGGAGAAGGATGAGAAGAAGAAGGATGAGAAGAAGGAGAAGGATGAGAAGAAGGAGAAGGAAGAGAAGAAGGAGAAGGAGAAGGATGAGAAGGAGAAGGATGAGAAGAAGGAGAAGGATGAGAAGAAGGAGAAGGAGAAGGATGAGAAGAAGGAGAAGGATGAGAAGAAGAAGGATGAGAAGAAGGATGAGAAGGATGAGAAGAAGGAGAAGGATGAGAAGAAGGAGAATGATGAGAAGAAGGAGAAGAAGGAGAAGGATGAGAAGAAGGAGAAGGATGAGAAGAAGGAGAAGGATGAGAAGAAGGAGAAGGATGAGAAGAAGGAGAAGGAGAAGGATGAGAAGAAAAAGGATGAGGAGAAGGAGAAGGATGAGAAGAAGGAGAAGGAGAAGGATGAGAAGAAGGAGAAGGATGAGAAGAAGGAGAAGGATGAGAAGAAGGAGAAGGAGAAGGATGAGAAGAAGGAGAAGGAGAAGGATGAGAAGAAGGAGAAGGAGAAGGATGAGAAGAAGGAGAAGGATGAGAAGAAGGAGAAGGATGAGAAGGAGAAGGATGAGAAGGAGAAGGATGAGAAGAAGAAGGCTGAGAATAAGGAGAAGGATGAGAAGAAGGAGAAGGATGAGAAGAAGGAGAAGGATGAGAAGAAGGAGAAGGAGAAGGATGAGAAGAAAGAGAAGGATGAGAAGGAGAAGGATGAGAAGAAGAAGGATGAGAAGAAGAAGGATGAGAAGAAGGAAAAGGATGAGAAGAAGAAGGATGAGAAGAAGAAGAAGGATGAGAAGAAGGAGAATGATGAGAAGAAGGAGAAGGATGATAAGAAGGAGAAGGAAGAGAAGAAGGAGAAGGAGAAGGATGAGAAGAAGGAGAAGGATGAGAAGAAGGAGAAGGATGAGAAGAAGGAGAAGGATGAGAAGAAGGAGAAGGATGAGAAGAAGGAGAAGGAGAAGGATGAGAAGAAAAAGGATGAGGAGAAGGAGAAGGATGAGAAGAAGGAGAAGGAGAAGGATGAGAAGAAGGAGAAGGATGAGAAGAAGGAGAAGGATGAGAAGAAGGAGAAGGATGAGAAGAAGGAGAAGGAGAAGGATGAGAAGAAGGAGAAGGAGAAGGATGAGAAGAAGGAGAAGGAGAAGGATGAGAAGAAGGAGAAGGATGAGAAGAAGGAGAAGGATGAGAAGGAGAAGGATGAGAAGGAGAAGGATGAGAAGAAGAAGGCTGAGAATAAGGAGAAGGATGAGAAGAAGGAGAAGGAGAAGGATGAGAAGAAGGAGAAGGATGAGAAGAAGGAGAAGGAGAAGGATGAGAAGAAAGAGAAGGATGAGAAGGAGAAGGATGAGAAGAAGAAGGATGAGAAGAAGAAGGATGAGAAGAAGGAAAAGGATGAGAAGAAGAAGGATGAGAAGAAGGAGAAGGATGAGAAGAAGGAGAATGATGAGAAGAAGGAGAAGGATGATAAGAAGGAGAAGGAAGAGAAGAAGGAGAAGGAGAAGGATGAGAAGAAGGAGAAGGATGAGAAGAAGGAGAAGGATGAGAAGAAGGAGAAGGATGAGAAGAAGGAGAAGGATGAGAAGAAGGAGAAGGAGAAGGATGAGAAGAAGGAGAAGGATGAGAAGAAGAAGGATGAGAAGAAGGATGAGAAGAAGGAGGAGAAGGATGAGAAGAAGAAGGATGAGAAGAAGGAGAAGGATGAGAAGAAGGAGAAGGAAGAGAAGAAGGAGAAGGAGAAGGATGAGAAGGAGAAGGATGAGAAGAAGGAGAAGGATGAGAAGAAGGAGAAGGATGAGAAGAAGGAGAAGGAGAAGGATGAGAAGAAGGAGAAGGATGAGAAGAAGAAGGATGAGAAGAAGGATGAGAAGGATGAGAAGAAGGAGAAGGATGAGAAGAAGGAGAATGATGAGAAGAAGGAGAAGAAGGAGAAGGATGAGAAGAAGGAGAAGGATGAGAAGAAGGAGAAGGATGAGAAGAAGGAGAAGGATGAGAAGAAGGAGAAGGAGAAGGATGAGAAGAAAAAAGGATGAGGAGAAGGAGAAGGATGAGAAGAAGGAGAAGGATGAGAAGGAGAAGGAGAAGGATGAGAAGAAGGAGAAGGAGAAGGATGAGAAGAAGGAGAAGGATGAGAAGAAGGAGAAGGATGAGAAGGAGAAGGAGAAGGATGAGAAGGAGAAGGATGAGAAGAAGGAGAAGGAGAAGGATGAGAAGAAGGAGAAGGAGAAGGATGAGAAGAAGGAGAAGGATGAGAAGAAGGATGAGCAGAAGGAGAAGGATGAGAAGAAGGAGAAGGATGAGAAGAAGGAGAAGGATGAGAAGAAGGATGAGAAGAAGGATGAGAAGAAGGAGAAGGATGAGAAGAAGGACAGTTCTGTGACAGTTTCTGTCTATTTCTGACAGTTCTGGGACATTCACTCCATACAGCGGTTTCAACCGCTGTATGGAGGGAATGTCATAGAACTGTCAGAAATAGACTATTAATGACAGTTCTGGGACTGTCCTTCCATGCAGCGGTTGAAACATTGTATGTATTTGTTTCCATAAATGGATCCATTTATGGAAACAAATACATACAATGTTTCAACCGCTGCATGGAAGGACAGTCCCAGAACTGTCATTAATAGTCTATTTCTGACAGTTCCATGACATTCCCTCCATACAGCGGTTAAAACAGCTGTATGCAGTGAATGTCCCAGAACTGTCATAAATAGTCTATTTCTGATAGATCTGGGACATTCACTCCATACAGCTGTTTTAACCGCTGTATGGAGGGAATGTCATGGAACTGTCAGAAATAGACTATTAATGACAGTTCTGGGACTGTCCTTCCATGCAGCGGTTGAAACATTGTATGTATTTGTTTCCATAAATGGATCCATTTATGGAAACAAATACATACAATGTTTCAACCGCTGCATGGAAGGACAGTCCCAGAACTGTCATTAATAGTCTATTTCTGACAGTTCCATGACATTCCCTCCATACAGCGGTTAAAACAGCTGTATGCAGTGAATGTCCCAGAACTGTCATAAATAGTCTATTTCTGATAGATCTGGGACATTCACTCCATACAGCTGTTTTAACCGCTGTATGGAGGGAATGTCATGGAACTGTCAGAAATAGACTATTAATGACAGTTCTGGGACTGTCCTTCCATGCAGCGGTTGAAACATTGTATGTATTTGTTTCCATAAATGGATCCATTTATGGAAACAAATACATACAATGTTTCAACCGCTGCATTGAAGGACAGTCCCAGAACTGTCATTAATAGTCTATTTCTGACAGTTCCATGACATTCCCTCCATACAGCGGTTAAAACAGCTGTATGCAGTGAATGTCCCAGAACTGTCATAAATAGTCTATTTCTGACAGTTCTGGGACATTCACTCCATACAGCGGTTTCCGGCAAAAAGTGTATGTGCAGAGTTCCTCTATTCTGCAGATACACTTAGAGGAGCTCTGCAGATACACTTAGAGGAGCTCTGCACATACACTTTTTTCCGGTTTGGAATTATTCTTATTTTCATCCTACTTCTTCTTCTTCTTCTTCATCCTCATCCTCATCCTCTTCTTCTTCTGAGGATGAGGATGAAGAAGAAGAAGAAGAAGAAGAAGAAGTAGGATGAAAATAAGATTAATTCCAAGCCGGCAAAAAGTGTATGTGCAGAGCTCCTCTAAGTGTATCTGCAGAGCTCCTCTAAGTGTATCTGCAGAATAGAGGAACTCTGCACATACACTTTTTGCCGGCTTGGAATTATTCTTCTTTTCATCCTACTTCTTCTTCTTCTTCTTCTTCATCCTCAGAAGAAGAGGATGAGGATGAGGATGAGGATGAGGAAGAAGAAGAAGAATGAAAAGAAGAATAATTCCAAGCCGGCAAAAAGTGTATGTGCAGAGTTCCTCTATTTCTGACAGTTCTCTCACAGCTTCTTCACATGTACAGCGGTTGAAATATCTGTATCCTAAATGGAAACTAATAGATACAAATTGTATCTATTAGTTTCCATTTAGGATACAGATGTTTCAACCGCTGTACATGTGAAGAAGCTGTGAGAGAACTGTCAGAAATAGAGGAACTCTGCACATACACTTTTTGCCGGCTTGGAATTATTCTTCTTTTCATCCTACTTCTTCTTCTTCTTCTTCTTCTTCTTCTTCTTCTTCATCCTCATCCTCATCCTCTTCTTCTGAGGATGAAGAAGAAGAAGAAGTAGGATGAAAAGAAGAATAATTCCAAGCCGGCAAAAAGTGTATGTGCAGAGTTCCTCTATTTCTGACAGTTCTCTCACAACTTCTTCACATGTACAGTGGTTGAAACATCTGTATCCTAAATGTAAACTAATAGATACAATGTTTCAACCGCTAAACATGTGTTCCTTCTGTCAGAGAACTGTCAGAAATAGCGGAGCTCACTGCAGGGACACTTTTGCCGGCTGATCGGGAAATGTTCGATTCGCGCACCCGAAGTAGGCAAAATTTCGGTTTCGACACGAATCGAATATTTCCTGAAATTCGACTCGAATTCCGGTTCGCCTAGTTCGATTCGCTCATCTCTATTCATAAACATCAA
Source organism: Staurois parvus (assembly GCF_062004578.1). Lineage (NCBI taxonomy): Eukaryota > Metazoa > Chordata > Amphibia > Anura > Ranidae > Staurois > Staurois parvus. The sequence continues at coordinate 3,149,252 of NW_028317922.1, forward strand.
TAACCAAAACATTAGTTCACAAAATAAATTGGAGAGAGAAAACTGAGTATATAGTATGGGTATATAAATTGAATAAATAGGTAATCACAAATAAACCAAAAAGATAAATAAAACTGGATATTAATTGGTGTCAATAAAACAATTGACATCCCAGTCAACCTTCAGACGTAAGGGAGAGAAATATTTCAATTCATAAAACCATTTCATTTCTAGCCTAGATACTTCCCTAGTATGATGACAACCTCTCCAGTGTGGTTGTGATTTGTCAATCCCCACAAATTTGAGATAGTGACATGCTTGGAAATGAGCCGATAGGCTATGGTTTTTAAAGCCTTTCCTAATGCTATAAAAATGTTCCCTTAACCGGTCTCCTAATCTCCTTGTGGTTCTCCCTACATATTGTTTTCTGCAGGGACATTCCAGCAAATGCACTATGTGTTTAGATTCACAGGAGATGAACGTGTTAATTTGATACTCTTTACCAGTGATAACTGAAGAAAAATAGGTTATTTTCAATTTCCTATTTCCATCCACTGTACATATTACAAGTTTATTACAGGGATAGAACCCTTTTAGTTCTGTAAAAAATGGACCTTCTAAGGAGGATTTATAATATTAGGGGCTAAAAAATCTCTTAGATTTTAAGCCCTTCTAAATAATATTTCTGGTTTGTCTGGTAGAGCTTTGTTAATAACAGGGTCCAATTTCAATATAATATTTTTTATTTGAGAATGTTGTATAGAAAAATTAGTAATTAGAGCACAAAACAATTTTCTTTCTTACTATTAGGGGCTATTAATGGTTACCTATAATAGTGGTTACTTCTTTTATAGTTTGATCCAGAGTATTTTCACAGTAACCTTTTTCTATAAATGTTTTTTTCAACACCAGAGATTGTTGAACAAAGTCATTATAATCTCTGCAGTTGCATCTCATCCTTAAAAATTGTCTCTAAGGAACATTTTTTAGCCATAAAGGGTGGTGGCAGCTGTCAAGGGGGATGTAACTATTTCTGTCAGAGGATATAAAGAAGGACTTGGTGTAAATGTCTCCATTCATTATCTATAAATTAAGATCCAAAAAATTCAGTTCTTTTACTATACAGTATGTGAATGATAGGTTATTGTTTTAATCATTATTATTCAAATAGGACATTCGATTATTTAACCACTTCAAGTCAGGACACTTTCACCCTCTTCCAGTCCAGGCCAATTTTCAGCTTTCATTGCTATCACACTTTGAATGACAATAGCATGGTCATCCAACATTGTACCCATATGCATTTTTTTAGAATTTTTTTGAGACAGATAAAAGTTTATTTTGGTGGTATTTATTCACCACTGGGATTTTTATTTTTTTGCTATATAAATGAAAAAGTCCAAAAATTTTGCAAATAAATAATCTTTCTTCATAAATCTTGGCCAAAATGTATTCATCTATCTTTTTAGTAAAAAAAAAAAAAATTTGTTTATAACCAAAAATTATAATTTTTAAAAAAAAAATTATTTTTTTTTATTTTATTAGTTATGTTTTTTTTTAAACATGTTGTCACCCTAGCAGTACAGTGTCACCATAGTGACACTGTACTTCTTGTGGGAGGTGATGAAGATTTATTTTTCTCTTTTTACACTGATTACATTTACACCCATAAAGGCTGTAAAATAAATAATTTCTCCTTTCTGGCTGCATTTCTGTAGCCATTGAGAAATACTGTGCAAGCTGTGATTGGTCACAGATTGTCACATGGTACAAGGCTGTTGTGAATAGCCTTGTACCATGTGACCTCTGTGATCATTCAGAGATTTCACAAGTAGTAAGCAATGATTTCAGGAAGTGGCATCTTGTTTACTACTATTCATGTGATCACTGATTGGCCAATCAGTGATCACATGAATCAGGACCTCACACAGAGGTCCCATACAGCGATCTGTGTTCTGCTGTGTCCTCCAGACACAGTGGGCACCAATTGCGGTGCCGTGCACTCCCAGGAAGCGTGCACAGGCAATTAATGCGGGGTGACGTTTAGAAATGTCAACCCACTTTGGCAGCGCTCCCGTCTGGATGTTTATCTACATGGGCCAGACAGGAAGTGGTTAAGGAAGTTTAATCACCTCTCCATAACAGTAAAATATCATTCATATAACGTTTATAAAGGAGTAAATTATTTCATTGTTTATCATATATAGACTCTAATTCCCATCTGGACATATAAAGGTTTGCCAAACGTGGGGCAAATTTTGCCCCCATGGCAACTCCCTTTTGATGTAAATAAAAAGAGCCATTAAACCAACAAAAATTGTGTGACATAGCAAAATCCAACAAAGATAAAATAGTCATTTTGTGCCAGATAGTATATCACTAGCTTGTAGATAAAATTGGATAGCTCTCCTTCCATCAGTGTGATTGATGTTGGTATGGAGAGAAGCCACATCAGCTGTAACCAAAAATGTTTGATCATCAATCTGGATATCTTTTAAACCCTTAGTTTCTTTTAGATATGCACAAGTTTTTACCACCAGTGTCTGCAAAAACAAATCTATATATTTTCCTATTCTATATGTTAAAGACCCTATTCCACTAATGATTGATCTGCCTGATGGGTTTATAGGGTCCTTGTGGTCTCTGGGGAGAAAATAGATAATGAGAATTCTAGGAGCTATAGGTATTAAGTATTCACATTCTTTTTTTATTAGGAACCCCCTTCTTGTATCCACTTTTAACAATCTGTTTAAGAACTTATTTTATATTCTATAATTGGATCTCTATTAAGTAGAGAATATGTAGTACTGTCATTCAAATTATTATACATTTTATTCACATAAATGATTTTATCCATAAGAACTATTCCTCCCCCCTTATCTGCAGGTCTAAATATTAAATATCGCCTCTCAAGTAACTTTTTCATGCCCATATGGCTGTCCTTGCCATCTCTAACTCTTTTGATGTTGAACTTTTCCAAGTTTTGAATTACCAAGTCTTTAACCACACCAATAAGAAAATTACCACTATTAGGTGATTTAAACAATGAAGCATTTTTCAAAGTGGTATGTTGATATATAGAATGTATATTATTATGCACAATTGGGTTCTGCATAAATTTTTTTTTATACTAATCTGTCTAATGAACCTCTGTATGTCCAAAAAGTTTGACTCTTATTTAATTTTGATTTTGGAGCAAACTTTAAACCCTTGTTCAATATAATTTCCTCTTCAGGACTCAATGATATCGGGCTAAGGATAAAAATACCTAATTAACTTTTTACATTCGTTTTTTTTTGGTTTCTATTAACTCTTCTTCCTCTTTTGGATCTATGCTTCCTTTTCTGTTGTAAGTTGCCCCTAAAAGAACAGCCAGAATCGTATTGATTTGATGGTCGATAAGAAGTGAATGCTTGAGAATTATACATCTTATTAGAAGATGATCCTCTCTCCTCTTCATACTTATACTGTTCTCTATCATCCCATCCAATTTTCTTGAGACCTGCACTTTCTGACGGATCAAAATTAGACCATTGAGATGATAATTATATTCCCCTCTCTGGGGTCCTTTATAGCAACCCTGGTGATTGTTCTTAAATCTACCTCTAGGGGGTCCTTTGGAGTATTGGTAATAATTGGTATAACCACCTCTAGGTGGTCCTCTAATGTTGCTCTGATGGTGCCAATACATACATCATATGCACATGCTCCTGAAGACTTGGGGTCACGTGAAACAGTTGTACAGCGGATTGATATGCCAGAGGTACCGGCCACCACTCTTTATTAGACTGGTGCCTAACAATGTAAGTGCTATCAGCGGTGGATGTTTTTAAGTGTTTTTTATATTGTTTTTATCATGATACATTGGATCTGAGTCACCAATAAATACTGCACTATAAGTTTTTTCTTTGTTGCTGGAGATCTGGATGTGTGGGCCACACTTTATGGATTCAAGAGATTTATTAATGGAGAGAGAAATGACTGGGCAGACCATAGCGGTTATGGAGTGAATGGAGCACCAAGTTCCTAGAAGGAGCAATACTACAGTATTGAATGCATTTGGCTGTTCTATTTATATAGACAGCAATACAGTTTGGTGAATGTGTATTACTACCTAAGGTGGAGGGTCGGCACTGTGGATGATACTGTCTGGTGAAAGACTGGCTACAAGTTGTCTTCGGGATCACTTTATTATTGGACATTTTATATTATAGTCACTGTTGTTTAAGGACACTATTATAATTTGCATGGGTGTAATTACTTTTGTTTTTTGTTGGAATGCTGCATTTTTTTACTTGTATTGTTTTTTCTATATACATTTTTATGCAGTTTTTTATTAATGATTCCAGTTCACACTGGGAATCGCAATGAAATGCACTGTGTATACCTTTGTGATTCACATGCAGTTCTGTGTGGTGCAATTTCAGCCCATTCATTTTGAATGGGCTGCAATCAGACCCCACCAAAAGTAGGGCATGCCCTACTTTTGGAAACTTACTGCAACCGCATTGCTTGGTACTCCTGGACCATGCAATCTGGTGTGGGCAGAAGCACTGTGTTTGTGACCTGCGTTTGGGGTCTCATTAACTTAATATTAATGTCCAATGCAGATCGCAACTGCAATGTGTTTTGAACACGGTGCAGGAAGCTCACACAAAACGCATGTTTCCGATGCTGCATTCAGTTGTGAACTGCCCTTAGACATATTAAAGCAGAGTTCCAGCCATTTTTGTGTTTATTAAAAGTCAGCAGCTACAAAAACTGTAGCTGCTGACTTTTAATAAACACACACTCACCTGTCCCAGGGTCCAGCGATGTGCTCACCCACGCCATCTCTTCTCTCCTCCACGGTGTTGGCATCTCACCTGTGGGCACCAGGCTGCAACAGCTTGTGGCTTCACAGCCTGGTGCCCACTGCACATGTGCGAGTTGCACTGTGCCTCCTGATTGGTCCGGCAGTCTTCTGGGACCCGTGAAAGTTTAAAGGGGCTGCAGGAGGAAGGAGGGGGCCAAATTTCTAGCTCACTTCACCCCTCCGAACTGGGCAGGAAATGGGAGCAGGTACCTGTCAAAACCACTCCCCCCCCAAAAAAAGTGGCAAATATGGCAGGGGATGGGGGGAGCAGCCAAACAAGCAAAGCTTTCATTTTTAAGCTTTAAATCAATTTTCGTGAATGTTAGCTTTTTGCCACTCTCAGCATTTTGTTTTATTGACAGTGCACATACAATTTAGCTTTTTAGTAACTTAGTGTCCTGGGTTTACTACATTGTATCAGTATATAATATAAACACAAGAAGTTCAGTATTTGCTTGTAAAATTACTTTCTGTTAAATTGCATTCTCCTTTGCCCATAATATTAGTGAATGATGTTTATATGTCTCCATCTAGAGGTAGAATTGAGAAATTTCCATTGTTTAATGTTTTTATGAATGACATACTGTACTTCATAGTTTGTAGATATATTGTAGCCAGTTTTTATATTTAGTGACATTAGCATGCCTACATTTTGCAGTTTTATTTCATTTTATGTCTTTTTATTCTGTTATTTATTGTTTGACTTTTATGTTTTTTCCTTTTCCTGATTTTAGTCTCTGACAAGCATTAGCACTATACTGTATATGACCTTTGTCTTTGTTTAGCAGTAAGGCTTGAGAAAGGAATTATTCCCCTAAAATGCATTGCCCATAGCAAGCCACCCAAAAAGCAGTGTGCCTCTTTCTGAGATGTATCCCAAGGGACTTCCACTCGATTTTACTATTGAGTAGCTCTCTGTAGGTCTGGCACAGGCAGCCAGGAGATCCTATCTACAATCCCACCACTGGCCACTTACAGCTTTTGTACCTCTGGATCTCCAATACACTACTTCACTAGCCACTCTTGTGAGTTGTTTACTGCTTTTACTACACTAGGTAATGCTGAGCCTCCATGACCAGAAGAACTGAATTTCAATGAATGAAAGAGATGGGCCAGGGACAGTAAGGCTGCGGAGGAAAGAGCTAAATGTTGTTGGGTGCCCTTTCATGTAAACTGCAATACCTATGTAAGGGGATAGGGTGGTGGTTATTTGTCACGTCCTCCATGTTTTCCAATGAACTCATTGGGCACCAAGTCTGGGAAACATGAGAGGCCTACCTCAGGGTGGGTTCTTCTGAGCTACACTAGCACCTTGTACAGAGTCTCTGTCTCTCTATTTCACACACATGGGGTACCTTTGCTTTGGTGCCATTTTCACAAATACCTTGGGACAAGGCTGAGACTGCCACGGGGGAATACTCAATCTTATGGCAGATCTCTACCTGGTTTTCTCCCACCAGGGGCGGACTGACAACTCATGGGGCCCCCGGGCAATAGGGGATCATGGGGCCCCTGTGTCCTTGCACAAACAAAAAAGCCTATGAAAAAGGTACCAGGGGCATCTCATGGGGCCCCCTACTGACCCCGGGCCCTCGGGCAGTGCCCGATTTTCCAAAGGGTCAGACTGCCCCTGCCTCCCACACTCCAAAGACATGCTGGTAGTTTAATTGGATCCTGTCTAAATTGGCCCTAATATGTGTATGTATGAATGTGAGTTAGGGACCTTAGATTGTACGCCCCTTGAGGGTTAGGGACTGATGGGAATGATGGTAATGTACAATATATATATATATATATATATATATATATATATATATATATATACAGTTGTGTTCAAAATAATAGCAGTGTGTTGAAAAAAGTGAATAATGCTCAAAATCCTTCTAATAGCTTTTATTTCCATACACACAAATGCATTGGGAACACTGCACATTATATTCCAAATCAAACATGAAGAAAAATATATCAATTTTGTGTTGTTCCTCTAAAAAAAGTGAAGAAAAGTGAATATTAGACTGTTCAAAAAAGTAGCAGTGTTTGTATTCTTCTTTACAAACTCAAACATTCACTATATAAACTGAAAAATGTTTGAAGATTTTGCTTTCCTTTGAATCACTTAATGAATATTTAGTTGTATAAGCACTGTTTCTGAGAACTGCTGTACATCTGTGTTGCATGGAGTCAACCAACTTCTGGCACCTGTGAACAGGTATTCCAGCCCAGGATGATTGGACTACATTCCACAGTTCTTCTCTATTTCTTGGTTTTGCCTTTTTGATGTCACCCCACAAGTTTTCTATTGGATTAAGATCCGGGGATTGGACTGACCACTCCATAACTTCAATCTTGTTGGTCTGGAACCAAGATGTTGCACGTTTACTGGTGTGTTTGGGGTCGTTGTCTTGTTGGAACACCCATTTCAAGGGCATTTCCTCTTCAGCATAAGGCAGCATGACCTCTTCAAGTATTCTGATGTATTCAAACTGATCCATGATCCCTGGTATGCGATAAATAGGTCCAACACCGTAGTATGAGAAACATCCCCATATCATGATGCTTGCACAACCATGTTTCACTGTCTTCACAGTGTACTGTGGCTTGAATTCAGTGTTTGGGGGTCGTCTGACAAACTGTCTCCGGCTACTAGACCCAAAAAGAACAATCTTACTTTCATCCGTCCACAAAATGTTGCGCCATTTCTGTTTAGGCCAGTCAATGTGCTCTTTGAGAAATTGGAACCTCTTCAGCACATGTCTTTTTTTCAATAGTGGGACTTTGCGGGGGCTTCTTGCAGATAGCTTGGCTTCACATAGGTGTCTTCTAATTGTAACGGTACTCACAGGTAACTTTAGACCTTCTTTGATCTTCCTGGAGCTGATTGTTGGCTGAGTCCTTGCCATTTTGGCTATTCTTCTATCCATTTGAATGGTAGTTTTTAGCTTTCTTCCACGTCTTTCAGGTTTTGGTTGCCATTTTAAAGCATTTGCGATCATTTTAGCTGAGCAGCCGATCATTTTCTGCACTTCTTTATATGTTTTCCCCTCTCCAATCAACTTTTTAATCAAGGTATGCTGTTCTTCTGAACAATGTCTGGAACGACCCATTTTCCTCAGAATTTCAGAGAGAAATGCACTGTAACCAGCATGTACAACATTTACTGCCTTCCTTCCTTAAATAAGGGCAATAATTGCCACCTGTTTTTCAAAGAGTGAATGACCTCACTAATAGAACTCCACACTGCTATTATTTTGAACATGCCCCTTTCAATTAGTGATTCAATTACACAGAATCAGCAGCTTGCATGTCATGACTGTTGGGTCTGTTGGATTTCTATTACTCTACTACACCTGCTAGTAAATTATTTGCCATGTAGAAATATCATTTCTACCAAAAACAGTGATTGATCAGGTTAGTGATGTCTGACTGCTATTATTTTGAACACAACTGTATGTAAAGTGCTGTGTAAATTGATGGCGCTATATAAGTACCTCTAAGAAATAAATACATAAGTAATAATCTCCAGAGATGAATATACACCATGTACACTCGCACAATAACTGTTCTCCAGTTAACTCTCAGGTCCTCGTGTAAATGTACATCTTCCCACTGTAGCTTGCAATTAGACAGGCCATAGCGGAACTTGACCACAGCCACTTGTCCAGCGTTATCCACTATCAGTCCTGGTAGCAGCAAAGGAACCCGCGGTGTGCATAGCACAGGCTCCAACGTTCACTTGACTTTAACTCTTCAACTTCTTTACCTATGTACAGGATGGAGACATCTGCAGTTCCATTCTATTCTGTTCCGGTTGCTATGGGAGACAGAATGCAGTGTAGGGAGTGCTGGGAACATCTCCTTGGAGGCTAGAGGCAATGCCACCTATAACAGGTACACGTTTCTGACAGGCTGCTTGCTAACTGTACTTTTGTTGCTTCTGGAAACCACACGTATAACTGGCATTAAGGTGACTCAACATGCTGACTCTTCATACCCCACGTGACAGTGACCCAATCTAAGTGTGTGATAGTGCTGGGTACTTGCAATGCACCCCTTTTAAGGACTTTAGGCCAAGCAGAAGGCAAAGTTTAATGCTTTACTTGAGTTAAAGTTCAACATTACAAAAGAGTCCAAAGCAGACAAGATAGTCCAGTAGAACTTCAATAAAATAGTCAGCATGCTAAGTCGCTAGTCCTTATATCTAACAGGGCTATGTGCTGCCCTGGTGTACCTACACAGGTAGAGTCTATGTAATACACAGTCCATCAGAGGCATTCTCCAGCATCTGGTGTCTTCAGAATGAACTCCAAGTTCTGATGACTCTGCATCTTGATGGCAGATTCCTCTTGGGTGCAGTTCTCCTCTGGGAACTGGGAGAATGGGCAAGACCACTAAACACAGAAGCAGGGTCAGGCAATCACACTGACAAACCCCCCAGACTCGGCCCGTTGTTCTTTTTTGTATCACAGGTGCAGTGGGTTGAACCCAAGGATCCTGCCAAAAGACCAAACAACCGGGAAAGGCATTAACCCGTTCCCTCCCATATGGGGCAGCACCTATCTAACTACAGTCAACCTGCTTACACATAACCTGTAAAACAGAATAACTTAGGCCACCCAACCATATTATAATAAATTAGTAATTTTGGTGACCATTGATCTTTATGGCTAAATAACCTATCTCAGGCTTTCTAGCACTAATTGATGATCTGCGGTTAAAAGTTCAGTCCACTGAAAATTGATTACTATATTAGGACAGTGCATCCTTATACGTTAACCCTTCATGCAACAAAAACAGCACATAATAGTAGCAACATATTTGTATTTATTTATTTACTGAAATTAAAAATGGCTAAATCTGGTGCAGCTGTGCATAGAAACCAATCAACTTCCAGATTTTATTCACAAAGCTTAATTGACATGATGAAGTTAGAAGCTGATTGTTCGTTTGAAGAGCTACGCCAGAGTTTGTGTGTACCAGTTTTAGTAAATCTACCCCTATATACTGTATCTGTGTTGTAAATACTCCATATATACTGTGACATTAGCATTAAATGGCACGAGAAGTGGCATGGATCTGAACATAACAATCCAAGAGTACATAGGAGATATCAATGCAGCAGTAAGTTCACAGACAATGTTAGCTTAAAGCTGAACTACAGGATAAGCAAATACACTCATATGTCTTGGTGTGCTTTGTTTATTTCTTCCAGGTCTGTGCAGTAATCAACTGCAAAACTTTCTCTGTGCACGATTATCCTGTAATAAAGACCAGTCACTGCTTCTCTCTACTTGGGCAGGGTGAGTGGTCTTGTCTCCGCCCCCTCCTGTCATTTTCTTCAGACAGCCTGTAGTAGGGGGTGCTGCTGGGTCCCTCCCACAGCTCTTGCCCTTTGCACAGGCTATGTCAGTGCCAGTGATGATGCAACTGCTACTTTCACAAGGTAATAACTGGGTTGGTAAAGGCATTTGGTGCACACAGAATTATTCTGTATCCTTTGTGGCTGTTTAGGAATACATTTAAATGAATGTTTTCATGCCTGGAATTCAGCTTTAAGAGTTTCTTACCCATGTTAGTCCTACAAACAAGTATTTCCTTCAGGAGTAAACTAAAAGAAACAGAAAAGGTCCATAGAACAGAAAAGCAGTTCCCAAATGTTTGTTTTCTCTAGCAGCACAATTGGTTTGGCATGGACTGTGTTGGTTGACTGGAGCAGTTCTTTCAGAGAGAGCCAACCTCCATTCAAGCACCAGTGGCCTCCCAGCCAGGTACCATAACCCAAGGAGGAGACACTCAGCATGATAGGCACCACAACCTAGGCACAATCTAAATCCCACAAGACTAGATTCCTGGGGCCTTTTGTCAAAACATGCAAAATTCTAAATCTATATATTATTATATTTTAACATTGCTACATAACTACATACATAACATTGCCACGAGTCTTTGGTTATAAATTGGCAGCTTATCAGAATACATTATTATAAACTTAAAGCAGAACTTCACCCTAAAAGGAAAGTTCCACTTTATGTTCTCCTCTCACCCTCCTCTAACAATTTCAAACATTTTCATAATTTTTTTTTTTGGGGGGGGGGGGGGGGGGAGTTGGTACCTAGTTTTGGTAGGTACCTGCTCCCACTTCCAGTTGGATCAACTAGGAAATTCCACTGGAAGTTCAGCCGGGCATGCGCAGTATCCTTCGCTGGTGGTGGAGCCACAGCAAGTTACAGATGGCTTTCCACACTAAACGTGCCAATGCCAGGTATCCACCAGTAAATTAGCAGTCATAGAGCTGGTTTGCCCAGCGAAGAAATAATGCTATTAAACCAGATGAGTGATTTCTACTTGTACGGTCACTGGTGAGATGACACAAACATGCATCTTATTTTTTCCTACCTATGCACAGCAAGGCAACTCGTATGTTTTCTATTGCATGCATTTTAGAATGGGCCATAGCACAAGAAAATGTCTTGTGCTTTGAGTGAACAATGAAACATGCGCAAGGTATGTAACAGTATGAATGGACACCTAAAATATAAAAAGATCCATACAACAAATTTTAGTGACACCCATAGTGCCTAAGTGACACATAGGTTATTGCAAGCATGATTTTTAAAATTTTTGTATTTAAACATAACTCCATTAAAAATTATTCAAATACCTGTTTACAGAAATTATTTACATTACCGGTATAATATATATAAATTACATGTTCATTACATATACAATATACTTTACAATTTACAATACTATTTTAATAGCTGCTTTTATTATTACTACACACCTTGACTTGGAAATTCTAAAAATGAGGCAACTCCTATCCTAAAATGATCAGTGGTTCAAAAACAATAACTACTGCAGTAGGGAACAGATACAAAAAATTAAACTCAGCATTCTTCCAAATACCTGGATCACATTAATATTAAAATTGTAAGCAGTACATAGGCAGGCTAGTTTCTTATCAGGGTCTTAGGAATGTGAGTACATGGCAGAAGAGTTAGTATATTTCTAACAATGTTGACTGCAGGAGACAAACCTTACAAAATGAAATACATGTAGAATATATACAGAGTTTAACATTTCTATCTCAACCTCTAAGAAGGCAGTAGCTCACTTGCGCTCCAGATAAGTGTTATGGAGGAGGAAAGGGAAACACACAATCCTGGTTTTGGGGAAATTAATATTGATCAGCCAATGTTTTCTAATCTGCTTAGTTCCCAATATGCACATACAGTATGGGGCTGTTGTACACTACTCCATAGACATTGGATTGATCTATACAAAAGAATGTCAGATCTAATGTCCATGGGCAGGTTCAGAAAAACCTTCTGAAAACTCTCTTCTAATGAACAATATGTCCCGAGGTCAATGTATTGCCCAATTAGTATTGATTTAATAGGATGTTTCAAATGACCTGAAGTGGCAAGAATGCATTCCCTGGAGGAGACTTGCAATCAATAGATGGAAAACAAACTGATTTGTAATATTTCTAATCATTATATTTTAGTCAAAGGTTTAACTTAGTGAGAGTCAGACCTTGGCATTCCATAAGTCTTGCATATTTCAAAGGCAGATTCCCATTTGGATGTTTCTACCCATCACCATAATATTTTATATACAAGTGGAAAATACTTTCCTCCTAATCCATATTCATGCCATTGATGTATTTAAAGGTTTCAATCATGTCTCCCCTTTCCCTTCTTTCCTCCAGATTATACATATTAAGTTCCCATGGTCTCTCCTGATATGGTTTATCCCTCAGACATTTTCACCATTATTGTTTCCTGCCCATGGATTGCTCTATTTTATGTTTTTGTAAGTGAGGTCTCCAGAACTGGACACAGTATTCTAAATGAGGTCTAGCAAAAGATCTATAGAGGGGAATCAGGACTTCCTTCCTCCTGCTGATGACCCCTCTAATGATCTCAGAATTCTGTTTGCTTTTCCTACCACATGGCCACACTGTCCATTTTGCAATCATCTGAAATAAGTACCCTCAAGTCTTTTTCCTCTGTATGGAATCAATTGCAACTTTCCATGCAAAGTGAACAGCCTATTTGCCTATAGTAAGTCAACCTAAGAGGGTTCTTACCAAATGTTTTGGCCTCTAAATACCTACGAATTTTACAGTTGTCACTTTCTCTAAATGCTTGGAAATGATGGGGCCTCTTTAGTTTCTTGCAGTTATTACATAGGGAACATGGGAGTTTTCTACTACAAATTGTCAATCGTTTGGCTTAGTAGTGTAGTAGAGTGGAGGAAAAAGTATATGAGACTTTTTCTTTTCTTTCTCCCTCCCCTGTATACAGAAACGGTGGAAATTGTGAAAATTGTCAGTGATGAGAAAGGTTGCCATTTGCTATTTGTTTTATTTCCTTCTTGCATATTTCACCTATGTATGCTTCAAACTCACAAAACAGATGGATTTTGTGATCCAGTGTCTTTTTATGCCTATCTACTGCATAGACAAGGTACATTAAACTTACAATTGGTCATGGGGCACTATAAAGAGCCATAGGGGTTATATCAATTAAGTTGATGATGCCCAAGGAAATATGAAAAGGTTATCAGAGAAGTCAGTTTATGAGTTCTATACACACTTCTACTTGCTAATATATATATATATATATATATATATATATATATATATATATATTAGCTAATGACCACTGAAACCTAAGCTCAACTCCTATTTAAAAGTAGAAATATTTTCAAATCTTTTGAACCTGGAAAGGACAGATAGACATATCCTAAAGAAAGCTAAATATGGTTGTGACAAAGATGTGTGGTGTGTGCAGGCTACGTAATTTGTGCAGTGAAACTGTAAAGTTAACTGACATCAAGGTCTCTGATGTTTAACCCTGGGCCTCTCTGATGTAAACCAAAGTTTGTACAACAGTGTGTAACTGTTGGATGGTAGCAAAGTCCTGTTCGGGCCATCAGAAAGGAAGGATATTAAATCTGAAATCGGTAAATAGAGTTTTCATCTATATATATCTACACTGCTTAATGTATTTTTTTAAAGTGGGATGATATCACAAAACTATGGGGGAATAGATGTTTATCTCCCAGTTACAGTTAGGGATGGAACTGGGCTCCTTATCTTTTGGTAATGGCTAGGTTGTTTTTTCAGTTGCAAAATGATTCCAATATATATTCTGATTTAGCAGGGTTATTTTTATTTTAATCATCAGAATAATTATAATTTTAAAAATACATTTTTGTTGTACTACTTATCCATATCTATATCCTGAACAAATACAGAGTACATAGAGTGTTCAAATGAGTCACAGTTTTAGACATGTTGTTAGTCTAAAAGATTTAAGACCCTCAAAGCTTCACCGCTTCCTGTCTCGGAGATCCACACTGCTTATGTACTGACGTTTTCTAAAAGATTTCTGGAAAGTTCCATCCTGTTCTATAGACAAAATTCAAGTATGTAGTTATATTTGCTCTGACAAAAAAATAATTCTTCTATTTGTCCAGTAGGAACATATTCAATAGCTTAAAGTTGTAAAAAAATAATTTCGCTTTATATTATTTGCTTATGTATACTGTATGGGGTATATAGAGGAATACAGTTGACATCATGCCTGCTGAAGATAACTGAACATTTTTGAAAACACTACAATACAATGAGGTTCAAATTAAATAGCAGTGAAGTTTTGAGGTTTGTTTAACTTTCCCTTGCACATTATATGGGATTTGAAGTAAAGGTAAAGACAGGTTCACCTTACTTACTAAAATATACTTTACAAAATGAACATCCACTTTTGTGGATAAAATGTCTCTACTGCTTTCCTGCTACTGTGTATAACTAACAACGTTATGTAAATACACTGAAGGACTAGATACCTTTGAGCCCCTGTCGAGCTTCCAGATTCTGATAAAGCCCCCACGCATTCTCTCACATCTGTTTCGGGCACAGTATGTAGGGATGCCAAACCCCCTTGCAAGGTACCCTCACAATAATGAGGGGATGTGGGCTGGTATAGTTCAGGTTGGGAGGTGCACACTAAGTGAGACTCCAATGTCAATCATGTCATCCAGCAATGCAGACCATGTCAATCATCATGATCATGAACACCAATTGATGATGTTGATTTGCTGCCACAACAACCCATAATCTGATGATGCTGCCCTGTTGCAACTCTCACTTCAAGTGACATCACTGGTCATCTAGTGGCAATGATTCAATATTAAATGACAAATCCCTACCTGCAGTTGGTAAACATACAATAGTACCTTAAAATTATTACATCTTATTGCATGTGCAACTTCATGTGCAGGTTTAAGGCATCCCCAAAGCATCTTATTTAAAGGTTACAGCTATTTTTAAAAATCTTTACTTTGCTTTTGTACACATCCCCATAGCAGCACCCATTTATCCTTTTTTTTCCCTAATAAAAGCTTGCACAGTATGCTTGATAAAGGCCAAAAAAATAAAAATAAATAAAATTTGACTCCCATAGATTTCAGCACTATGTTCCCAACGAGTTTGGCAAATATGCAGCCAACCGAACATTGCCAGATTTGCTCATCATTATTCATTAAGTCTGTCTTGCATCGGCTTTATAATAAAAGTGATGCTACCAATGTAAGTATCATCCTACCAGAATTACCAATTAGTCAATAAACTTCTCCCAAAGGGAAAATTCCCATACTACACCATTTAGTAGTCTTTCTTGTTCTCTCTTCCTTTTTACCTTTTTTCCTTTTCCATTTTTTGAGACATCTCTTTCAGTTGGATTGGATTGATGTTTTCTTATGTTTGTAAGTACTCTTGAACCTTTAGACAACAGGTGATTGTTCACAAATAATCCAAACTGAACATTTTCCTTGAATAGTTATACCCATATATGTGCACACTTAAAGCAGAGCTACAATGCATCTGAGCACCACAAACCAAAAACACTATTAACTAATTTGTAATATTTAATGCAAACTCACCCATCCATATTTGTCTCCATGCTTAATTTTTTTGGGAAATCACTTTGAAAACCCCGCTTAGAATTTCTGTCTGTGGCCATCTTAAATAAGGGCAGATAATTCATGTAGCATTTACTTCCTGGAATCCATCTGCCTTTAGCTCAAGCATGCATGCAGGAGGATGTGCTTAGTTGGGAAAACCCCTCCTCCCTTCGGGAAGACTCCTGGGATGTATGATATCTTTTACCTAGGCATGGAAACCAGGAAGTAACTGAGGAAATTTAAAAAAAAAGTTTAAAACTTGTTAATATGATATACTTTCCTATCAATTTTACTAATGCTAGGAGCATAGGATTAAAAATAGTCAGTTTTGATTGAGAGAGTGAAGTTCTGCTTTAAGTTATACACTCATTGGCCACTTTATTAGGTACTGTTCAATTGCTTAGTAACACAAATTGCTAATCAAACAATCATGTGACAGCAACTCAATGCATTTAGGAATCTAGACATGGTAAAGACGACCTGCTGAAGTTCAAATCGAGCATCAGAATGGGGAAGAAAGGGGATTTAAGAGACTTTGAACCTGGCATGGTTGTTTGTGCCAGATGTGCTGATCTGAGTATTTCAAAAACTGCCGATCTACTGGGATTTTCACACACAACTAACTCTAGGGCTTACAGAGAGTTTTCCAAAATAGAGAAAATATCCATTGAGCAGCAGTTGTGTGGACAAAAATGCCTTATTGATGTCAGGGGGGCAGAGGAGAATGAGCAGACTGGTTTGAGATGATAGAAAAGCAACAGTAACTCATGTCAATATGGTACAAGTTCTGAAGGCATAAGAGGGTCCAACCCAGTACTAGCAAGGTGTACCTAATAAAGTGACCGGTGAGTGTATATAGTGTATGTATGAAACACTCTGTGAAGATTTTATCTTTGGGAAACAATTGCCTATCAGCCAAGTAATCAAACATTGGGTGGTCTCCACAGTTTCAGGAATCTCTCAAACATGAAAAATGCTAATTTATTTATGGTGAATATATTTTTATTGTTTTAACAGGATTACACTTAAACATTGGGGATGTAACATATAAATGCAAAATTACAATGAGGGAAACAATCAACGTTTCTCTGGAGTTAGGATTACATAGTTGTTGTCCAAAGACTAGTTTACAATTTGATCAGACATTAAAATGCAATATTTTAAATGTCTTGTTCTTGCTGGTATTCCATATTGATTAAGATGGATAACTGTCTTTTCAGTGGAAATATATCTCAAATTTATAATTGGATCCTGATGTCTATGTGTTTACTTAGGCACAAGATACATCCAGCTCATCATGAATAGCACCCCCTTCCAGGTCTGTGCCTTGCTGCTTGGTTTGGGAGGGATGACCTGTGTCCTGGTATCCACAGTATCCGTTAAATGGAAAACCTCCAGCGCTTCCACTAACATCATCACTTCCACCTCCATATTTGAAGGGCTCTGGATGAACTGTGTGGGCACCTCTGTGGGCTCTGTGCAGTGTAAGAGGTTCTCGTCACTTTTCAGTCTGTCCAGTAAGTAGTTTTTATTTCTTGAAACCAGAAATATTATAAATGTTTACTGCATTCTTTTACTGCAATTGTGCTAGAATTATTCTATAACATAAACCAGGTGGTCAAACTGAGTTAAAACGAAAGGCCTGCATAAAGAAGAATATATTGATACGATCATATAATCGATCATTCAATGCAACGTAACTGATTGAATTCAATAAGATGTGCAAACCAAAGACTCTCCATTTGATTGCTTTAGCTTGTATTGATTGGTGTGGACTATGGTGAAATTTTGTCAATAGTTTCCGAGTCAATCAAAAATCTGCCTGTGCATCAGAAAACCGATTATAATTCAGGTCAAATACAGTAAATTACAGTTTTAATAGATTGTTTTCATGTATAATTGATAGATCACATTTTTCAATTAGTATTGTCAGTGATTTGCAAAAGGTGGAACAATGCCATGTTTATTGCAATATTCTGTATTTTAATGAGTAGTTTACTGCTTGTACTTAAATCGACCCTGTTACCAGACCATTCATTTCAACAACAATTTCAAAATTATACGGGCATTAAATGTATTTTAACCATGTTATTTACTTGTAAAAGCTTCCAATGTGTAGACATCAAAAGCCCTGAGACTGCTGTAGGGCACCACCAACTTGGATGTATGTCAGCAGCCCCAGCAGATTCACGTGAGTGACACTCTATAGTATTCCCCTTCATTTTTTCCCATAAAATGTTATTTAGGATGGTGAGGCGAGGGGTGTAGGAGCTTGACCAGCACAGACAGTAATTAAGCAGCAGAAGTGAGGGCTAAGATTTGCAAGAAAGGAAGGTGAGGGCTGAGCTAGGAAATTGACTCTTCCTGAAGGAGTCAAAATTGCTGCCAAGTTCAGAGGCACATTGCAATTCAATTACAAATTGTTTATAAAACAAAAAATGCTAAAGTACTTTTACCTGCAGTTTGTTTAAGGGACCATAGGGTTCCATTGCTATTCCTTCTTAGTACCTATACAACCTCATGACTTTATAGCACTTGTGCTCCCTACAATTTACCAAATTTCTTTTTCATGTGAACTCATAAAACTCAATTATTCCAGGGGAAAGAAACAAAGCCATCCAGGAAAGCTATAATTGTTGTAAGAAAAAACTATGTAGTAGATCCTTACATGCTTCACGTTTAGAGATAGTGAGTGTAATTGCTTAAACTAAGTGCCAATGTAGTGCCCCTCTAGTTAGCTAGGGGGAGCTACATAGGTGTTCAGTCAGAGGCTGAGTAGCAGCCTGGGATCAGTCAGCCTGTGATGAGTCAGCCAGGTCAGGGCTGAGGGCTCTGCAGATCAGTTCCCTGATACCTCCCCCTGCTCTAAAGACTTGAGAAGTTTCTAGAAGGCAGTGGGCAGGGGTGAGGAAGGGCTGATCTGCATATTCAGAGGACTCTGGCCAATCCCCAATCAGGAGGCTTGGCATGGTGCAAAGCAACCTTTAATTATTATGGAGCCTGCTCAGAAGGTTGAGTTGTTTCGGGTGGAAGAAGGAGTGAAGGCTTAAGTGTGGAACTTGGGAGGGGGCCCAGGAGAGGGACCTACCTGCAGCCAGTAGCTGGAAAGGAGGATTTCTCAGCCTCAACCGTCCCCTGAGAGAGGACAGCTTGGGAAGAAGGGAAGGAGCCAGCCCAGCGTAAGGCCTGAAAGCAGCCACCAACCCACAGGCTTACAGGAGAGGACTGAGTCAGTAATCCCACACCTACTGGGTCAGATAGGGGGAGAGGGCATTGTGGTGGGAAACCTAACTAGTTCCTCACCCAGGACTGTTAATTTTAAAGTGGCAGTTTCTGGGCCCCCTTGTTCAGGGATTCCATCAGGCAGCTGGATGAGATTTCATCTGGGGTCTGAGATGGTGCACTCTGAGGGCTGGAGAGCTCTTAATACCCTTAATAAAATCTAAAAACCAAGCTCAAGGACTGTTTACTGTCTCCAGTGTGCAAGGTCTGAAGAAAATGCGTGTTGTCTGGCTGTGCAGGACCATAGGGGGACCCAAAACTCAGCAGCCCCTAAGGGGGTAGTGCTAAACTAAGATTGAAAGTGTTGTCTATTATAATTACACAACCAGGCTAAGTGTAGGCAGCAACGCAATTCCCGGGTGTGCCTTTATACATAATAATCTTCTTACATACAGGCACAAGGGGACTGCTTGAGGGCCCGGGCCAGTAGGGGGCCCGATGAGGGGCTCTGTCACTGCCCCTCTACTTGTTGTAGAGTATTAGTTGTACATCGGTCTCTGTACAGGGTGTTCTCCTCAGCAGCTTCCTGTAAGTCCCCATAGATCAGTGCTGTGAAAGGTGCTATGGAGGCAGCAAATTTATCACAGCAGCTCTAGATCCTGCCTGAGACTAGGTGAGAGCAACCTGGGGTCATAGTTCTGAGTAGCAGACATACTTAACATCCCCCTCACCATCCCTCTCTCTCTCTCACCTCTGTCCCTCTCTCCCCCATCACACCCCTCCTCTCTCTTGCCCTCCCCCCTCTCTCTCACCCCCTCACTCTATCTTTCATCCACCCTCTCTCTCTCTTGCCCCCTCTCTCACCCCCCCTCAATCACCCCCCTCTCTCTCTTGCCCCCTCTCTCTCTCATCCTCCCAGGTCTCTCCCCCCTCACTCTATCTTTCATCCCCCCTCTCTCTCCCACCTCTCTCTCACCCTCCCCTCTCTCTCTTATTCTCCCATCTCTCTCTCTCGCCCCCCTCTCTCACCCTCCTCTCTCTCTCCCCCCTCTCTCTCTCATCCTCCCCCTCTCTCTCTCATCCTCCCCTGTCTCTCACCCCCTCTCTCTTTCACACTCTTCTCTCTTGCCCCTGTCTTTTTCTCTCATTCTCACACACACCATTCCCCTCTTTCTCACCCCCCTCTCTCTTGCCCCCCCTCTCTCTCACCTTTCTCATCCCCCTTTCTTTTGCTCTCTCAGTCCCTGTCTCTCCAACCCCCCCTCTCACCCACCCACCCTCTCTCCTCCTCTCTCTCTTCCTCCCCCTCTCTTTCACCTCTTCTCTCTCTCTCATCCCCACCATTCCTCTCTCTCTCTCTTTCTCTCTCTCGCCCCCTCTCTCTCTGACTCCCCTCTCTCTTACTCCCTCCTTACCCCCTCTCTCTCTTTCTCTCTCTCTTACCCCCCTCTCCCCCCCTCTAACACTCTCTTACCCCCTTCTCTCTTACTCCCCTCTCCCCCCTCTTTCTCTCCCCCTCTCTCTTACCCCCTCTCTCTCTTACCGCCCCTCTCTTTTACCCCCCTCTCTTTCTCATCCCCTTCTCTCTCTCACTCCCCTCTCTCTCACACCTCCTCCCTCTCTCTTACCCCCCTCTCTTTCACCTCCCCTCTCTCACCTTCTCTCTCTTTCTCTCAATCCCACCATTCCTCTCTCTCTCTTGCTCTCTCTCTCTATGACTAGCCCCTCTCTCTCACCCCCCTCTCTTTTTCCCCCCTCTCTCACCTTCCCCTCTTACTCATCCTCCTCTCTTTCCATTTCTCTTTCCTCCCCTGTCTCTCTCACCACCTCTCTCTCTTCCTCCTCTCTTTCCCTCTCTCTCATCCCCTGTCTCTCTCACCACCTCTCTCTCTTCCCCCTTCTCTCTCTCACCTCTCTCAACCTCCTCTCTCTATCATCCCCCTTTCTCTCTCTCATCCACCTCTCACCCGTCACCCCTCCTATCTCTCTCGCCCCTCCTCTCTTCCTTACCCTCCTCTCTCAACACCCTCCCCCTTTCTTCTGCCCCTCCCCTTTCTCCATCTCTCTCCTAATTTTCCATCTCCCCCATCCCTCTATCTCTCCCTCCCTCCTATTCCTATCTCTCTTCCCCCTCCCCCCTCTCATCTTCTGTCTCTATCCCTCCACCCCACTCTTCACCTCTTTAATGTCTAATAGGAAATTATGTCATAATTCAGAATCTCAGTAAAAAATGCACTCTGTCAGTAAAGTTTCCATGTTAAAAAAAAGAAAGTTGTGGAGAAGCTGGCAACCCTGTAAGGAAGGAGCTGAGTGGGAGCTGAATGCCCAAACAAAGCAATTAAAAATTATTGTAAAGGCAGATTTTTTTTTCTTTAAAATAACATACAGTACATGTCATACTTGCCTGCTCTGTGCAGTAATGTTGCACACAGCAGCCTCAATCCTCTTCTTGGGTCTCCCCCAAGCCGCTGGTCTGCGCATCCATTCATACATAGATAAGGCTCGGCCCTGCCTCCTGCTCTCCCCTCATTGGATCAATGGCTGTGACTGACAGTAGTGGGAGCCAATGGCTCCCGCTGCACTTTCAGCCAATAAGGAGGAAGAGACCTGGGACAGGCACTGCTCTCGTGCACATAGCTGGATCAAGATGGAGCTCAGATAAGTATTGGCGGGGGGCTGCTGCACACAGAAGGTTTTTCGCTGTCATACATAGAATGCATGAAGGTAACAAACCTTGAGCCTTAATCACTTTAACCTCTCAATCACCAGGCATATTTACTGTACTATGTAGCCAGCAGGTGCTACCTACAGCCTCTGAAAACCACACCCAATTTTTGTAGCAGCGCGTTGTGTGAGCCACACTTTTTTTTATCTAGTATTAGGGCCCAAGTTATGATCTTATACACAGGCCCACTGGTTTCATAAAATGCCACTGGTTGCATCATAGAGATAGCTGCTGCACATTGTCCATCTTTAAGCCTGAAAGTACCCATTGGCTTCTACAGAAGGAAGCCAGGAACTTCCATGCAGGCTATGCTGCAGTGGATATTTAAATGCCCCATCTATGCAGCTGAGTTATATTAACCAAATAATCAGGCTCACAGAGATTCCTGGAGGCATGGTTGAGAAGCCTACGGGCACCTGACCGGTTATCAGTTGGCCCCCACCTTTGAACCTGTCATGTCTTTGGTGGCTTCCCAGCAATGGCAAGGGGAATCTCTGTAAGCCTAAGCTGCAGACAAGAATTGGGCATTGGCTCATTCCTGAACATGATGGTGCAACAGCTTCCGCAGTTTTCTGACGGGCCCTTCTGTGCAGCTGGGATGCAATATGTGGAGGATGGCTGCCACAAATGCATGTAATGTAGGCAGTGCAATATGTAGGTGGAGCTTTGTGTAGGTGTGGCTTGAGTGTGGGTGGGGACACATGGGGCCCCATGATCTCCTATTGCCCGGGGGCCCAATGAGTTGTCAGTCTGCCCGTCTTCTAATGATTATTAAAATCCAATTGCAGTAAAATGATGGATATTGTCCAGGAGTCCTGTAATCTGATTTTAGAAAGTGATTGTGGTAATTGTTATTATACTTAAATTACTATACAGCTTGAGCAATTATACAGAGCATATTTATAAAGTAATGAATCTGGCATTAACCAAACATTTACTGCAAGTGAATCTTCCTGGTACATATGTTTTAAATGTCAGTAATTGATTCACCACCAATGAAAGCTACATTTATTGCTTTATAGATATGCCTTTCAAAATGGTACACAGGGATAGAAATCCCTCTGGTTCAGCAGGGACCAGACAAATTTTGTCCTGTATGTAGACTCCCTGTTCATCAGAAGCTGATTGTTAGATCGATGTCTGTCAAACAGGCCTGCTGGAAAACTTTGTTCGATCAGAAGCTTGTAGCCAACCTGCTGCAGCACTGATCAGTGTATTCCCTGCTGTCTGAATACAATGTCACAGCTGGGGGGATTCCTGCCTCTACATCCTTTGTGTGGATACAGGAATCTGTCTGGTTTTCTTTTTCAGTCCACTGGCTGAATGAAAAAAGAAAAACTGACAGTGTGTATCCAGCCTAAGTAACGAAGTTGGAGTTTTCATTTAAGGTGAACATTGTAATTATTAATATGAAGTATATACAGTATAAAGTGTACTAACAATAAAGGATATGTTATTCCACAATCAGCGTAGCACTGCTCCCAACATGTGTTATAAAAATAACAGTCCTGTATGCTGGAAAATTTCTGCTATATAAGCCAAAACTAAATTTAAACAATATAACTAAAAAAAAAAATCAACATCCATATATGTGATATTTCCACATGTAATAGCGATACACTTTATATACTTTTAACACAAGCTATCTGCTACTGTATATGTATATTCTGTGAAAGTCTTTGTAATGTGTATGTATTCTGTGACAGTTTATTACATCACTCTTTCTTGAGCACTTTCATTGATCACCCTTGTGTCCTCCACCCCACACACCAACTGCTCACCTTCTTTTTTGACCTATAAATTATAATAGGTCAAACTGCACCTTCCGCTGTACATTTGGGGCTATATATATGTCCACTTGATCCTCTCTCTCCATCGGATACCACACTTCTCCTTTGTGTCCTCAGTATCTGCGATCCTCTTCCTCACTCCCAGTTTATATGGACATATAAACTACACAACTTTTTATTTTTGTAAAGGGTAAACCTAAACAAAAGACAAATACATCCTCATAGCACATTTCTGTTAAAAATAAAAAAACTGCACTCACATGGCTCTGTGCATTTAACTGGCACACCACAGATAAAACACATACACTGGCTCTATTTATGCCTGTGGGGCCAGGCTTCAAAAACACAATGCCGATTCTGTCCTATACACCTGACATCATCAGCTCCACCCCTTACGTGTTACGTCAATCACATGGCTTCATCAGAGGGATTATGTGTTTTGTGTAAGCAGCAGCTCAATTGAACAGAAACACAGAAAAAGAGAGGAGAGTTATTTCGATTGCACAGGAGTCTATGTATATATCGTGATAAAGGATATGTAGAATGCAACATTCAAGAAAGTTCTTTCTTTCATGAATATTAGCAAGGATACAGACACAACACAGACTCAGTACACAGTATATGTCCAATCTATATATATGCACCTGTGTGTCTTCCACGCATGAGCATGCATCCATATGTACTGTATACCAGGGGTCTCCAAATTTTTCAAAGGGCAAGTTTGTTGTTCTTCAGAATTTAGGGGGCCAGATTGTAGTCAGAGGGTGTATAAAATGTCCAAGGCATCAGTTTGAACATGACCTCATGGTTGGTGGTCAGTAGGAGGAGGAGTAGTACACCATCATTGGTATCAAGTGTCATTGGGAGGAATAGTGCGTCACATCATTGGGAGGAATAGTGCATCATATCATTGGGAGGAATAGTGCGTCATATCATATCGTCAGCTCATCCACTCCCTCATCATATCGCGACTCGACTACTGCAACTCCCTCCTCACTGGCCTGCCTCGCCGCTGGCTATCCCCGCTTCAGTCCATCCTGAATACGGCTGCCAGACTCATTCACCTTTCCAACCGCTCCGTTTCCGCCACCCCCCTCTGCCAATCCCTCCACTGGCTTCCGATTGCGCAACGGATCAAATTCAAAATCCTAACGCTGACATACAAAGCTGTCCACCATACTGCCCCGAACTACATCACTGACCTAATATCCAAGTACCGCCCAGCACGCACACTCCGCTCCTCACAAGACCTCCTTCTCTCTAGTTCCCTGGTCTCCTCCTCCCATGCCCGCCTCCAGGACTTCTCCAGGGTGTCACCCATCCTCTGGAACTCCCTGCCCCAACCCATCAGATTATCACCTACTCTCCTCTCCTTTAGGCGCACCCTGAAAACCCATCTCTTCAGGGAAGCCTACCCCGCCCCCTGCTAACTTGCCGACCTCCTCCACTCTTCCTACCACTCCATCCCCCACAGCTATCTCCTCCTGTGCCACCATCCCCTCCCTCCTAGATTGTAAGCTTGAAAGAGCAGGGCCCTCGATCCCCTCATGTTTTGCATTGTATTGGTATTGTTCTGTCACATGTTCTGTCCCCTTTGTAATGTACAGCGCTGAGCGAACTATTGGCGCTTTATAAATACTGTATAATAATAATAATAATAATATCATTGGGAGGAATAGTGCCCAAAGGGCCAGATAAAGGCTAGCAAATGGCCCAATCCAGCCCTTGGGCTGCAGTTTGGAGACCCCTGCTCTATATCGTAGGCCAGTGGTTCCCAACCTCAGTCCTCAAGTACCCCCAACAGTCAATCATGTTTTCAGGGTTTCCTTAACCTTGCATAGGTGCTTTAAATCAATTTCAATGGTTTGGTATTAATGACAGCTATTTTATCTAAGGGAAACAAACAAGGGCAGTTGGGGGTGCTTGAGGTCTATTGCAGGAAACCATTGTCCTAGGCCATTCCTTCCACCATCCTTTTAGCAGTTTCATTTTCCCATTGATAACCAGGTTACAAGCAGTCATTGGAGGAGTTTTGGACTGGCTGATCCGATAATATCTTTGATGTTTCATTATTTAAAATAATCAGTACATTCTCTAGGGGTAGTTAGCTGATCCCAGCACTGTTCACTTAGGGGACATATGCAAGGCCTAAGCAGCATTTCCCAAAATACTCTTGCACCCCCTTCCTGAGCGTATAATATAGATCAGCTTCACAGAAGGGAAGACAGCTTTAAGGCTTGAAAAGGTCCATAGTAGAGATGACAGGGAGTATAAACAACAGGGGTGGGTTTACCTACAAGGGGAGTGTCCCAGAGTCCAGCATGCAAAGTACTCCACCCTTGCACCACCAAGCTACCCCCTGAGGAGGAATCACCATTGTAAAAGCCTTGTAACTAAATACTGATCCATCCATAGAGGATACAGGTGACCATTTCTCCAGTAATTGATACTACTCCTACTTGTTTCCCGCCAAGCTATGTATATGCCTCTAAATTTCTATTGCATGGTACCACTCTACCTGGGCAGGGTTGCCACTTAACCCCAGTAAATACTAAAGTCAAAATTCACAGAGTTCACACTCCACCTATGGGAATATCTAGTGAAAGGACAGGGTAACTAAAGTAGGTCACATCTATGCAAAGCAATCAATCTTCTGATAGTCCCTCCCCTGTCACTATTTTTCTCTTGGTGTCAGGAAAACTCGTCATAAGTGACTCATGCTGATAGCAGAGGAATGAGGCAGTGGACAGAACTGACACTCAGTGCTCCGGATTGAGACAAGTAAACACCGTAGAAGGATATGCTTTGTTCATATTTCCTGTCTGTGGCTTACAACCACTTTGAAGCAAATACATTTGGGTTGATTTACTAAAGGCAAACAGACTGTGCACCATATAAGGTGCAGTTGCACTCTGCAAGTGCAATTGCTCCAGAACTTTGTAAATGAGATGAAGATTCACTTTGCAAGGAATACTCAATCATGTGCAAGGAAAATTGAAGAAAGGCACTTGTGCTTGCACATGATTGGATGATGGAAGCCAGAAGAGCATCTGCTCATTTAGCAAGCTTTGGAGCAACTGCTCTTGCAGAGTGCAACTGCACTTTAAAAAGTTTACAGTCTATTTGCCTTTAGTAAATCAACCCCGATGTGTTCTAATTAACTAAAAAAGAGTAGGATTGTTGAAAAAAATAATAGCTACTCGTATGTTTAAGCCACCAATGTTTTATAGTTTATTGGCCATTTAACCATTCCTACAGTATAAAAGATGTATGTGACGTGGAAGGAACAGAATACATCTTCTACAATTTTTTTACCGTTTTTGTTACAAAGAAGATTTTGGCAACTGTTGAAAAAAACAATTTTGAATATTGTGTAACAGGTTTTAAACACATAATGTGATGTGTCATTCTACTATACGTGATTATGAGGAAGGAGGATGGGTTGGTTTCACAGAAATGGTGGTGTGGGTGCAGTATCAGTGTGTCACTGTCTCTGGCTTAGATAATTAATCCTTCTACTGAACCTTTGGTCAATTTCCAGACATTATAAGTCACGTGACCCGATAATAAAATAAACTGTGACAGAGACTGTTTACTCAGGGATTAGATCATTCCTACTACATATCAATATTCTGTCAAACATTAATTGCTTTTTTGTCCTCCTTGTTCTAAGAGATTAGGAGGATTACAGTTTACCGATCAAGACAGGTGCGGTTATTTTAAACCTGATACCGAAAGTCTACAAATTTTGTTCTTTTTTTATTGTGGACATCTCAGCTTAGATATACATTAAACAGATTATCTAATGTGTGTTAATGTTTTTTGTTCATTCACTTCCATTAAGTTTATGAAAATGCCAAAATTGAAGGAGAAGTGACACATACAGCTTTCCGCTCTGAACTATGCCAAATCTAAATAACCTATGGGTTACATACCTACAGATTTGCAATACCAAAGTACTTTACAAAGTGACCTGACTAAAGTTCCCCTTGTTTTGTTTGTTGGAAGATGTTGGGGAATCTTGCAGAACTTTTTTTTTCTTGTGTAAATGTTATATTAGAAACAAAAAACATTGTTTTGTGTTAAAGTGATTGTAAAAGTATTATTATTATTTAAAAAATAAAAAAAACATGTTATGCTTACCTGTTCTGTGCAATGATTTTGTTCAGATCAGCCCTGGTCCTCCTCTTCTGGAATACCCTGCCAGCATTCTGGGCTCCACCACTTTTTTGTGTGCTGCCATAGGATACCGCTTCCTTTGGTGGCACAGGTGCAGGTTCGATGCAGAGCCACACTCTGTGTCCATTGACACACACACAGTGTGGCTCAGCCCTGCCCCCTGCTCTCTTGTCAGTGGATTTAATTGACAGCAGCAGGAGCCAATGGTTCCTCTGCTCTCATTGAGTCCAGTGAGGAGGATGAGAGAGAAACGCTGCTGCTCTCAGGGCACAGAGCCGGATTGAGATTGGGCTCCGGAAAGTATTTGGGGAGGTGCTGACATAAGAATGTGCAGGGTACACATTAACCACTTCCTGTCTGGCCCATGTACATAAACGGCCATATGGGAGCAGTGCAGGAGCTGGTTGCCGTTCATAAATGATGCCCGCATTTTTAGCCTGTGCGTGCTCCCCGGGAGCGCGCAGCACCACGACCCAGTGCCTGCTGTGTCTTCTGGAACTCTGTGTGAGGTCCCGATCATGTGATCACTGATTGGCCAATCAGTGATCACATGAATAGTAGTAAGCAAGATGTCACTTCTGACATAATTGCTTACTACTTGTGAAATCTGTGAATGATCACAGAGGTCACATGGTACAAGGCTATTCACAGCTCACACAGTATTTCTCAATGGCTGCAAGAATGCAGTCAGAGAGAAGGAGAAAGTATTGCTTTTACAGCCTTTATGGGTGTAAAAGCAATCAGTGTAAAGAAAAAAAAATATTCATCACCCCCCACAAGTAGTACAGTGTCACTATGGTGACACTGTACTGCTAGGGTGACAGTATGTAAAAAAAAACCACATAAATAATAATATAAAAAAAAAATAAAAATGTAAAAAGAAATTGGCTATAAACTAATTTGGGTTATTTTTTTTTACTATAAAGATAGCTGAATACATTTTGGCCAAGATTTAGGAAGAACGATTATTTATTTGCAAAATTTTATAAGAAACACTTTTTTTCAAAATTTTTGGACTTTTCATTTATATAGCAAAAAAAAAAAAAAAATCCCAGTGGTGAATAAATACCACCAAAATAAAGTTTTATCTGCCTCAAAAAAAATGCTAAAAAATTCATATGGGTACAGTGTTGCATGACCGCGCTATTGTCATTCAAAGTGTGATAGCGCTGAAAGCTGAAAATTGGCCTGGATAGGAAGGGGGTAAAAGTGTCCGGGCTTGAAGTGGTTAAGATACAAACCTTCAGCTTTGGCAACCACATTAATTGTATAATTACATGGGAGAAGCCACATTTTCTTATCACATACATAGGCTCTGCTTTACAGTGCTACACAATAGTAATACTTTACTGCTCTTTTTACCAGTGGGCCAACCTATTAAAAATAATATCTGACATTATTATCTCAGACTTTAGAGCAGAACTCCACTATGCAGCAATCAATATGTTTGTCTGTTGCAGCTTACTGCCTTTATTTTAACATCTGTCTGGTGTTTTCTACCTTAACCATTTCCATACCGGGCACTTTTACCCCCTTCCATTTTTCAGGTTTCAGCGCTCTCACACTTTGAATGACAATTGCGCGGTCATACAACACTGTACCCAAACTAAAAGTTTATCATTTTCTTCACACAACTAGAGCTTTCATTTGGTGGTATTTAATCACCGCTGGGGTTTTTATTTTTTGCTAAATTAACAAAAAAAGACCAAAAATTTAGAAAAAAAACCCCACGTTTTTCTTTGTTTCTGTTATAAAAGTTTGCAAATAAATAATTGTTCTTCATAAATTTAGGCCGAGATGTATTCTGCTACATGTCTTCGGTGAAAATAACCCAAATTAGGATGTATTTTTTAGTTTGTAGGAAAGTTATAGAGTTCACAATCTATGGGATAGATCTGAATATTGATCAATCCTGAAGTACTGATGGCCAATCTGATTTCTTGAGGTCCAAGAATGTCAGAACAGTACAGATATCCCCCAAATGACCCCTTTTTGCAAAGTAGACAGTCCAATGTACTTCATAAGAGGCATGGCGAGTTTTTTGAAGTTGTATTTTTTTGTCATAATTTTTCGGAAAATGAAAAAAATAATTTTCACTATTTTTGTTTTACATACTGTCACCAGTGCAGTACAGCATCATCATATAACTGGCATTATGGTGATCAGGGACACTGACTGGTGACAGTATGAAAAAAAAAAAATATATATATATTTTTTTAATTTTTTTTTAATTTTTTATTATTTTTAATTTTTTATTAATTTCTTTTTCTTTTTTTTAAGATTTTTTTTTCATATTTCGCTATGTCCAAAGTAGTACAATGTTACCATAGTAACATTGTACTACTTTGGGGAAGTGATCAGTATTTTGTTTTTTTTTTTTACACAATTTGCTTATAGCAAAGAATTACTTTGCTACAAGCAAGCATTTACCTGAATGACATCGATTCATTCAGGGTTTTTTTTTTTTGTGCTTAGCTGTGATTTGGCCACAGCTAATCACATGACATGTGCATGTGATTGCTGTGACCATTCACAGCTAGACACTAGTATACAATGGATGGCATGAATGAAGCCATCCATTGTATACAACTGTCATGTGACCTGCTGTGATTGGTCACAGCAGGTCACATGGTACCGGCAACGGTTGCCGGTACTCAGATCTGTCATCGGCCGTGTCCGAGGTACACGGCCGGTGACAGATCGCGCAGCTGCATGGATCTGCAATCACGAAAACTGAGCATGCTCGGGAGGACATCATATGGCGTCCACCCAGAAATCTACAGCATTTTGCTGGCCGCCAAATGGCTATTGGCCGGGCGGCTATTGGTTAAACACTTTACTACCGCCATATGTTCATAAACAGTAGAGTGGAGGACATATTTTTCTAGAGCACAATTTTAAAACAGGCACTTTGTTTACTACTTGTGCATACCTGGTATGTAAACAATGCCCAGAAGCTGCCATTGGACATTTCAGATCGCAGGTAAAATGCACAGAGCCAACCAGAGCAACTTTGTGAATTGTGATCGCCGTGATGACTAGCCACTTGCCGTCCGCCCTATAGCAGAAATACTGTTACAGGGCGGCACGGGTGTGCAAAATCATGTATATATACGTGACTTTGCAGTTCCGGGTAGATAGTGCACACCCTACCCGCTGCGCCATTCAT
Source organism: Staurois parvus (assembly GCF_062004578.1). Lineage (NCBI taxonomy): Eukaryota > Metazoa > Chordata > Amphibia > Anura > Ranidae > Staurois > Staurois parvus. The sequence goes on from NW_028317922.1 coordinate 3,180,139, forward strand.
GGCCTTGGATGTCAATCACCAGGTCCTGGCTGGTGATTACTCACCGGCACCCGATGATCTCCGGGTAATACCAACAGGGGGAGAGAACTGTATGTAAACAATACAGTTCTCTCCCCCGTCAGCTCCAGCACACTGCTTTGTATGGCTCTGCATAGCAGAGCCATACAAAGCAGTGTGCTTAGAGTGAAGCACACACACAGCACATAATGTGAAACAGCTCACAGCACACAGTTAACGTTTTGAGCACCCCAGATGTTAACCCCTTCCTGCCCAGTGCCATTAGTACAGTGTCGGTGCTTTTAATTGGCACTGATCACTGTATTGGTGTCACTGGGGATGTCAATGACACCAAGTCAGTTCCCCCTGGTGTAAGAATGCCTGCCGCAGTCCTGCTATAAGTCGCTGATCGCTGCCATTACTAGTAAAAAAAAAATTACAGTATCTAAACCGCCATTTGCAAACGCTATAACTTTCACGCAAACCAATTAATTTATACATATTGGGATTTGTTTTTAGCAAAGACATGTAGCAGAATACATTTTGGCCTAAATTTATGATGAAATTTGATTTTCATTTTTACTAGATATGTTTAATAGCAAAAAGTGAAAAATATTGTTTTTTTTTCAAAATTTAAATTTTTTTTAATAGCGCAAAAATAAAAACCGCACAGGTGAACAAATACCACCAAAAGAAATCTCTATTTGTGGGGAAAAAGGGCGTAAATTTCATCTGGGTGCGGCGTTGCATGACCGTGCAATTGTCAGTTAAAGTAACACAACGTCGTATCGCAAAAAATGGCTTGGTCAGGAAGGGGAGTAAATCCTGGTCAGGAGGGGGAGTGGCTAGTTACAGCGGTCACAGATATAGACATTACTATTGTTTACATTTTAGAGCCTTCCCCTTCCTCTCACAATGGAGGATGGGGGAGGAGGTAGATTCATTGAATGAAGGGATTGTAGGCAGCAGCAGATTCAAGGTGGGGGGGGTCCTCATTTATTTTATTGTGGGATTTATTGCCCTTTCACCCCTACTCCTTTTTCTCCTCTGAGTGAGAGCTATGCACCTTAATTTCATCCTATCTCTGTTTTTAAAGAATGTTACTCCAACATTTCACATTCCTGATCTGTGTCTGCTGTACCATGTACTTGTGTTAGGAAGTATCCAGTTCTCTTTGTATTTCTTCCTTTCTGTGAAATACCTGGTGATTCTGCCAGTCCCCATGCTTTCCTATTTCAAACTGACCACCCTAGGCATGAGAGCACATTCATCTTGTAGTAGGAAATCTTGGATGGTTTGTATACAAATGTACACATTTAATACAAAATATGGAAGAATAACAATATGGAAGATAGAACCCCATATAAAAGTGAAAGTCATATCAAAATTACTTTCTAATATTAATGTATGGAGCATGTACAGCAGTTCTGCATATTTGCTTTCTATTTTTTCTTTATTTAAAGCATTTCTAAGTTTTAAACTTTTTTTTAACTACCTGTTCCCCCTCCCGCACCTCTAAACATTTATTTTACCCTCCAGATCGATTCCAGCACTGTGCCTGGCAGCAGGTTTTCTCCCTTCACTGGTCTTACAGGGACTCAGACAGCTGTCAGTCAAATCCTGTGAGAAGGGAGCAGAGGCAGGACTGAACCATGCTGTGTGTGTCTATGGACACACACAGCCTGGCTTGGGAATATGCCCACATGAGTCCCCTCTTAGCACACATTTACCATGGGGAGATCCACAGGGAGAAGAAGTGGGGACCACTAAAGAAGCGATAATGGGGCGCTCTATGCAAAACCATTGCACAGAGCAGGTAAATATAAACCTCTTTTTTAATATAATAATTAAAAAAACTAAGCTTTAGTATCACTTTAATAAGATAATGGCTAAAAAAATCATTCATTAATTTTTTTTTGTTTTATCCCTTTTCATGTGTCTTTAGGACTAGTCTGAACTAGTCTTACCTGCTATGCTGAAAAATGCCTGTTTGTGTTGTGCGTAGAATTCAGTAGCTCAAGCCCCAATTTATGATACACTCACATTGGGCACGGTTCAACTGAACTGTGCCCAGGTTAATTTGTCCCCCTACCCACTGGTCTGCTCATTACACACACTGGGCTATAAACACGTGTTCCCAGGCTCACTTACATCACCAACTAAACCAAAGTAATCCCTGCTTCTGTGCTCAGTGATCTATGAAGAGTCCTGTGCTCTGGTACAGTCTGCGCATACATTGAAGTGAACTGTACTGGACCACAAGTGAACTGTGTCTAGGACCATTTTTCCCAAGTGGTCCCAGGTATGGTACACAACCATTTCTGGGCACGGTTCAGAGCACTGATACTATGCAAACGAACTGGACCAAGGGGGTGAACCATGCCCAGGCTTAGTTAAAACTGCCAGTGTGAGTGCAAGCTTTACCTAAAAATGCCTTCTCCACCTCCCTCCCGCTTTGTATAATACAAAGTTTCAATCAGAGTGAGGAAGTCTGAAAGCAAACGGCTTCTGCTGTGCTATCTATTTAGAAAACCTAACAAATATATGTAAAACATTGGTTTAAAAATATATTTATTTTGAAAAATACAGCTTCAAAGTCTTAATTGTGGATGCAGGTATCTTTGCAGCCACATGGTCAGCTCATGCAAGGTAGTTATTATTTAAATAAAGCACATGCAGGTACTCAGGGTCTGCATGCCAGTTTGTACATCACAGCAGATGTGTACATCCTAGCATGAAAATGCTGCTTCTGAATAGGCAGACTCTTAGAAAGTGTTGTCATCCTAGGAGCAGAAGTTGAAGGGAAAGCTTTTACTAGCAGGATCATCAGATAAAAATAAAGGAAAATTGATCCTGTAAACAAATATCAATAGATTGACCACAGCTATGGGAAGGTAGGTTGTGCTCAATCTAAGTTATTTTTATGTTTGCATGCATTTGAACAAATCAACCGATGTACAGTTAAAGCTACAGTTTTTCTTATCATTATTGAAGCAATAGAATGGGTTCCCATTTTCTGCCTGGGTTCTACCAACAGATCATGTTTATTCTTGAACTCTGCATATTTCAGCAGATGGAAAGTTGTCTGTGCCCAATGTTACTGACTATGGCTCATTGATTACCTGTATGTCATTCAGATATTGCTGGCAGTAGTTTATTTTGGATAGACCCACACTGAGAAGACCTTTGTCAAAAGGGAATGCCACTTACTATATGATCAAAACAATTATTCTAACTTGGATAACTTAACACAGAGCTCAAGGTGGAAAGATAATATTAACTTCCCAGTTACCACCATCAAAAGCATTTAACTCCACAATTGGAGAGGCATTTAGGATGGGCCATCCTTAGGCATGTGTGGAAATATGTGTCATGTACTGATCTGCATGTCAATCTGTATCACATACTGTAGTGTCATTGTTTTCTTCTGGATCATTTAAATCAATGGCTACAATGTCTGCTGCCTTGGAACTGGTTAGATATTTATTGGGGATGTCTGGGAGTTTAGTGTCTGGAGATGCTTTAGCAAGCGAGAAATGAAAACTCTTTACGGTGATCAGGGGTATGATCGGCACTTCCATCTTGAATGAAAATCTTTGGAAGAGCTGTGCTACAGCAAACACCAGTATGACCAACTGCAACAACTTTAATTCATTGCTGGCCATGCCTTTTAAGTTCATTAGTATACTGAGGGGGAATGGCGGTCCAGTTAACCACTTTCCTGTAATAGATCTTATGGACTAGTTGTATTTCTGATTGTAAGTTTGCTATTTTTTCAAAAGTCATTCTAGGTTTTCATTTTGGAACATTGGAAATGAAAGAAAATATCTGAAAGTTGAACTGCCTTTTTATCCACGGCAACCAATTAAATCACTGCATTCATTTCGATGGAGGTTTGAAAATAAAGGGAAGTATCTGATGGGTTTCCAGGATTCAACGAACAGTTGTTGCAGAGAGTTGAATAATGAGATATTTCTTGTTTTAGTGGTAAAACACCAATGAGATATTAATTGAAATAAAACATGATGTTTGCTATTCCTGACCCCTCCTTCTGAAAATGCTATTTGCGTAGATGTCATTTTGATACTATGGCTTCAATTCTGTCAGTCATGGAAATGGAATACTATAGGTATGTAAGTTGAAAGTTCACATTTTTTTCTGATTTTCCTGACCTGCAAATTCAATTCTGGTTCCTCTCCTCTTGTCATAATCAAATTGGAGTAAGAAGGGAAGTAGGAGTAGAGGGAGTAGGAAGTGGCTTGCTTGACTTTTTTCTTTTTTGTTTGAACAGCCCTTGTTTGGGGAAGAGTGAGCAGCGATCATGACTTTTAATTTTTGATGCTGCCTGCCCTTCCCGACATATTTATTTCATTATAGTCAGGGCACTGGAGACATAGCTGCAGAGGGAAAACCAATTTCTATAGGATGCCTTCCCTTCCAAAACACAGTGGGAAGGGCAAACAGAAGTAAAAGAAAGGGGGAAACTATAAAGCTAGAGGAAGGAAAGGCAGCAAAATTTAAATGTAGAATGCTATGTCATAGACTGCCCGCACTTCCTCAAATCTTTCTTTGGTATTCGAACATATGAGAGTGGCAGTCTGGAGGCTGATATCTGCTGTCTGGTTGTGCTATGTCTGTGGCAGGTTGCAGAGGAATCAGACCACTTGTAGTCCCTTGCATTTGATGAGTTGTTGGACATAACTGGAATAATAGTTACATGCACAGCCTCTGCGCTATTTTCTAACACACTTTATTTATTTACATATTTACAGTTTTTAAGTACTTTTTATTTAACAAAGAATTTTAAATGTATTTCCTTGTAAGCCCTTCCCTGGCTTGGTCTAGCAGACACTGGCAGAGACAGTAATGTAAACTGGATAAAAATAACTGGGAAGAGGAGCACAATTGGAATTTTGGGGGCTATCACATTTGATGGGAGACTCATTTCAATCCCATATAGTCCCCTTAGGCCTTTTTCAGCATGTCTTTCTCCAGGGACAACAGGGGAAGGACAGGAAGCAGCATAAACTAACCATACAATCCTATGCCCATAGGCTGCCCATCCTTTCCCAGAGTGAAGCCTTAAAACGTAAAGCAGCACTCCCCAACACCCACCCCACTATTTTCAATTTCATTAAACATTATATGGAAAGCCACACAAAGAGGCCTTTGTCAAAAGGGAAAGCCAGTGACTGTGATTGAGAAAATCTAACATGAGTAATGTGACACTCAGCTCAAGTTGGACGGGTAACATTAACTTTCCAGCTATCACTATCCAAAGCAATAAACTTCACAATGGGAGAGGCATTTAGGATGGGCCATCCTTGAGTATGTGTGAGAATATCTGTCATATTAATGATCTGCATGGCAATCCTTATCACACACTGTAGTGTCAGAGCAAAGAGCAAAGGTTTTACATTTTATCTAACCGGGAAATCCGCGATGGGAAGTCTTTTCTTTCATTAGAGACAACTGTAGCGTATTTGTTGCTTTAAATTTTTATATTTTTTTTTCTCTGGTTCAATTAAATCAATCTCTACAATGTCCACCGCTTTGGAACTGTCTGGATTTTTAATGGGGATGGTTGGGAGTTTACTTTCTGGAGTTGCTTTAGCAGGCGAGAGATGGAAGGTCTCCACGGCGAGCGGCAATGTGATCACCGCAATTTTCTATTATGAGAATCTATGGAAGACTTGTGCTACGCAGAGCACCGGTGTGAGCAACTGCAAGAACTTTGATTCACTGCTGGCATTGTCTTGTAAGTTAAAAAAGCATACCGAGAGGGAAAGTCTACTTAACCACTTTCCTATACCAGTTCTTATGGAATATTTGCATTTTTGAGTTTAGGTTTGTTTTTTTGTTTTATATTTGTTTGTTTTTTACTGTCATTCTAGGTTTTCACTTTGGTACTTAATGAATGAAAAGATCTCTAAGCTGAACTGCCTGATTAAAAACATGAAAGCATTAAAATAACCAAGTTCATTCCTCTGCAGATTTGAAAATAAAGAGAAGAATCTGATTGGTTTCTAGGACTTTCAGTTCTTCTTGAGGATGGTTTGATTAGCAAGGTCTATTGTGTATTAGGGGTAAGACACAAATGGGATGTTAATTGAAGCAAAACATGAAGTTTGATATTTATGGCCCCCTCCTTCTGAAAATGCTATTTGTCTGAATTACATATACCAGAATAAGCATGTACATCAGGAGTCCAGATTTTTCTTTGACTCTTCTGATTTGCAAATGTGTTTACGGTTCAGTGATTCAGAAAATTAGAGACAACCAGTTGACTAGCCCTATCAGAAAGATCTGAGAAACTGTACCCACTATCATGGGATATCTACAGATCATGGGGCTCCATATGAAAATTTTGTTGGGGCCCGTTGACATCCTTCCTACTGTCATTGATTTTAACATAAGGTATGTCAAAATCAAGAACAAGTAGCTGTAGAGCTGTCAGCATAGTCAGTTCTCTGTTAGGAGCTGGTGCTGTGGACAGGAGCAGGTAAGAGGGGGAATCACCACATTGAATTAAATTTAAATATAAAATGTACAGACTAGTGTTCAGAATGGGGCAACGTGGGATATTAAAGGTACCATGTACATAATTTGGCAGTTTGAAATGGGGACTGTGTACTATGACATACCAAGTGAGATGGTGCAGATTAAGGATTGTACAGTGCAGAATAATGAATTAGGTGGTGTTGTATATACCGTGTACAACAAGGCCTGTAGGATGAGGCAGTGTGAAATAGTGAATGTGCAGCATGGCATATGAAATTAAGTGGCGCATACAGTGAAGGAAATAAGTATTTGATCCCCTGCTGATTTGCCCACTCACAAAGAAATGATCAGTCTCAAGATCGAATGGTAGGTGTATTGTAACATTGAGAGACAGAATAGCAACACAAAATTCAAAATAAATGCATGTCTAACAAATTATGCACTGATTTGCATGTTCCTGAGGGAAATAAGTATTTGATCCCCTATCATTCAGCAGTATTTCTGGCTACCAGGTGTCTTTCATACAGGTAACAAGCTGAGATTAGAAGCAGTCTCTTAAAGGGAGTGCAGCTAATCTCATTTTGTTATCTGTATAAAAGACACCTGTCCACAGGAGCAATAAAACAATCAGATTCCAAACTCTCCACCATGGCAAAGGCCAAAGAGCTGTCCAAGGATGTCAGGGACAAGATTGTAGACCTACACAAGGCTGGACTGGGCTACCAAACTACCGCCAAGCAGCTTGGTGACAACAGTTGGTGCAATCATTTGCAAATGGAAGAAACACAAAACAACTGTCAACCTCCCTAGTCTGGTACACCATGCAAGATCACATCTCGTGGAGTGTCAATGATCATGAGAACAGTGAGGAATCATCCCAGAACTACACGTGAGGATCTTGTCAATGATCTCCAGGCAGCTGGGACCACAGTCACCAAGAAAACAATTGGTAACTCACTACGCCAACAAGGATTGAAATCCTGCAGTGCCCGCAAGGTCCCTCTGCTCAAGAAAGCACATGTCCAGGCCCGTCTGAAGTTTGCCACTGAACATCTGAATGATGCAGAGGAGGACTGGTTGAAAGATGAGATCAAAATCAAGCTCTTTGGCATCAACTCAACTCATTGTGTTTGAAGGAGGAGGAATGCTGCCTATGACCCCAAGAACACCATCCTAACTGTCAAACATAGTGGTAGAAACATTCTGCTTTGGGGGTGTTTTTCTGCTAAGGGGATAGGGCAACTGCACCACATCAAAGGAATGATGGACGAGGCAATGTACCATCAAATCTTGGGTGAGAACCTTCTTCCCTCAGCCAGGGCATTGAAAATGGGTCGTGAATGGGTGTTCCAGCATGACAATGACCCAAAACACACGATCATGGAAACAAAGGAGTGGCTCAAGAAGAAGCACATTAAGGTCCTGGAGTGGCCTAGCCAGTCTCCAGACCTTAATCCGATTGAAAGTCTGTGGAGGGAGCTGAAAGTTCGAGTTGCCAAACGTCAACCACTAAACCTTAATAACTTGGAGAGGATCTGCCAAGAGAAGTGGGCCAAAATCCCTCCTGAAATGTGTGCAAACCTGGTGGCCAACTACAGGAAATGTCTGACCTCTGTGATTGCCAACAAGGGATTTGCCACCAAGTACTAAGTCATGTTTTGTGAAGGGGATCAATTACTTATTTCCCTCATGAACATGCAAATCAGTGCATGATTTGTTAGACATGCATTTCTTTTTAATTTTTTGTTTTTTGGTAGCCCCCAAATTTCCAGCCTGCACATTCCCTGTCCTGCAAAACCTTAAACTGGATGCTATAATGTACATTCCCTATTCCACACTGTCCTACTCCATGTGTCATGCTGCATGCCCATACTTTACATTAAGGATAAAGGTCTGGTATGTATTTTTAGGGTTTTTGTGTCAGGTGCCCCATTAACATATATACAAGACCCTGATCTAGGATAAGAGACTAGTATAGATAAAGGGAACCATGGTCGCCTTGTTTACAAACAGAATGAGGCAGCCAGGAACTGTCATTTGCTGGCAATTTAGATAGCATTTTTATTTCTTTGTAAACGTCAGTTTTGTTGTAGTACTTTGTGTACATTGAACATATGCATCACTTTAGAGGAAGGTTAAGGGCATCTCTCAGGCATGTTATTAAAAGTGGTTGTAAACCCCCTACACATGCCCAGTGAAGTGCCTGGTTTCAGGTGATACACAGATGAAACAAATCCTCCTAAATAAGTTGTACTTGTTTATCACACACACCTGATGTCACACACTGCACGGCATAGAACTGAGTGTAATCTGAGACCTGAGTGAAGGAACACACCCTCTCTACACAATTTCATAAGTCATCTGTCAGAAATAGGTATCCACTTCCAGATAAAAAAAACTGCAATGACAAGGTGGGTGGAAGGGAGAGGAGGATGAGCGGAACTTCCCATTTTAAGTGACATTCCTCTTTAACTCATGACAATTATGAGAAACCTGTCATGACAGAAATATAGAGGCTACCTCTGTTTATCTAAAAATGGAGGTTGCTTGGCTATCATGTGAACCCATGGCAGGAATTCAGAATCCAAAATCCATCTTGTACTGGTCTCATTTTTCGAATTTTGATTGCTTGTTTTGGTTAACTTAAAAATTAGCCTATAAGAAAAAAAGAACTACTTATTGGATATAATTAAAGCTTAACTCTAGGATAATAAAAAATCCACCCTTGCAGTGAGGTCCCACATGCTGCAAGAGTTAATTGCTTGTTATGTCTAGGGAATTGTAGAACAGCCTCTTTCACTTACCTAATTCCTTACTCTGTCCTGGCTCCAGTGCCCTCATTCTGTGCCTCATGTTCCAGCCACAACTTACTGGTTGCAGTGCTGGAGGTAGCTTTCTGAACCATGGGGTAAAATAAGTATTTATATCTCAATCCTCTGCCTGCTAGACTAAATGAGCATTTAACACTTGCAGTGCAGGAGGGCCCCAATGTAAGAGTAGATTTTTTTTATTTTCCAATGTTGCTCCATAAAATTTATCAAGAAACAAATAATGTATGGGTAATACTTGTAATATGCAGAGAAAAAAACATATCTACAGGACCCTCAGCAACATATCCGGGTAGAAGTAGAGGAGAAGAGACTTTGAAGTACCAAGGGACTTGGAAATACTAAATAGGGGCTTTATGGCTTATGAATATAAAATTCCATAGTTTCCTGAAAATTTACTAGGTTGTCCAGTAAACTACATCTCACGCTTAAACTATAGCTTTTTTTTTAAAAGGCAACATATGCTTAAAACAATATGGGTTCTGCCATTGCTGATGACTTTATGATGACTTTGAAAATTTTAGTTACCTATTTTACTGATCTTCTGGTTTTAATATTTTCATTGACTTCGAACAAGTATACAAGTGCAGACTCCCACTATTTGCTCTTGTGTGTACAAATGGTGGGTTTGACATCGAACTATGTCTTCCCCCAGTCCACCTAGTACTGATCCTTCGGTCAGAGCTACTTATTAACCTCCCTGGCGGTATTCCCAAGTGTAGCTCGGGGTAAAGTTTCAGCACCAAAAGCGGTAACCCAGAGCTACACTGGGGCTTACCATGCGGCGCTGCTCCGGGATCTGTTCTTCTCTTACCGTGTCCTGCTCTCCCGCAATGTCCCTCCTGCAGTATCCCCTGTAATGTCCTCCGACATGCCGACATCTGTCTTCCAAGTTCCGTTCCCTGCGACGTCAGGACGTACGGGGATGAAACGGCGGGAAATTTGAAAATGACAAAAAGTGACATTCACTAAATTCACTAAAATCACATAGTAAAACATTACTGTATCAAAGCATTTCACATACATTTTGTCCCGAGTGCTTTGTCCTGTGCCCTGCCTGCATTTTTACTGTTCTTTCTGCCTGGAAACTGAGAAATGTCCATGGCGTCCAAAAAGCGTCCCTTTAGGTCAAAAGTGGTTTTAGACCAGCTAGAGAACAGCGATAGTAAATCAGAACTACTTGCAGAATTGAGTGATAATGATACGTGGGGGAAATTCGTCATCAGACACTGAAAACGATTTTGCGACTTTGCTCAGTGATGTGCGAACTTGGTGCTATATTTCAAATTTCAGTGTTTTTGGTTTGATTATATTATTGAATTAAATTTATTATTATATTATTATTTTTTATGATTATTTACTAAATTATAATTTATGATTTCGTGTTTCAAATTTTAACATAGCCGGGATGTTTACTAGACTCTTGTTCGGACAGATTTCAGTGAGTTATTCCTAAAAATTACAGCCTACAATAAAAAAAATACATATTTCCATGCAAAAAAATTTACCTCTTTGAGCACAGAAATATGGACATAATCAGACCGCTAGGGAGGTTAAAGTAAGGTGTGACAGGCTGGAGAATTTGTACTTTATTGAATTTTAATGTTTGGACAGTATTATTTTAGTTGTATATGTAACTTATATGTGTGCAGCTTCCAGTTTTAAATATTTTGAGTGTGGATTTTTCACCTTTTTATTGTATATCATAGTTACATAGTTAGTCTGGCAGAAAAAAGACAAAAGTCCATCCAATTCAACTCTCTCTCTCTCTCTCTCTCTCTCTCTCTCTCTCTCTCTCTCTCTCTATATATATATATATATATATATATATATATATATACAGTCAGGTCCATAAATATTGGGACATCAACACAATTCTAACATTTTTGGCTCTGTACACCACCACAATGGATTTGAAATGAAATGAACAAGGTGTGCTTTAACTGCAGACTGTCAGCTTTAATTTGAGGGTATTTACATCCAAATCAGGTGAACGGTGTAGGAATTACAACAGTTTGCATATGTGCCTCCCACTTGTTAAGGGACCAAAACTAATGGGACAGAATAATAATCATAAATCAAACTTTCACTTTTTAATACTTGGTTGCAAATCCTTTGCAGTCAATTACAGCCTGAAGTCTGGAACGCATAGACATCACCAGACGCTGGGTTTCATCCCTGGTGATGCTCTGCCAGGCCTCTACTGCAACTGTCTTCAGTTCCTGCTTGTTCTTGGGGCATTTTCCCTTCAGTTTTGTCTTCAGCAAGTGAAATGCATGCTCAATCGGATTCAGGTCAGGTGATTGACTTGGCCATTGCATAACATTCCACTTCTTTCCCTTAAAAAACTCTTTGGTTGCTTTTGCAGTATGCTTTGGGTCATTGTCCATCTGCACTGTGAAGTGGCGTCCAATGAGTTCTGAAGCATTTGGCTGAATATGAGCAGATAATATTGCCCGAAACACTTCAGAATTCATCCTGCTGCTTTTGTCAGCAGTCACATCATCAATAAACACAAGAGAAGCAGTTCCATTGGCAGCCATACATGCCCACGCCATGACACTACCAACACCATGCTTCACTGATGAGGTGGTATGCTTAGGATCATGAGCAGTTCCTTTCCTTCTCCATACTCTTCTCTTCCCATCACTCTGGTACAAGTTGATCTTGGTCTCATCTGTCCATAGGATGTTGTTCCAGAACTGTGAAGGCTTTTTAGCTGTCGTTTGGCAAACTCTAATCTTGCCTTCCTGTTTTTGAGGCTCACCAATGGTTTACATCTTGTGGTGAACCCTCTGTATTCACTCTGGTGAAGTCTTCTCTTGATTGTTGATCTGGCCAACTGTTGTGAAGGGTGTTTTCTTCACCAGGGAAAGAATTCTTCAGTCATCCACCACAGTTGTTTTCCGTGGTCTTCCGGGTCTTTTGGTGTTGCTGAGCTCACCGGTGCATTCCTTCTTTTTAAGAATGTTCCAAACAGTTGTTTTGGCCACGCCTAATGTTTTTGCTATCTCTCTGATGGGTTTGTTTTGTTTTTCAGCCTAATGATGGCTTGCTTCACTGATAGTGACAGCTCTTTGGATCTCATTTTCAGAGTTGACAGCAACAGATTCCAAATGCAAATAGCACACTTGAAATGATCTCTGGACCTTTTATCTGCTCATTGTAATTGGGATAATGAGGGAATAACACACACCTGGCCATGGAACAGCTGAGAAGCCAATTGTTCCATTACTTTTGGTCCCTTAACAAGTGGGAGGCACATATGCAAACTGTTGTAATTCCTACACCGTTGTAAATACCCTCAAATTAAAGCTGACAGTCTGCAGTTAAAGAACATCTTGTTCGTTTCATTTCAAATCCATTGTGGTGGTGTATAGAGCCAAAAATGTTAGAATTGAGTCGATGTCCCAATATTTATGGACCTGACTGTATATATAAAGTTATAATCCTATACCCACAGTTGATCCAGAGGTAGGCAAAAAACCCAGCAAAGCATGATCCAATTTGCTCCTGCATGGGAAAAAGTTCCTTCCTGATCCCCCGAGAGGCAATTCTATTCTATATTCCCTGGATCAACTTTACCTATAAATGTTAGTAACCAGTTATATTCTGTATATCCAAGAAAGAATCCAGGCCTTTTTTAAAGCAATCCACTGAGCTGGCCAGAACCAACTCTTGAGTCTTTTCCACATTTTCACAGCTCTTACTGTGAAGAAACCTTTCCGCGTTTGGAGATTAAATTTATTTTCCTCCAGATGTAAAAAGTGCCCCCTTGTCCTCTATGATGACCTCAAGGTGATTAACTGTACACCGAGTTCACTATATGAACCACTTATGTATTTATACATGTTGATCATATCCCCCCTTAATCTCCTCTTCTCAAGAAAGAATACATTCAGTTCCTCTAATCTTTCCTCATAGCTGAGCTCCTCCATGCCTCTTATCAGTTTGGTTGCCCTTCTCTGTACTTTCTCCAGTTCTTTTTGTGAATTGGTGCCCAAAACTGAACTGCATATTCCAGATGAGGTGTTACTAATGATTTGTACAGGGGTAATATGATATCTCTCTCTCTGCAGTCTATACCTCTTTTAATACAATAAATGATTTTGCTCACTTTGGAAACCGCAGCTTGCCATTGCATGCCATTATTAAGCTTGTGGTCTACCAGAACTCCCAGATTCTTCTCCACCATTGATTCCCCCAGTTGTACTCCCCCTAGTATATATGATGCGTGCATATTCTTAGCCCCCAAGTGCATAAACTTATATTTATCTACATTAAACCTAATTTGCAATATAGTTGCCCAATTAAACATTGCAGTGCAATATCATCTTTAAGATTTTGTCCTCTTCAGGTCAGTAGATAGTCTTGGGTGTAATAAAGCCCATGACAGGGGAAGCCCAATGCCAGAAATCAAACATGGTTCTATTACTTCACGCATTAATTTTGCCTTTCTGGAATACACCCAACTCCCCCACTAAACTCCACTCACCCTATATAAGGGAAGAGTTAAAATGTCACTTCTTGCAAAGAGGACCAAAATCAAAGGGAAACAAGTTAACCCTTTTTACATACAAAAGATCTGACTTTACATGCTTTATGCTTGTTCCAGGCCAGTGAATTAGAAAATATTGAAACAAAGCCAATCAGCATTTTTACCAATAGCCTACATATTTCTTTCACTTGGGTGATTATGCAGACAATCCTCATTGCAAGCTGTCATCAGAATGCTTTCTATTAACTTGTAAGCTTGACTAGCTCACCTCATCCAAGCTTGCACATAGTTTTAAAGGGAAGGGATGAAACAAAGAGCCAGATTTTCATCTTGGTTATCATTGGACATCAATTGCAATTGAAACAGAGTTTGTAACCTGTCTGATTACTGGCCTTCACAAGGAGCAACCTGGCTGCATGCGCAGAATACACTCAAAAACATGAGATGTTTGCCTGTTGCAACTGAAAACTACAGGATCATGTGATGGTCAGCTTATGTCTTTGGATGCCTTTAGCTTTAGAAATAGTCCATTCCCGAAAACTGCTACATCAAAAACTAAAGTTCATTATTCATAACCAAAAGGGCTAAACTATATTTTACATGTGAGTAGTGGAAGCATAGACATTCTGGTGGGTACAGGCATTAAGTTTGCGGTAGTCCATAAAAAATTGGAGATTTCCATCTTTCTTTCATACCAGGACCACAGTGGCAGCCCAGGGACTGTGTCTTTCCTGTATCACCCCGCTCTTTAGCATGTTGTAGAGTGGATCCTTGGCCTTCTGGCACAGTGCTAGGAAATGTGTTTGTACTGTTCCTGAATGGGTGGCGTATCCTCTGTGTGAAATGGGTGGTCAATAGCGAATGCCATCAATAGTGAATCTGTAGTCTTCCAGGCTTGTGGCAAATACTAGCGTGCTTCTCCAGTAGCTGATGGAGTAGTCTTTGTTATGGCAGAGGGAAGTCTTAGAAAGGTATGTCCATCTGATCCAGCAGTAACATGTATTGGGCCTCGTCCAATGACATCATGGCTGCCTGTAGGGAAGCGCAAACCGATTCCACCCTGGGTTGAGCTTCTGAGATGCAGTGAGGAAGCACCATGTAGAGATCCTCTACAGTGGCATAGCCAGGGAGTGATATTGGGGTTGTCTCCATTTTAATGAGCTGTACCAAGACTTTTCTTCTGTGAACTGTAGACAAGGTACAGCCCACCAATCACCCTCCTGGTGTCACAAGGTCATTACAGGGTTCAACCATAACAGTGGCTCCTTGTAGATTTTTGTGGGCCCCAAGGGGGAGTGGCCACACCACCACTTGTAGGGGTGCTAGGACTAATTTATGCTTGGGGGGGCATGCAGACCATCCTCACTTGTACAGGCTGTTTCCTAACTGCCCTTTGTTGGGCCTTGTAGATCTTTCCCTGCACAATCCACATTGCAGAATGCACGCCAAAACCTGGGGGCAGGGACCTAAAAAGGCTCTGTTGACCCAAAATACCCACCTAGGGTCACCTGGATGCAGCGTAACCAACTGGAACGCTGCCTAAGGAGACCAGGTAATTATAAAGAAACCAGGTTTCTCCTGAGTTCCCCTCCATCTGCAGTACGGCTCGGGTCCATCGTCATCTGCAGTGAAGAAAGCAGACTACACCTGCCTATATACGTATATCTCTTATCAACTCCCTATATAGTCGGTGCTACATTTACTGGACACATCCTATTGATCAGACAATGTCTTACCTGAAACCCAAAGTTTGTTATCTATGTATGATGGATGATGATCAGACAATCTTGCTGAAATAAAGGAGGCCCAGAGCAATACATTTCCATATCATTCAGAAGCCAGCTGGCAGATTAATATCATTTCTCAGCAACCACCACAAGCACTAGCATGATTATCATTATCTGCTCTTATTCTACACAGTTGACCTTACAGTGTCAGGACAGGGAGGAAATATGCAGTGGTTGATTTTTACTTTATAAAGATGGGTCCAATGTTGCCTTCTAATTGAGGTGTGTTAGCAAATATTGATAAGAGCACTGTACGTGACTAAAACATCCCCACATTTGCCTGTTCAGCCTCATTATGAGCTACACACCCAGTATGCTAATTGATAATATTGTCTATATAATTGTATTTGAAAAAGAAGTAGCTAGTAGGTCAGGGTTGAGACTGTTTGCAGCTGGTAGTTTCAGTTGTTTCACTTAAGCAAATATTATGTGCCATCAGTGAAGGTTACCGTGTTCATGTCCTATCTATAAATAGTAATGTCAGTAGATATCAGGCATAATAAAGGATATAACAGAAAATTCTCTAAATGGCAAACACAGAATTTTTGGTTACGATAGAAGTATAACGAAATATAGACCCTCATTCAGATCAGATCAGGAGTTTCGAGTATTGGGATCGTAAAAATGATTTTCAGGTTTGCGATTTGACTTAAATTCATGTCCATGTCAGATTGTCAATTGCAATAGCCTGGGCCTCCTCCATCAATGGTTGACCCTTCTCCTCACGTCTGCAACTGTGGGATGATATATATTTCTCTAGTGGCAAGGGATGAAGGTTTTGACTGCATTAAATAGGTGTACCATCAGAGGTTATTTTTCTGTATGCAAAGAGTGATGTCGACATTTTGCCTGCAAAATTAATTTGAAAGTTGTCCAAATTCTTCAAAGGCCTTCAAAAGGTTAGGAACCATTGTCAGTGATTTGTTAAGGTAAAAAAGCTTAACTTTTTGTTTAGCCTTTTTTTCTCTCTGTTTTCATCTAGTGATCTGGCCTGTAACACACCTCCTGTATTAATGTGCCCATACTCTGGATGAATGAGCACAGGGGGGCACATTTAAACAGCAGCATTGTCAGCCTGGGGGGATGTACTAGCAAATTTAAATACACTATCATATTGAAGCCAAACCCCAGCTAATACTTTAGAAGCAGTTACAGCAAATAGTTTTTTCCTTTTGGGATATAGGGAATTAAATAAATAAAAGCTGATCATTTTAAGAACCTCTGTCAGAATTAAGTGGTTTGTCTCATCATTGTAACTTAGACATTTGGAAGAGAGCTTGTTCTTTAGAAAAACATCAGATATACTGGCTGCATCAGCAGAGGAAAACAGAAGAAAAAATGCCTAAAAAATAAAACTAATGCAGCCATTACATCTAAGAATTGGTAAGCTGCAATATAATAAATGTTTGCTTTTGACTTTAATACCTCTTTAATGTCCCTCAAGGAACTGATCATTCTGCTAAAAGTTAATATTATTAAAATGAAAATGAGTAGGTGCAGGGGTCATCTCTGTTGAGTCCCATTGTGGATAAACAGCTGGTCAGAGAGAAGCCTATTAGTTTTGACCGAAGAGCTCAAGGGATATCACGCAATTCTTGCGTAATTTAGAAAGTTTGTGTACTTGTTCTAGTAAGGAAACCTTTTGGACCGTCTCATCTATTTCTTGGTTTCTGAGTTTTAAAATTTTACTGCCTAAAATTCCATGACCTCGCCTTTCTGTTTACATTTGTGGGCTCCTAGGTAGTGAAATGCAGTAAGATTTGTTTTCGTAGAAAAAAAAGTTTTGAATACTCTGTTGGAGTTAGAGAATATGTAATTCATTGGAAAGCAATGACAAGTTCAGCCACTAGTTCCATTGCTTATACGTTCACTCTTCCATTGAGAGGGTCACAGTTATAGGAGTATGATTAGGAAAATTCTGTTTTTAAGTCTTCATTTTTGCTCCTCAGAAGTGCATCCTGAGGAATAAAAATGTAAGGCACATATAGTTTTGATGAAGGAAAGTGAAAGTAACAAATGTATAGTCCTGTGTGTCAGGGTGAGGAGTTCACCATATGTATGAGAGGCACAATATATGTCTGTTTTTTTCTTTTCAAGGCTCCATATGGCAGTGAGGATTTCCCATTTGACATTTGTCAAGTTGTGGGTTAAATGTAAAATTTAGGTACCCTCCCAACATCAGTGCACTTTCATGGACAGAATTTATCCATAGCTTTTGGAGGCATAGCAGAAATCAACATTGGGTTTCAGGGTTATCAACCCATCTGATTTAGGAAAAACAAAGTTCATGGGAAAGAAGGGTAGGATGAGGGTGGTCAAGAGTGGGGGAAAAAAAATGGGTTAAGGAAATTTATTTAGGGAAGGGGGAAGAAAGAAAAGAAAGAAGAAAGGAAGTAACGGACCTAAGCAAAAGACAAAGAATAGAAAAAATGATAAGAAGTTGTTTTATGTGTGATGTATTTATTGGTTTAAAGGGGTTTGTTTTCAGTAGGAGGATTTATGTAGGTGTGTGTGTCGGAGAAGGGGGGGATAGGTGAAGCAAAACAAAGGCAATCATCTTTTATGTTGCAGTGGAAAATCAAACCTAGATTTCCCCTAGGCATAGGGACCTCTTTTAAGGCCCTTTTGTATATAATGGCTTTATTTTCTAAATGGCTGTGATTAAGGTGTGACATGCTAACTCATGCGAGGTTCCTGGTTACCTGGCTCACATAAATGTAATGTTCTGCAAGCTACAAACTCTTCCTGGTGGTTCCAGGCAGCCAAAGACCCCTTTTCTTGGGATAGATATTAGGGATTCTGTATATAACCCTACAGAACAAACACACAATCCACATGTGTTTATCTGCTGCTTCTCTGCAAACAGAAAACAGTAACTTTATTCTGAGAAAAGATATAGAGTCTAATCATGGACGCAGCTGTGACAATCTAGGAGCGCAGAGAGAGAGCACATGGAAACAGATCACATGGAACCCGATGTGTGGGCATTTATTGGGGAGTTTATTGGGGTGCAGACAATAGGACAGCTAGTCCACAGAACAACACAAGACACAGCAATACAGGGGGTTCTCAGGAGGGCAGTATGGGACAACAGAGGGCCGATAGTCCATGGGGACAATAGGACAGAGCAGCAGGGGCACCACAAGGGTTGGAGTCTGCGAGCAAGGGTTTCAGGCAGAATAGGGTTAAGTCCAGCACAGGGCATAGGTCAGAGCACAACCGGGTTAATCCAGTACAAAGGATGCAGATCAGGGCTGAGAGGGTTAAGTCCAGCACATGGCAGAGGTCCAAGTTACCATCCGGGGCATGGCCTTCTTGGTGAGGTCCATCAGGGTATTTGCAGTCTTGCTGAAATGGGGAACAAACTTGCTATAATAGTTAGCAGCGCCGAGAAAAGCCATAATCTGTTTCTTAGTCTGGGGGATGGGCCATTCCCTAATGGCTTCTATTTTAGCTGGTTCTTTGCGCAGTTTACCCCCTCCCACCCGGAGTCCTAAATATTGTTCCTCTGCCATCCTTATCTGGCACTTGTTTGGTAGGATGGTGAGGTTGGCCCCTGCAATTCAGTCCAGGACAACGCCCACATGCTGGAGGTGGTCTTCCCAAGTTTCACTAAAAATGGCGATATGATCAAGGTACTGTAGGTGCAAGCAAAGTCATGACAGCCCTGCAGCAGCTTGTCCACCATGCGCTGGAAGGTGGCAGGGACATTCTTCATTCCAAAGGGCATGTTGAGAAACCTGAACAAGCCGAAGGGGGTGATGAAGGTGGAGTGCTCCTGACCCTCTGCGGTTAAGGGGATTTGCCACTAGCCTTTTCTTAAGTCCAGAGTAGTGACATAGTGGGCTCCAGCCTGACAGTCCAGCAGGTAATCGATATGGGGCATTGGGTAGGCATCACTAACCATGTGATCATTGAGGCATCAGTAGTCTACACAAAATCAGATGCTGCCATCTTTCTTAGGGACAAGAACAACAGGGGAGGCCCATGGGCTTTGGGAGGGCTGAATAATTCCCAGATCCAGCATTTCGTTCAGTTCCTCTCTCATAGTGTTCTCAACGGCGTCGGGGACACTATATGGAGCTTGTTGGAGGGGTTGGGTCCCCACATAGTGAGTGGTGATAGTGGTCTTTCCATGTCGGGCAGAAAAAACAGAGCTGCGCTGGCCCATGACAGCATTCATGCTGTGATAAGCTGCAGTCCCAGGGGAACCTGGTGCACGTCAGTTGGATGGCGGGTTGCTTCCAGGAGATCTGGCACAACCTCTCCGTCATCCTCAGAAGGTATCAGGCAGACGGCCATGACAGGGGGGGTTTCAGTCATGGTACTCCTTGATCATATTGACATGCACTGTTTTCTGCTGCCTTCCCCAATCATCCAGTCCAAGAACATAGTTAGTCTCATTCACTTTCTTAATGACCCGGAAGGGTCCCTCCCATGTGGTTTGCAGTTTACTCTTTGGGTTTGGGATAATCATGAGGACTTGTTGGTTCTCAGTAAACCCCCGCGTGCGAGCCTTGCGGTCATACCATGTCTTTTGCCGGGCCTGGATTGCTTTAAAGATGGTCAGCTGCGAGGCCGGCTAGTTGGCCCATCCTTTCGTGCAGTTCCAGGACATAGAGCACCACAGGGACCCCAGTATCTGGTAGTCGACCCTCCCAGTATTCTTTCAGTAGGGTCAGAGGGCTGTGGACCTTCCTCCCATACAGCAGTTCAAAGGGAGAAAATCCTGAGGTACCTCCTGGTAGGCAAAGAGGAGATGGAGCAGGTATCGTTCCCAATCTGGCTCTATGTCCGCAAAGGCCTGAAACATGGCCTTCAGGGTCCCGTTGAAGCTTTCACACAGTCCATTTGTCTGGGGGTGATAGGGGGTGGTCCTTATGGCCTGCACTCCACAGGTCTGCCAGAGGGACTGAACAATGTCCAACATGAACTGAGTCCCTTGATCTGATAGGATTTTGGCAGGGAAGCCCACTGGCATGAAAATGGTAAACATGGCTTCAGCAACTTTGGGTGCTGTGATGCTTGACAGGGCAACTGCTTCTGGATAACGAGTAGCACAGTCTACGATGGACAGGATGTACCGCTTTCCAGATTTGCTGGGGCAAGCTAAGGGTCCCAGGATGTCAATAGCTACTAGCTAATGTAGTTGTTGCACAAAATATATGTATACTGTATTGTAACACCCCCACTCAACAACTACTCCTCATATTATATCCATTTTGGATCTTAGTTCTATAAATCTGTTCCAGTTCATCTCTTCATTGGCAGTTCTCATCTACTTTTGTTTCTGATGGATTGGAAGTCTTTAACCATTAGCCGCCCGGCCAATGGCCGTTTGGCGGCTTGAAATGCGCTCCTAAATTCCGGGTGCACGCCATTTGGCGTGCTCCCGCACATGCGCAGTTTGTGGCACAGCAGAGCGGCGCAGCAGCGGGATCTGTCACGGGCCATGCACCTCGGACACGGCCGATGACAGATCCGAGTACCGGCTCCCGTAGCTGGTACCATGTGACCTGCTGTGACCAATCACAGCAGGTCACATGATAGTTGTATACAATGGATGGCTTCATTCATGATGCCATCCATTGTATACTAGTGCCTAGCTGTGAATGGTCACAGCAGGTCACATGCACATGTCATGTGATTAGCTGTGACCAAATCACAGCTAAGCACAAAAAAAAAAAAAAAAAAAAAAAGCTGAATGAATCGATTTCATTCAGCTAAATGCTTGTTTATAGCAAAGTAATTCTTTGCTATAAGCAAACTGTGTATAAAAAAAAAAAAAAAAGAAAATACTGATCACTCCCCCAAAGTAGTACAATGTTACTATGGTAACATTGTACTACTTTGGTCATAGTAAAATATGAAAAACAAATCTTTAAAAAAATGTAATAAAAAATTAAATATAATAAAAAAATAAAAAAAAATAATAAAAAAATATATATATTTTTTCATACTGTCACCAGTCAGTTTCCCTGTTCACCGCCATGCCAGTTATATGAAGACGCTGTACTGCACTGGTGACAGTATGTAAAAAAAAAAAATAGTGAAAATAATTTTTTTAATTTTTTTATTTTCCGAAAAATTATGACAAAAAAATACAACTTCAAAAAACTCGCCATGCCTCTTATGAAGTACGTCGGACTGTCTACTCTGCAAAAAGGGGTCATTTGGGGATATCTGTACTATTCTGACATTCTTGGACCTCAAGAAATTAGATTGGCTGTCAGTATGTGAGGGACCGCCGAGCGGCACCACTAGCACTCCACTGGTCAGGCGTGCCCAGAGCGCGGAGTCTAAGCCCCAGGGTACTTGTTCACCAGGGCCCCTGATGGTGGGGATGGACTTGTAGTACCCCGAGACCAGGTCGCCTCTACTGAGCACACCTGTCAGTGGTAGGGGTGTTCGCCAGGGGCTCCAACCAGGGAGAGCCAGATGTGAGGAGGTCGGGTGACCCCGATGGGATGGATGGATGGATGGCTGAGCAAGTGCGTAGTCAGACAGGCCGAGTCGGTAAAGTAGAGGACGGTAAGGTACAAGGGAGCAGGCAGAGAATCGTCGGGTCACACGCCAGGTCAGCAACAGGAGGTCAGATCTAATGGGGGGCATCCAGGGAGAGAGGTCAGGCAAGCAAGGGTCTGGGCAGGAGAAATCAGCAGGTCAATAAACAATCCGGGTCAATAAACTTACTAGGCACAGGTACAGGATCACAGGGAGCAGGTAAGACCAGAAGGCAAGGAAATGACAGCTCAGGGACCTTTAAATATCCCGCCCTGCACTGCCATTGGTGCCCAGCGGGCGGGCGCGGCTTCTACTGCGCATGCGTGAACTCGAACGCCGCGGCCGGCCCGGACCTAGTGCCCGTGTACAGGGCGGAGCAGTGCGCCTGCGCCGGGACCATCGCGGCAGGGATCGAGGAGATCCCTGACATTGCCCCCCCCCTACGGGCAACCTCCGGATGCCCACCCGATCTCTCCACCACGGGTGATCACAAAGAAACCTCCGGACAAGTCTAGGTGCATGGACATTATGGGCCGGTTCCCACGAATTGTCCTCAGGGCCGTAGCCCTTCCACTTGATGAGAAATTGGGTCTGGCCCCCCCTTCGTCGGCACTTCAAGATTGCCTCCACCTCGAATTCTTCTTCCTCTTCAACCGTTACGGCCTCCGGGGGCCTGGATTCCCGTTCCGGGAAGGCATCAGGGGCTACCGGTTTCAACAGGGACACGTGGAAGACAGGGTGGATCTTGAGTGTCTCAGGGAGAACAAGTTCATAGGCCACTTCATTGACCATCCGTTTGATGCAAAAAGGGCCTATAAATTTAGGTCCCAACTTTTTTGACGGGCAGAGCATCTTCAAGTTTGACGTAGCCAGCCAAACCTTCTCTCCGGGCTGCAACACCAGGTCCCCTCTTCGCTTCCTATTAAAAGCCCTCTTATAGTCTTCTTGGGCTTGACGGATGGCTTCCCGTAGCTTCTTATTGTTGGAGGTGAAGAAGGTCAGTGCATCCTGTGTCGCTGGAATCGGGCATTCCGGGACTAAGTCCGGGAGGAAGACAGGATGAAACCCATAGTTGGCGAAGAACGGGGACTGCCCAGTTGCTGAATGGCAAGCGTTGTTGTACGCGAATTCTGCCAAAGGGAGAAGTGGCACCCAGTCGTCCTGAGAGAATGATGTGTAGCATCGCAGGTATTGTTCCAGGGTCTGATTGGTCCTTTCGGTCTGACCATTGGTCTGAGGGTGAAATGCCGAGGAAAGGGACAGCTTGATATCCAGGGCTTTGCACAACGCCCTCCAAAACCGTGAGGTAAACTGCACCCCTCGGTCCGAGACGATGTCTTCGGGAACCCCATGCAGTCTAACGATCTCTCGAATAAAGACTTGCGCCGTCTCGGCTGCTGATGGAGTCTTCCGTAAAGGGATGAAATGGGCCATCTTGGATAAGCGGTCCACGACCACGAGAATTGCTGTGTGGTCCAGTGAAGGTGGAAGCTCGACTATGAAGTCCATAGAGATTTTCTGCCAGGGCCATTCAGGGATGGGCAATGGACGTAGCAGGCCCCACGCCTTATTTCTTGAAGGCTTGTTCCGCTGGCAGATGGCACAGGAGCCCACGTAGTTCTTACAATCCTTGGCCATGTCCGGCCACCAGAAGGAACGTCGGAGAAGTTCCAGGGTCTTGACCGGCCCAAAATGTCCTGCCAGTGGATGGTCATGGCAATGTCCCAAGACTAAGGTTCGGGCATCCTCCGGCACCACAATCCGGTCCTCCCTCCATAGGAGTCCCTCCTTGTTCTGGAGGGGGGCCCCATCGGAGGTAGACATTGCTGTGGACGCTCTCAGGATCTCGGAGCGAAGGTTCGTCTGGAGGGCCAAGAAATTTCCTGCAGGAAGAATAGTGTCGGGTACTGGGATCTCCTTGGTGTCCTCGTACATGCGCGACAACGCGTCAGGCTTCGTGTTTTTCGAACCGGGCCTGTATATGATGTGGAACTGGAACCTCGAGAAAAACAATGCCCATCTTGCTTGTCGTGGGCGTAGACGTTTGGCCGTCCTCAGATATTCCAGGTTCTTGTGGTCCGTGAATATCAGGATGGGATGGGAGGCACCTTCCAGCAGGTACCTCCATTCTTCTAAGGCGGTTTTGATAGCCAGTAGTTTGCGATCCCCAATGTCGTAGTTCCTCTCCGCAGGGGTAAGTTTTCGTGAGAAGAATGCTACTGGGTGAAGTAATTCCTTGGCGCCCTTCCGCTGGGAAAGGATGGAACCAACCGCGTTTTCTGATGCATCTACTTCTAAGATGTAGGGCAGGGAGGCGTCGGGATGACACAGAATGGGTGCCGAGGTAAATAACCTTTTTAGTCCTTCAAAAGCTTCCTGTGCCTCGGGCGTCCATCTGAATCGCGTCCCAAGCTTAGTTAACTGAGTGATGGGGGAGACCAGACCCGAGAAGTTCTTGATGAACTTCCGGTAGAAATTTGCGAACCCAATAAAACGTTGGACGCTTTTCCTGTCCGTGGGTTCAGGCCAATCTAGGATCGCTGAGACCTTCTGAGGGTCCATTGCGACCCCCGTGGTGGAGATAATCAGACCCAGAAATGTAACGCTAGCCTGTTCAAAGCAGCATTTCTCTGCTTTAGCGTACAACCCGTGCTGCCGCAACCGCCCCAACACCTTTGTTACATGTACCCTGTGCTCCCCCAGGGAGGATGAGAAAATCAAAATGTCGTCTAAGTAGACGATGACAAAGATGTCCAGGAAGTCCCTAAAGATGTCGTTTACAAAGTGCTGGAAGGTGGCTGGCGCATTGCACAACCCGAAAGGCATGACCAGGTATTCAAAATGGCCGAAACGGGTGCGGAAGGCCGTCTTCCACTCATCCCCCTCCCTTATGCGAACCAAATTGTAGGCTCCCCTTAAGTCCAGCTTGGTAAATACTACTGCAGCTTTTAAGCTCTGGAATAATTCAGGTACCAGTGGTAACGGGTAACGATTTTTAATGGTGACCCTATTCAGCTCCCGATAGTCAATACATGGCCTCAAAGTCTTGTCCTTCTTTTCTACAAAGAAGATCCCTGCACCTGCTGGGGAAGTGGAGGGACGGATGAATCCCTTTCGGAGGCTGTCCTCAATATAGTCCTTCAGGGCCCCTAATTCTAGCTCAGAAAGGGGAAAAATTCGCCCGAACGGGATTTCAGAACCGGGCAACAGATCAATAGGACAGTCATATGGGCGGTGGGGGGGTAGAGCATCTGCTCTCCGTTCACTGAACACATCAAGAAACTTATGATAGGCTGCAGGAATCACTTGTTTTAGACTGTCATCCCCTTCAGAGCACAGGAGGACCTGGGGGACCTCCGGGCCCGAAGTTCGACACAGTTCCCGACAATATGGGGAAGGGAACGAGACAACCCCAGTTTCCCAGTCAATTTGGGGGTTATGGGCCCGCAACCAAGGGAGCCCCAGAATGACTGGGAAAAGGGGTGATGCAATAGCATCCAGGCGGAGGAGTTCCCGGTGCTGACCGGCAATGGAAGTCACAATGGAAGGGGTCTCCTGGTTAACTACTCCTGACTTTATCCGGGAACCATCAGCCAAAAAGATGTGAAACCCCTTCTCCTTTGGGCGGAGGGGGATACCCTGCTGGTGAGCAAAATTGATATCCACAAAACAGCTGCATGCCCCCGAATCAACTATGGCCGTCACCTCCACGGTCCTTTCTGAAAGCTGAAAGGAGAGGGGAACAACTAAGTACTGGGATGGATTCATATTGCCAACAGATAAAGAAGATGAGGTGAACTTACTCAGTTTCTGCGGGCAGGAACGCACCATGTGACCAGGTTCGCCGCAGTACAGACACAGATTCTGGGAGCGTCTGCGCTGGCGTTCCTCAGGCGATAGTTTAGGCCGTGCCAGGCCTAGCTGCATGGGTTCGGGAGCATCTTCAAACGGCAGGTTCTGGATGCTTGGCTTAGCAAGTTGACCGGATCCCTGAAATGACCCCCAGGGATTTCCGCGACCCTGACCAGACCTCTCCAATCTGCGCTCCCGTAGCCTACGGTCAATTTTAATGGTGAGTGCAATCAAGTCCTCTAATGTCTCGGGCACCTCCACCCGGGTGAGCTCGTCTTTCAGAGCCTCAGAAAGGCCCATACGAAACTGGTGCAAAAGTGCGAACTCGTTCCAACGAGTGTCACCCATCCAGCGCCTAAAGTCAGAGGCGTATTCCTCAGCCGCCCGCCGACCTTGTCGGAGTGCGTATAATGTGGCCTCGGCCGAGGCCGCCCGTTGTGGGTCATCATATAAGATGGCCATGGCGTTAAAGAAGCTGTCGACCGTAACCAGGTGAGGATCATTGTTTCCCCTTAGTCGGTGGGCCCAGTCTTGGGGTTCACCCTGCAACAGGGAGACAACAAACCCCACTTTCACCGATTCTGTCAAAAAGGTCCGTGGCTGCAGTTCAAAATAGAGCAGACAGGAGTCACGGAATGACCGAAAGCGTGTGCGATCCCCATGGAAGCGCTCGGGTAAGGGTACTCGGGGTTCCGCCATAGGGAGTGATGTGGAAGGCCCAGGAGCCGGCTCGTGGGCTGCTGCAACCGGTGGTGCAGGAGCCGGGGCCTGTGAAACAGGAACAGATATGGTGCAGGCCTGAAACCGATTCTCGATCTGCAGACATCTGTCCTGTAATGTGTTTACTGCTTGCGTCAGGGTAGCCAGGTGCCTGCAAACCTCGTCCAATGGGGAGAGTCCTCCTCGAGGCTCAGTCATGGCCTTCTGGTACTGTGAGGGACCGCCGAGCGGCACCACTAGCACTCCACTGGTCAGGCGTGCCCAGAGCGTGGAGTCTAAGCCCCAGGGTACTTGTTCACCAGGGCCCCTGATGGTGGGGATGGACTTGTAGTACCCCGAGACCAGGTCGCCTCTACTGAGCACACCTGTCAGTGGTAGGGGTGTTCGCCAGGGGCTCCAACCAGGGAGAGTCAGATGTGAGGAGGTCGGGTGACCCCGATGGGATGGATGGATGGATGGCTGAGCAAGTGCGTAGTCAGACAGGCCGAGTCGGTAAAGTAGAGGACGGTAAGGTACAAGGGAGCAGGCAGAGAATCGTCGGGTCACACGCCAGGTCAGCAACAGGAGGTCAGATCTAATGGGGGGCATCCAGGGAGAGAGGTCAGGCAAGCAAGGGTCTGGGCAGGAGAAATCAGCAGGTCAATAAACAATCCGGGTCAATAAACTTACTAGGCACAGGTACAGGATCACAGGGAGCAGGTAAGACCAGAAGGCAAGGAAATGACAGCTCAGGGACCTTTAAATATCCCGCCCTGCGCTGCCATTGGTGCCCAGCGGGCGGGCGCGGCTTCTACTGCGCATGCGCGAACTCGAACGCCGCGGCCGGCCCGGACCTAGTGCCCGTGTACAGGGCGGAGCAGTGCGCCTGCGCCGGGACCATCGCGGCAGGGATCGAGGAGATCCCTGACACAGTACTTCAGGATTGATCAATATTCAGATCTATACCATAGTTTGTGAACTCTATAACTTTCCTACAAACTAAAAAATACATCCTAATTTGGGTTATTTTCACCAAAGACATGTAGCAGAATACATCTCAGCCTAAATTTATGAAGAACAATTATTTATTTGTAAACTTTTATAACAGAAACAAAGAAAAATGTGTTTTTTTTTCAAAATTTTTGGTCTTTTTTTGTTAATTTAGCAAAAAATAAAAACCCCAGCGGTGATTAAATACCACCAAAAGAAAGCTCTAGTTGTGTGAAGAAAATGATAAAATTTTAGTTTGGGTACAGTGTTGTATGACCGCGCAATTGTCATTCAAAGTGTGAGAGCGCTGAAACCTGAAAAATGGCCTGGGCAGGAAGGTGTAAAATCACACATTATTGAAACGGTTAAATCTCACCCCATAATTCTGGCTCTGGTTTTAATGCTACACAAGCAACATAGAACAGATGTTTGGCTGGCATGCCATTATTGCTTCTAGTGGATTTCCTGATTGAAGGCTTTTGTGGCTTGGTTTCTTTTTTTACAGTGTTTGGATTGTTTGCATTAATTTGTATTTCTGAGTCACTTTGTTGCTTATCTTCATGTGACTGATGTGGAATTTCCCTCAGTTTGAAGTGTTTGTGTTAATTCGTGAAATTTTGAACACACTGAATTTTGACACAATTACACTTCTACTGATGGTTACCTTGTTTGTGTCTTGGTTTAGAATTCTGTATCCCTTTTGAGATTCACTGTATCACACAAGTACACCTTCCTTTACGCGAGCATCCCATTTTGTATGTTTTTTTTTTTAACCACTTGCCTACCAGGCAATTTTCGTGCCCAGGCCAATTTTCAGCTTTCAGTGCTGTAGCACTTTGACAATTGTGCGGTCAAGCAACATTGTACCCATATGAAATGTTTATCATATTTTTCACACAAATAGAGATTTCTTTTGGTGGTATTTAATCGCCACTGGTTGTTTAATTTTTTGCACTATAAACAAAAAAAGAACAAAAAATTTGAAAAAAAGAGCTTTTCTTTGTTTCTATTGCAAAATGTTGAAAACAGGTAATTTTTCTCCTTCACTGATGTGCGTTGATGAGGCTGCACTGATAGGCAGCACTGATGGGCACCGATGAGGTGGACTGGATAGGCAGAACTGATGGGCACTGATAAACTGCACTGATGAGGTGGCACTGATGAGGCAGCACCTGTGGGCATTGATGAGGAGGCACTGATGATGCTGTACTGATATGCAGCAATGATGGGCACTGATAGGTGTCACTGATGGGCTGCGCTGACTGGTGGCACTGACTGGCGGCACTGACTGGCGGCACTGACTAGTGGCACTTCTGGGCACTGATGAGCGGCACTGATGGGCGCAACTGCTCAGTGGCACTGCTGGGCAGCACTGGTGGGTAGCACTACTGGGCACTGATCGGTGGCCTTGCTGGGAATGTATGGGTGGCACTACTGGCCACTGATTGGTGGCACTGCTGGCCAGTGATCATCAGGGCACTGATGTTCTCTGTGTCATTTGCTGGTTATCGGCAGTACATTCCTCACGCTGTCACAGCATGAGGAAAGTGCAGCCGATAACCAGCAACTGTATTTACTCGGTGATCCACTGTGTCATTGGCCACAGCTGATCATGTGGTAAAAGGCTACAGTGATTGTCCGTTTACCTCATCATGTGATAAGCTGTGTCCATAGGACACAACGATCACGGAGAGTGACAGAGGCACGCAGGAAGGTGCATTCTGGAAGGACATCATATCATGCCCTCCCAGAACTGGACAACCGTGCTGTAGTCATCATTCGGTTATAGCGCGGTTGGCAAGTGGTTAACAGTTGCATTGTAAGTATTTCTTTTGGGATGTGCACATAGGCTTTGCTTCCAAAAATGTTTAGATGGTTCAAATTCATGGCCTTTCCATTCCACTGTTCATATGGAGTTTTCTTCGTTGATTTTCCTGGTAGTCAATTTTGGAGATAGCATGTGGTCATAACTGCCTCTCCACAGTATGTGGTTGGCATACCTGCATCAAACATCATGGTTCTTTCACTCTCACCCAGAGTACAGTTCATTCTTTCTGCAATCCCGTTTTGTTCTGGGTTGTATGATACAGTAGTTTGAAATATTATGCCATGCTTTCTGAGAATTGCCTGTGTTATCACCTGTATATTCAGTTCCATTGTCTGTGCGCAATATACACTGGTACTTCACTTTTGTTGTGTAGCAGATATAGATATAATATACCTGGAGTAATCATCTATAAAAGTGAAGAAATACTGTACATCTTCTTTCCTGGTGTCAATTTTTCTATTGGACCTCAAAAATCTAAATGAATTAAGTCCAGGGTTTTTTTTTTTAGCTCTGCTGTTACTGTGCTTTGGAAAAGCTTTTCTTGTCAATTTTCCTTTTATACTTCTGGTACTTGTCATTGTTCGATCACAGGGACTCATTTTTTTTCCACTTGCATAGTCATTCTCAGTTAATGTCTTTACTAAGTCAGGACTTCTGTGCCCAAGACATCTGTGCCATGTGTGAAAGCAGTCTGAACGTTTTTTTTTCTCCTTGGCAGTATTAACCACCTCATTGCAGTTTAGCTGATAAAGCTTATCTGTAATTTTAGCCGTCGCAAGTAAGACGTCCCCTTTTGTGATGGCACAACTTTCACTTTGGAATGTCACCTCATTGCCTTGTTTTGTGAGCGTCTTCATTGACAAAAGTTTAGTTTCAAAAGCAGGGACATTTTTCACAGGTATCTTTCTGGTGACCCTCTGGGAAACAGGGCAGTAAAGAAAAACAATCTCCTGTTCCTTTTGATTCCATTATTTGCCCATTAGCTGTGGTGATTTTTTCTGTTTTACTCTGGTCAAGGTAAATAAAGACATTTCTGTGATTTATGATGTGACTCGTAGTTCCTGAATTGACACACCATGCCTGCAAAGAAAAGGTGAAACATTTGGATTAAAAAACATTCATTATCTGAAGAAAAATCAGTTTCTTCCTTCACACGTTTGGCCTATTGTAGTTTAGTTTGTTTTCGCAGTCTAGTTTTCCAGATTCTGCAATCTGTTTTTAAATGGCCTTGTTTCTTGCACACAAAACATTCACATGTTTCTTGTTGCATGTTACTGCTTTTATTCCTATTTTTTGTTTTATATGCAGACTCTGCAAAAAAAGCACCATTACTAATTATGCTTTCTGTTTTACACTTATATTCATCCATAAACTTGCCCTTAACATATTCCAATGTTAGTTCATCACGTAGACATGCGTCAAGTGCTGTGACAAGCATTTCATAACTTTCTGGTAAACTACTAAGTAATAGTGCTGTGACATGAAAATCTTTTTTTCTTCTCCTATACCTTTTAGCCATTCAACTATTTCCAATGTGTGCCTTATGTAATCCTACATATCCTGGCCTTTTATCAGCTGGGTTTGGCATAGCTTTATAATCAAATACAGTTTATTGCTGAGATTAGCTCTTTCATGCACCTTTTATAATCCTTCCCACATTTCTTTAGCAGTTTCACACTTACATATATGTATGATTTGATCATCCTCTATGATAAGAGAGATTGAGCTCTGAGCTTTCTGATCTTCCTCTATCCACTCATCTGAAGGGTGTTCTGGCCTGACTTAATTTATACATTTCCACGTACCTTCTCTTATTAGTAGCATTGTCATCTTGAACTTCCAAGACTGGTAGTTCTGGTTTGTCAGGTTTGCAAATGAAAGCTTCATTGCAGCTGTGTTACTGGCTATTTTCTGTTATTCTGTTGCAGTCTTCTTTCTGTTGCAGTATCTTGTACTTCTTTTGCTGTAGCTGGCTATGACTGGGTGTCTTGGTGGGTGTCTGGGCCCATAACCTGTTAGAGATTTTGTATTTAGCCTTACAGAGCAGTCAGTGCACAGTCCACAGGTGTTTACCTGCTGCTTCTCTGCAAACAGGAAACAGGAACTTTATTCTGAGAAAAGAACTAGAGCTTAATTATAGACACAGCTATGAACCTATAAACAGTGCCATCTACTGGCTAATGTAGTTCTTGCACAAAATACATGAATGCCGTTTTCCAACTATAGAGATTTTTTTTCATAATTTATTGTGACTCTTGCCACTTTTTTAGCATATTGATTACTTTATCCACTTTTCTTTGTATAAATTGTTAATTATGTTACAGCTGAGCCTCCTACCGCTGTAGAACTAACAGAGAAAATAAGTTTTCTTTGGTCATAAGAGAAAGTAGAAGACCGGAGCACAATCCACACTACCATGGTGGGGCATGAATCCCATTACTAGTACTCTTGAAGCCTTGTGGCCACTTAGATCTAAGCTGCTCAACTCAAACACTGTCGGTGCCAATTCAGCTTCAAAAGAGTACACACGTGACTGCCTAATAGATCCCTGATGTCTCCCTAAAGAGAACCTGTTGCCTGTACTATGCTATCACATAGGGAAAATGCCCCCACAGGCACATACATGCTCATATGAGCACAAATGTGGGTGTTGGATGCTCAAGCATACAAAACATTGACTGTATTTGTTATCATGGTATGTCAGAATGAGAGGAATAATTCTATAGCCAACATTGATAATTATCTTGTTGATAAATTGTTAAGATGCAAAGATTACTAAAGGGATGACTATGGACAATCTTGGACAAAATAGCTTTCTGCCACTTTGCAGGTGACATCTTTGGTGTCTATGTACTCGACATAACTTCTTTTTTATGTTCTACTACACTGGGGACTATATTGTTTTAGTGTGCAATAAAATTATGTGTATTTTATACTGAAAATAAAGATTTGTGAAATGTGTGACATAAAAAATTGCTAACAATGTTTTACAATATAGGGCAGTGGTATCCAAACTGCAGTCCAGGGGTCAGATGTGGCCCTTTGCTTGCTTTTATCTGGCCCTTGGGGCACTATTCCTTCCACTGATAACAACGGGGCATAAATCCCCCCCGGACACCAATGAAGGGGTACAATTTGTCCCAATGATACCAACGATAGGGCACAGTGACACCAATGATGGGGCATAGTTTCTTTTAATGACACTAACGATGGGGCGCTTTTCCTCCCACTGACACCAAAGAACTTTTCTATTCCAACTGGCCACAGTCCGGTCCCCCTAATGTCCGAAGGATAGTAAACTGTCCCTTTGCTTAGAAAGTTTGGAGACCCCTGCTATAGGGTCTCTGCTTTCAGAAAATATAGAAAGTTTTGGTTTTAAGTGCATTTTCATGTACAGGTCATACAAAGAGGAGGGAGGAGGTGAAGGGGTTAATATACAGATCACTTACAGTGGGAGGATGAAGATGAAGGCTTCATGTGTTGGAAAAGGAAGATGAAGGAGTTAAAGTATATGTGAACTCTCACCTTTCAACCCTTTCAGTTTAAAATGGTTATAAAGGCTGTAACCTTCAAAGTGAAGCTCCCCCCTCAGCCCCCCCTAATACTTACCTGAGCCTGATCTCAATCCAGAGATGTGTACGAGAGCAGCGGCTCTCCCGAGTCTCTCTCTCCTCATTGGCTGAAACATGAAATTGAAAATAATGTCACATACATATTCATAGAATAGAAAACCTCCTCTGAATGGCTCAGTAGAGCTCAGGCCAACCCGATTTTGTTCCAGAAGCAGGACAGGATGTTCTTGTCCCACTGCCAGATCACATCACTGTATTGTATGTAGCTGAGTCTATATACAATGTATACAGCACACACAGCCACTGCATCTGTTAGTGAAGTAAATAGTTAATTTGGGCCAGCTTGGAGAGACTTAACAAAGCCAGAAGCCATGTTAGCACACGTTGCCACAGTTGCGATGAAGTGACAGTTTGCAGTGAAAACTATACAACCTGCCTCATCTAGCGGCTGGAACTGCCATTCAAGTGCAGAGCAGTTGCTGAATGGACCTGTGGGCTTTAGCTGGATAAAACAGGCATTTGGGAGGTGATGTATCACCTCTGAGCTGCTTGTCAGATGTTTTTGTAAAGCAATCCACCACAGATCGCTATCCAAAAGGGTGGTCAACTCTGCCATATATATACAGTCAGGTCCATAAATATTGGGACAGCAACACAATTCTAACATTTTTGGCTCTATACACCACCACAATGGATTTGAAATGAAACAAACAAGATGTGCTTTAACTGCATACTGACAGCTTTAATGTGAGGGTATTTACATCCAAATCAGGTGAACGGTGTAGGAATTACAACAGTTTGCATATGTGCCACCCACTTGTTAAGGGACCAAAAGTAATGGGACAATTGGTTTCTCAGCTGTTCTATGGCCAGGTGTGTGTTATTCCCTAATTATCCCAACTACAATGAGCAGATAAAAGGTCCAGAGTTCATTTCAAGTGTGCTATTTGCATTTGGAATCTGTTGCTGTCAACTCTCAAGATGAGATCCAAAGAGCTGTCACTATCAGTGAAGCAAGCCATCATTAGGCTGAAAAAACAAAACAAACCCATCAGAGAGATAGCAAAAACATTAGGTGTGGCCAAAACAACTGTTTGGAACAGTTAAAAAGAAGGAACGCACCGGTGAGCTCAGCGACACCAAAAGACCCGGAAGACCACGGAAAACAACTGTGGTGGATGACCGAAGAGTTCTTTCCATGGGGAAGAAAACACCCTTCACAACAGTTGGCCAGATTAAGAACACTCTCCAGGAGGTAGGTGTATGTGTGTTAAAGTCAACAATCAAGAGAAGACTTCACCAGAGTGAATACAGAGGGTTCACCACAAGATGTAAACCATTGGTGAGCCTCAAAAACAGGAAGGCCAGCTTAGAGTTTGCCAAACAACATCTAAAAAAGCCTTCACAGTTCTGGAACAACATCCTATGGACAGATGAGACCAAGATCAACTTGTACCAGAGTGATGGGAAGAGAAGAGTATGGAGAAGGAAAGGAACTGCTCATGATCCTAAGCATACCACCTCATCAGTGAAGCATGGTGGTGGTAGTGTCATGGCGTGGGCATGTATGGCTGCCAATGGAACTGGTTCTCTTGTATTTATTGATGATGTGACTGCTGACAAAAGCAGCAGGATGAATTCTGAAGTGATTCGGGCAATATTATCTGCTCACATTCAGCCAAATGCTTCACAACTCATTGGACGCTTCACAGTGCAGATGGACAATGACCCAAAGCAGACTGCAAAAGCAACTAAAGAGTTTTTTAAGGGAAAGAAGTGAAATGTTATGCAATGGCCAAGTCAATCACCTGCCCTGAATCCGATTGAGCATGCATTTCACTTGCTGAAGACAAAACTGAAGGGGAAATGCCCCAAGAACAAGCAGGAACTGAAGACAGTTGCAGTAGAGGCCTGGCAGAGCATCACCAGGGATGAAACCCAGCGTCTAGTGATGTCTATGCGTTCCAGACTTCAGGCTGTAATTGACTGCAAAGGATTTGCAACCAAGTATTAAAAAGTGAAAGTTTGATTTATAATTATTATTCTGTCCCATTACTTTTGGTCCCTTACCAAGTGGGTGGCACATATGCAAACTGTTGTAATTCCTACACCGTTCACCTGATTTGGATGTAAATACCCTCAAATTAAAGCTGACAGTCTGTAGTTAAAGCACATCTTGTTTGTTTCATGTCAAATCCATTGTGGTGGTGTATAGAGCCAAAAATGTTAGAATTGTGTTGATGTCCCAATATTTATGGACCTGACTGTATATGTGTGAACAAGGCTTTACCAAGATACATTTTTGTTGGAAAGTCTGGATCAAGGAACTCTCTCCCTCAGACCCCACAGTATTTATGGGCTCCCCTACCACCTTCTGGGCACACCTTCTCAAAGATTGGCTGGAATCCCATAACTATTCAGGCTGCCCACTTTGATTTTCCCCCCACTATTATTCTAGAATCCTCTACAATACAGTGGGAACTAAGCAGAGCATAATTTACCTAGAAATCTACACTACTCTAGGAGGTTGCTACATGTCTATGGTGAACATAGAACTTGTGGTCCAATATTCTTTGAGTTACATAATGTATGTTGCCATTAACTTAAAGCTGAACTCAAGGCAGATATAAAAGGCACAAGTTATGCCTTGTCCACACTGGCACTGAAAGCAGGAGTTTAAGGTGGGTTTTTAATGCTCCCCAAACGCCTATGCAAATGATAATATGGACAGGACATGTTGCTGTTCACATTGTCAAAACATGAAGTGTTAGTGTCAATTCGCTTCAAAATTGAAGTTTCATGTGGAGTTTGAAGGAGTTGAAGCCTTTCAACTCCTTTTATTCGAATCTATGGTAACATGTCGCAAACGTGCTGGCATGCATTTGTAGCTTTTGTGGTGTGATTTTAACTTGCGTCAAACGCAATAAAAATGCACATAGGGCATTTGAGGGGGCGTTATAATGTGTGTTAAACGCAGGTCAAATCCACCTATTAACGCACATTAATTCTGTATGAGTGTTTGTTAAGAGTCAGCATTTTGAGTCAAGTGTGTACAGCCCTTAAGCGCTTACCTGCTGCTGTATAGCAGATATAGCAAAATAATGTATATATACGTGATTTTGCCTTTTTGGGTAGGGGCCGCAGATGTCAATCACCGGGTCTCAACCGACAATTACCGACCAGAAGTAAGACTGTTTTGTTTACTCTGTCAGCTCGGGCACACTGCTTGGGATGGCTGTGCACAGTACAGCCATCCCGATCAGTGTGCTTACAGTGAAGAACCCCCGCCCCGTAGTAAAACACTCCCTACACACAGTTAACCCTTTGATCAGCCCTCACATTAACCCTTTCCTGCCCAGTGTCATTAGTACAGTGTCAGTGCTGTTTTTTTATCACTGATCACTGTATTGGTGTCACTTTGGATGTCAGTGACACCAGTGGCGTCCTGAGGCAGGTGCAGTACGCCCCGGGTGACACTGACCGCATGGGGTGACACCGGACCCACTCCACAAAAAGGTAAGTTGTAAAGCAAACCAACAATCCCCGCAGGATGGATCCGATCCAACTTACCTTTTCTAGGAGTGGGTCCAGTGTCACCCCGTATAGGTTGCATGCCGATGATCCTGCGGGGATTGTCGGCATGCAACCTATACGAGGTGACACTGGTGTAGCGGCAAGATGTGTCTCCCATGTAGATATGTCCCCCTGAAGCAACTGCGCATGTCCCGGTTGATCGTGCCTGAAACCGGGACATGCGCAGTTGCTTCGGGGGGACATATCTACATGGGAGACACATCTTGCCACTACACCGGACCTGCTCCAAGAAAAGGTAAGTTGTAAAGAAAGCCGACGATCCCCGCAGAATGGATCGGATCTGCGGATTGAGCATAATGGGTCGAAGTCCGATCCATTCTGCGGGGATCGTCGGAGGGGGTGTCACCAAGTGTTACTGCACTGGGTGACACCAACCCTAGGGACGCCTCTGAGTGACACCAAATTAGTTCCCCCCAGTGTCAGAATGCCCGATGTAGTCCCGCTAAAAGTTGCTGATCGTCGCCATTACTAGTAGGGAAAAAGAAATCTCAATATCTATACCACCATTTCTAAACGCTATAACTTCATGTAAACCAATTAATTTACACGTATTGGGATTATTTTTAGCAAAGACATGTAGCAGAATACATTTTGGCTGAAATTTATGATGAAATTTGATTTTTTAAATTGTTTTACTGGATATGTTTAATAACAAAAAGTCAAAAATATTGTTTTTTTTTCTAAAAATCGTAGGTCGTTTTTTTGCTTATAGTGCAAAAAATAAAAAATGCACAGACGATCAAATACCACCGAAAGAAAGCTCAATTCGTGGGAAGAAAAGAATATAAATTTCATCTGGGTGCAGCGTGGCATGACTATGCAATTGTCAGTTAAAATAACGCAGCGCCGTAACGCAAAAAATGGCCTGGTCAGGAAGGGGCATAAATCCTCAGGAGGGCAAGTGGTTAATGCATTCATAAACATGATGTGTTATATCTTTAAGCCTGGGTTCACATACATGCTGTGCGGTATATCGCATGTGATTCGCACAGGAACCGCACCGCACCGCATTCTTGTGCAAATCACATGCAATTTGTGTGCAGTGTGATTGGAGCCATACATTTTGTATGGCTCTAATTGCACCACAACCGCACCAAAAACGTGTAGGACCTTTTTTTTGGGTCTGCACTAGAATCAGATCGCATGGGCATTCACACCTATGCGATCTGATTCTGCACATCGCACCATATTTTGTGGACCGCTTTTGGGGTGTTGTTAACTTAACATACACACCCACAGCGGTTTGCATGAATGCGGTGCGATTCTGATGCAGTGCGGAATTCGCACTGAAACCGCTGCAAATTCGGCACCGCATCAGTGTGAAGCAGGGCTTAATGTTTTTTTTTTTATTGCAGGCAGTGTAGATATGTAAGTTTGACTTGGTATCAGCCTCTTGCAGTCTGCTTTGCAGTCTGTACAGCAGAGCTAAGAGAGGGGGTGCAGAACAAGAAGCTGATAAGGTGTTGTAGAGTGCAGGAAGCAATAATGACAGAAGGAGAGAGCAGAGTGATAGAGAAATGAGCTCATCAGTGTGCTGCTTCTCCTTTCACTGTCCAGTCACTGAGTCAGGGCTGGAAGAAGACCTATATGTCAAAGTGAAACTGCAGCAGAAAGATCACGCTAGATAGAGCTGCACAGTGTGGCAGAACTGTGTACATCTCAGGACTGGATGGACAGAAATACAAATTTAAAAAATAAAATTCTCATATACTGTAGATTATTAATCTGCATATTTTATCTGTTTGCCTGGACTTTAGCTTTAATTTAAGGATCAATATCTTATTATTTTTAGCAGGTGTATAGACTGAATTAACCATTTTGTGTCTGTGCCTGCAGCTTATACCCAGGCTTGTCGTGCCTTGATGATCATCTCTCTCATCCTTGGCCTCTTAGCTTGTTTAATCTCCTTGTTTGGACTGAAGTGCACCAAATTTGGAAGCAAAGATGAACACACCAAGGGAAAGATTGCTCTGTCTGGAGGACTCATTTTCATTGTAGCAGGTACCTCACTTTATATCTCAAACATACTGTAGTACACACTGAAATAAGTGTTTTTTCCTGTGAAGTCAAGAGGTCTGTTGAAATAATATATTTTTTTAAATCTGAATGAAGTTCCTTTTCACATTAGCAGACCAATGGGGTCCTACTGTCCGTTTTTCAGGTGGACCCGATCTGTCCATCCATAGACTTCTATGAATCAGCAGGTGTCACCTGTCACACCTGCCAGCAACCAATCCGATCCTGTATGCCAAAAAGAGACACATGGGGATCCGTTCCCCATCCATCCAGCGGATCAGATTAGATGACAATCAGTTGGAAACGAACAGGCGGTCAGTTTTCATCTGACCGTCCCATTGAAATCAGTGGGCAGTGTCTTTGTCCGCTCTGCAGCAGCACAGTGGAGAGAGACCTGTCATCCGCCTGCTCAGTAAGCATCAGCGGAGAGACCCCCCCCCGTTGAGCAGGCAGATCATGCTGATGGATCCGCCCCATCTAAAAGGGGCATAAACCCATCAATTTAATTGTTGCATTCCAAGTATGCCGGGAATGGTAATTGTCACATTTGCTGGGGCTCTCAACAAGCAATCAAATGGCTGGAGTCATAACTGATCACATGTGCAGCATCATGGCAGTTGCAGATCAGAGGCCAAGATGGCATCTTCCTTGGCTGAAAAGGAGGGTTTAGTTCCTCTTTATGTCATTTTATAGGATGAACAAATGTATTATGAAGTAGCATCATCACTGTGGTATGATCCAACCTGTTACAGTTAAACAGAAACTCCACTTTCATTGAGAAAAATACATTCCCCTTGGGGTGATCTATGTACATTGGGGGGATTTTAACAAACTTGGTTGTAGATTCCTACCTTTTGTTATTCTGAAGATATAAGTTCTCCCACTTAGAAATCATGGAGGGGTCTGAAATTCACATTGTAGGTGCATTCCCACTCTGAGACAGAATTAAAAATAAATTCAGGAAATC
Organism: Staurois parvus; assembly: GCF_062004578.1. Taxonomy (NCBI): domain Eukaryota; kingdom Metazoa; phylum Chordata; class Amphibia; order Anura; family Ranidae; genus Staurois; species Staurois parvus. The sequence continues at coordinate 3,219,772 of NW_028317922.1, forward strand.
ACATTGTATGATTTTTAAAGAAATGTATTTATCTTGCATTTATCTGAACATAAGTATTTGAACACCTGAGAAAATCAGTGTTAATATTTGGTACAGAAGCGTTTGTTTGCAATTACAGAGGTCAAACGTTTCCTGTAGTTCTTGACCAGGTTTGCACACACTGCAACAGGGATTTTGGCCCACTCCTCCACACAGATCTCCTCTAGATCTGTCAGGTTTCGGGGCTGTCGCTGAGCAACACGGAGTTTCAGCTCACTCCAAAGATTTTCTATTGGATTTAGGTCTGGAGACTGGCTAGGCCACTCCAGAACCTTGATATGCTTCTTACGGAGTCACTCCTTGGTTATCCTGGCTGTGTGCTTTGGGTCGTTGTCATGTTGGAAGACCCAGCCACGACCCATCTTCAATGCTCTGACTGAGGGAAGGAGGTTGTTGCTCAAAATCTCACAATAAATGGCCCCATTCATCCTCTCCTTAAGTCGTCCTGTCCTGTCGTCCTGTGCAGTCGTCCTGTCCCCTTCGCAGAAAAGCACCCCCAAAGCATGATGTTACCACCCCCATGCTTCACAGTAGGGATGGTGTTCTTGGGATGCAACTCATCCTTCTTTTTCCTCCAAACACGACGAGTGAAGTTTAGACCAAAAAGTTCTACTTTGGTCTCATCTGACCACATGACTTTCTCCCATGCCTCCTATGGATCATCCAGATGGTCATTGGCAAACTTCAGACAGGCCTGGACATGTGATGACTTGAGCAGGGGAACCTTCCGTGCAATGCATGATTTGAAACCATGACGGCGTAGTGTTCTACCGACAGTGACCTTTGAAACTGTGGTCCTAGCTCTCTTCATGTCATTGACCAGCTCCTCCCTTGTAGTTCTGGGCTGATTCCTCACCTTACTTATCATCAGTGATACCCCACGAGGTGAGATCTTGCATGGAGCCCCAGTCCAAGGGAGACTGACAGTCGTCTTTAGCCTCTTCCATTTTCTAACAATTGCTCCAACAGTTGATCTATTTTCACTAAGCTGCTTGGCAATTGCCCCGTAGCCCTTTCCAGCCTTGTGGAGGTCCACAATTTTGTCTCTGGTGTCTTTTGACAGCTCTTTGGCTTGCCCATGGTAGTAGTTGGCGTCTGACTGACTGTGGGGTGGACAGGTGTCTTTAAAGGGCTCAGACAGGTGCTACTAAGTTAGATTAATGAGTGGAGGAGTAGAGGTGGACTTTTTAAAGGCACAGTAACAGGTCTTTGAGAGCCAGAATTCTTGCTCTTTCTTAGGTGTTCAAATACTTATGTTCAGCAGTGCAAGACAAATAAATTCTTTAAAAATCATACAATGTGATTTCCTGAATTTTGTTTTTTAAATTCTGTCTCTCAGAGTGGGAATGCACCTACAATGTGAATTTTAGACCCCTCCATGATTTCTAAGTGGGAGAACTTGCAAAATCGCAGGGTGTTCAAATACTTCTGTTCCTCACTGTAGCTATTTGTTTGTCTGTGTCCATGTGCAAAGAAAAGGAGAATTGGAGTGGTTTTAAAATTATCAATCAGCTGCTACACTAGCAGGGTGAGGAAATTGGCAGGGCGTGCATCCCTTTGGACATGATTTCCCTTCAGAAGTATCTCACAAAAAATGACACTTTTTTTGCAGGGGATGCCAAAAATCTGATTTGTATCTTAGTGCAGACTTCTGGGAAAATCAGTAAGTCAATCACACAAGCAGGAATTGACATTTTCAGGGGCGTTCTGTACACCATCTGTGTGCAGAACACCTCCAGGTAACCATATTGCATTGCATTTTACAGAAAATGCTGCAGATTGAAAAGAAAAGGGAATTTTTCATAACATTCAATTACAATATGATTTGAGTGTATACACTATATTATTTTTTTCCCATGAACGTGGAGTTACCCTTTAAATGAGATCAGAGGAAATTTCCCTGATGAAGTCACAGGACCTGCTCTTTTTTTACTTCATTATGCATTAACCAGGAAGTGGCAAAGATAAAAAGCTTTTAACGGTTTTACGCAGTACACAATACTTGGTATGTTTTTGTTTGCCTTGAATGACAGAGGAGCAGATTGGTGCCTACAGAGTCTGAACTCCAGGAAGGGGAAAAAAGCAGTGTAGGAGCTCTATAATATACAGGCCATCCTTTTAAAGTGAGAGCATATCTAGACTTGTGATGGAAGAGGAGTGCAGTGAACCACTGGGGATACTGCACAGAGGAAATGGAAAATCTGTGGCACCTTGGGTTGATTTATTTTTTGGACAACACAGTTGGACTATAATGATTTATGTCGGGATTTAACTTTCATTGGATTATACTACAGGACTTTAATTTTTTCTTGTACAAAACATTTTATTTATGGTGTATTGTGGTTACATGAGAGTAGCACTGCACTTTTATACTCTATAATTGATTTTTATTGTGTGAACCGCATATTAGTGTTAGCTGGCCACTGTGTTTGTTTATAGATGTTTTATATATATATATATATATATATATATATATATATATATATATACAGTGGGGATCGAAAGTTTGGGCACCCCAGCTAAAAATTTGTATTAATGTGCATAAAGAAGCCAAGGAAAGATGGAAAAATCTCCAAAAGGCATCAAATTACAGATTAGACATTCTTATAATATGTCAACAAAAGTTAGATTTTATTTCCATCATTTACACTTTCAAAATAACAGAAAACAAAAAAATGGTGTCTGCAAAAGTTTGGGCACCCTGCAGAATTTATAGCATGCACTGCCCCCTTTGCAAAGCTGAGACCTGCCAGTGTTATGGATTGTTCTCAATCATCGTCTGGGAAGACCAGGTGATGTCAATCTCAAAGGTTTTAAATGCCCAGACTCATCTGACCTTGCGCCAACAATCAGCACCATGGGTTCTTCTAAGCAGTTGTCTAGAAAACTGAAACTGAAAATAGTTGACGGTCACAAAGCTGGAGAAGGCTATAAGAAGATAGCAAAGCGTTTTCAGATGTCAATATCCTCTGTTCGGAATGTAGTTAAGAAATGGCAGTCATCAGGAACAGTGGAAGTTAAAGCAAGATCTGGAAGACCAAGAAAAATATCAGACAGAACAGCTCGCAGGATTGTGAGAAAAACAATTCAAAACCCACGTTTGACTGCACGATCCCTCCAGAAAGATCTGGCAGACACTGGAGTTGTGGTACACTATTCCACTATAAAGAGATACTTGTACAAATATGGTCTTCATGGAAGAGTCATCAGAAGAAAACCTCTTCTACGTCCTCACCACAAAAATCATCGTTTGAACTTTGCAAATGAACATATAGACAAGCCTGATGCATTTTGGAAACACCTTCTGTGGACCGATGAGGTTAAAATTGAACTTTTTGGCCGGAATGAGCAAAGGTACGTTTGGAGAAGAAGGGGCACAGAATTTAATGAAAAGAACCTCTGTCCAACTGTTAAGCATGGGGTTGGATCAATCATGCTTTGGGGTTGTGTTGCAGCCAGTGGCACAGGGAACATCTCACGAGTAGAAGGAAAAATGGATTCAATAAAATTTCAGCAAATTTTGGATGGTAACTTGATGCCATCTGTGAAAAAGCTGAAGTTAAAGAGAGGATGGCTTCTACAAATGGATAATGATCCTAAACACACCTCGAAATCCACGGGGGATTACATCAAGAGGCGTAAACTAAAGGTTTTGCCATGGCCTTCACAATCTCCTAACCTCAACATAATTGAAAATCTATGGCTAGACCTTAAAAGAGCAGTGCGTGACAGACAGAGCACAGAAATCTCAAAGAACTGGAAGACTTTTGTAAGGAAGAATGGGCAAAGATACCTCAAACAAGAATTTAAAGACTCTTGGCTGGCTACAAAAAGCGTTTACAAGCTGTGATACTTGCCAAAGGGGGCAGTGCAAGATATTAACTCTGCAGGGTGCCCAAACTTTTGCAGATGCCATTTTTTTGTTTTCTGTTATTTTGAAAGTGTAAATGATGGAAATAAAATCTAACTTTTGTTGACATATTATAAGAATGTCTAATCTGTAATTTGATACCTTTTGGAGATTTTTCCATCTTTCCTTGGCTTCTTTATGCACATTAATACAAATTTTTAGCTGGGGTGCCCAAACTTTCGATCCCCACTGTATATATGTAGCAGTGCAAGAGTTTCACAATATAAAATACACTTTTAGTTAATAACCTCAGCATTTTAATAACAATATATGCAATATAGTGGCTATAGAAAAGAATCACTTCTCTAAAATAATCGCATTTTATTGCTTTGCAGCCTGAAATGAAGACAGACAAAATTTTGTTTTATCCAGCTGTATTTACTTATAACATCCAAGTGAAAGACATAACACCAACATGTCAGAATATTAAAAAAAAAAAAATCAAAAACAGAATCGTTGAGTTGGAGAAAGGATCAGCCCCTTGTATCAGTATTTTGTTGAACGACCTTTTGCTTTAACCACTTGCCCTCCAGAGGATTTACCCCCCTTCCTGACCAGGCCATTTTTTGCATTACGGCGCTGCGTTACATTTACTGACAATTGCACGATCATGCAACGCTGCACCCAAATTAAATTTACGTCCTTTTTTCCCACAAATTGAGCTTTCTTTTGGTGGTATTTGATCGCCTGTGCATTTTTTATTTTTTGCACTATAAAAAAAAAGAATGAATAAATTAATTGGTTTACGTGAAAGTTATAGCGTTTACAAATGGCGGTAAGTATACTGGTATTTTTTATTTTTATTTTTACTAGTAATGGAGGCGATCAGCGACTTATAGTGGGACTGCTGGACTGCAGGACTGTGGCAGGCATTCTGACACTGGGGGGAACTGACTTGGTGTCACTAACATCCCTAGTGACACCAATACAGTGATCAGTGCTAATAAAAACCACTGACACAGTACTAATGGCACTGGGCAGGAAGGGGTTAACATCTGGAGCGATCAAAGGGTTAACTGTGTGCTGGATGTGTTTTACTATGGGGCTGTGTCTGTGTGCTTCACTGTAATCATACTGTGTACAGCCATCCAAAGCAGTGTGCTCGAGCTGACAGGGAGGAGAATTCTTTTGTTTACTAACAGTTCTCCTCCCCCATTGGAGATCCTCAGCAATCACTGGGCGCTGGCAAGTAATCACCGGCCGGGACCCGGTGATTGACAGCCGAGTGTGCCCCCTACCCGGAAATGCAAAATCATGCATATATACATGATTTTGCACACCTGTGCCGCCCAGTAGCAATATATCTGCTATAGGGCAGACGGGAAGTGGTTAATTGCAGGCTTTAGTCTGTTGGGATGTCTTTACTAACTTTGCACATCTAGACTTGGCAATATTTGCCACTCTTCTTTACAGAACTGCTCAAGTTCAGTTAAATTTGATGGTGACAGTTTGTGGACTGCAGTCTTCAAGTCATTCCACAGATTTCAGTGGGGTTTAATTCTTGGCTCTGACTAGGCCATGCAAGGATATTCACCTTTTTTCTCCTTCAACCACTGTGTGATCATTTTTGCTGCTTGCTTTGGGTCATTGTCATGTTGGAAGGTAAACCTTCTTCCCATTCCCATTTGATGGTATTTTGTCCCATTCATTTTTCCTTCTATCCTGACAAGTAGTCCAGTTCCTGCTGCAGAGAAACACCCCCATAACAAGATATTACCACCTCCATGCTTTACTGTAGGAATGGTGTTATCTGGATGGTGAGCTGGATTGGATTTCCTCCAGACATATGGTTTAGTGCTGAGGCCAAATAATTCAATTTTAGTCTCATTTGACCATAACACCTTTTTCCATGTGGCCTAAGGATCTTCAAGGTGCGTTTTGGCAAAGCTCAGTTGTGACTGCATGTGGTCTTTTTTGAGGAGTGGCTTTTTTCAACCCTCCCATACAAGCCACATTCCTGTAGTTCCTGCAACTGCTTTAGAGTTGCTGCAAGGCTCTTAGTACCCTTCTGACCAGTTTCCTCCTGGCTATTTCATCCGGTTAGGAGAGATGTCCTGATCCAGGGAGGGTCTGTGTTGTAACAAATACATTCCACTTTCTTAATAATATACTTCAATGTGCTTCTAGGCATTGATAAAGCCTTTGAATTGTTTTTGGATCCATCTCCTGACTTGTGCCTGTCCACAACTTTATCCCAGAGATCTTTTGATAGTGCCTTGCTACCCATAGTTGATTGTTTTTGCTACAGTTGCACTACCAGGAACTGAAATGCTCTTTTCATGCTGAGTTAATCAAAAAGGCCACAGCTGATCACAGTTGAAAGTAAAATGGCTTTGTGTGCCATTGAGAAGGTGATTTTAGGAGGGAGGAATCTATAATTCTAATTTAAAAAAAAAATATTTCTGACATGTTGGTGTTATATCTTTCACTTGGATGTTATAAGAGTAAATACAGCTGGATAAAACAACAACTGTGTCTGTCTTCATTTCAGGCTGTAAAGCAACAAAATGTGATTATTTTAAAGGGGGGGGGGATTCTTTTCTATACCCACTGTAGCTATATTTGACAATCTAATATAAGCTTAGCTCAAAATTTCTTCTTTCATGTTGTGATTGCTGCCTCTCGAGGTGCTTATCATGACCCTCTTTATGTACCCTCAGCCTTTTGTACTCTACAGCAAAGGTTTCTATGAAACTTGCTTAATAGCCTAGAAATAGTTTCAAGAAATGACAGGCACACTAAGGTTATAATGGTTGCATTGAAATGTTTTACTAATTAAATATAGCTGGAAGCACAATATCCTCAAACTCTTCCAGTAGACTTACTGCAATAACACCTTCATTCCTCAAGCTGCTGCAGGTATAATCTCCAGAATGCACTCTGCTTTCTACCCCAGAAGACTACATTCTTCTGGGGTAGAAAGCAGAGTGCATTCTGGCACTCTGCTTTCTACCCCAGAAGAATGTAGTCTAAACCAAAGTTCTCAAATAGCAGTACATGCTACTTGTATACTTATTATTATTATATAGGATTTATATATCGCCAATAGTTTGTGCAGCACTTTACAAAATGAAGGTAGACATTACAGTTACAATACAATTTGGTACAAGAGGAAACAGAGAGCCCTGCTCGTTAGAGCTTACAATCTAGGAGGAAGGGTTGAGTGATACAAAAGGTAATAGCTGTGGGGAATGAGCTGATGGAGGATATAAAAGGCAGTTTACTAGTTAGAAGCAGCATAGGCTTCTTGTTTGTTGTAATTCGCTTGAAAGGTCTACTTACTGTAACTGAAGATCTACGTTATTGTCTAATAAAAGGGTACAAAAAAACAGCTACAATATGTAATGTTTAATATGTATGCAAATATTGTGAAATATCACTCTTGCTGTGTGTTTGGCTGTATCCTACTATCTCCATTTACAATCAAGACGAATACAGTGTATTTGTACACCAGTTCCCAAACACGCTATAGCTGAAGGGCGGCTACAGCTCGGTTGTATGGTTCTGGGACGACGTCCATGGACGTCATTTCAGAACACGCCCCCTTCGCGCCCCCAGCGGCACGCACCCGGCGCTGCTGGTGATCGCTGTATCCTACAGACACAGTTGATCACGTCATATGGTAAACGGCGAATCACGGCGTCCTTTTACCACATGATCAGCTGTGTCCAATGACACACCAGTTCACCGGGTAAATACAGTTGCCGGTTATTGGCTGTAGTTTCCTCACGCTGTCATAGCGTGAGGAAAGTACTGCGGAGAACCGGCAATTGTCAGCGAAGAGATCGGCACTGATTATCAGCTCCCTAATGATCAGTGCCCAGCAGTGCCGCCCACCTGTGCCATCCACCTGTGCCCATCAGTGCCACCCACCTGTGCCCTGCAGTGCCACCCACCTGTACCCATCAGTGCCACCCACCTGTACCCATCAGTGCCACCCACCTGTGCGCAGCAGTGCCGCCTATCAGTGCAACATCATCAGTGCCAGCTCATCAGTGCTGCCTATCAATGTCGCCTATCAGTGCCTCCTATCAGTGCCCATCAGTGCTGCCTATCCGTGCCACCTCATCAGTGTCCATCAGTGCTGCCTATCAGTGCAGCCTCATCAATGCACATCAGTGAAGGAAAGAAATTACCTGTTTGCAACATTTTATAATAGAAACAAAGAACATTTTTTCCCCCAAATGTTTTGTTCTTTTTTTGTTTATAGTGCAACAAATAAAAAACCCAGTGGTGATTAAATACCACCAAAAGAAAGCTACGTGTGTGAAAGAAATGATAAAAATTTCATCTGGGTAAAATGTTGCATGACCGCACAATTGTCATTCAAAGTGTGACAGCGCTGAAAGCTGAAAATTGGCCTGGGCAGGAAGGGGGTATAAGTGCCCAGTAGGCAAGTGGTTAAAAACTGCATTTTGTATTTACTCGGGTTATCTTTGTGTAATATTAACATTTGTTTTATGATCTAAATCATTTAGGTGTGACAAATATGCAGAAAAAAAAGCAAAAAAGGGGGGAGGGGGAAATACTTTTTCACAGCAGTGTATATAATCTCTGGAATATTTTTTCCATTACAATTAAATGCGGGCATTAGTAGAAGTATCTCAGCTCCATAGCTGCATAGCATTCATCCTATTTGATACAGGAAATATAGGAAATAGAAATAACTTAGAAGGATTAAACACGCTAAACCCTTTTGTGCATACTGAAGTTTTATACTTTCATATTTTCTTCTAAAAGTTAGTTGCCTCAAAACCAAACTTTCAGTTATTGCTGTGGGGAAATCCATTTCTAGGTTTGTGAGAAAAGTATATTAAAAGTAATGGTGATTTATGGTTGCTGTAGGTCTGTCCATCACTCAGGCAGCAGACTATGCTCCTAGATATGTGTCTCTTTTTTGCTGTGTGCGGGTCTCACAATTTATTCTTCTCTGAATCTGGTCTCATGGCTATAAATTGCAGATCAGACAAAAAAAGCAACACAGGAGAGCAGAAGCATTGCTTATGTTTTGCGTGAATTTAAGTGGTACACTGCAATCTATGCCAGGTAGACAGATATGAGTAATGTTTAATGAATAAATCTTTTCATATTGGAAAGAATATGCATTGATATGCAAGCTTCCTGTTAGAATTAAAATCAGTAAAAGCTTGTGCCACAAACAGATTTTTTTCCAAAAGATTACAGTTGAACCAGTGGAAGTAAACACTCTTACTTTAGGAGATACACAGAAAGTTTTTGGCAAAACAGCCCTGTAGCAAATACTTAGATTAGATTACGGGGCAAACATAACATAGCACAAAGTGAATTGATTGGATATTATAGCATACTGTCATAAAATATGTGATCATGTGATCTTTACCTTTTTAAAAGTTTGTTATTGGTTAGTTTGTTGATAGTCTTTCATTTGAAGATTTGTAGACTTGTAAAACACACTCCCTCCTCGGCCAGATCCACCACCCAAGCCCCAAGAAAAAATGGTAATTCCAGGTACAGGGCACACTGGTTACCCCCAGGCTCCTCCAATTCAGTAGCAGCTCATCTGCCAAAACCTGCTTTGTTCTTTGTAGTGTATGCTTTGCTGAGTAAAGTTGCTGCTTAAAGAATTAGTATGATTATGTTACTATTACATCCTACTTGATGTTTTAGTGTATTGTTGTGCCAGTGATGTTAGCTCCAAAAATGGAAGGTAGGTACAACCATGAAGAAATGACAAATTGTGATAGGTATCCCTGAAAAATGTTCCCTCTAATGGCTATTTGAGTAAAGAGATATGAATAGCATGCCTACTTGTGGGCAGTGTGGAGCATCCTTCCTGACTACTCCAGGTGGCAAACCCACGGGCTCTAGGACTCTAGGCAGTGGACAGGGTCACTTGCCCTGCACATGGAGTACCTTTCCATGTGTGCATGCACTCATCAATGCCTGGGACCAGGAGGAGGTTGTGTTTAGGTGAAAAAAACCTTATGGCGGCCCCCAAAATATATGGCACTACCACATGGCTGCCCAAATAACACCACTGGTCCAACTATTTGCCGGTTCTTACTTTCCCCTCTGGGTCATGATAGACACCTTGACGTCTGTCTGCTTTCTATAACTTCCCTTTCCTTGGCTGCCCTCTATAAATAGGCCAAAACAATTAAACCCAATTTTTACACATACACTGAAGGTGTGGGACTCCTGCAAATATTCTGCGGGACTAATGTCTCCTCATGTACCTCTCCTTCAATTGTTTGATTGCCCCCTCTTTCCGACAGGGATGACAGACAAGCCTCCTTTCTCCTGGTGGATTTCCCACGGCTTTGAGACTATTCACTCAATGCTAACAGTGAAGGGATTGCGAACCTTTGCCCAATTCCAGGAAAATTAACATTTTCCCACTACTGAACTCTGTAGATACCTTTAGCTTCGCCATTTTATTGCAACTCTAGTGAAAAATCTTACTTACCCAAAGAACCTTACCAGATTTGAATCACTCTGCAAATCTTCCTCAACCATTTAGGGTACTCAGTCTATTCAAGACCACCAGAGAGAGGAATTGCCTTCTTACTGCACGCAATGGTCTTAGGACCTCAAGGAAACCCTATCATTGGAGCACGGGATACCGATTTGGCAAGCCACCTCAAAATGCTCCCAAAACATCCAGGCATTGGAAAATTCATACAAGGTTCTCACCCAGTGGTGTTTTACCCCTGTCCGCATATCCAAGTATGTTCCAGGATATAACCCCTCTTGTTTCAGGGGGTGTGCGCATATAGGAAACGTTCCATATTTGGTGGTCCTGCCCAAAAGCTTACCGCTTGTGGACTAGTGTATATAACTTGATTAATTCAGTCACTCATGTCAACTTGTGGAAAAACCCAAGCAAAGCTCCCCTTCACAGACCATTACAAGAGATCCCAGATCAAATCTAGGATATTGATTGAGTTCTTCTTCATGGCAACCAGACAAACCATAGTGGGTGCTTGGAAATCTCCAACACTCTCTTTTAAAAAAGTGAAATCTAGAATACAGGGTATCTTCATTAATTAAAAATTGACAACGGTATTGAGGGGCAAGCATGACTGGTTTCTGTCAATTTGGCAGCCCTGGCTTGATTACCAACCAGTCTCTAGCTTTACAACTAGTCTAGTGCATATGTAACTAGCATTTCCATCACACTGTCCACCTTTATACAGACTTCCCTCCAACATCCCCCCACGGCAAGAAAAACATCCCATCCTCTTCTATCCTCCCTTCACCTTACTTTGTTTTTCTTGATATTCCTTTGTGAGCCCTCTGGATCCTGTTTCCTATAACTCATGTGAGGACCCTTTCTCTTTGCTTTTTTCAAATTTTGACCTCAGCAGCCCACCATCATTGATACACGTACTCTGGTCTGGTGTTTACGGTTAAACAACCAACTCGCATGTTTTTAAAATCAATCCCTTTTTCATTATCATTTTTTTTTATATTAAAACACCAGGCGTGTTTACCAATCTACCTGGAGAGTTGCACGCTGTGCAACCTCAGCTATCAGATATAGGATAGGCGACCTTATCATTGTAGTTATGAACCATAATGACAACCCCTTTGCCAAGCTACTTTTGTCTGCGACCCCTGCGTGGGTCAATGTTATTTCATTTTATTTTTCTCAAAACTATATTGTATTCACTAATGTTTACTTTTGTTACACCCGTGTATGTGCTACTTTGATATGCCAATAAAGCTTTTTTGGTACTAGAAATCATTTTTAGGTCTGAAGGAACCCCTGCTAAAGTTAATTCTCTATGGGTCAGTGGGAAGAATGCCCCCTTTACATTAGTGGTCAGAATGCTTCCCTTCCCAACAGCTAAAAAAGATAATTGGTGCACTGCTGCTTGATCTATCAAGTGCCTATGAACCCAAAACTATGCAGTTGGGAGATCGGTCAGCCACAACTGGCCCCCCACCAGAACACTCGGATCAATGGCCGAGAGCGCTTATCGGGAGCCGACTTTTTCTGTCATGCCCCTTCGACTGAAGGCAGACGGCTTCTGTCGGACCGGCTACCCTACACACAGGCCTAATCTCATTCGGTTTCTATTGAACAAGCCAATGCTGCCTGACACTCGGCCCATGTGTAATAGGCTTTAATGTATTGTCACTAAACAAGGCTGATAACAAGGCAAGCATAAAATTAAATTAACAATGGTAGTAATGCATAAACAGTAGAAAGGCCTCCTTGCTGAGCAGTAAAATGCTTATTCCACCCAATACTGGAACTATACTGCCAGAGTGCATAAATGACAGTTATGTTAATTCTTGTCTGACTGGGTAAGCACTGTCTGTAGAAAAAAAAATGTTAGAAAGGAGAATGTGGTATACCTAAAGTCATTGCAATCCCTCACCTTGTAAAACAATAAACTTAGTGTAAAATAGAAATGAAACGCAAAACATTATATAACATTATAAATAGTCTTTTTCACCTTTTGATATGTGACCACATTCCTTCTGTTCTCAGCTGCATAAGAGCTAGGGGAGGAGAAACAGCAGTCCAATGATCTTCTCAGTGAATGGCTGTGCAGCGGGGGAGTTGTCAAGTTGTCAGGACAAGTGCAGGAGAACACGTTCTCCTGCATAATATGGTCAGTTTGTGATAGGAAACAGAGGAACTGGCAGGAACACCAGGGATTTCACACATAGGAAGCAATAGAAAGAGAATAGGATTATTTTTCATACAAGTACATGATATGATGAGCACATATCAGGAATATGAAATGCTGTGTTTACATATTCTTTACTATTTTGTCTCTTGTGACTCTAACGGTGTGAATGATGGCCAACGGGCCTTCTCACCAGTTCTTGCAGTGCAGCTGAGAGCTTTCGCAATAGAATGGGGGCTCCCTGTTCTTTATCTCTCTCTCTAGGATGCATCCAGAGTCTGCCTGTGGGAAGCAGAGGGTGAAAGGACACTCTGGTCTCCCTGAAGCTATGGTGCCATGCAATCACGTGATCTGTGCTGCATGGCCCAGGGTGTCCCTGTTCCTGGGCTTCCGGTTCAGTCCCGCTGGTCTGGCCTCTCAGCAGTCTGACAATAGGCTGCAGATCTGCACTCATTGGTTCCCACGGTGCCAAAAAAAGCAAGGTTTCCTGGGCAGTTCAGTAAAAAGCCATCTCACCATTCCCCCTGCTTCTTAGTGCCTTTTGGGAACTGTAATGTGAAGAGTCCATAGGCCCCACTGTATGGATGCTGTCTCACACTACAACTTCCATGGTTTTCAACGCTCTGCATTGAACTCTATGGGCTGGCTTGCCTATGGCTTTCCCCCTGCTGGCTGGAGGGGATAGTGCATCATCACAGTAGAGAGTGGAGCAACAAAGCACATTGTGGTTGATTTACAAAAGGGAAAAATAATGTGCACTTTGCAAAGTGTAGTTGTACTCTGCAAGAGCAGTTGCTACAGAGCTTAGTAAATGAGTAGAAGCTCTGCTGCCTTCTATCAGCCAACCATGTACAAGCAAAAATGCTGTTTTTTTAATTTTACTTTCATGTGATTGGATATTCTTTGCAAAGTGAATCTTTATCTCATTTACTAAACTCCAGAGCAGCTGCCCTTGCAAAGTGCACAGTCTATTTGCTTTTAGTAAATCAACCTCATTGCCTCCTTTTTCATGTTGTTGTAGCCAAGCACAAGCAAGTGTAGGCTACACAGACATAAAAAAAGGAACATTTGTAGAGGGATACAGATCCAGAAGAGTGAAAAGTAGGATCTGCTTATAGCTACTGTATATAATATGGCTTAGATGTGTGCACATATATATATATACAAGCTGTACTGTAAAATGAGGTAAGTCACTTTGCTTTTTGATTCTTAGAACCAACAGATCCAAATCATCTGGCAAAAGTCTCTTTTGCATCGGTCTGCAGCAGCAAATTTAGCCCATTTATGTCTAACTGTCATGGCTAAAAATAAATGTTTACTGGGCACTGGTCTCAAAGCCTGAAGTCATATATATAGATTTACAGCATTGCAGTATATATAGTACAGTTGTAAGTAGTTATAAATCGGTGCATATTTTATATCCAGAGATGTAACAATATGTTTCTGCACATATAGCGCTCTGCTGCTTAGTGGCAGTGTCTTGGTATGCAGCCATGATCACTCAAGAGTTCTTCAATCCTCTCTACCTTGGAATGAAGTAAGCAATTTATATTTTACATTGTCTTTATACACTGCTCAAACAAATTAAAGGAACACTTTGAAAACACATCAGATCTCAATGGGGAAAAATATGCTGGATATCTATACTCATATGGACTGGGTAATGTGTTAGGAACCTAGGATGCCACATCGTTTGATGGAAATGAAAATATCAACCTACAGAAGACTGAATTCAAAGACACCCTGAAAGTCAACTTGAAAAAATGATGCAGCAGGCTAGTCCATTTTGCTGAAATTTCATTGCAGCAACTCAAAATGCTACTTAGTAGTTTGTATGGCCCCACGTGCTTGTATGGATGCCTGACAACATCGGGTCATGCTCCTAATGAGATGACGGATGGTGTCCTGGGGTATTTCCTCCCAGATCTGGACCAGGGAATCACAGAGCTCCTGGACAGTCTGAGGTGCAACCTGACGGTGTCGGATGGACCAACACATTTCCCAGAGGTGTTCTATTGGATTGTGTGGCCTGTAGAGGTCTATGTGTCCCTCCATGGATAAGCCTCCCCAGACCATCACTGACCCACCACCAAAACAGTCATGCTGAACGATGTTACATGCAGCATAACATTCTCCATGGCTCCTCTAGACCCTTTCACGTCTGTCACATGTGCTCAGGATGAACCTGCTGTCAACTGTGAAAAGCACAGGGTGCCAGTGGAGGACCTGACAATTCTGGTGTTCAATGGCAAATGCCAATCAAGCTCTATGCTGCAGGGCAGTGAGCACAGGGCCCACTAGAGGACGTCGAGCCCTCAGGCCACCCTCATGAAATCTGTTTCTGATTGTTTGGTCAGAGACAATCACACCAATGGCCTGCTGGAGGTCATTTTGTAGGGCTCTGACAGTGCTCATCCTGTTCCTCCTTACACAAAGGAGCAGAAACCAGTCCTGCTGATGGGTTAAGGACCTTCTACGGCCCTGTCCAGCTTTCCTAGAGTGACTGACTGTCTCCTGGAATCTCCTCCATGCTCTTGAGACTGTTCTGGGAGACACAGCAAACCTTCTGGCAATGGCACATATTGATGTGCCATCCTGGAGGAGTTGGACTGCCTGTGAAACCTCTGTAGGGTCCAGGTATCGCCTCATGCTACCAGTAGTGACACTGAACCTAGCCAAATGCAAAACTAGTGAAAAACAGTCATAAAAGATGAGTAAGGGGAAAAAATGACAGTGGCCTTCACCTGTAAAACCATTCCTATCTTGGGGATCGTCTCATTCTTGCCCATGTAGTGCACCTGTTGTTAATTTCATTAACAACAAAGCAGTTGAAACTGATTAACATCCCCCTCTGCTACTTAACTAACCAGATCAATTTTTAATTTTTAATTAACTTGATGCTATACTTTGATTAAAAAGTGTTCCTTTAATATTTTTGAGCAATATAGTTATCCTCTGTTTTAAAATATAGCGAGTAATAATCTAATTTGCAGTGAATAAAAAAATATTTAAATTGCATGTGTTGCAAAGAATATCATTTTTCTGATGTGACAGACATTATATTACGCTCCTTCAGGGGTGGGAATGAACAAACGAATAAACAAAGGAATGGTCAAGGTTCACATCAGAAAAGAGATATATGGATCTACCTACTGTACACAGAAATCAATTCAAAATACTGTATTTACCGGTTCTGCATCTGCGCACTTCATTATGTAATATGATAGGTTATCATATATTTCTGATGCTTACTTAAAATTCATATACAGCCAAAACCTTTTTTTTCCTTTTTGAGTTTTACATAAAAAAATCAGTCTATTTGTTTTCATCTGTGCCCTAATCAGTAGACTCATTTCCCATCCTAGAAACACCACACAAAACAAGGGGACATTTTTAGAAAGTTAACAGAACCCACCTTAAAGAACTGTGACATAAACAGATGCTGACATTGGAGGATTTTACCTCACTGCTGTTATGACAACTCAACATTTTTGGATTTCTCATCTTTTTTTTTAATTCTTTATTTACCTTTATTTTCTTTTACCTTTACCTTTATTTTCTTTTATTTTTCAAAGTACAAAAGGGATTTCACAATCAGAAATAGAAACAAAGCAAAGAAAGAGCAGTCAATGAGCCATGTTGTCCCATGAACCAAATGTATAAATATACAAGCACAAAAAAAAAAAGCTGAGACAAGGGCAACAGCCCCATGGTGATTAATGGTATCCACACCATACATATTTCTAATTATTTTTGCACCAGAACAAACAGAGGGGTGAAAATTCTCACCTGGGATGTAGTCAGCAATAAAAAAACTGTCAAAGGATCTAACCTTTCCCCATATTAGCCTTTACATACATTTAAAGTAAACCTTTCATGAGAGAACTTCAAGGACTGCTATTGGTCAGTGACCAAAAATACTGAAGCACGGAAGTCAACAAAGCAGTCAGGCAACTAACATTTTTTCGAAATAGAGGCTAGGAATGGCGGCTTTCCTATTTCTCCCATGACAGCTGTACTTTAAACCACAGCAGACCAACATTTTATTAGGGAGCAGACTATTCTAATAAATACATGACATTCCAATTCAAATTATACTTAAAGACAAAGCTTTGTTTTTTTGTTTCAGATAGTGTCTGTGTCCCCACTGGAGAGATTTATCCTCTTTATTTATCCTGGTGACCATTGTCTCAGGTCCAGAAAGTGATGGGATGTCCAAAATTTTACAGTTTTCACTGTAACAGAAATAGAGGGGAAATATTCCAACGCAGATACTTATTGACTACTATTCAAACAGGAATTTACCCTAATTTTGTAAAGTCTTCCCTTAGTGTCGCCAGGATGGAAAATAAAGGGAAATCACAATTTAATGATATCCGGGAGTCAAAATATCTACAAGACTGTCAATCTAGTCTTGAGTTTAGCTCCTCTATACATTTGTTTCCATTACAACAAGCGCAGACTCTGTGGAACATCTAACAAAATTTTAATCTGATTTCTTTATATTGTTTGCAATTCACAATTGAAATGTAAACTTGATGTTTTCTAAACCTTTCTTAGGCTCCATGTACACGAGCCTACCGTGACCGACGGCAGCGGGAAAACGCAAATCATGGCAAAACCACGGCAACCGCGGTACATTGTTTTTGCAGTGGTTTTGCCGCATTTTGCATTGTCCCGCGGTCGGCGGTCAAATCATTCCTATCCTGAATGCAATTCTTCTGCATTCAGGAGAGGAAGGTTTAACCTCACCTAAATGCGGCAGCTCCTAAACTCTGCTAATACCCAATGTGTACATGGACACATAGGCTTTTATGGAGTTGAGTTTAGGAACTTTGGCAAAAAAATGCCAAAAGCTCCTAAACTCGAGTTTAGGAGCTGCTCATGTACATGAGCCCTTAAACTCAATAAACATGTTTCAATTTATTGAAAATGAAAGTGAAGGTAAATCTACCCAATCAACAATTGGAACAGATAGCAAAAACAAAAAAACCCTTGACAGGGGTTTAAAAAAGTTTTGGTATTGCATATTGTATTTAACTGTTGACATATAATGGTAGATTTACTATAGGTGGAGCACTCAGAACCTGGTGCAGCTCTGCATGGTAGCCAATCAGCTTCTAACTTCAGTTTGTTCAATTAAGCTTTGGCAATAAATCTGGAAGCTGATTGGGTTCTATGCAGAGTTTCATCAGATCTTGCATGCTCCAGTTTTAGTAAGTCAACTCCATAGTATTTACATTGCACTAAACAGTGACACATTCTGCCAAGTCCAATTTTGTCACCACTGTTTGTATATTTCACCATCTCAGGTATGAGCTTGGCTCTGCTCTGTATATTGGATGGGCTGGATCTCTTCTGGCAATTCTTGGAGGTTCTTTTCTGTGCTGCTCATTCAAGAAGAAGCAAACACCTGTCAAAAAAGGGTATGTATCATTTATCATGGATACATAGAGAGGAAATAGTGGTCAAAAATCAGGAACAGTGTATAAGTCAAATATTTGATAGTGCTTGGAAGGTCCAGAGATGTCCAGGATTGTAGGACTAATTGCAGCTTATAAAAGAGTTTTGCCAGTTCACTGACCAGGGAGTCTCTTTCTTCATGCATTATGAATAATCGTTAGCAGACAACAGACACTGTATCCCTCTACCAAAGTGCTTTGGTCAAGACTGGGAGTACTGACTATAAAGGTTGTCAGACTTCTGAGAGCTATTACATTGTACATAGTAAAGGCCCTTGTTACAAGTACACCAGCAGGAAGTCATGACTTTATTAATGATGATTATGTTTTACCTGAACATTATAACTATTTCATTGCTTTCTTTATTCAGAATCTACAAACACAACTATTCAGGAGCACCAGACAGTGAATTCACCCAATTCAAAGAGAGGAAAGAAGGAGCTTCAATGGACAGAGCATATGTTTAACCTGCAATCCAGACTCCAAACTGTGTTTAGTTTCACTGTTTCAGTGACTTTATACTTTTTAATGTATGGTTCGATTTGTTAGGCACTATGGATATTAGAATTTGTTCTGTGTACATAAAATAGACAGAAATAAACAATGTCGAATAACTCAGTATATATTACAATTAGGTTTTTGTATAAATTGTCTTTGCTTGCCCAAGGGCTCATTGACACCAGCGAGGCACCTCAACGTGCACATTAATGCATGCTCGCTAGTGTGCATTGTGTGCACATGCTGTGATGACCTGTACAATGCATCACTATGCTCGCTTTTTTTTCCATTTTTTTAAAACTTTAATAAACATAACAGTTCATTAAAATCTATGTTTGGCAGTTCATTGTGATGGGATATAGTGCTTCGTAACAACCTGTGCTATGAAAAAAATTCAACATGTCTTACCTTTTTCAGCACACACCAGTGCATTGTGTTGGTGTAAACTGAAGCAATAGGACATAAAGCAAATTGTCTTGCCTGTGAACCAACCCTTATGTTTTGTAACCCCAAAAAATAAACGATCCTGCGCTAGGTGAACCTTAAAAAGGATAAGAAACTGCAGGACCAAAATTCACAATCCAGATACAAGTCATGCTAAACATAAAATAAAACCACATACAGGTGCACTGGCCCTTTAAATTGAATTTCCAATTATATGTGCAAATTTGACATTACTAATCTGTCATAAATGCATGTGTAAAAAAAGCAGTTCATAAACCGTCAAATAAACTGCTAAAAATGTAAACACATTCATAAAGTGCAATCTCACAAGTAGTGAAAAGTGCAATTGAGCAATAAATTACCAAACATAAATATAACAAAATAAAATAATAAAAAGTCCCAATTCATGAGAATCAAGCACAGAATTCATACAAGAGCAAAATGTATGAAATAAGTCCCCACAGATAGCCGGCTTCTGAGTGAACACACAGAGACAAGATCCTACCACAGAAAAAATGTGCCACAGGACAGCTCCACCAAAGGGTTGATAGGCTCCTTACTAAACAAATAGATCCCACACAGAGATCATTTAGCGCCTTGCTCTACATAGTATTGAAAAAACTGCTTCTTTTCAGCAATAGCACTTACATCATGCATAGACATCTCTGCATAACACAAAGCAAGTCCCGCCGGAGTCCCCTGACAGCTTGAAAACGCCCTGTTGGTGGGGCGAAATGCATTGACGCACTTCTGGTCTGCCGTCTTCTTGGCCTACGTCACTTCCGGTATTTGGAACGCATGCCGACTTTTGCGGTTAAAGCAGCCATTTTTGAGGTGGAAAGCTGGTCATCCTCTACAGTGATCCTTAAAGCGTGAGATCCCTATATTTACAATTTGGAAACTTGTTCCTTTGAAGCCTTTGAGGCTATTAAACAAGACCTGTTATTTTATTGAAACATGTGAGTGTCCTTATTCTATTGATTTATATGGTATTGAGTGGCAGTATTACACTATGTAGCCTTTCTTTCCTTGCACATTGAGGATTCCATGGAGAAGTAGAGTGGAGTCGATTGCTGTATCTAAGCAGGGTGAAGGTGATTTGAGTTCCTCCTGAGGGGCTATAGGATCCCTTATATCCTATGAGGCTTATTACTCACCTCCATCTGGTGAGTGCGGTCAATATTATTTTTCATGTGGTGATTAGGTGGAAGCACATTTTGGAACATTGTTTTGAAAATCCTTTTGGGAAAATAAGGACTTATGTTTGAAATATTATATATATATTTTTGCACGGACATTTATTTATTTGTGATTAGTTTTATGTATTTAATTTTTGCGCTGTTTTTTGTGTTATTTATTATTGGTGGTTTTCACTGGTGTACAGCTGCATAATTGTATACTTTCTTTGATTGGCGCTGGGATTTTTTTAGTATGCATGGTGACGTCACGTGTGTGGCCCCACCCCAACATGTGAATAATGAAGCAGTTTTTTTGATACAACTATACAATGGTAGTCCCTTCTTTGCTTGAAATCGATTCTAAAGGCTCAAGGTTTTTTACCTTCATGCATGTGCATGAAGGTAAAAAACCTTCTGTGTTCAGCGCCCACCACCTGCTTCCCCCCCAATCCTTACCTGATCCCTCTCTGATCCAGCGATGCTCACAATAGCCTCAGCTGTCTGGGGGCTTACCCTCCTCATTCACTGAGACAGAAGTGGGAGACCACTGGCTCTCTCTGCTGTCAGTCACAGCCAGTGAGCCAATGAGGAGGGAGTGGGGGAGACAGGGTTGAGCCACAGGTCTATGTGTCTTATGAGTGCATAGAGCAGCGGCTCAGCAGCAGCAAACAGCGGCAAGCGTATTACTCTGGGGGGCACTGCTCAAGGGGGAGGAGCCAGGAGCGCCGGTGGGGGACCCGAAAAGAACTGGATCGGGGCTGCTCTAAGCAAGACTACAGCACAGAGCAGACAAGTATGACATGTTTGTTATTTTGAAAAAAAAAAAGCGAAGCTTTTGTATTCCTTTAATCCTTTATACTGAGCACTCACATTCAGGACTTGGAAGGTGTCCTTCAGCTGGCCAGAGTATATAGAGCTGCAGGGCAGCAAGGCATGGCTCAATGATCTCCTTGCTTGCTCTTTAAATCCTCCAAATTTATTAATTCTCCATAAAAAACACAATGTTCAGACAGCAGATGTTAAAGTGAAACTAATGTCTTGTTTTTTTTTAAATAACAAGCATGTCATACTTACCTGCTCTGTGCAGTGGTTTTGCACACAGCAGCCTAGATCTTCAAATTCTTAGGTCCCCTGCTGGTGCTTATGGCTCCTCTTCCTGCCCGGTGCCCCCTGAGCAAGCAGCTTGCTATGGTGGCACCCTGAGCCGCAGCTTTGCTTGTCCATTCACGTGGCTCGGCCAAGACGGCAGTACAGGACCTAGGTTGTCACATATGAGCAATGGATTGCTGCAGGACAACGCTGGATCCATTGGGCAGAAAAGTATGTGAATCAAGGACAACACTGCATAACAAGTGAGAGGGAAAGTGAAATTTTCCAGCAACTATAAAATACTTTTAACTCATCTTTCAGACCAGTGTTTCTCAACCTTTTTTCATTCAAGGCATCCTTTAAAATTATGGCCAGTCCCAAGGCATCCTTTAAAATTATGGACAGTCCCGAGGCACCCTTTAAAATGATGCGAAGCCTTGAGGCACCCCATTCTAAAATAGGGTGCCTCAAGACTGTCCATCATTTTAAAAGGGCACCCCATTCTAAAATGTGAAAAGCTATTCTAATAGTTTTATATAACGCAGCAACATCCACACATGTAGGACATCCAAGGTGATTTATTCTTCCAAAGCAAATACATTTTTGCACACTGGTACTGTTCCAGTGATTTTCTTCTCCCTCAGTTTTTATCCATCACTAAGCTAATGTGACCCCGGCACTGAAAGAGAGGGGCAGGGGAGGGTCAAACTATGATACTGTGCAGGCAGCTGACATCCTCCTTATCAACTGATGATGTAATTGGTTGTCAAGACGCCAGCAGCTAGAAGGTCGTAATGGTGCACAATGAAAACCTGTGGCTTTGTGTAACTAAAATGCAGGTTTGTTCCGTCTGCTGGCTTGTATGTAACTTTTGGGCAATTTGTAGACATTTAGCCAAGGCACCCCTGAAGAAACCTCAAGGCACCCCAAGGTGCCTGGGCGCTCTGGTTTAGAAAGGCTGTTTTAGACAATGCACTGTAAATTTCGTTTGAAAATAAAACCTGCCTCTTTTCTTAAACTGCAGCCTAACCAACCTGCTTACCTACTGTCCTACCACTATACAATAATCATGGCTATTGTCTTTCAGATAATACACTCTAATGTTTATTTCCAGATCAAATCTGCTTCATCCAATCCTCTTAAATTGTGGCCTAATCAAACTGCTCAGTTACATTCCAGATACTATTAAAAACTTTTGTCTAATGTCTCTGAGATAATACACTCTAATTTGTAGTTCAAGATAAAATCTACCTAATTTCTCCCTCTTACATTGCAGCCTAACCAAGCTGCCTACATACTGTTCAGCCACTATACAATATTTGTAGTATTGTCTCTCAGGCAATACATTGTAATGCTTATTTTGACATAAAACCTGCCTAGTGCCACCTTCTTATATTGTGGCCTAAACAAGCTTCTTGCATTTTAATGAGTGTGCAGTAACGGGTTGGACAGATTTGGTCTAGCATGTGGTAAGATTCAAAGCAGGTTACAATCTTAGGGGGATCAATATCAATAAATGTAAGACTTACTCAGAGAGGTCTCTTTGTAGTGGCATTATATTTGTGGTAGCTAAGGGGCCAGTTAGTAATTTGTTATATTTGGGGCATCTGGGATAATTTAGGGAGGTACATGGTATGGCAAGGCAGTCTCTGTCTTCGGTTGTACATCAGAGTGTTTGTAGGATATGCAAGGGACCTGGATTGGAAGAACTCTATAAAGGTATAGTAGCTTAGGGTGTAGGGACATTTTCATTGCTGCCACTTGACCAAACCAAAAAATTAGTCAAGGTCGATAGGAGTGTTTTCAATTTCTGAAGAGAATGGTAATAAGATGTGAACAAGGTGTCATATGAGTTTGTAAAGTGAATCCCTAGCTAGGGGGAATGGGGCTTTGAAAATGAAAGGATTGCTTTATGGGATAGACTATGTCACAGGGTACAGAAAAATTAAGGGATTTTGACTGGGCATTAATATGATAGCTTACCTAATTGATCTAATAGATCTAGAAGGTTAAATAGATGTCATGGATTTGGTGATCAAATGCAGGGCATCATCAGCAAAAATGTTCAATTTGTCATGAGTTCCTGCTAATTAAAAGCTCAGAAAACTGAGATTCTCTACGATTAGGCAGGTTTTGAGGTGAAACGTGTTAGAACGAAGTGGTATCTCTAGGAGTGTTCCATGTATAAAGCAGGGACATGCTTGTGGATAAGCACCCAAAGTTTGGACCAAAACACTGCGGGGAGGATGTATGCACTTGACATGCACCTAGTGTTTTCTCATGCTTTGTACTAACTGTGGAAATATTACGGCTTGGGGTTGCTTTGCTGCCTCAGGGCTTGAGAAGCTTGCAGTCATCAAGTCAACTATGAATTCTGTATCATATCAAACTGTGCTTAATGAGAATATGAGGACATCTGTCAGCAAGTTGAAGTTAAACCAAAAACGGATCTTTTAACACAATAATGATCTGAAGCAAACTAGAAAATAGACAAATGAAAAGACTAAAAATAAGGAACAAGGGGTTATGGACTGGCCTCATCAAAGCCCTCAATTCAATACTATTGAAATGTTGTTGGGAAAATTGAAAGGTACAGTACATGCAAGGAAACCCACAAACATTGTGCAACTGAAGAAATTTTGCATTGAGAAGTGGTCACAAATTTTAATACAAAAAATAGTAGGCAGCTGTGCAAAGCAAGTTTATTCAAGTATTTCCCTTATATCTGTAGGTACTGATTGAATGATGATCTAATTTGCATGGGGTGTACTTTTTCATATGACTAAGTGTTTCCCATTGATGGACAGTGATCATAGGAGGAAACATGAGAGAAAGGGGTTTGGTCTGTATCAGGTGCATAGTATGAAATTGGAGGAGTTCTGTTAGTGGCATATATTGGCCCGGTGGGGTAACTGATTTCTGTTAAACAAATTGCCCTACTCATTTGGATCTAATCATGTCCCCTCTTGGTTTAATCAGATCAGAGGGATAGGGGGACCTTTTGTAAACATTTGCTATCTGCCCGAACAGATCAAAACCAAAAGACAGCCTAAGTGCTCTTATTGGCTGAATTTAGACCATGCACTGTCAGAATGTTCATAATCATGGTGGTAGTTTGGTTGAAAGTATATAAGTAATAAGTATGGCTTCTCAAGAGTATCAGTAGGGATTAGTACACTATGGAACCCCAGCTGTCTGGGGAAAAGAAACAGACACTGAGGTGTAAGAGAAAGAAGTGTGATGAGACCATGTGATAGCACAGGAGGTAAAAAGAAGCACTGAAAAATGGCAAAACTGAGAACGGGCTGACAATAACCAATTTGTTAAGGAAGTCAGACTGAGAGTGTGTATAGTACAGAGAAAAATGTGCTATCCCAACTAAAACAGCAAAATCAGTATTCAAAGTTGTCCTATTGTCAATGTTTTGCAGTAAATTCAGTTGTAACATGATTGCACAAATACAACAACAATGTACAGAAACCCTTATCAATGTGTTTTGCGGTTGTATCCACTTCCTCAGGACATCAGTTTCAGCTTTATTGCATCTAAAAAGCAAATCATAGACTGACGAGAAAATCTATATGATTATAGCAAAGAATTAATCAGCACAAGAGAGTCATATACATTTCCAGAAATACTGTCTATACCTCATATTAATGGAAATTAAATTCAGTTACAGACAATGAAAGTCAATATACAGAATGCTATACAGTAACAATCTCAAACAAAATTATATTATATAGTATATCATTTGAAATAACACTGAACTTCAAATATCAAAAGCTGAACAAAATACATGTCCAGGTCTGAATGCTTATACTCCCAACAACGATATCAGATCTATTATCAGAAAAAAGGTGACAACTGGACATCAATATTACCCTGGGAAAAAAAGCTGTGGACCTCCAGAAAAGAAGACTCTTGCAATATGTGGAGCAGCATGCCTGGGTGAAGGAAGGGGAAAGGGGGTCGGCAGGAAGGAAAAAACATAAGTGAGATGACCACCAGGAATCAAGACTGGGAGAGACACCAGGAAGAGGCACAGATTTAAAAAGCTGCAAATCCCAAAGGTATTTTCTTCCCTGCAAAATCTGCCTGGCAAAACTTCACTTTCCAGAATGCCCAAGAGGTATATTACAATAACCTAAGAATGCAAATGACCCAAGCAGAGCAGGGGTTTCCTTGCAAGGGCCTGGGTGTGGAAAGATGATAAAGATTATCACCATGAGCCCTTGGGGTGCATAGTGTGCAGAGGTTCATAAAGTGGTTTCACCAGATGTCTGGATAATGAATATTTGTATCCCTGTACAGGATCGGGTGGTGCAGAACAGAGACAAATTACACAGTCTGTTCCTCTAAGAAAGAGTGGGGTATCACAAAGGAGTTACCAGGCACATCGAATGAGTGTGGACCCACTTGATATTTAGCTGTACGCAGGGTCACTGGTGCAGAGGAGAAACTGAAGAAATTGGCAGGTCTGAAGATTTTCAGATCATCCATCTAAACGAGATCTTGAAAAAAGTGGCTTTGGGCTTGGACTGGCGATGGACTATAGTGGCTTATTAGGTGAGGACTTCACAGTGGGGCTCGCGGTCCAAGCATGGTAAGGTGTGTGCAGGATGACCTTGAGACTTATCATGTGGGCTTGTATATTTTTTGGGATAGTGCAGGCATATTTTTGTCTGCCATCAACAGTGCAAAGGAGCCTAAAGGAAAACCTCTGTATGTAAAGAATTCTATGTTTCAATGGAGGCTTTTATGGCTCTCCTCTTGGTAATTTTGAAAGCTTAGATATCTGTAAAAACCTGATACCGATGACCTTGGAATGAACGCTGGCCCTTCTCTGTGGCTAGAAGGAGAAACTCATTCAAGTGGTATATTAGCAACTTAACTGAAATATTTCTCTAAGATTTCACTGTCTGTTTGGTGAGAACTCTTTTGATCTCCAGGTGCTTGACTGGGATATCATGAGCAAGCTCCTGGAAGAGGACCGTCAAGGAGGCCAAAAGGTCTGTTCTCAGCAGCTTCTATCTAATAATGGAGCAGGGCATTTTCATCGTAGAGGGATTCCAGGTCCTTCTCGTGGCCATTAACCATGGTAATGATGTCATCCATTCAGGTTTCCTGAGCATTCGTATGCTGATCCAGCTCCCTAATTTCACAAGGAGTCTAACTGTCATCTGTTTAGATGTGGTCTGCAGAGCTTTGTGAAGCATTGCTTCAATTTTGTCAAGCAGAGCTGTGGGAGTAACAAAGACCTAGGCATGATCAAGGGATCCATCTTCTTGGTTGCTCTCAGATTTGGCTGGTGTCCTAGTGACAGAGGGGCTCTCAGAGGGGCTTCGTGTTATGAACACCATCTGGCCAGAGCCTTGCTATCAGCTTTGATTTGGGCTTCTTAAGTTACCTTTTAAAAATAATTTTCAATGTCTTGAAATCTACAGGTTTTAAGAAAATAATACCTAGAAATCCTGTCATGAAGGTCCTATGTTAGCTACTTTCTATT
The DNA here is from genome assembly GCF_062004578.1 of Staurois parvus. Taxonomy (NCBI): domain Eukaryota; kingdom Metazoa; phylum Chordata; class Amphibia; order Anura; family Ranidae; genus Staurois; species Staurois parvus. The sequence goes on from NW_028317922.1 coordinate 3,246,519, forward strand.
ACAGGTTGACAACGCTTTGTCCCTCTCTTCCAATTGTTCTCCTGTGTTGTCACCTTGTCACATGCACTTTTGGAGAAAAAAGTGGAGAACTGGTGGAGACTATAAATGCTGTGCTGACACATATTGCAATGTCATTGCAATATAAAAAAATTAAGAAAAGGTAAATATTCCAAAAGAAAAAAACACGACATTGTTTAATATGCTCAATGCTTCAGTAAACAATTCTACTTAATACAGTAAACTGTAAAATCATTTTTAAATCTCAGATGGAACTCCAGATTGACCAAACTAAAAAAAAAAACACCATGTAATATCAAGAGCTCCTGTCCCAGTACTAGTGTCCACTAGTCATGTCACTTATAATTCCAACTTCAAGAAATTATGTTCAAAGGGAGACTTAACGTGATATCTATAATACCTCAGCAGCATGGGAGTATTACTGTGTTAAAATTGACATTTCAAAATATATTATTACACAATATGACAGTTTGGACCACACAGTATTTCTGTATTCAGTTGTTCTTTTGAAGAGATTTTTCATATGATTCCAACTGGGACCAGAATCCAGCATTGGGCTCTACTGATGGTCTTACTGTTTTAATCACCTGAAAAAGAGAAAATATTTATTCACATTAGACTTATTTCGGTATACTTTCACAATACTCCCTATATTCAGTGATATTTAAGGGACTTATCACTGGTCTTGGAAATACCAAAAAAAAGTTTACTTTATGGTAGCACTACTGTAATATGAAAATACAAATCTGTAGAATATTCTCAACATTTAGAAAAAAAGTCTAGTCATAAAGCCCAATTACACTTTTCCTTCAAATGTAAAATAGTACAAACAGAGTAGCAAAATAGGTTCACAAGCTTTATGGGTCTCAATCCTTATATACAGTAGATATACAGTAAGATTTAATCAACCAGTGATCAGTAAGGGCTCGTTCACACTAGGCTGTTTTGCCAACGCTTGCCAAACGCCCCTATAGCGTTTGGCAAGCGTTGGTCCGGCGTTTGCGGAGCGTTTTTTAACGCTCCGCAAACGCCGCATGCGCGGTTTAGCGGCAGTTGCTAGGCGTTTGCCGAGCGTTAATAACGCCCCACAAACGCCTATAATGCAGTTTGAGTGGTGTTACCGCTCCGCAAACGCCCCGCAACCGCGTCGCAAACGCACCGCAAACGCCGGCCGGGCGTTTGCGGAGCGGCACCATAGACGAGAATAGGAGGCTTCAAAGCCTCCTGACTCGTCCAGAGGCGTCCGTTTTGCCGCGACGCAACGCAACGCGACGCAAACGCTCCCGTTAGAACAGCACCATGTGCTGTAATGTGCAGAATTGGCAGAGGCGTTTGGGAAGCGGTAAAAACGCTTCCCAAACGCCTCTCTGCCGCCTGCACACAAGGCTAGTGTGAACGTAGCCTTATACATTAACCAAGGATTAGCTTTAATGCTGCATATGCAACACTGGGAACTCTCTACAACCCCGTAACTGTATATCCCACACACACAGACGTTTGTTGGGTGGTGAAGATCCTTAGGCAGTTGCAGCTCGCCAACAAGCAATGATAGGAGTCACCAGCCTTTTGAAGGATATCATAAATTTTAACCTTAATGTAACCACCAATACCTAAACTGACCTCTAAAACAGTGGTCACATGAGAAACTGGTACTGTTGTGGAGGGCCAAGCCTCTTTTTCCTTTTGAATGAACCATAAAAAGTGTTCTTTCAATACTGTAGATGCATTGCCCTGAAAATCTCAGAGGAAGTATCACCAAACTCCCAGTCTGGAGCAGTGCACGGCTCATCCTAGTCATATGCACTGCTTCCCTTCTACTACGTTTCCCATGAGGCCCTGTGCTCAAGTAATGCGTTGCACAAGCATGAATCAAGGATCCTCAGGACTGATGGAATCAGAGTAGGGTGTACCTGCCAGCGCTTGCTGGGTCATAATATATACTTGTAGTCCAGCAGCTCTGTGAAACAGAAAGTCCCTTGATAAAAATGTAAAAATAAATCTGACTGAACAGTAGAAATCAATATAAAGTATAAGGTAATACAAGAGATTTTCCCTCACTTCCTTTCCTTCTGACATCAGTTTCACCAGTTAGGAAATTAGGGAAATTCTGCTACAGAAACAGGTCCTAATCTTTTCCAGCTCTATACAAAAGTATATAAAAAAAATTGAATGGATATTCAATTTAACCGGAAATCTGACAAAATGTATACTAGCATAGTGATGAATACCATTTTATCACGGTGATAAACACTATCATGCAGGGGCGCACTGACCATTCGGGCATTGCCCGAGGGCCCGGGGACAGTAGATTGCCCGTGAGAGGATCACTGTCCAGTGACAGTGTGGGGAGCAGAGAAGGAGGCAGTCTCAGATCCCGATCCAGACGTTGCTCACCTGTCACTTCACCTGATGGCAGAGTGAGTCAGGTGACGGGTCCAGACACTGTGCTGGTGATGGAGCCGGTGGGCAGTGGGAAGGTGACAGGCATATCATCCATGGGTGCGGGATGTTCACTGCACACACCCTGCGCACACACCCTGCACACACCCCGCCCCCATGGATGATCTGTATCAGGAAGAAAGGCGGAGGTGATCAGTGCAAGGGAGGGACAGTGACAGCACCGATCTCCCTGCATGGATTTCAATGAAGCATCTGAAAGCTGCAGGAGGGAGATACTTCCAGCTGCCTTGTTGAAATCCATGCAGGGAGATCGGTGCTGCACCCATCATCCCTGACTGTGCATCGGATTCCCCTCCTGGGCCCCCTCCCCCCTCTGTGATCCTCAGCCCCCCCTTGCAAGTCTCTGATGCCTCGTCTTCTCTGACAGTGTCCAGCCCCTCCCCCCATCCTCCACTGCAGAGCAGAGGAGAGAGGATCTGCTCTGCCTCTCCTGTCCAGATCAGTGGGCAGCTCTGTGATTCTCCCTCTCTACCCCTCTCCCTCTGTCAGGAATGGGCTCAGCACAGGTGGTGCTGGGGCTCACCTGCCTTGTGGGCTGCAGTACCAGTGCTGGCCAGCGGGTGCTCTGAGCAGCCAGAATCTCACTCCTGCAATCAAGCCATCACCTGAGGCTGATTGCAGGAGGTGTATTTAAGCAATGGCCAGACCTGCAGTCAGTGCCTTGGTGTTTGTTTCCCATGAGCCCCTGTACCTGGTATCCTGTGTTCCTGCATATCTGCCTATCTGATTTGTTGCTGACCCTGCTTTGATCCTGACCTCTGTTGACTTCTCCTGCTCTGATCCCTGGCCTGTCTGACTTCTCTTGGATACCCTCATTGGATCTGATCTCCTGTTACTGACTCGGCGAGTGACCCGACTATTCTGTGCCTGCTGCCTTGTACCGCGCTGTCCCCACCGTTACCGACCCAGCTGTCTGACTACGCTTCTGCTTAGCCATCCATCCTACACGGACCCATCCGCCTCTTCACGTCAGGCTCTCCTCCAGAATATACCTCTGGTGGATCCCTCCACCATGGGTGGGTGTACTTAGGGGCCGCGACCTGGTCTCTGTCTGCTCCAAGTCTATCCCCACCATCAGGGGCCCTGGTGAGCAAGCAGACTGGGACTTAGGCTCCGCACTCTGGGGAATCCTATTCCGTGGGTTGCTAGAGGTACCGCCAGACGGTGCATTACACACCCATACGGCCTGCCTGACCATTCCACCTCTCCAGCCCTGACCACGCCTGTGTTCCCACACATTTCTGGTCATACCCTCTCTCTCTCTCTATCTCTCTCTCCCTCCCCGCTCTCTATACCTCCCCCTCCCTCTCCCCCCTCTCTCTCTCTACCCCTCTCCCCTTTCTTCATTCCTTCCTTTCTCCTTCCATTCCATTCCTCCCTTTTCTTCTCTCCTTCTTTCCTTCCTTCATCTATTCCCTCCCTCCCTCCCTCCCTTTTCTTCCTTCCTCCCTTCTTTCCCTCCCCTTCATTCCTTCCTCCATCCATTTCCTTCCTTCCTCTATCCATTCCCTCCCTCCCTCCCTTTTCTTCCTTCCTCCATCCCCTCCCTTCATTCTTTCCTTCCTTCCTTCCCTCCCTCTCTCCCTTCCTTCCTTTTGCTTTCCCTCCCTCGTCTTCTTTCCTTCCTTCCTTCATCTATTTCATCCCTCCTTTTTCTTCCTTCATTCCTTCCTTCCTCCCCTTTCTTCCCTCCCCTTCCTTCTGTCCTCCATCCATTTTCTTCCTTCCTTCCTTCCTCCATTCCCTCCCTCCCTTTTCTTCCTTACCTTCATTCCTTCCTCTATCCCCTCCCTTAATTTTTTCCTTCCCTTCCTCCTCGTCCTTCAATCATTCCTTCCTTTCTCCCTTCCTCCCTCCCTTCATTCTTTCCTCCCTCCCTTCCTTTCATATCCTTCCTTTCTTCCTGCCTCCCTCCCTCCCTCCCCTCCTTTCATTTCCTTTCTTCCTCCCTCCCTCCCCTCCTTCCTTTCTTTTCCTTCATTCTTTTCTCCATCCATTTCCTTCCTTCCTCCATCCATTCCCTCCCTCCCTTTTCTTCCTTCCTCTATGCCCTCCCTTCATGCTTTCCTTCCTTCCCTCCCTCTTTCCCTTACTTCCTTTCATTCTCCCTCCCTCCCCTTCTTTCCTTCCTTTATCTATTTCATCCCACCATTTTTTCTTTCCTTCCTTCCTTCATCCATTCCCTCCCTCCCTCCCTTTTCTTCCTTCCTTCCTCCATCCATTTTCTTTTTTCCTTCCTTCCTCCATTCCCTCCCTCCCTTTTCTTCCTTACCTTCATTCCTTCCTCTATCCCATCCCTTCATTTTTTCCTTACCTTCCTCCTCATCTTTCAATCACTCCTTCCTTCTTTCCCCCTCTCCTCCCCTTCCTTTAATACTTTCTTCCATTCTCCCTTCCTCCCTCCCTTCATCCCCTCCCTTAATTCTTTCCTCCCTCCCCTCCTTTGATATCCTTCATTCTTTCCTCCATCCATTCCCTCCCTCCCTTTTCTCTCTTCCCTTCTCTACCCCTCCTTCCTTCCTTTCTCTATTGATTCCCTTTTCTTCCTTCCGTCCTCCCTCCACTTCTTCCTTCCTTCATTCCTTCTTTCCCTCCCCTTCCTTCATCCCTTCCTCCATCCATTCCTTCCTTCCTCCATCCATTCCCTCTCTCCCTCCCTTTTCTTCCTTCCTCCATCCCCTCCCTTCATTCTTTCATCCCTCTCCTCCTTTCATTTCCTTCCTTCCTCCCTTCCTTTCTTCTTTCATTCCCTCCCTCTCCTTCATTCCTTCCTTCATCCATTCCCTCCCTCCCTTTTCTTACTTCCTTCACTCCCTTCTTTCCTTCCTTCCTTCATCCATTCCCTCCCTCCCTCCCTTTTCTTCCTTCCTTCCTCCATCCATTTCCTTCCTTCCTCCATCCATTCCCTCCCTCTCTTTTCTTCCTTCCTCCATCCCCTTCCTTCCTTCCTTCCTTCCTCCATTTCCTCCCTCCTTTTTCTTCCTTCCTCCCTCCCCTTCCTTCATTCCTTCCTCCAACCATTTTTTAGGGTATTTACATCCAAATCAGGTGAACGGTGTAGGAATTACAACAGTTTGCATATATGCCTCCCACTTGTTAAGGGACCAAAAGTAATGGGACAATTGGCTTCTCAGCTGTTCCATGGCCAGGTGTGTGTTATTCCCTCATTATCCCAGTTACAATGAGCAGATAAAAGGTCCAGCGTCCATTTCAAGTGTGCTATTTGCATTTGTAATCTGTTGCTGTCAACTCTCAAGATGAGATCCAAAGAGCTGTCACTATCAGTGAAGCAAGCCATCATTAGGCTGAAAAAACAAAACAAACCCATCAGAGAGATAGCAAAAACATTAGGCGTGGCCAAAACAACTGTTTGGAACATTCTTAAAAAGAAGGAACGCACCGGAGAGCTCAGCAACACCAAAAGACCCGGAAGACCACGGAAAACAACTGTGGTGGATGACCGAAGAATTCTTTCCCTGCTGAAGAAAACACCCTTCACAACAGTTGGCCAGATCAAGAACACTCTCCAGGAAGTAGGTGTATGTGTGTCAAAGTCAACAATCAAGAGAAGACTTCACCAGAGTGAATACAGAGGGTTCACCACAAGATGTAAACCATTGGTGAGCCTCAAAAACAGGAAGGCCAGATTAGAGTTTGCCAAACAACATCTAAAAAAGCCTTCACAGTTCTGGAACAACATCCTATGGACAGATGAGACCAAGATCAACTTGTACCAGAGTGATGGGAAGAGAAGTGTATGGAGAAGGAAAGGAACTGCTCATGATCCTAAGCATACCACCTCATCAGTGAAGCATGGTGGTGGTAGTGTCATGGCGTGGGCATGTATGGCTGCCAATGGAACTGGTTCTCTTGTATTTATAAATGATGTGACTGCTGACAAAAGCAGCAGGATGAATTCTGAAGTGTTTCGGGCAATATTATCTGCTCATATTCAGCCAAATGCTTCAGAACTAATTGGACGCCGCTTCACAGTGCAGATGGACAATGACCCAAAGCATACTGCAAAAGCAACCAAAGAGTTTTTTAAGGGAAAGAAGTGGAATGTTATGCAATGGCCAAGTCAATCACCTGACCTGAATCCGATTGAGCATGCATTTCACTTGCTGAAGACAAAACTGAAGGGAAAATGCCCCAAGAGCAAGCAGGAACTGAAGACAGTTGCAGTAGAGGCCTGGTAGAGCATCACCAGGGATGTGTTCCAGGCTGTAATTGACTGCAAAGGATTTGCAACCAAGTATTAAAAAGTGAAAGTTTGATTTATGATTATTATTCTGTCTCATTACTTTTGGTCCCTTAACAAGTGGGAGGCACATATGCACACTGTTGTAATTCCTACACCGTTCACCTGATTTGGATGTAAATACCCTCACATTAAAGCTGACAGTCTGCAGTTGAAGCACATCTTGTTCGTTTCATTTCAAATCCATTGTGGTGGTGTATAGAGCCAAAAATGTTAGAATTGTGTCGATGTCCCAATATTTATGGACCTGACTGTAAATTCCCCTTCTATGCAGCTGAGCTGCAATATGTAGGTAGGGTGCTGTGTGGGTGTGCTTCAGTGTAGGTGGGGGCACAGGGGGCCACATTATCTCTTACTGCCCGGGGGCCCCATGAGTTGTCAGTCCGCCCCTGCTATCATGGATAGACCAACAGAAACATGTTGTATTTTGTTAACATTTAATGCAACACAACCTTTAATCACATTACAAGCAAAGTGCAAGTTAGTTTAAACATGTGCCAAATAAACTGAAAAATGTGGACACTGAAATTAAATGATTGGGGTAACTTTTTGGAATTTTGTTATAATGTGAAGGAAATATCCTTGCAATATCTATCAGAGCTAATGTTTTTAAAGATAATGTATCTTTCACAAATATGTCCATGTAATAAAGTATATGTTTTAAAAAATGTATTTTGAGCATATGTGCAATTATATGGTTGCTGCATTAAACTCCCATAGGGGGATTCTTTATTTACATTTATGTTGGGGACGAGTATATAGATACTCGATTTTCAATGTGCTGCAATTTGAATATAATTAATTTGAATGGGCTGAAATTGCACTGATTTGCACCAAAAATAGTGCAAGCACTACTTTTAAAAATGCACTGTGGTACCATACAATCTGGTGCAGGGAAATGCACTGCATCAGGAGTGGCATTAGGAAGCTACTGAGATCCGTAGCAGATCACATAGTGCGTTTGGAATGTGGGTTTCCTGCATGTTCTGGAGTGAGTGGGCCCTCAGACCCTATGGCAAGAAAAAATTGATGTTGAAAACCATTCCATTTGAATAAATATTATTGTTTGTCATCTAAAAGAAGTTTAATGTCACTGAATCATGAATCATCAACATCATGCCTATCAACTTAAGATGATAGACAAAGACACATTTTAGTCCAAGATTCTTTTTTATGAACAGGTTTCCTTTCCCATAGCCCACTGTCATATTTCCATCAATAGGAAGAAACAGGTAATGTGCTCATACTGGGCATATTAAAAGGTTAATTTTACTCTAAAAGCAGCATGACTAGACCTACTGCAGCTCCTGTCCGCCTCCAGCACATCCAGTGGTCATGTACTCATCCCTGTGAGACAGCACTTGGGTCTGGCAATTGGCACTTCTACACCCAGCGCTGGATTGTGAGTGACAGATATTTTTTTTTATGGAATGGAAGGAAGGTATATGGTGGTTATACACCAAGAAGAATACTGCCTTTGGAAGGGTCAGTTTAAAGGCGCACTTCAACATAAGATTTCTCAGCATTGGTGCGGAGTTTGGTGGAACAGACAGCAGGAAAGATGGGTATGCACCAAGGGCGGACTGACCATTTGGAAACTCGGGCACTGTCCGAGGGCCCAGGGTCAGTAGGGGGCCCCATGAGATGCCCCTGGTACCTTTTTCATAGGCTTTTTTGAGTTTGGGAAAGGACACAGGGACCCCATGATCCCCTATTGCCCGGGGGCCCCATGAGTTGTCAGTCTGCCCCTGGTATGCACTATCTTCTTTTACAGGCAGGGCTTGCTTGTAAATATTTTGTATAGGGACAGGGTTGTTCTAATAGTATAACATAAGATCAGATGTCATAGCCGAGGCTGGGATGAAAAAGAAAGTTTATGCACTGTGCCTCAGAAGCAATGGATAAAAGAAGAGGCAAGCTGTCACCTTAGTAGTTCAGCTCTAGGTATACAGACCTATAGAGGTTGAAATCTAGGCAACAATACAGTACACCAACAAAAACTGTTCAGGGACAACAAAAAGGACCCAACCAAAAGTTACTGGCAGGCAAGATGGCAGTCTGGCACCCTTTAATACACAAGAATGTATAATGAACAGTCAACAACATGATGTGTGGGCATGTTCTGCTCCCTGAAGCCATGGCTTATGTTGGTTATGCAGAAATATGGCCCAGGATGCCAATGTATACTCTTTCAGTAGTTTAAAGTACACTTATTTATAGCAATTTATACATGAGATCTTATACAGGAACAACTGAGAACAAAAGGCTATAGAAGGATTTGGGTCCAAAAAGAATCCCTGTCATTCCAAAAGATTACATGCATACTGTGGGAGCTACATGTATATTACTGCAAACACATACTGTATAGTTAGTGGGCTTAACATGATGGAATTATATTCAAACAAAAGACAAATACATGAGACTGGTATACCTGGAAGGCTTCCACCAGGGTCATGTTTTTGCATCTCATCAAGTATGCAATACAGATTGTAGCTGATCGACTACGTCCATGCTTACAATAGACCAGGCACTTCCCCCCGCTGCGAACAGTGCTGTCTATCAGATCTACACATTGGTCAAAATGTTCAGACAGGTTCTCCAGTGGGTGATCAAACACAGGAATCCGAAGAGTGTGAAGATTATAGTCCGGGAATGGCTGCCTCCTGGAAATGTTGATGCAACAAGTCACTCCCTCTGATATGAGAAGTTCCTTCTTGCAGGCAGCTCTAGCATTGCTTATCAATAGGGAGTCTGTAACTTTATACAGTTCAGACATGTCACCTACATTCTACAAATAACAGGTTACTTGCATTCAGCAACACGGGAACTTCCAACATGAAATACATCCCTTCCTGACACCTGCAGCTTGATTGTCCTAGAAATACAGGCTCTGTCCCGGCCAGATCTTCTGCGGTTATTTTAAGATCTGAGCCTCTGACAAGATATCCCTGCTGTGAGGAAAGCATTCCTTATTAGTTATAAAAATAGTCATAGGCTCAAGTCACAAAGCTTTATACAAGATAATGATCAAATTCTACTGAACTCAGATGAAAAGAACTGTCACTATTTGAAAATAAGGATCTTTAACTAGGTGTTTCAGTATAGTGAATTGAGCCTAGGGCCTGTTCACTCCATTATGTTGCAGTAATGTGTATGTTACCGCAGTACATGGTAGCACACCAAGCACGGTGCAAGGTGTAGAACCTATCAGTAAATTCTGAATGATCCTTCTGATCTGCAATTAATCACTTGCCCTCCAGAGGGTTTACCCCCCTTCCTGACTAGGCCATTTTTTGTGATAAGGCGCTGCGTTACTTTAACTGACAATTGTGAGGTCAGGCGACACTGTACATAAATGAAATTTATGTATTTGTTTTCCCACAAATACAGCTTTCTTTCAGTGGTATTTGATCATGTCTGCATTTTTTATTTTTTGTGCTATAAATAAAAAAATACCGACAATTTAAAAAAAAAACAATATTTCTGACTTTGTGTTTAAAACATCCAATAAAAAATTTACAAAATCAACTTTCTTCATACATTTTGGCCAAAATGTATTCTGATACATGTCTTTGCTAAAAATAAAATTCACAATAATTGTATATTAATTGGTTTATATGAAAGTTATAGAGTCTACAAATGGAGGTACTGTATATATATACTAGTAATGGCGGCGATCAACGACTTATAGCAGGACTGTGGGACAGTGGTGGACATTCTGACACTGGGTTGAAACTGAGTAACTGCCACTTACATCCCCAGTGACACTAATACAGTAACCAGTGTTAATAGAGAAAGCACTGAAACTGTCTAATGACACTGGGCAGGAAGGGGTTAACATACATCTGGGGCGATCAAAGGGTTAACTGTATGCTGTGTGTGTTTTACATTGTGTGCTGTTTTACTTGCGAGAAGTGCTGCTTTGTATCTCTCTGCTGTACAGAGAGACACAAAGCAGCATGTTCATGCTGACAGGAGAAAGACCTGTGTTGTTATCACACAGGTGTCTCCCCTGTCAGCTTTGTCGACGATCACCGAGTGATGTACATCCCCAGCCGTCAATATCGGTGCAGAAATGCAAACCATGTATATATACATGATTTGTGCAACCGTGCCGCCCTGTAGCAGTACTTCTGCTATAGGGCGGATGGCAAGTGGTTAATCTGTTTCAAGCATTCTTGCACTAAGATGCCAGGGAGAGATTCAGATGGACGGATTTCCTATTTTTGCCCTTCTGTGCCCCCTGCCACCTTGGCCCTGATGAGTGATCCTAGTGACATAGGCACTGTTTACTGTGTATCAGTGTGGGACTCCTGTTATTAGCATTCTATCCCTGTTACTTTATTCTTCTACTGTATTGTAGACTAGAGCTAGAAAAATCTGCTTCTGCAGCTCTGCCGAAACTTAACAGCCACTTCAAGTCCTGGGTCACCATTGCCTGATTCATTCCACAGCTTCCTGCAAGCCATGTGAAGTAGGTCTTTTGTTAAAGGTCTTATTAGTTGACATAGTAGCATACTTTAATTAGCAGCATCTTTTTTTTATTTTATAAGTAGGCTGTCAGAGGACAATGCTGGCACATCACAGATTGCAGCATCAAAACCTGACTCTGCACTATTGCACTGAACAGTAAAACTATTGTAGGCCACTTTTGCGTGTTCCTATGTGAAACGCCCAACCACAAAAAGGATATTCCACTAAACCGGTAGGTAAATAAGAGAACCAGAACTTTTGCTAAGTAGAAGAGTGGGTTTGATAATAAAGTTGACAGTGCCTCCACCCAGGATAGGGCCTGCGTGAACAGAGAGGATCCCCTTCCAGGGAAATTATCCCTTATATATTCTATTCTATTATATTCTAATCAAATTAACTGGAAGCAGAAGAACTATATAACCAGCATATAACATTTACTGTAAGCAAATAAATGCACACCAGTATAGAAATAATACAAGTTTCAAATAAGAAAATGAATAACAGTACATACTATAGTGCCACCCCCGAAGGAGCCGCTTGGTAATCTTTAGGTTCCCTGTTCTGCGCCTTGACTCCAAGAACAACCTCAACCCCTCTGACACACCTGGTTGAATGAAGAGCACTACAAACACGAATAAGAATAGCAGTGGAGAATACCTTTATCCTGTCTGTGGGTAATGGCGGGAAACAGACACACACCCATTTAGTAATGATATATTATTACAGTTTAGGATATGGCAATTTACAGCACTGATAAACCTTATTGCAGAGTATCAATGCAATAGAAACAACAACCTTTCATGTTTGGCAACTATAAGTATAAGAAAATGGCTGTAATTTATATACTGATAACACAGGCGGTAAGGGGGAGGAGAGAAGGTCTGTCAACTTTTCAGCTCCCTCTGGGCCACAAACACAGTTGAGAGATAAACAAAAATGAATTACACAAATACAGTAATACCACATATGCAGAAGATCTGAATATACATACCAATAGTCTAGACCCTATTAGTGGAAAAGGTCCCTTTAAATGCAATAGGGTAGCAAAGTTCTGTAGGGTGGAGAGTACTGATGTCTTCTGCTAGCAAGCTGTGGGGCCCTTGTTTTAAGTGTAGGTTTGAACAAACTTAAACTATGCAGTACCCATCTCGGATGTTCCATTAGGTAGTAATTCATTAGGGCAAATAGGTAAATGGTGGTGTCAGGAATGGACTTGCCAGTAATGGTGGGACTCACCTGCCTTGTGGGCTGCAGTACCAGGGCTGGCCAGCGGGTGCTCCCAGCAATCAGAGACTCAACCCTGCAGCCAGCCGAACACCTGAAGTTGATTATGCAGGTGTATTTAAGGGATGGCCAGACCTGCAGTCTCTGCCTTGGTGTGTGTTTTTCCTGGGCCCTGTATCTTGTTCCTGCATCCCTGTTCCTTGTTCCTGCATCCCTGTTCCTGTCTCTGTCTGATTCGTTGCTGACCCTGCCTGATCCGGACCTCTGCTGACTTCTCCTGTTTTATCCCTGGCTTGTGACCCCGACCACTCTCTGCCTGACCCCCTGTACCTACCTGCCCGATTGTTATTGACCCGGCCTGCCTGATGACGCTTGCATTGTATGTACTGTTATCTGTGGGTGGTTTGGTTTGGTTCGTTTGCACTGTGTTATGTTTTAGTATTGCACTGCGTTTATGTTTGTATTGTTAGTATTTAATAAATTATATTGTTTATAACTTATCTGAAGCCTGCGTTTCCCTGCGTCAGTTCACATACCTCTGGTCATACCCTGGAGCCCTGACAGGTGGCAGCTCCAAACAAGCATCCTCCGACGCTTGTTAAAGGGGAGTTGGTGTCTACATGCAGTGTCTGTACTGTGCTAAGAAGGATGGTGGGTTTACACCCGCTCACCAATCCTCTGTGAGATGACACAACTAAAATCCCAAATGCTAGTTAGGGCTCCTGGCAATGTAGTGGGGCACCAGATGACCTCCTGACAGGGTGGTGGGTAGCGAAACTTGCGAGGTGACCGAACAGCAACCAACCCAATATCTGGAAGGATATTGCGATCCCTGCAATGGTGTAGGTCATCCCCGCTGAGCCAGGTGGTGCTGGGCTGCTGAGCAGGATCACTGTGCTAAACGGTTGTGGGTCGCAGCCTGGCCTTGAATAAGAGAGAGACACACTCCCCTGTGACCAGCCCCAAATCCTCACACCAAGCCCTCTCCATGTCCACAGGTCACAGCTCTGCATTGACTGACACAGAGAGGGATGTATATTGGCAGCAGCTCTGTCCTTCAACTTCCCTTGGCAGTGTGGTGTCAGACAGTAATGGCTCCCCACAGCACGTCCTCTCTCTCTTCTGTCACCTGTAACCTCACCTGTGCTCTGGGAAATGCAGTCCAACTACAGAAATACAATGTCCTGATGCTGCTGACAAACTTCACTTCCCATTGTGCTTTGTTTTTTTTTCTGAATGTTCAGGAAGGAAAGGTCAGCATCCCCATATTCCCATTTTATGGCCAAAAAGAGAAATTGCACAACTAATACTCTTACATTATAATCTATGGATTTCCTGCATGACTTAATGACAGTATGCCTGTTACAATACTGTTCATCCAGTGTGCAAACAGGAATTATCACCAAAGGGCCTGATATATCCGGGGATATATAATTATTTATAGAGATTCCTACAGATAAATGTTGCAGCAGAGTCCCATTGCAGGGGCCTCTGAGGATGATGTAGCATCTGTGTTTGTGTCAAAGACCTGAAGACAAGATCTGTGGTTATGAGGATACCCTCCATCTGTTACCCTACCAGCCTGGAATGCAGTCCTAGTTATCTGGCACTGTGCATGTGGGATAGTATTAGGGCAGAGAAATTCTGTTTGAGAGAAGGATTCAGCAATACACTAAAGAAGCTATGGCAGCTGCAGTAAACTATTAGAATCCCTCAAACAGGAATGCTGTAAAATTTTCCAATTGTTCGGTGTATACTTTCTTGCCTGTTCAGGATAGGAGGATTTAATTCCACTTTAAATTGGAACTATACTCATCTCCACTCTTGCGCTGTTCTGAATGGCTTGGCTGAGATGACATCAATCTTGCCCACGTGCAGGAGTCTTGGCAGCTGAATGCGCTCACTGTACAGAAACATTAGGACAGCATGTCTCTTCTGCATTAAAAAATACAAAGTATTTATTTAATTAAAATTACACTTTAAATTGGTGGGTTTAGTTGCACAAAATGTCTTATCAAAAGCACAGAAAAAAATGTGACCCTGGAAATATATTTTAAATGTTGGCATTGGGGATGAGCTCAGGTGTGTTCAGCAGTCCACATAAACTATCCCACCAGGAAGCTGTCACTGTGGACTGCCAATGATAAACAGCATGACATATAACAGAATATACACTTCCCACCCCCAATGTACTGTGGACGGGCAGCTGCTGTAGGCAAAGCATCTTACCAGTACGTTACTGCCTGCGCACCTTACAGCTGACACCTACACAGCGGAAGCCTGCTAGCAAGTCTCAGTCAATGATTTATGACCGGGACCTGCTGATCGGCTGTGTACAATCTCAGCCCAGAGCTCTGTGTTGACAATCAACACAGAACGCCGTACACAGGAAACTATTTCTCTGTCTCTCATCCCTGCTAACAGAGGTCTCTTAGTAACGCAGTACACTTTACAAATAGTTAGGCACACATTTAAACCCTTCATCACCCTAGATGTTAACCTCTTCGCAGCCAGTGTCATTAGTACAGTGACAGTGTATAATATTTTCCCTCATCACTGTATTAATGTCACTAGTAATATCAGTGGCAGTTAATCAGTTCCCCCCAGAGTCAGTTAGTGTCAGATCACCCTCTGCACTATCGTAGTCCCATTATAAGTCACTGATCACCACCATAAGTAGTATAAATAAATAAATAATCCACTATATATACCATAGTTTGTAGGCGCTATTTGTGTGAGAAAAAAAATATGCAAATTTTGGTTAGGTTGCATGACTGCGCAATTACAAGTTACAGTAGTGCAGCGCTAAATAGCAAAAAAAATGCTATGGTCATGAAAGGGGGGGGTAAATCTTCCAGAGCTGAAGTGGTCATACAAGAGGTGTGTATATGTGCAACTGCAGGGGCAGAGAATGCTTTGGCCACTTATGATTGGCTGTCGACAGTGACAGCTTCCTGGCAGTGGGCTCAGACTTTTATCTGAACATGCCTTAGAGCTGATTCACACATGTGCGGTGCGGATTGAAGCTCAGGTTTCATAGCTAATTGATACAGTAGTTGTTCAATGGTTCATGTCAGGTTTACATCAGGTCCAGGACAGGATTAGGTTAGGATCTTTTCCTGTTCACACATATGCGGTTTAGAAACGTTTCCCATAGAAGTCAATAGCCTCTGATCTGCACCTGAACCTGAAGGCACTTCTCAGAAATCAGACATGACTCTTTTTCAAACCGCACCGCATCTGCACTGCCAGTGCACCAGACATATGTGAACAGGCACCATAGGAAGCAATATTTTTTCACGTCAGGCGGATTGGATGTGGTTCAAACCACATCCAATCCGCATATATGTGAACGGGCACTTACGTGAACCTGCGAACAACTACTGTATCAATTAGCTTGCAAATCATATGCCAAGTTGCACCCTATTGTCTGCAATTACATTGGTCAAACCAGGTCGGAACCGCACCGATTTGCATAGACATCTGTGTCAGATATCTAGCAAATCGCACCTGAAATCGGCATGTCCCCCAACTTTGAAATCCTGTGACTTCGCTGTAAGTCGCACGATTTCAGAGTCTGGCTTGTTATGACCGGGGTGTCAATCCGCACCGCACATGTGTGAATCAGCGCAGCTCATCCCTGGTTGGAAGCAATGCAACCTGGTAGTAATGTTATTACAGGACTGAAGAAGGTGCTGACATAAAACTTCCAGCTCATGCAGTTTTCTACAATAAGTTTATGAAAATACAATTACATAAGCCTGGATTCACACTGCTGCGGTGTGGAATTCGCACCGGTTTCTGTGTGATTTCCTCACCACATCATAATCGCACCCTGTTCATACGAACCGCTGAGGGTGTGTACTTTAATGACACCCCAAAATCAGTTTGAAAAACGTGGTGCAATGTGCAGAATCAGATTGCATGGGTGTGAACACCCATGCGATCCGATTCTAGTGCGGACAAAAAAGGGTCCTGCACTTTTGGTGCGGATGTGTTGCGATTTGAGCCATACAAAATGTATGGCTCAAATTGCACCGCACAGAAATTGCATGTGATTTGCACAGGAATGCAGTGCGGTTCCTATGCAAATCACATGCGATGTGCCGCACCACAGAAGTGTGAACTCGGGCTTATAGTACAAATACTGTGGGTGAAATAAGAACACACATCATTTATACCACAATTAACCGCTTCCCAACCGCCCTATAGCAGATATATACGTGATTTTGCATTTCCGGGTAGGGGGCGCGTCATTAGTGTCTGCGGCTGTCAATCAACGGGTCCTGGCCGGTGATTGCCGAGCTTCTCCAAAGGGGGGAGAACTGTATGTAAACAAAACAGTTTTCTGTCAGCTTGTGCACACTGCTTTGGATGGCTGTGCACAGCACAGCCATGCAAAGCAGTGTGCTTACAGTGAAGCACACGGACGCAGCACAGAGTAAAACAGCACTCAGCACGCAGTTAACCCTTTGATTGCCCCTCATGTTAACCCCTTCCTGCCCAGTGTCATTAGTACAGTGTCAGTGCTTTTTTTCTTATAGCACTGATCACTGTATTGGTGTCACTGTGGATATTAGTGACACCAAGTCAGTTCCCCCAGTGTCAGAATGCCCGCCACAGTCCCGTAATTCCTCTATAAGTCACTGATCACCGCCATTACTAGTAAAAATAAAAAATGTAAATAAAAATCCCAGTATATATATACCGCCATTTGTAAACGCTAAAACGTTCAGGAAAACCAATTAATTTACATGTATTGGGATTTTTTAGCAAAGACATGTAGCAGAATACATTTTGGACTAAATTTATGATGAAATTTGATGCTTTCAATTTTTTTACTGGACATGTTTAATAACAAAAGCTCAAAAATATTGTTTTTTTCTCAAAATGTTCTTTTTTTGTAGTATAAAAACCGCACAGGCCATCAAATACCATCGAAACAAAGCTCAATTTGTGGGAAAAAAAAGACATAAATTTAATTTGCGTGCAATGTTGCATGACTGTGCAATTGTCAGTTAAAGAGCCATAACGCTAAAAAATGGCCTGGTCAGAAAGGGGGGTAAATCCTGTGGAGGGCAAGTGGTTAAAGCCCAACTACAGTTTGAGTAGATGAGAGAATTAAAGCGGAGTTCCACTCACTCTGTAAAAAAACTGTAGCTGCTGACTTTTAAAAAAACAGCCACTCACCTGTCCCAGGATCCCGCATTGCCCCCGCTGCAGCCCGTTTCACCGGCTGTCCTACATCTTCAGGGTGGGCATCCGGCTGTGACAGCTTGCAGCTTCACAGCCAGGTGCCCACTGCGCATGCGCTTCATGAATGGCCCCGTAGTCTTCTGGGACCTGTCACGTGTCCCACAAGACTTCAGGGAGGGAGGGTAGGAGGACAACTTCCATTTCCAATTGCTAGGCGATCGCAGCAGAAGTGGGAGTGGGTATCTGTCAAATTTGGGTACCCGCTCCCCAAAGGTGCCAATCCTTAATGGGGAGCGGGGGACTAATCTTTAAAGCGGAACTTCCCCTTTTGGGTGGAACTCCACTTTAACAATATGTTGAGTCATTCTATCATTCTAAGACATTCATTTAGTGTTCTGTTTATTTATGTGTATAAGGGTTGGAGGTTGACCGTTAATGCCAGCTGCTCATTCCATTCTACCTAGCGCTCATATACTTACTTCCATATTCATTCAGTGTGATTACACCTCAACTCATAACTTCAAATGACAGTTGGAATGCAATAGCATGTTTCTTATTAAAAGAAGAGAGAGAAAGCACAGCCTGGCATTTCCCCGAACAAAGATGGACGCCACGTGTACCGGACGTCATTCTCCGGCTTCCATGGAGACGTTGCTAATACCGGGTCACGTGTTCCTCTGGGAGCCTATCGGATTATAATGTTGTCTGTATCTATGGGAACGGCTGCTACAACCAAGCGAATGCTAGTAAGTCCCAGCTCATGAGGTAACCCGTGCGCCCCCCGGTGTGTGTGGTGTGTGTGGTGTGTGTGGATGGCACAGTATACCGGGGCTGGCTGGAACACAGCTACACATTATTCTCCCGGCTGTGAGCCCTCTAGTACCATGTGTGCTCCTCTGTCAGCACTACAATGAACAGAAAACCGCTGTGTGCTCACAGGAAGTATGCAGCTAGGCTGTGAGTTGTTATGACAACGTTTCTGTTAGCATCATATGATCATTTCCAGGGACACCCTGTTGCTAATGACGTATAAAGTACAACTTAGGAGAAAAATCCCAAACTACCCTTTAGGTGCACCCCCCCTGCACTGCAAGGGTTAAATGCTTGTATTTGCAGCACCATTAGATAAGAATTTGACTTACTTTGGCTCTGGCTCCTGCAGGCTCCACCTCTCCATGCGATCGGTACCCCAAAGATGTTTCTGTTTGGTGCCCAATCCATGGGTCACACTCTGACGTCATCAGGACGCTGAGCGCTCACCCACAAGCGTCGGAAGGAAGAGGAGAGCGCTGGCAGCCGAGGGAGCGAGGGATAAGGTAAGTAAAGGTGTTTTATAATGGTTCTCCCAAACAGAACCAAGCTGTAAAGCCCCATGTACACGGGACACTTCTGAACGATGGAAACTGACTGCTGGAAAACGTAGGTCAAAAAAAGTCTGTTTAGCCGTGTTTATGTGCGTTTGCGTTTAGAAGTGTTTTTTAAAGATAAGCACAGGAGAACCTCCCAAATGCCCAGAATGCACTAAAAAGTGGTAAATTGTTAACTATTTCAGACTATTTCAGAGTAATACAGAGAGTAGAAGCAGAGACAGCAGTATGTGTTGAGCTTAGCTTAGGTATGAGTTGCTCATTAACATTTCTTTTGTTTCCAAGGGTGGGAAAGGTGTCTGGTGGAGTGAGTCATTAAGGTCACCTGGCAGGGGGTCTTCATGAGGAATTTGAAGTGTGAATGGTCAGTAACATATCTTTTGTTTCCAAGGGTGGGAGAGGTCTGAGGTGTGAATTGGTCATTACAATGTGTGACAAGCTTGGTAGGAACATCCTGTGTTCAGTGTTTTGTCCATTTGAGTACCTTGAAAACTTTGCATGCATTTTTCATGATGAAAAAAGGCTCTGGAGAGCATCGGAAAATGGAAGAGTTAAAAAAACATTTTCAGATGCAAACGCTTCTAAACGCAATTTGCCGCGTTTACAAGTGTTTACAAGTATTTTGCGTTTGAAAAGCTGATAAAATCGACTGCTGAACGCAAGTTTTCTGTATTCAAAAAAATGTCTGTAAACGACGATGTGTACATGGACACATAGGAAAACATTAGGGAGAGTTCAGGGGCTGCTGAAAAAAAAGCACTGAACAACTAAACGTGAGTTTATCAGCTGCAGTGTACATGAGCCCTTACCCTAGGTTCACACCTAAGCGTTTTCCAGAAATGCACTACAGTCCATTTAACATGATTTCCTATGGGACACGTTCACATCTCCACGTTTTCACCTGGTGCGTTTTTTGGAAAGGGCCAGAGACTCTTTTGAATGCAAAAAGTTGTGTTTTTGGTTCTATAGACTTCAATGGAAATGCTGCAGAAAAGCATGTAGTGCGTTTATGCTTCATTTTTGCCGCATTTAAATCTGTCTAGCAATAACAACAATTTTTTAAAAGCGCAGAAACAGGTCAAACACAAACGGCATAGGTTTGAACCTAGCTTTAGGGTACATTCATGCTTGGAAATGCACTTACACTCTGATTAGATGCAAGAAGCCCAGCAGGGGCTCCCACAATTGGCTATGGGAGTCAGCACCATTGAAAACAATGACAGGTTGCCGACTTAGTCCTCATGCACACTGGACGTTTTTACAGCTGCTGTTTTTGGCTTTTGACGGTTTTTTTTCTGCAGCCAGTCAACTCCCCAGCATGTTATCCTATGTGTCCATGCACACAGACTGTTTTTTGGCAGGGGCATTTTTTGGCTGGAAAAAAACCCCAGGACTAGTGGGTTTCTAAAGGAGTTTTTTAGCTGTAAAAACGCTCCAACGCTGAAAAACATGGTAAAACGTGGTACATTTTTTTGAGGTTTTTTTGACCAACTAAAAATTTTTTTTTTTGGTAAAAAAAACCCCTTAAAAAATAAAGCGGCTAAACGCTAATACAAAAGTGCTAAAAAACGCTGAAAAACTCATGTTTTTAACGTGACTTTACACGGCTAACATTACCAGTGTTATTAAAACGCCCCGTGTGCATGGAGCCTAACATGTAATCTCTCAAGCAGTGATTTCATGCAAGTGATCGGCCCTGGACACAGACTGCATGCTTCCATGGCCAATCACTCACTTGTGTTTGCTGCATGAGAGATTTACATGCTAATGGCTGTGATTAGGTGCGAGAATTGGCAGTCTCCCATTGTTTTCAATGGCACTGTCTCCCACAGCTAATCACAGGAACCCCTGCTGGGCTTCTCACAGGTGGAGGCTCTGCAGGAATCCCAACAATAATGTCAGGATCCACCCACATACCTTACTGGCAGCTGGCTCAGCCTCTCACTGTGCTTCTGGGATCCTGAGCCAGCCACCCCCTTTCCTGGCTGGTTCTCCAATGAATGCTGGAGGGGAAGAGCATAGAGTGGCCACTGACAGAACAGACCTGAGAACTGGACCATCAATGGTCTTTCATCACCCAGTTCTCAGAATTGAGGTGGCGGGGGACAGCTGCAGCATCGGATTGGTGCTGCATCCACCCAGGTGAGTATGAATGATTATTATTTTGAAATCCCTCACTTCTCTTTTAACCATTGAGGTGCAGGGGAAGGGGGTAAGCCTCAATGCAAGAGTAAGGCTACGGTGCCATGGTTGAATATCAGCAGCCAGGGACATCTGTCAGCAAGAATCAGATTCCTGCTAGTGGCTGTAAATACTGCCTGCACACTGTGCAAACAGCTGCGGCTCTTAGATGTGTACTCTGTACAAATCAATAACTGGCATTATCACTGTTTGCATATGACTGCTCATCTAAGCAGTTAAATAGCAAATAGAGCCTCTGACCGACCCTAGATGCAGCCAGTGTCCAGGCTGGATGTTTTGGCCACAGACAAACTAGCTACAGCCAATCAGCCAATTTATATGTAGCCATAGCCCAGGGTGTTGCTGAGTCCAAAGGCATTGCTTAGCCATCTCGGAATGCAGCAAATTCTGTACAAATCAATACCTGGTGTTGCCATTGTTTGCATGTAACCACTCATCTGAGTGGTTAAATGCAAATAGAGCCTCTGACTGGCGCTAGATGTAGCCGGTATCATGGGCCAGTGTTTTTGCTAAGTTTTGACCACAGACAAACTGGCTGCAGCTAATTGGACAGTTTGTACAGTATATGGCCATAGCCCAGCATGTTGCTAAGTCCAGAGGCAGCATTTAGCCACCTCTGAAATAAGTCAACTATCTGCATTCCAAGGAAGTGAGAGGAAACCCTCCAAAGAGAGGGAATTCCTGGTTGTCACCAGAACTAATGTTCTAGATTTTCCTTTTCTTCCTGCTCTGCTGACAACCCAAATTTTAAAATTTGCTTCCACTCTCAGTCATAACAGTAAACAAGACAAATAGAGAGGTTGAATTTCCATAACAGGGACACAGACAATAATAAAAACCTGACAGGTGTTCTAATCCCAACACTTGCTGCAATATTTACCTTGAATCCAGAGATTTTCCCCACAGTACTTTTTTATACTTCAAGATGTTTTCAGTCTGATGTCCATCATCATTCAACCCAGTTCCTATGATCACAGGTTATCTTAGACTCACGCAAGCCTGCGATTGGACATTGAAAGGAGAAGCAGCACAGTGATGAACCTATCTCTCTGTCGCTCTGCTCTCTCCTCCTATCAGCATGCTTCTTGTCAGCACATGGTCTGATTGGCATCTTGTTATGCTTCTTTTTCTCACACTTCAGGCAACAAAGATGGACGCTAGGCAATGATCCCATGGTTACTGTGGGTGTTTGTCATGATTGGAGACTGTAGAGAATGAACAGTGTTCACTTAGACAGATCGTATACGTAAGATAGAATCAGCAGGAAGCCAAGCCTGCTTATGGGGCAGAAGAGGAGGAATGTGGAAGGTAAGGAAATCCTTACCATGCCTATTATGCAGCAAACTTACTACTTTGACCTGAGTGGGCAAGGTATGGGTTTACTTTATAGCAGAGGTCAGCTGAAACATGTCAGTGAGGATTGTTATAATGTGCTTGTTGCTCTAACTTTATCTCATATGTAGAACCACTAACTAGCAGTTCACGATGGAACATTGAACCAATTGAATTCCTGTTGATAGAGTAACAATCCATATTTGTACTATGTTGGCAGTTTGGATTTGATGGATCTAATCTACAATAATAAAATGTCTTCCTTCCTCACCAACGTTCTGATTTGGCCAAACTGTGTCACCCACAGGTCTGTAAAAAGAAAACGACATGTCTGATCCCGACACGCTGGTATCAACAAATGAGTCAAGTCTACACAAAGGACTTGAAGAATCAGATGTGGACAGTGAACAACAGGAAAATATATGCAGGCACTGTTTTCCAAATGAATTAGACCAAGAGATACATGAGGAGGACTCAGAAATAAAGAACAGATCAGAAGTTCTAGATGGAAAAGACGTAGTAAGCCTGGATCCTCGGCCAGACCAGGAGGAGCTAGCACTGCAGTGGCATGCAGAGGAAGATGTGGAACTTCAGCAATGGTCTGATGGCTCTAGCTACAGAGGAAATATTACTATGAACATGAAGCTGGGAGTTGGGGAATTCAGATGGGCCAATGGAGAGGTGTGTGACTGCTGTCATATGAAAATATGGGATAATTGAAAATCCTGAGTCCTTAGAAAATGTGGTGTGTGAAGCTGGCTGTACAAATTACAATCTGTTGATGCAATTCCTTTTAATTTGCCAATGACCATGTAATGTGAGGGCCTACCTGAACAATTCAATCAGACAGACCCTTCAATTACATAATCGTTGTTAGATCTAATGGAGATTGTATAATCACACTGTAACGATAAGGCCATAAGTACTTGTTGTGCCTCTCTTGGCTGGAGGAGTGACATTGACTGAGGCTTTCACATGTGTACATCCATACTAGGATCGGTAAGGGCAAGCGGCGGTTTCAAGCTAAAATCACACTGTAACCTTTATGGTCATCCTAAGTGTTATTAAAGATCTACCATACTCAAAGCTGAATGTTAATCTTTTTTGTGATTGCTATCAGCCTCAGTTACATGCTCTCAGGGACTCGAGTGGCAAAATCTTTCCACTAGATACCCCAACTCTACCCAACTGCTGTTGCTATGTACTGCTTTCCAAAGCAATTAAAAGAAACCTGTACTAACAGAGTATGAACAGTGTCATTGCTAACCTCTCTGTGTGAGAACACTAGTCGACTGGCTGATTCAATGGCCTTATTCCATTTTATGGCATTGTTTGGAAACTCAGTTCTAATGTCACAATGACTTTGTAATCTACATTTGAAGGTTGATTATTCCAGGTAAGTGACTCAGATAGTCAGGGCTGGTGCTAGACTATTTTGAGCTCTAGGCAAGATCAGCTACTTGCACCCCCCCCCCTTCCAAAAAAAAAAATTTCAAAACGAAAGTCCACGTGGAGCTAATCCTTGCCAAAGTTAGCTCTGTGCGGAGGCTGACTGGGGAGCTGGGAGGAAGTGATGTTGCGTGGCACCTCATTGGCTCGATACCTCTTTGCCACAGATTGGCTGAAGTTTGCAGGAGACGGCTTTGTCTCCAGCTAATATCATCCAATCCTGTTTGGGGAGGTGTGGGGGATGCGGAAGCGATCTGAAGGCTGCATAGCTGTTGAATAATTTCCACCTGACAGTCAGCCTGTCAGATTTACACACATTCAATGAGATGTTTCCTGTTAGGTAATTTTTACACTTGTGCTTGAGAGGCATTTAGTAATGTGTGGCTGAGCCACATTTTGACCATCCACTAACCACTTTCATATTATGCTGTAAAGGCACTGCCACCGTAGTATAGCAGCAGGGGTTTTACACAACACTCAGTCACTATTGCCATACTATGGTGGCAGTGCCTTTGCAGCATAATGGGGAGTGGTTTGGGGACAGTAAAAGTGTGGCTCAGCTGCACATTTTTAATGTCCCTCAAACACAAGTGTAAATAACTAACAGGAAGCATCTCAATGTGCTTGTCATCATTATCATGATGATGGTCACACATTACAGAAGGTGCTGAATGTCTGTCTGTATTCAGCATACGGCTGTATCTCTGTGCCTCAGAAAACAGAAATTGTGAGCTTGCCTGTGCACTGGGTTCCCATTGCTGCCTGTGCCCTCGGCAACTTCTCTGTTGAATCGCCTTCTGCCATCAGGCTACAGCCTTGCCTTCTGCCCTCCTCAGTGGAGGAAGGATAATTCCGCCAGTGAAAGAATCACTCTGCCAGTGAAAGGCTGCGAGCAGCCGTGGCTGGCCACCACTGACCAGCATTGCAAAACACAGCACTGCTTTAGCTGTCTGCACTCAAAATTAAAAAAAGAGTCCCTCTGTGCTCCTTGCCTCCTGGGCCCCTCTGATGAACTGATGAGGTTCAGGGAAAATATAGTCAATGTTACTGCAGGGCCAGCTGTACTGTCTTATCGGCAGCCCTGGCCATGGCTGCTTCCTAATTTGCCTAGTGGTAGCATCGGCCCTGCAGATAGTACGAAAGCCAGTAACAGCCAAGTAACTAGTATTCTTAGAAGGAAGTCAGCAATGACAGCCCTAGTATTTCATCCACTACAGGTTTCCCTGCTGTAATTCCTCTCTTGTCTGCATACATCCTTTCTTACAATGTATATATTGCTTCGGTTTGCAGTTTTCGTTACATATTTTACTTACAAAGGAATATAGCCTTTACACTTATCTCAAAACACTATAAGTGAATCTTGTTACTGATGTCTCCATGAGATATAAGAAGTCAGCTGTGACTTAGGCACCCATACTTGCCGAGAACTGAAACATCGGTTTTGGGACGTAGTAATATATCTGTTGGGTTTTTATAGTGTGAGTAACCATTGCAGCTGATCCAAAGCTAGATTTAACACATTTAAAAAATGAAGCTTAAGCTTGAGTTATTGCTTGCTGATTGTCTACTATTACAAGAATTGAAATTGCATAATGTATTTATTTTGTTTATTTCAGAGTTATATTGGTGAATTTTACAAAGATCATCACCATGGCAAGGGGATGTACTACTGGCCTGATGGCTCCAAATTCACTGGCTTCTTTTACCTCAGCCGTAAAGAAGGCTATGGGACCATGACATTTCCTGATGGCAAAAGTTTCCGGGTAAATGTGTCGTTATTGTTTAGAATAATGTAAAAAAATGTACATTGGATGGGATTTTATAGGCACCAAATATGACACAGAAATAAAAAAATTATGTATGTTTATTTATTCAAAAGTTAGAAAAGTTAACAGATCTGTAATACAGCATAAATGTAATAAAAATAGACCACCAAAGAAAAGATCAATATTAGCATAGAACGCTATCATGTTCATACATAAACATACTATGAAATGGCTATTGTAGTGCATGCATAAAGATCCCAATATGTTTCAACTCCATCAGAGTCTTCCTCGGGTTAAAGTGCAAGATGACCACTAAAATATAAATGCATATCAAGAATATAATTGATCTGTTGGATTATATTCTTGATATGTATTTATTTTATAGTGGTCATCATGCTATTTATTCCCTGAAGAAGGCTCTGCTGAAGTTGAAACGCGGCAGTGTCATTATGCAGGCATTAGAATAGCCATTTCATGGGATGTTTGTGCATGAACATGACAGTGTTCTATGGTGGTCTGTTTTATTACATTTATGCTGTATCAGATCTGTTAACCTTTTATAAATAATGAAACATAATTTTTATATTTGTGTGCTGTACTCGGTGCCTATTAAATCTCATTCAACATACATTTTTTGCATTATTATTATTAGGGATGTTGCACCTTTCTTATGTTTTTGATCCAGCCATTAAACTAAGGTTTTTGAGTATTCTTTAGAATACTGTATGTATTACATCACTGAACTATACAGAACTGTGTGTATTTTATTTTACATAGATAGACAGATAGTTGGACAATGTGTCAGGATGACAGACACACCAATGCCTACTAATAAAGCATACAGATGACAATAAAGAAAATTCAGATTTGCCTTCCACTGTCCCAGTGTTTCTGTGAAGTGTGTTCCTCTTATGTCAGCATTCAAATCGTCTCTGTAACCTCTTGATTTCTTCCTGTCCTCAGGGGCTGTACAAGTCGGATGTGCGCTATGGACCTGGCTTTGAAATGTACAGTGATGAGTGCCAGGATGTTGGCATCTGGAAGGGACCGCACTTGTTCAGATTGTGCACTGTGGTACCTGGCTCTATCTCCATCCTTTCTTATCCACAGTTTTGTCAGCCTCAGAAGACAAATAAAAGATTTGTTAGTGAAGATTCTGTTACAGAGGAGGGAAAGAAGGAGGACCCCTTTTTGTTCAGATATAAGTTCCTACTGCTGGAGGACAGATTCACCCTTCCTGAGAAGATCTATTCTTACTCCTCTGATACTGACCACCTCCCTATCACTCCTACTGAGCATCTAGAATTTAATCAGCACTTTTACAGGGACAAAGACCAGCAAGAGATCCAGAATCATGTTTCCTTTGATAATATACAGCCTAACAGTGGAATGAGGAAGATTTATCTGCATGTTAATAAACACAGGTTAGTAAAAAATGCAGTGTATATCACGAAGAAAGAGAGGGAAGACTCTTATGCACATTTATAGATTACAGCCAACCTTGCAACAACTGCCTGTTCAAACTCATACTGCGCTGTCACTGATATGTGACAAGGACGTTCTCAGCCTCACCCTGCACAAAGATTTTCCAGCTCATGGGACCACAGTCTTAAGTGCCAGTAGAGAGTGATTCTTACTACACAGTTAATACTTTGTACCCCAAATCACTGCCACCAGATAGCTTATTGGCTTATCAAACATTCACAACAACAATTATGAAGTTTAACAAATGCCTGTAATACACACTGTCACCACAGACAGGAATATTCCAGAAATTTTCAGTATAGTAGCATGCTTAAAAGAGACAGGAAATCTTTAGGTTCTAGCTTAGTGCATTAGAAAAGATGTTAACTCTTTTAAGAACATTGTTTAATAATAGAAAAGGTAAAACGGTGCAAATAAAATATTCATAGAAAAATTGTATTACAAAGGAAAAGAGACAGAAAACAAAAAGGGTTTGAGAGTGAAAATACTTAAAGTATTAGTTCTGTGAGTTCAGCAATATCCAGTCACTGAGCAAGATGAATCAGTGTGGCTCTCATAAAATAAATCTTGGCTGTTGTTCTCTAATGGTTAAAGGAGAGCTCCAGACTGCTAATGCAGTAAGAAAAAAGTTTTTAGATTTGAGTGAGTTTAGAGAAGATGACTCTCTGATGTTCCTTGGAAGTGTTTCCCAGAGTTTTGGAGCATAGCAGAAGACAGTTCTGTCTCCCATCGAGTGTAGGTTAGTAGGGGGGATACACAGAAGAGTGTGGGTTAAGGGGGGGGGGGGGTAAGTAGATAAAAGTTCAGACAGATAATGGGATACCAAGCCATGGAGAGCCTTATAGGTTTATAGGTGAGCAAGAGGATATTAAAGTCTATCCGAAACCTGATGGGTAGCCAGCTATTCCAGCTAAACTATTTGCAATAGGTAAAAATAAATCTGATACTATTAGGCAGGCCATACATTGTAATTTTTTTTTTTGTTCAACCAGCGGGTCCAAGATCAGATGCGGCAATAAAGTCTACTGTATAGAAGCTAAAGGCTTGGAGTCCGAGGATGGTGTTGACAGAAATTACCTGACCAATCAATAGGTCTGAGATGTGGCCTATGGGATGTCATAATGTTTATGACTATGTAACTGCCACCCCCTCAGATACAGTTGTATATGTGTATTATTATCTTGCAATATCTACAGGTTACATTCTGGTAACTTGTATAATATTGTCCAGCATGAAAGTATTGATTGAACAAATAGAAATAAGATGACAATCAGATGCCTCTTTCACCTCGGAGATGTAATGTGTCCATCCCACCTCCAACTTAAATTGCTGCTAATTAATTGATACAGGTAAACATGTTCTTATTCTGGCTTTACTGTTATCATCTCAGGAGTTATGAAACTCAATGTAGTTTTGATTCTACAGATAGGGATAGTTGGCCAAGAATGTGCATTCTCTATATTCCAGCTAAACCATTTACGATAGGTGATAAATCTGATGCTATTAGGCAGGCCATACTTTGTAATTTTTTCTTTGTTCAGCTAGCGGGTCTAGAATCAGGTGCAGCAATAAAGTCTACTGTATAGACCAGCAATGGGCAAACTACGGCCCGCGGGCCGTATGCGGCCCGGCGGACCTTTTAATCCGGCCCGCGGAGCTAGGCTCCCGCTAGGCTCCTCTCACTGCCCGCCCTGAAGACCGGTGTAGCATGAAAATCTGTCTCCTATGAGGATCTGTCCCCCTCGACGTATCTGCGCATGTGCCGGAGATCGCCGATCGGCTGCTAATGAAACTGGCAAATGCGCAGATACGTCGAGGGGGACAGATCCTCATAGGAGACAGATTTTCATGCTACACCGGAACGGCGCGGGAACACGGCGAAAGGAACGCACGGAGCAAAGGTAAGTGAATTGACACAGGGGGGACTTGGGGACTTAATATGGGGGATGAATTAATATGGGGGATGAATTACTATAGGGGGGATGAATTACTATGGGGGATGAATTACTATGGGGGATGAATTACTATATGGGGGATGAATTACTATGGGGGATGAATTACTATATGGGGGATGAATTATTATGCGGGATGAGTTACTATGGGGGATGAATTACTATGGGGGATGAATTACTATGGGGGATGAATTACTATATGGGGGATGAATTACTATGGGGGATGAATTACTGTGGGGGATGAATTACTATATGGGGGACGAATTACTATATGGGGGATGAATTACTATGGGGGATGAATTACTATGGGGGATGAATTACTATATGGGGGATGAATTACTATGGGGGATGAATTACTATATGGGGGATTAATTACTATGCTTACTATGGGGGAATATTACTATACTTACTATGGATGACACATACACATCATTCATCTACTCTTGGTCCGGCCCCCGGGTCCAATATATGAACCGATTGCGGCCCTCAAGTCAAAAAGTTTGCCCACCCCTGGTATAGACGCTAAAGGCTTGGAGTCTGACTCTCCTTCCTTATGTTTATGTTAATTCCTGAGGTGGAGACAAGCAAAGTAGGAGCCAGCAACTGACATCCATTTGGGCTGAGGACATAGTATATCTGTAGAATATTAAGGCTTCTGAAGTGGATTTTTATTATATATACATTTTACATTCTCCTTTGTGTCCACTGAAGGTCAAAGGAAGTCTTTCACCTTCTAGTTATACTGCTGCCTATGGGTAGATTTTGCCAGTGACAAGGGAACATACAGTAGATGTCTTTTCTTCAGCTCTGTTGTGTCAAAACCTTTTTTATAGCACCATTTTTTCTTACTCTTCATAATTTATCAATAAAGACTTTTCTACACTCCTATTAGAGCTGGGATCTCTGATTGCAGCTATCCTGCAAGTTCAACCTCAGCATGGCTTTTGAACCCCACTGTACTGTACATTGCAATGATAATCTGGAATTGACCTTCAAGCACTGGGTGTCATGTAAGGTGCCTTTCAGGTCAATCTAGGTCCAGGGCCTGAGTGCTTGCCTAGTCTATGAAGACTCCCTTTTTCAATGTTCTAGTCAGACCAGGCATTAGGAGCTGGATGCCATTGAAATTCCCCTTTCTCCCCCAGTTTCCACTGTGGTAGAGGTTGATGCTGTGGGAGGAAGTCCTATGCTATTTGCTGGGTAAAGTATTGCGTGCATGTGTGTTCTGCTTTCTTTTATGCCATACAGCTTTGAAGAAACATCTATCTCCCTGCTGCTGCTGCTTCTACTTTGCAAAGAAACAAAAGGAACTTCGCTCTTCGAGCCGTTCCTGTTGCCCACATGCAATGACTTTGTTCACCTTCAGCCAACTGACCCTCACCTGCCAAAACTGCATTTTATGAGTGCCTGAGGCCTTTCCTTTTTCTCTTTCTTATGTTGCCTTACTGCCCCACCATCTGATCCTACACATAGGGGTGACAGTCCCACCGTGCTGGGGGACCAGGGAAGGCAAAATATTAACAAGTTAAACCTTAGCTTGAAATATGAAGAATAGAACAACAAACACAGGATTTTATATGGAACTGATATAGAATTTGGTGATATGTTTGTGTAGCTTACTATCTTATACAATGTTTATCTTAGAAACTGTTGCAGCAAAATCTCCTTGTCATAATTCCTGGCTCTATTCTTGTCCAAGTTTTTGGTGTTCTCTCCCACCTCACCACATTCTAGCATCTCTGTTGACACTGTCCATATTATGAATAGATAAAAAATTCAAGTGTGCAGACCCAGGCATTCAGATTTCCAATAGTGTCCAAAAATAAATTGTCTGGTGCTACACTTCTCTAATATCTTCCTAAAGTTTTATATCGTTTTGTTGAACTGACCCTTTCAAACAACATGAGTTGCATAAAGGGCTCACAAAAATTTGTGTTGTTATTCATTCATATAGATCAGTGGTCTCCAAACTGCGGCCTGGCGGCCGGATGTGGCCCTTTGCTTGCTTCTGTTCATCCTTTGGAGCACTATTTCTCCCACTTATATGAGGAATTATGAGGAATTATTCCACCCACCGACACCAACAATTGGCCATAATTACTGCCACTGACATCAACGATAAAATGACACCAACAATAAGGCATAATTTTTGCCACTGACACCAATGATGGGGCATTTTCCATGCACTATTTCATTCATTGACACCAACGATGGAGTACTATTCCTCCCACTGACATCAACAATGGGGTATAATCCCTGCCACTGACACCATAGATGGGGCACTGTTCCTCCCACTGACTCCAATGATGGGGTATAATCCCTGCCACTGACACCAATGATGAGGCACTGTTCCTCCCACTGACACCAATGCTGGGGCACTATTCCTCCAACTAATACCAAAAATGGGGCATTGTTTACTGCCACTGACAACAGGACATTTTCTACTCCTGCTGGGCACAGTCCGGCCCCTCTAAAGCCTAAAGGACAGTAAACTGGCCCTATGTTTGGAAAGTTTAGTTACCCCTGATATAGATCATTAAAACATTTTTTTAATCCTGTGTTTATTGAAGATGTAAATAACTGTTTTGTTTTTTTTTTTTAATGATGGGGTAGAATAAAGTCAGTGAACAGACATTTCTAAATACTATGATCCAGTCTTGCAAATGGTCACTTTTCGATGGTCATTTTTTTTACAGACATAACCCAGAGCACTTGAAATGGGGAATTATTTCTATTATGAATGGAGACAGATGTAAGTTTGGCCCAAAAGGTCCTCGTGAGCGCATGGCAGAGCAGCTGATAGTGGCAGCTGGACTAGGAGATTATGATACCATTTCTACAATTCTGAGACATGATCTGGCCCATGTGGATGTGTCCGACAAGTGTGGACTGACTGCTCTGCAGGCTGCAGCGGTATGTAAAGGAGTGCATTCACTTATGACCCCTGCTTGCATATCATCCTTAAAGTTTTACTAAATCCAGGACCCTGCAATCACTATATCTGGTCTCCCACAGTACACAGAACATGGAAATGCAATTATTTTAGTAAATATTAACTGCTAAATACCTTTTCTCATCAGCAGTTAGAGCAGTCTTGTGACTTCAGCAGAGCACTGGTTAAAGCTTGTAGAAAGCTTGTAGAAGAGTTTTCTTTCTGCTCTAGGAGGATGTGAAAGTCCTGACCATCTATCTGGACAGTGCTGATTGGCCCTGTGCTGATCCCACGCACTCTTCCAAGAAAAAAAAAAAAACCTCTAGCAATACTCACCAAACTGAGTATGTGCATGTGACTACAGATTCAGTCTGTATCAGCTGGTCATTTCAACAGGAGGAGGGGCAAAGAAGAAAGGACCAAATAGCCTTTTTACACAATGCAGAGGATTAACCCCTTAGGTTTCACAGTGAATATAACAAGCATGCTTTACTGCATATACAGACTGATTTTACTGTTGTGGCTTTAGTAACACTTTAAAGAAAAGGGATGTGTGCATTTTCTCATTGACTCTCAATTTCATGATACATTTTTAGAAAGTAGAAAAGGAATATTATAAAAAAAAATAAATAAATAACACATAGCAAGTAATACTGAAGCTGATTTATGCAGATCTGTGTATATTAACCTCTTTGCTCCAGCCGAACGCAAATGTGCGGCCTCCCGGCGTCTGGGCCTAAACGCTGAACGGCCGCACATTTGTGTTTTATTAAAAAAAACATATGTGCTGAGAGCGCGCACCCTGCACGCTCCCAGCACACACGTTTGGTACTCACAGAAAGGTGCCGATCTTCTCTTTCGATCTGGACCTTTCACGATCATGTGACCGCCGTAACAGCGAATCACAGTGGTCACATGACCCTAAAACCCCGCCCCGCCTCCCGACTTCTGGAACCCTTAAAGGGCCAGGAGGCGCTGACGCCAAGGGGTTAAAATGCTTGTGCTGCTCATAGCACCAAATAGATTTCAACAATTACTTTTCCAGAACAGAATAGATAAATATCATCTTTTGTTTGCTGCCTTTTTTTTGTCTGTTAAATATAGCATTGAAAGAGTTTGATTATATCTGTTTGATAAGTATGAAAAAATACTTGTTGACCCTTCCAAAACACAGTACTGTTCTCTGTACTGTGCACACTGCAATCTTATCTCAATCAATGTTATTAAAAAGTGTGTAAGCCTAGTAAGCATAGCTTGCAGGCACCTCTAGGTACACCCAAAACCTGGGCCACTCAAATCGACAAACGTTATCGCCATTTAGTAGTGTTGAATGTCCCTTCCCTCCTTTCGTAAATTATCTATTGATACATTTCTAAATCTAGTGGCATCATTGGCCAATAGGTAGGGGTGTTAAGAGGTGTTAGGCTGTCCCTCAACACTCCAAGAAAATATTGAAGCTTATGGATTAGGGCATTCTATGTTTTTATGGGGTTCCTTTGGTGCTCTTGAAGTTTTCTGAAGGTAAAAGTAATTTCCCATTAGTGCATTTGTGGCCAATGTGTAAAAACCATGGTCCATTTTGCCTTAAAGAGCATCTAGTGTGAAATTTGACCCACTAGGGTATGATTTTGCTTCTGTAGTCAAGTTACTGTTCTCACCAGTGCTGGTGTTAATTTTTCATATATTCCAATGCATATTCCACCAGAGCATACACGATTTAGCATTTCTGCTTCCACATCCCTTTGTGCCTCAGTGCAGGGGTCTTCAAACTTTCTAAGCAAAGAGCCAGTTTACTGTCTCTCGGGCTTTAGAGGGGGCCAAACTGTGGCCAGTGGCATTAGAAAATGCCCCAGCATCAATGACCCATCATTGATTTTAATAGGGGGATTAGTGTCCCATTGTTGATATCAATGAATAGAATAGTAGAATAGTACCCCATTGATTGTGTCAGTGGGGGGAATGGCACGTCATCATTGGTGTCAGTTGGTGAAATAGTGACCCAAGGGCCAGATAAATGCAAGCAAAGGGGCCATATTTGGCCCCCGGGCTGCAGTTTGGAATCCACTGCTTTAGTGCTTACAGTAAGAAATTATAGAGAATTTGGTGACAACAGTCCTAAAAAGCCATGCTGAAGAACATTCCACAGTCATAGCTATTAAAAAATAACCCTTTCCGAGCTGAATTCCAGCAGAATTGAACATGGGACTGCTTCGTTCTCTTGTTTCTCTTGCTTGACCATGGGTTTGTTGTCAGGATGCATGTACTTGCCTACATGGACCGACATTGGTAGGAAACCATGACACGTTTCACAGTTTATCCTTTCGCTTTATGTGCGAAAGGCATCTGGGTTTTTTTTCTTCCATGTCTGTTCATCTGTGCAACTTTATGGTGAACTTAAGGTCAGGCGAGACAGGCAAGAGTATGAAGCAGTTTTATTTTACTGGAATTTTGTTGTATATGCCAGGCCCAGGCAATTCTTGAATCACAGGATATGTAAAGCTGGCTCCATTGCAACCGCAAAGTCTTTGTTTTCTGAGCCGAAAAATAAACTTTTTCCTTGCTGCAAATACCACCCCTGTGTCTTGTTGAGTATCCTTAATGTACATTGTGTATGTATGATTATGTATGCAGGGGCGTATTTACCACAAGGCAAACAAGGCATTTGCCTAGGGCGGCATTTTTCAGGAGGGCAACAGCAACTTTCAGGGGTGCAGCGCCGCTGCCCCCAAAAGAAAGGATGGCAGAAGAGGCACACACAGCATAGGGACCAGGTGGGATCTGAGAGAGGCTGCGGGCTGCTTGATGGTGTATGCAGAGCCTGACTCTTGTTCCCGGGGATGTCCAGAGCTATGAAGGTGAGTGTCTTCTCTCTCGCCGGGGTGGAGGGGTGGGTTGCCAGTGTATAGGGGGCAATGGTAGTGGAAGGCTCTCTCAGGTGGGGGGCAGGGGTGTTGTTGGTCAATGTCAGGCTCTCTTTGTGGGGGAGGGGGATGTTGGTCTGTGTCAGGGTCTCTCTGTGGGGGGGGGCGATTTTTGTGTTGCCTAGGGCAGCACGAAACCTAAATACACCACTGAGTGTATGTATATATATAATATGAATTTAGACTGTGTATATGTTAAGAATTGCTCACTGGATATGAATAGATCTAGGTAAAAAAACCTTAAAAAAAATAAATAAATAAAGTGTGTTAGGACTACAGAAAGACACTCCCCCCCCCGCTATATTATGGCCTTGTAATCCCAACACACTTTCTGTCATAAGGTGACAGCACTAATTATGCATAGCTATAGTACAGTGACAGTCATCACCCTAGGACAAGGGGTGCATTACTGTCAGAATCACCAGATAAGAATACAGAATGAAAAAGCCTACAAAGATAAGACTAACTCAACTTGCACATCTAAAGCTGTCCATTCACGGATCAAAATTTGGTTCAGTAGGGACTGGCCAAATTTCTAACTGTCCCCGCAAAAATGCTTGTGCAGCTGATGCTGCTGTCAGAATACAGTGTCCTGGCAGAGGGGAGTTTCTTCCATCCACCTGATTTGTGTGGATGGAGAAATCTTTTAAACAGTGTATGGCCATGAACTGGTAAGATGCAAGGTATTACATTTTTGTTCTTGGGTTTACATACATTATCATGCTAATCTTATTGGTTTATGAAGGCAATTGCCTCATTTTCCTTTAGCCTGCTATTGTATAAATCTAGACCAATAGGTTTCATATGTAGGCTGGAGAAAACCAAAGGAACGTAGTCATGAACCTAACAACAAATCAGTATGCAGATGTTATTTTTCTTGTACATTGGTGATAGTAATTCTATAAAATAAAATTAATTGTTTCCCTTATAAGTCAGTGAGACACATTTTCTCACCTTCATAAGAAAAATTACAGTTGGATCCTGACTGACTACTCACATAACAGACACAATGGAGGAGATGTACTGAAACTGATGGAGCTGTGCATAGTAACCAGTCAGCTTTTAACTTCAGCTTGTTCAATTAAGCTTTGACAATAAAACCTAGAAGGTGATTGGTTACTATGCACAACTTCACCAGTTTTAGTAAATCTCCCCAGTAAGTTTGTAGATGAGCAGACATGTAAAATGTGTTTTGTAAGCTATAGATGATCACATTTATATTGTATTTTTATGGCTGTATGCTGAATGTGTTTACCGGCATGTCATCCTGCAGGATATGTATGTTATTTTCCAGTACTGGCCAAATACCTGACTTTTCTTAAAAAGATAACATAGCTCAAATCCTCCAGCTGTATGCGTGATTTTACTTATAGATCTGTCCATCAAAAATCCAGAACCCTTCTGCTTACATCACCCAGAGTGACTCCTCTGGGAAAATGTCTAAGGGGGTCAGTGATTCTGTCTTCTCTGTTGATGAGACATGACTGTGTGATAGAGCCATGGCATATTTTCCCAGCAGGAAGAAAACAGAAAGCATTGTGTAGATCTGCTATCAGTAATTTGTGATCCTACAGCTATTAGATGCCAACATTTAATAATAGCTTCAAGGGATTGTTTGCTGCTTCTTGTGAAATGACTGAAGAAAGGTCCAAAAATTGCTTGTATCTATCAAAGGGTTTACAACAGTTTAAGCTGGAGCCTTGACATGTCTCACACGTGAATACTTAAAGTAGAACTATAGGTAAAACTTTTTTTTTCATGTTGGATAGTGCAAGGAAGGGTTATAACCCCTGCCAGATTTTTTGTCCCATTTTGAAGATTGGAGATTTCCCTTAACTTCCTCGCCCATAACCTAAACAGTAAGTGAGAGGACGTCCCTGAAAATTAGGGGAATCCCTTGGGGACTCATTGGTCAGTAGAACTATTGTCCCCTATTGGACTTTCTGGGGACAACCCAAAATTTGGGATTTTCTTTACTTTCACTTTCAAATATCATGGAAAACATGACAAATGGAGAGAGTAAATCTCTCTTTTGGGGGCACAGACAGCAATAAAAACTGACGGGTTCTAATCCTTCTCCAGTCTATCCAAAACTGAAAAACAGTTTTGCCTTTAGTTGTACTTTAATCATAAACCTTAATTACTCTCATATACTTAAACTGGTCATACATGGATTGAGATTTGGCCAGTTCAGCAGGGACCAGATGAATTTCGATCCGGTCGCTTTGGTTAAACAGAAGTCGATCTACCAAATGACTTATGTTAACCACCCTGTTAGTATAACAGGTTGCAGAACTAATCTGTGCATTCTGATTGCAGGGGAGTATACCCACTGTCAGAATACAATGGTACAGCGGGGAGGATCCCCATATCCACTTCAAACTTGATCCAGTACTAAAGAAATTTGCTACAAAGTGATTTACAATATTAAGTGCAGCCAACATTGCACTTTACACTCTGTGAAAGTGGGGCGATCTGTCACGATGTGGAAAGGTTATTTCACCCAGGATTCTCAACAAGGCAGGTTGAGGGGCTCTGTGGTACGTGTTTAATACAGAGGAAAGTGGATTCTCACTTTAATCATTTGTTTGTAAGGTCCATTTTGGGATCTGGAGCCTGGAGATTTCAAAGCGATTTGGGAGGGATGAAATCTCCAATCCTGGGACCAGGTTTTGGGAATGGCCAGGATACTGATTGCTCAGGTGTGCAGGGCAATCTTCTAAAGTCAGGACCAGGGTTCTGGGCTCCATCCTAGTAGACAGTAGTCAGGAGGGCTCCACCCTGGCAGACAGGAGGTCTCTGCCTTGGAGTCAGGAGGGCTTCACCAAGGAGAGGTGGAAGCCAAACTAGCTGTGTGCTAGTGGCCAGCTGTGTGCTAGTGGCCAGCTGTGTGCGAAAGCCATATTTTGGAAAGAGTCTGTAGGAGACAGACATAAAACTGTGTACAAGCCAGGAGGCTGAATTTTCATTTGCATGTGTTTGATGGTGGATACCCCTGCGTGGGAAGCTTTATGGAACATTTTCTTTAAATAAAAGTGGGCTAAAAAGGCCTTAAAAAAGAAAGCGAGTTGCTGTGTGCGTTTAACAAAACTCTACCATTTGAAGCGAGTTCCCACAACTCAGAAAAAGAAACCTCATCTAAAGGATTTCTATGTTTACTATTTGTACATGTGTTTGTGGCATGCCACGCTAAACAACACTGAGGAATCTCAGCTGCTAGCAATTGTACTCAGATAGCCGCAGCAGCCATTACTGTCAGAATACCCGTTTGGTTGATAATCGTTTTTTTAGTCGAAGTTTGTCAAACCGAGTGGTGGCAATTCACAACTTAAATTTTACCTGATTCAGGAGGAATTGCCAGATTTGCTAAAAGACCTTTCCAAACCCTTA
Organism: Staurois parvus; assembly: GCF_062004578.1. Lineage (NCBI taxonomy): Eukaryota > Metazoa > Chordata > Amphibia > Anura > Ranidae > Staurois > Staurois parvus. The sequence goes on from NW_028317922.1 coordinate 3,284,947, forward strand.
CTTTTGTTTCTCAAAGTGAGCAAGTATATCCCTCCCATGTTTTAATGAATGGGCACAAGGTATTAAGAAGAGAAGGAAATCACATGACTTTTAAAGGCCTTGTGACTGGGTTCTCCTGAGTTCCTTTTTGTATAATTCAAAAAATGTTCTACAACACTGCAGGCTCTGCATTTAATGAGTGAAATGTGAAAAGCTGGTGCAACGTGCGGAGTATTTACTGTGGTATCCTGCAGATAACCGTATTTGTTCTCCATTAAAAATAGGCTGCAGAGTAGAGAAAGCATGTGATGAGGGTGATAGGCAGGAAAGTAGCACCTTGTAAAAGAATTAGGTAATCACAGCACCCTTATTTCTATTATGACAAATCACCTTAAGGAAATCTGAAGATCAATCTTCTTTTGTCATAATATTCCATCACTGCATGAGCTTTTCTCGCTGTCTATCTTGGAAGCAATGGAAGCATTGTACATATACATTCAGATTATAAATGTCCCTTTCGTTCACCCAGAGGGACTATAACTCATTTCTGACAAGTAATATATGGTGATACACTGTAATATATTATAATAACAAATTCTGTTTCAGGTAAATGGCCATAATAACATCATTAACCTTCTGCTTGACAGTGGAGCGGATGTTAATAAGAGCAATGATGAAGGATTATCAGCTTTGTCCTTGTGCCTGATGCTTTTTTACAGCTCCAAACCATTTTGGCCAAATGTGGCTGAGAGGAACTTCCCTCTGAGCAAGGTAGGTATTAATCCACATATTCTTACCCATACCCCCATTTATACTTTAACTAGGGGCTATGTCACTAACAGCCCTGGGGCACAACTGCAACGAAGATTCAGAAAATAATAAAGCAATAATAAAATAATAAAGCAGGACATTACCGCAAACTGGGTGGGGACCTCTGTAATGTACAACTGGACACAGCATAATTTCACATTATTTTAGACTTATCTATCAGTCAAATGTTCTCCAGCACTGGAAGGTCCATGCTCCCCATTGTTTATTGCCCATGTCATCATTCTCCTCTGCCTCTTCTTCTGGGTTCCGTGTCCTTAAAGCATTGTTAAACTCAAAACCAAAAATGTAATATATTGATGTATTGCATCTTATCAATCCTTAGATGTGGTGGCTGCATTTTTTCTCTTTTTTTTAGGCTTTTTTTTCTCCCCTGTTTTCACCCTGTGATCTGGCCAGAAACACACCTCCTGTATTAGAGTGCCTCCGCTCTGAATGAAGGAGCATAGGTACCCAAAATGAAAAACATACCCTCAACAACCGTAGCTAACAGTAGAATTTAAACTTAGAGTTACACCCCCCCCCCCCACAAAATTTTAGGGAATTTACCTGTCCAGGCATCCAGCGGTGTCCTCACCCAAGTCGAATCTTCAGTCGGCTATTGGGTGCTGGTGCTGCCATCTCGACTAAGGGAAACCGGCAGTGAAGCCTTGCGGCTTCACAGCTGGTCTCGTAACGCGCTGTGCTTTGTGAATGGACTGCAGTTTTCTGGGACCTGTGAAGTGTGGAGGGGGAAGGGGGGTGGGGGCAAACTTCTAGGTCAGTTTGCCGTGGCAAATTGAGCTGGAAGTGGGAGCGGGTACCTGCCAAAACCAGGTACCCACTCCCCCCCCCCCCCCCCAAAAGGGGCCAAGTGTGACAACGGAGTGGAGGAGGCGGTCAAGCAGAGTTTTCCCTTTTGGGTGGAACTCCACTTTCTCCAGTATATAGGGAAAGCACAGATCAATAAAACCAACATATAAACGTAAGTGTGAGGACCTAAAAAAATAGCATGAGGCCACGTTACAATGATTCTGTCGCTCAACCCGATACTCTGGGGGGCTGAACACACAATCCTGTACTGAGTCCTCAAGTATTTAAGAAACTATTAGTGAAGAAAGAGACAAGGAAGGATAGAAGAGAAAAAGAGAGGAGGGGGGAAAGGGATTGGGGGTGGGGAGAAAGAAGGGGCGGTGAGAGGGGTATTTGAGAGGGGAAATGGGAAAAGGAAACAGAGCCACTCACCACCTCCTAAGTCCCACTCATTGTGATGGAGAGTGAGGATCACTGTTTGCTGATAGATACAGATATCACTAACACAAGTATGAAGCAAAGTCGGAAGAATGTCTGAAATGATTCCATACAGACAATATGATTTTGTATGCCTCTGATTCGTCATTTTCCCAGGGGACCATCTGTTCATACTAGCAGATTTAGAAACACTAATAAATTGAAGCCAAACTCCAGCTAACATTTTATAAGCAGTTACACATTTTTTCCCTTTTGTAATAAAGGTTTTACATGAATAAATAAAACTGCTCATTGTAAGCACCCCTGTCAGTGCTAAATGGTTTGTCTTAACACTCTGCTTGTTCTCTTGAAAAACAACAGACTTACTGGGTGTGTAACCAGATGAAAATAAAGAAATGAAAATCTAAAAAAAAGAAAGTTAATGCAGCTATCACATCTAGGAACCTGCAAGATGCAGGAAAACAAATATTTGCTTTTGGGTTTAGTATCACTTTAATCTTTGGCCATTGAGGGCCACTGATGGTGCAACTCCATCCCATCACCTGGCTCCATTCTTGGCATCTGCATTGTGCATGTGCTACAGTCAGTGTGAACAGAACAAAAAATTGCTTTGTGCAAAGGAAAGACTTTTCTTTAAAGAAGAGACATGCAAGTGTGACAATGTTTAAAAGAGGGCCCTCTAATACTCACCTTACCATTACTGAAAATGTAAAAGGAAAGGAAAAGATTTACTAGGATATGCATTGTTGAGTGGGAACTCCCAAAGCTTCAAGGTGAAGAGTAGGGATGAACTCAAGCAATCCTGCCTGGAAATTGTCACTGTACTTGGCCAATCATAAGTGAATGAGGCATCTTGCAGCCACACTTACACACGCCCCTTGTATATGTGCAAGTGCAAGGCAGAGAATACCCTGGCTGCTTATGATTGGCCAAATGCAGTGATAGCTTCCTGGCAGAAATGCTCAGGTGGTGTTTGGACTGAGATCCGAATATGCCTGAATTGATCCTTAGTGATGAGGAACAGAGGCAGAAATTATGGTAGGGAAATCTCACTGTTGTAATATGCATGACATTAAGACAGCCAGGGGCTGGCTCTGCACCTCTCCACATGTTATCGAATAGACACTTTTGAGTTTACTGTAAAAATAAAACCAATACTTTTACGATAAAAGCAAACTAATATATTATGTTCAAGTATAGGAAGAATCAAGTGACTTCACGCTGGGTATCATTGGAAGTGAAGGGAATGCTGGCCATGAGAAGGATATGAAGAACTGTGACCAAAGTTCTACAGTTTTGGAGGCATGTCCTGATGTACCCTTTAATGAGACTGACCCTGGGCTGGAAGCATTGGATTACACCTCTGAACCTCACAAGTATGACTGTCAACTGCCTTGCCACTTTTATTGTTTTGTTTGTGCCCAACACATCCCCAACCTTTATTCTGACCACACATTATAAATTAATTGGCTGTATGCTGTTACTGACTAGCTAGACTACTGAGAGATTTAAAACTATCAATTACCCGGCGCTTCAGGCGCCATCCCCAACTCCAAATTTTCTTATCTCTAGCAGCTGGAAGTATCCTATCCCCCTGGTTAATAATAACAGAGTGAATCAGAAACCAGAGCTCTGTTCCTATTATTTATTTATTTCAGGTACTTATATAGCGCCGTCAATTTATGCAGCGCTTTACATATATGTTGTACATTCACGTCAGTCCCTAACCCTAAAGGGGCGTAAAATCTAAGGTCCCTAACACACATTCATAAATACACATACTACAGCCAATTTACCTACCAGCATGTCTTTGGAGTGTGGGAGGAAACTGGAGTACCTGGAGGAAACCCATGCAAACACAGGGAGAACATGCAAACTCCAGGCAGGTGGTGCCATGGTGGGGATTCGAACCAACAACCCGAGTACTGCCAGGCGGAAGTGCTAACCATTTAGCCACTGTGCTGTTCCTAAAGCTAAAACATACTATAATCACTTTCCCTAGTATAGTCAAATAGTTTTACAGTCCGTGTAAATTTGAAAAATCAAAAAACACATTATAATCCCCACAACATGTGAATTCTTCAAATCTCATATCTTCCCTTTTTTTACATGCCCCGAGTGTGAGTTTGTTGTAGCACAGGCAGTGAGCAAGTGGTGGTTGTGTCCACATATATTGAGGCTGTTTGGAGCCTGGGAGAACCAGGGGTCGCAGATTCTTCTGAGAATCCATCTACATGGGGTTCCAGCATGGTGGTGGTTGTGGAGTGGATTTGCACAAGCAAATGTAGCACTAGTTTGGGAACAATATCTTTATAAGTAATGTAAGCATATTTGTTTTGTATTACACTGGTTAATATGATATGCTACAATATGGATGTGGTATTTTTGGTTTTTGGAAGAGTTGCTGTGAGTGTCATAAGGACAGTGGAATATCTTGGGATATGTCTGCAGGCGATAAAGATATTTGCATCAAGCCTGATTTGACCCAATGTAATAGTGATGCTGGGTGCAATTACTAAAAACAAGTCATATACATGCACACAATCAACATGCAGTCGTGCAGGTACTTTTAATCAGCTTTTAAACCATTGCATGTTCTATGCATTATGAAAGACCAACTACCCAATGAATACCTGCCCTAGCACATCATAGCATTCACCCGGCACTCCAAGAAATAACAGAATCCAACTGCAATATCCTTGCACTGTCAAAACCTCCACTTTTATCATCACACGACACAGAGGAGCATATATCTTATGTTCATCACAATCTGCATAATAACACACACCAATAATAATGTGAGCATTACAGCATGAAATAAACACATCATTTGACAGCGTCACAGCATAGAATTAATACATTACCGAAGCTATGTGGAAGGTGGGAGGCACAAATCCCATTGGTACAAAACTGCCCAGGGGGTCACGTAGAAGCCATAGACACGACCAGTTGATGAGCCCATATAGCCTTGGTAAAAATCCCAGCGTCAGAGCATCCTCTGGCCACTAGGGGAGCTTCCACTGGTCTTGCCCGGATCTTCACCTTATAAACCCCAAAACCTCTTTTCATCTCCCCCAGACTTAAGGATTTCTAACTTAAATGTCCTTAATCAGGTTTTTATCTCCTATTGTGTGGATACTAGATGCCATAAACACGGTTCATTCCATAAACAAGGTTTTACCTTGCTCTCAGCAGAATATCTTGTGACTCTGTTCCTTTGGCTAAAGAAATGACATCATCACTTCTCATGCCCGACATTTGGGCGACAATGCTTTATTGTAAAAATTACCCAAGAAAGAAAGGGTCCAAGGTCAACACATTTCGTAGGCATTACACTCATTGATACATAATGGTCAGGATATCTGGTGAGAGTTTATTCACACTTGGGGCATAGAATCAAGTGGAAGATAAAAAAAATCTGAAGAAGGATTCACATGTGGAAACTATAATGTGTTTTGATTTCCACATTTACAGGGGCTATAAGACTATTTGATTATACTGGGGAAAGTGTTTATGATACATTTTAGCTTTAGGAATCGAGCATTGGTTTCCGATTTACTCTACTGAGAGATTAGCCGTACACATAACGGCCAATATTGCATTTATTTGGTCACAGGGAAGTAGATGTGAAATTTTCTAGAATGCTGGGAGTTATGTCACAGGGGACCTTGTTAACCAAAATGTCCACAACAGGAACGTTTATTCCCAAGTGGGTTAAAGATACAGACACTCTTTGAGACTAGCAGTTTCATGTTAGGTACATTTAGCACATAGTTCCAGGTACACATTTTTTTCTCAAGAGTGGTCTAATAACAATGATATTCATTGATGTAGGGATAAAAACCTAAGATCTACCATCAACCTGCTTCTCCTGCGAGGTGCTGACCCGGATATGGGCTCCATCCCCATGCATCCTCTGTTCTTTGCAGTCAGAGCTGCAGATGCCGATACTGTACAGTTACTGCTGGAATGTGGAGCAAGAACTGATATCCGTCTGTCGACACCGGTAATGTACTTGGCCTAATATTGCTCAATAAGAGATTTTGTAGAACAAACAACTTCTTATAAAACATTTACTTTCTGTAGAACTAAAATAATTAGCTTGGGAATCATATTTGCACAATGTTAACCAGAATGATGGCAGTGATCAGGCTTCCACCTAATCACATGAAGGCATGCTTTGTAATTTCCTTTTATAATTACACTGTTGGATTTAGCTGCCAGCTCCATGAATCCTAGATCAATGCATGTCACAGAAGACAGAAAAATGACTTTGTCTTCATTAGCCATAGAATATAACTCACAACGCCATCATAAAAATGGATTTTTATTAATTTGATTATGGGATCAGATGCTTTATCATTTTGCCCTGTTTTTAAAGGTAGTCTTTTATCATTAAATGGTGTTTGAACATGCAAAAGTTGCCATACTTAGGGAAAATGGGAAATTGTAGCTAAATGTGCCTTTATTTACAAAATACTCTCTTTTATGTTGGCCACCTCTTTCTACACACACAAAGACAAAGTCTTCTCCTCCATTCATAATATGAGTTTGTTAATTTTTCCTATGTATGGAAACTTTTGGTAATGTCTGTCTAAACAGTATATATATTAACTTTGTTTAGTGTTAGTTTTATACATGTTTGTTCTGGTGCACCCATGACACAGGAATTACAATGTATTACACGTTTTCTGCAGAGAGCGAGCAATATTTTATATATTTAGTAAAAATATATTTTTTAAATAATGTACTTTTTTATTTCTGAACTTCAAACAAAATTGATTTAAAAAAAATAAATAAATAAATAAATATATATATATATATATATATATATATATATATATATATATGAAAGAAACACTTTGGAAACACATCAGATCTGAATGGGAAAAATACCATGCTGGATATCTATACTGATATGGACTGGGTAATGTGTTAGGAACATAAGGATGCCCCATCATTTCATGGAAATGAAAATGATCAACTTACAGAGGACTGAATTCAGAGACACCCCGAAATCAAAGTGAAAAAATTATGCAGCAGGCTAGTCAATTTTGCTGAAATTTCATTGCAGTAACTCAAAATGGTACTCAGTAGTTTGTATGGCCCCCATGTGCTTGTATGCATACCTGACCATGTCGGGGCATTCTCCTAATGAGATGACAGATGGTGTCCTGGGGTATTTCCTTCCAGATTTGGACCAGGGCATCACTGAGTTCTTGGACAGTCTGAGGTGCAACCTGGCAGCATTGGATGGATCGAAACATGATATCCCAGAGGTGTTCTATTGGATTTAGGTCAGGCGAGCGTGGTGGCCATTCAATGGTAGCAATTCCTTCATCCTCCAGAAACTGCCTGCATACTCTCGCCACATGAGGTCGGGCATTGTCATGCACCAGGAGGAACCAAGGACCCACTGCACTAGCGTAGGGTCTGACAGTGGATCCAAGGATTTCATCTCGATACCTAATGGCAGTCACGGTGCCATTGTCTAGCCTGTAGAGATCTGTGCATCCCTCCATGGATATGCCTCCCCAGACTATCACTGACCCACCACCAAAACGGTCATGCTGAACGATGTTAGAGGCAGCATAACATTCTCTATGGCTTCTGCAGACCCTTTCACATGTCACATGCGCTCAGGGTGAACCGCCTCTCATCTGTGAAAGCACAGGGTGCCAGTGGCGGACCTACCAGTTCTGGTGTTCAATGGTAAATGCCAATTGATCTCCATGGTGCCAGGCAGTGAACACAGGACCCACTAGAGGACGTCAGGCCCTCAGGCCACCTTCATAAAATCCGTTTCTGATTGTTTGGTCACAGACATTCACATCAATGGCCTGCTGGAGGTAATTTTGTAGGGCTCTGGCAGTGCTCATCATGTTCCTCCTTAAACAAAGGAGCAAATATTGGTCCTGCTGATGGGTTAATTACCTTCTATGGCCCTATCCAGCTCTCCTAGAGTAACTGCCTGTCTCCTGGAATCTCCTCCATGCTCTTGAGACTGTGCTGGGAGACACAGCAAACCTTCTGACAATGGCATGTATTGATGTGCCATCCTGGAGATGTTGGACTGCCTGTGCAACCTCTGTAGGGCCCAGGTATCATCTCATGCTACCAGTAGTGACACTGACCCTAGCCAAATGCAAAACTAGTGAAAAACAGTCAGAAAAGATGAGTAGGGGAAAAAATGGCAATGGCCTCCACCTGTAAAATCATTCCTGTTTTGGCGGTTGTCTCATTGTTGCCCATCTAGTTCACCTGTTGTTAATTTCATTAACACCAAAGCAGCTGAAACTGATTAACAACCCCCTCTGCTACTTAACTAACCAGATCAATATCCCAGGAGTTTAATTGGCTTGATGCTATACTCTGATTAAAAAGCGTTCCTTTCATTTTTTTGAGAAGTGTATATATGTACACTATATTGTCAAACGCACTGGGACACACCTCCAAATCATTGGATTCAGGTGTTCCAATCATCTCCATTGCCACAGTTGTATAAATCAAGCACCTAGGCATGGAGACTGCTTCTACAAACATTTGAGAAAGAGTGGGTCGCTCTCAGGAACTCAGTGAATTCAAGTGTGGTACCGTCATAGGTCGCCACTTGTGCAAAGAGTCCATGCCTGAAATTTCCTTGTTACTAAATATGCCACGGTCAACTGTTTGTGGTATTATAACAAAGTGAAAGCAACTGGGAACAACAGCCACGAAATGGTAGGCCATGTAAAATGATAGAGCGGGGTCAGCGCATGCTGAAGCGCACAGTGCGATTAGCACAACAGTGGGTAGAGAGCTCCATGGAATGGGTTTCCATGGCCGAGCAGCTGCTTCCAAGACTCGTTCACGAAGTACAATACAAAGCTTCAGATGCAGTGGTGTAAACCACGCCACCGATGGACTCTAGAGCAGTGGAGACGTGCTCTCCTGAGTGACGAATCACGCTTCTCTGTCAGACAATCCAATGGATGTGTCTGGGTTTGGCAGTTGCCAGGAGAACGGTACCTTCCAGACTGCATTGTGCCAAGTGTAAAGTTTGATGGAAGTTTGATGGAAGAATGGTTAAACATTCCAGTAGACACACTCCTAAACCTTGTGGGCAGCCTTCCCAGAAGAGTTGAAGCTGTTATAGCTGCAAAGGGTGGGCCAACTCAATATTGAACCCTACAGACTAGGATTGAAATGCCATTAAAGTTCATGTGCGTGTAAAGGCAGGCGTCCCAATACTTTTGGTAATATAGTCTGCGTGTGTGTGTGTATGTATGTATGTGTGTGTGTATATATATATATATATATATATATATATATATATATATATATATATATATTGTGACAGGATGAACGGCGAGGTGATAGAGGGACGCTATGTGTCACCTCGCATATGCTCATACCTGACAGTTTAGGTGGAGTCCACTCCGGGTTTTCGGGGCCACAGTTAAGCAGGTGGGTTCGGACCAGAGTTTGGGCTCCACTGATGACCACCAACAGGTGGTATAAAAAGGGCAGGGCTGGAGCAAGGAGTCGCTTGTGGCCTGGGACTCAGAGAGGTATTCTGAGAGAGCTGTGTGTATGGACTATACCTACAAGAAAAGGTTTGCGTTTGTTTTGTTTTTGGTGACAGGGAGAAGCCCTTCACCTCTGAGAGAGGAACATCTTCTGTTTAGTTAGTGCCTGGGTGGCGAGGGTTTATTTTGATGTTTTGTTTTATTTTGATATTTTCTGCAAACCTTTTTAAATAAAACTGACAACCAGTCAGATTTTGACGAAAGCCTGCTGTACGGTCTACCTTTTTTCCCAGGGAAGGAGATCCCCCACCTGAGCTATCCCCACAATATATATATATATATATATATATATATACAGTCATGGCCGAAATTGTTGGCACCCTTGATATTTCTCCAGGAAATCATGTATTTCTCACGAAACGTATTGCATTAACACATGTTTTGCTATACACATGTTTATTCCCTTTGTGTGTATTGGGACAAAACAAAAAAAGGGAGGAAAGAAAGCAAATTCGACATAATGTCACACAAACCTCCAAAAATGGGCTGGACAAAAGTATTGGCACCCTTTCACAACTGCGGATAAATAAGAATGTTACAAGCATGTGATGCTCCTGTAAACTCACCTGGGGCAAGTAACAGGTGTGGGCAATATAGAAATCACACCTGAAAGCAGATAAAAAGGAGAGACGTTCACTTAACCTTTGCATTGTGTGTCTGTCTGTGCCACACTAAGCATGGACAACAGAAAGAGGAGACGAGAACTGTCTGAGGACCTGAGAACCAAAATTGTGGCAAAATATCAACAATCTCAAGGTTACAAGTCCATCTCCAGAGAACTAGATTTGCCTTTGTCCACAGTGCGCAACATTATCAAGAAGTTTGCAACCCATGGCACTGTAGCTAATCTCCCTGGTCGTGGACGGATGAGGAAAATTGATGAAAGATTGCAACGCAGAATAGTCCGGATGGTGGATAAGCAGCCCCAAACATGTTCCAAAGACATTCAAGCTGTCCTGCAGGCTCAGGGAGCATCAGTGTCAGCGCGAACTATCCGTCGACATTTAAATGAAATGAAACGCTATGGCAGGAGACCCAGGAGGACCCCACTGCTGACACAGAGACATAAAAAAGCAAGACTACAGTTTGCCAAAATGTACTTGAGTAAGCCAAAAGCCTTCTGGGAAAACGTCTTGTGGACAGATGAGACCAAGATAGAGCTTTTCGGTAAAGCACATCATTCTACTGTTTACCGAAAACGGAATGAGGCCTACAAAGAACAAAACACAGTACCTACGGTAAAATATGGTGGAGGTTCAATGATGTTTTGGGGTTGTTTTGCTGCCTCTGGCACTGGGTGCCTTGACTGTGTGCAAGGCATCATGAAATCTGAGGATTACCAAAGGATTTTGGGTCGCACTGTAGGGCCCAGTGTCAGAAAGCTGGGTTTGCGTCCAAGATCCTGGGTCTTCCAGCAGGACAATGACCCCAAACATACGTCAAAAAGCACTCAGAAATGGATGGCAAAGAAGCGCTGGAGAGTTCTGAAGTGGCCAGCAATGAGCCCAGATCTAAATCCCATTGAACACCTGTGGAGAGATCTTAAAATTGCTGTTGGGAAAAGGTGTCCTTCCAATAAGAGAGACCTGGAGCTGTTTGCAAAGGAAGAGTGGTCCAAAATTCCGGGTGAGAGGTGTCAGAAGCTTATTGATGGTTATAGGAAGCGACTGATTTCAGTTATGTTTTCCAAAGGGTGTGCAACCAAATATTAAGTTAAGGGTGCCAATACTTTTGTCCAGCCCATTTTTGGGGTTTTGTGTGACATTATGTCATATTTGCTTTTCTGCCTCTGTTTTATATTTGTTCCAATACATACAAAGGGAATAAACATGTGTATAGCAAAACATGTGTTAATGCAATACCTTTTTTGTGTGAAATACTTGATTTTCAGGAAAAATATCAAGGGTGCCAACAATTTCGGCCATGACTGTATATGTGTGTGTGTGTGTGTGTGTGTGTGTGTGTGTATGTATGTATGTATGTATGTATATATGTATATATATATATATATATATATAATTTCCAAAAGTATTGGGACACCCCTCCACATCATTGGATTCAGGTGTTCCAATTACCTCCATGGTGTATAAAATCAAGCACCTAGGCAAGCAGACTGCTTCTACAAACATTTGTGAAAGAATGGGTCACTCTCAGGAGCTCAGTGAATTCAAGCATGGTACCATAATAGTTTGCCACCTGTGCAATATAACAAAGTGGAAGCAACTGGGAACAACAGCAACTCAGCCATGAAGTGGTAGGCCACATAAAATGACAGAGCGGAGTCAGCGCATGCTGAAGCTCACAGTACACAGAAGTCTCCAACTGTCTGCAGAGTTAATAGCTAAATACCTCCAAACTTCGTGTGGCCTTCAGATTAGCACAACAGTGTGTAGAGAGCTTCATGGAATGGGTTTCCATGGCGAGCAGCTGCTTCCAAGCCTTACATCACCTAGTGCAATGCAAAATGTCGGATGCAGTAGTGTAAAGCATGCCGCCACTGGACTCTAGAGCAGTGGAGAATGTTCTCTAGAGTGAAAAATCACGCTTCTCTGTCTGGCAATCCGATGGACATGTCTGGGTTTGGCAGTTGCCAGGAGAACAGTAGTTGCCTGACTGCATTGTGCCAAGTGTAAAATTTGGTGGAGGGGGGATTATGCTTTGGGGTTGTTTTTCAGGGTTTGGACTTGGCCCCTTAGTTCCCGTGAAGAAGACTCTTAAGACTTCAGCATACCAAGACATTTTGGACAATTTCAAGCTCCCAACTTTGTGGGAACGGTTTGGGGATGGCCCCTTCATGTTCCAACATGACTGCGCACCAGTGCACAAAGCAAGGTCCATAAAGACATGGATGAGTGAGTTTTGGTGGAGGAACTTGACTGGCCTGCACAGAGTCCTGACCTTAACCTGATAGAACACTTTTGAGATGAATTATAGCGGAGACTGTGAGCCAGGCCTTCTCGTCCAACATCTGTACCTGACCTCACAAATGCGCTTCTGGAAGAATGGTCAAACATACCTTGCAGACTGCATTGTGCCAAGTGTAAAGTTTGACGGAAGAATGGTTAAACATTCCCATAGACACACTCCTAAACCTTATGGACAGCCTTCCCAGAAGTGTTGAAGCTGTTATAGCTGCAATGGGTGGGCCAACTCAATATTGAACCCTACAGACTATGACTGGAATGTCATTAAAGTTCATGTATGCATAAAGGCAGGTGTCCCAATACTTTTGGCAATATAGTGTGTGTGTGTATATATATATATATATATATATATATATATATATATATAATTATTATTATACAGTTTTTATATAGCGCCAACAGTTCACTCAGCACTGTACATTACAATGGGAGACAATACATGAGACAGTACAAAAACAATACAGTGCGATACACGAGGGGTTAGAGGGCCCTGCTCCTTGGAGCTTACAATCTAGGAGGAAGGGGATAGTGGTTCGGGAGGAAAAGCTGTGGAGGATGGAGTGGTAGGAAGAATGGAGGAGATCGGCAATTAGCAGAAGGCGGGGTAGGCTTCCCTGAAGAGGTGGGTTTTCAGGGTGCGCCTAAAGGAGAGGAGAGTAGGTGACAGTCTGATGGATTGGGGCAGGGAGTTCCAGGGGATGGGTGATGCCCTGGAGAAGTCCTGGAGGCAGGCATGGGAGGAGGAGACCAGGGAACTAGAGAGAAGGAGGTCTTGTGAGGAGCGGAGAGTTCGTTTTGGGTGGTATTTGGATATTAGGTCGGTGATGTAGTTTGGGGCAGAATTATGGACAGCTTTGAACAGTGTTAGCATTTTGAATTTTATGCGTTGGGCAATCGGAAGCCAGTGGAGGGATTGGCAGAGGGGGGTGGCGGAAACGGAGCGGTTGGTAAGGTGGATGAGTCTGGCCGCCGTATTCAGGATCGACTGAAGCGGGGATAGCCTGTGGTGAGGCAGGAGTTGCAGTAATCGAGTTGTGATATGATGAGGGAGTGGATGAGTTGTTTAGTGGCTTCTGGGGTTAGGAATGGGCGTATTTTGGCGATGTTGCGGAGGTGGAGTCTGCATGAGTTTGTTAACGATTGGAATTGGGGCTGGAAGGATAGATTGGAGTCTAGAATGACACCAAGTACTCTGGCTTGCGGGGTAGGCCTAAAGGTGGCATTGTTGGACGTGATGGAGAAGTCAGTGGGGGGGGGGGTGCGCGTGCTGGGGGGAAAACTAAGAGCTAGGTTTTGGAGAGGTTCAGTTTAAGGAAGTGGAGCGACATCCAATCTGATATGTCGTTCAGTAGGCTAGTGATTCGGGCGGAGACTGAAGGGGTGAGGCGAGGGGTCGAGAGATAGTGTGTTTTTTTTATATATATATATACATATTTATATACAGTTGTGTTTAAATAATAGCAGTGTGTTGAAAAAAGTGAATAAAGCTCAAAATCCTTCTAATAGCTTTTATTTCCATACACACAAATGCATTGGGAACACTACACATTCTATTCCAAATCAAAACATGAAGAAAAATATATCAAATTTGTGTTATTCCTCTAAAGAAATTGAAGAAAAGTGAATATTAGTCTGTTAAAAAAAATAGCAGTGTTTGTATTCTTCTTTAAAACTCAAACATTCACTATATAAACTGAAAAATGTTTGAAGATTTTGCTTTCCTTTGAATCACTTAATGAATATTTAGTTGTATAAGCACTGTTTCTGAGAACTGTTGTACATCTGTGTTGCATGGAGTCAACCAACTTCTGGCACCTTTGAACAGGTATTCCAGCCCAGGATGATTGGACTACATTCCACAATTCTTTTCAATTTCTTGGTTTTGCCTCAGAAACTGCATTTTTGATGTCACCCCACACGTTTTCTATTGGATTAAGATCCGGGGATTGGGCTGGCCACTCCATAATGTCAATCTTGTTGGTCTGGAACCAAGATGTTGCACGTTTACTGGTGTGTTTGGGGTCGTTGTCTTGTTGGAACACCCATTTCAAGGGCATTTCCTCTTCATCATAAGGCAGCATGACCTCTTCAAGTATTCTGATGTATTCAAACTGATCCATGATCCCTGGTATGGGATAACTAAGCCCAACACCGTAGTATGAGAAACATCCCCATATCATGATGCTTGCGCAACCATGTTTCACTGTCTTCACAGTGTACTGTGGCTTGAATTCAATGTTTGGGGGTCATCTGACAAACTGTCTCCGGCCACTAGACCCAAAAAGAACAATCTTTCTTTCATCAGTCCACAAAATGTTGCGCCATTTCTCTTTAGGCCAGTCAATGTGCTCTTTGGCAGATTGTAACCTCTTCAGCACGTCTTTTTTTCAACAGTGGGACTTTGTGGGGGCTTCTTGCAGATAGCTTGGCTTCACATAGGAGTCTTCTAACTGTAACAGTACTCACAGGTAACTTTAGACCTTCTTTGATCTTCCTGGAGCTGATTGTTGGCTGAGTCCTTGCCATTTGGCTATTCTTCTATCCATTCAGCCATTTTAAAGCATTTGCGATCGTTTTAGCTGAGCAGCCTATCATTTTCTGCTCTTCTGTATATGTTTTCCCCTCTCCAATCAACTTTTTAATCAAGGTACGCTGTTCTTCTGAACAATGTCTGGAACGACCCATTTTCCTCAGAATTTCAGAGAGAAATGCACTGTAACCAGCATGTACAACATTTGCTGCCTTCCTTCCTTAAATAAGGGCAATAATTGCCACCTGTTTTTCAAAGAGTGAATGACCTCACTAATAGAACTCCACACTGCTATTATTTTGAACATGCCCCTTTCAATTAGTGATTCAATTACACAGAATCAGCAGCTTGCATGTCATGACTGTTGGGTCTGTTGGATTTCTATTACTCTACTACACCTACTAGTAAATTATTTGCCATGTAGAAATATCATTTCTACCAAAAACAGTGATTGATCAGGTTAGTGATGTCTGACTGCTATTATTTTGAACACAACTGTATATATATGACATAAATTTATAAATTTGCACTGGCCAAGCACTGAGTGTTGAGATATATCTGCATCTGAGGTCTAGAGAGGGAATACTTTATAAACGTGTGCTTACTGTATAATGTTACAATGGAATATTGAAATCATTCTCGGTGCTGCCATTTTCTATATTATGTGCAGTACATAGGAAAGGAGCAATGTTGGAAGTCCCATACAACTCTCTTCTCTAGAAATTGAAATATAATTTTCAGTGGCAGTAGAGAAAAAGCGATCTTTACATTGTTTCACCTCTCTTTACAACACTGTAATGTGTGACAGATTGTTGAATGAGTAATTCCCAATTGCCTGCACATTGCTGTTTTTGGTTGATTAGCTTGTTTTCAGGAGTCCTGCATTGTTTTCAAAGTGGCATCATGACTGTATGTTTTATTTTCCAGTATGGTTCCTTGACTCCTCTCCACATAGCGGCAGCTTTGCCTGTAGCTGAAGGAACTCGGATCACAGAGATTCTGCTATTTGCTGCCTCAGATCCCAATGCCAGCGTTGAGGATGAGGACTATGTGTATGATCCTGACAGGGTACAGTATATTTGCAGCACTTATTCTCACAGGGACATGTAATTAGTGTGCAGGAAATAAAAATAGAACACAGCATAGACACATGTCTGTCATGAAGATGACAGAGCACAGCTGAATAACTCCTCAGGAATTTTGGTGTCTTTTGTTCTTGGAAGTTCTTTTGCAGCAATGAACACCGATAAATGTCACATAGGCACCGTTACTTGACAGCAGATAAGAGAAGCTGTTTGTAACTCAGGCAGTATTTATTCTTCCCTATTTTATTTATATGTTTTAGTGCACATCTGTAGAAATCATCCCACTAGCAGTTTTTCCCAGAGTAGGTCAACTTGGAAACTAGATTTTTTTTCCACTGTCTCCTTTCATCTGTTTTGCTAAGGCACACTGTTCCAAAGTGGTTGTAAGACTTCTCACCTTGGGAGGTACATGGCAAGGCTTGGCTTCTGAAATGATGATTGGAAGGGGCCCATAGAAGGTATACTACTGCCCTTTTTATTTTAACAGTATGGCCTCATTCGCAGTGGTTTATTTTAAACACTGTTTCTCCTAACAGGAGAAATTCAGCCTGAAAAACAAATCTAAGTTGCGTTTTTTTAGACGTGTTCGGGAGCATTTGATGTTTATTTAATTGCTCAGAATTAAATTTTTTTAAGGCCATTGAAATAAATGCTTAAGCACTAAATGTGTCTAGCACGTAGGCGCATATATTCGCGCTTGGTGGTTTTTATGCCCAAAAGCTGCTCTCCTGAACGTATTCTTCTGCTTTCAGGAGAAGGAGCTTTTATTACCTCTAAATGCTGCTGCTGCTAAACTCCTACAAAAGCCTATGTGTACATGGACACATAGGGGTTGATTTACTAAAACTGGAGAGTGCAAAATCTGATGTAGTTCTACATTGAAACCAACTGCCTACCAGGTTTTTTTTGTAAAAGCTTAATTGAACAATCTGAAGTTGGTAGCTGATTGGTTACCATGCACAGCCGTACCAAATTTTCCACTCTCCAGTTTTAGTAAATCAACCCCACAAACTTTTTTTGAGGTGTGTTCAGGGGCTTAGGCAAAAAAACCCTTCAAAATCCCCAAAAATGTCACCTGTACACTGTTAATTGTCAGAAAAGTCCGAATTATTTACAATGTGGTATCAAGTATGTTTATCTTAGCAGTGGCAGGC
The DNA here is from genome assembly GCF_062004578.1 of Staurois parvus. NCBI lineage: Eukaryota > Metazoa > Chordata > Amphibia > Anura > Ranidae > Staurois > Staurois parvus. The sequence goes on from NW_028317922.1 coordinate 3,302,245, forward strand.
ACCGTGATTTTAGTCACAAACACAATGTGATTTCCCATGTCTTTTCTGGAGAGAATCCTCTAAGTAAAGTATGCCCCTCTATTTGACACCTTAAAAATCAAGTTTTTTTTGTAATTTATTGGATGATTATATGGAGAGAACACCATCTTGATTTAATGTGAGATCTCTTGGAGTGCGATAGCTCCTGACCTGAAGTCTGCACAAAAAGAAGTTATAGATTTAGGTAGCAGCAAGAGCAGGAAAAGCTGGAACATAGCTGGTGTGGTATAGATAAGTGGTACCTATCTGCAGCATATGTAATGATCATGAACTGTAAATGATATGATCACGGCAGGCACCCAGACATACAAAGTTTGTGTTAGGGACACACAACTGGCCCAAAATTTGAGAAAAACTGTTCCAATGAATACTATGACTTATTTATAAACACCAGAGGGAAAAGTCCATGTTATCAAATAATGTCCTGATTGTACAATACAGGTCCCAGGCTTCTTTAAATCATTTTGCCCTGGTTGTATACAGCTACCTTCAGGTGATTAGACAGTAGCAAAAAGGAAATGCTGCCAGGACATCCCCCTATAACCTCTCCCACTCTCACCTAGCTTCAGTTTTTTTGCTAGGTGAGGGGCCTCTTCTGACTATTGAGAGTAGCATCTTACAATGAGGTTTTTTTCTCTGTGGATGATTTATTTCTAGATAATTCTACTGATGATGTTTTCATCACCTGGCTGCACTGTAGCCATTGCGACTTTTTATGCAGCTTTATGCACTCCTTGGAAGAGCCTTGACAGACCATACCTGGACCCTGCCTGATGAAAAACACGGGGATGGTTTGTAATGTTGTTTTGCAAAGGATCCTGCTGTTGGAGCTTTCCTTGGCATGTAGTGCGTCATACAGAATTAGCATAAGAGCATTGCTACTCTGTGGCTTTTTACTGAAACACTGCATGTGCTTCCTTGTTTGAAGGAAGGTTACTGCGTGTACATACCCTGCCTCTTAATCTTTGGATTCAACATGGTCACCCAGCTGGATTCCCTGGGTCTTGATCTTGTGGGGGCATTAATAGCAGTTTACTTTCACTGATCCTGGGTTAAAGCAGCCTACAGGTGCCTGCACCAAGGCATCATCCCCTAGACATAACTGCAGTCAGAGCTTTGGTTAAACATTGCTGGGTACAAAGCTTTGATTAGACAACAGTACATACAAAGTTTTGTTAGAGATCACCATACATAGAGCTTTGCATAGCCATTAGTGCATACAAAGTTTTGTTAGATATCACCATGCATAGAGCTTTGCATAGCCATCAGTGCATACAGAGTTTTGTTAGACATCACCATACATAAAGCTTTGCATAGCCATCAGTGCATACAGAGTTTTGTTAGACATCACCATACCAGAGGCGGACTGACCATTCGAGCACTCGGGCACTGCCCGAGGGCCCGGGGTCAGTAGGGAGCCCCATGAGATGCCCCTAGTACCTTTCATTGTTTTTTTCATAGGCTTTTTTGGGTGTGGGCGAGGACACGGGCCCCATGATCCCCTATTGCCCGGGGGCCCCATGAGTTGTCAGTCCGCACCTGCACCATAGATAGAGCTTTGCATAGCAATAAGTGCATACAGAGTTTTGTTAGACATCACCATACCTAGACATTTGCATAGCTATCAGTGCATACAGAGTTTTGATTAGATATCACTGCATACACAGCTTTGGTTAGACATCTCTGTGCGCAGAACTTTGGTTAGACTTCAAGGCATACATATTTTTGTTAAACATTGCTGCGTACAGAGCTTTGGTTAGACATCACTGGATACAGTGCTTAGATTAGAAATCACTGTGCATAGAGCTTTGGTTAGATATTGTTGCATAGAGAGCTTCAGTTAGACATCACTACATGCAGAACTTTGGTTAGACATCACTGCAAATTGCACCATGTCTTTGAAGTTATACTTACTTGATCACATAGTAAAAATAGAATCTAGGGCTACTAAAATGGTGCAGGTTCTAAAGCACAAAACAATGTCATGCAGATTTAAATCTGCACCACCTGAATGGATGTAAGGAGAGGATAGCATGTCAGTGATTTGTTTGTTTGTGTTTATGTTAAACAAAGTGGTAGGAGATCCATTCCTGACTAAATAAAATCCTGCATATTCATTTGGTCTTAACTCTTTTGAATGCTCCTTCAAACAAACCCAGAGTATCTTCATGGGCATAAAATGTATGTGTATCCACAGGGGGAGAGCCCTGGAGCAATTCTAGGATTTCCAATGAAAGGCTGCCTTGACTCAGGTCTGCCTCTGTACAACTATTATGAGAAAAGCCCCCATGTCCCAGAAGAAGGTGGCCGTACACCCTTGCATGTAGCTTGTGAGAGAGAAGACAACTACAAGGTAAATCTGAACTATTATAGACTATACAGTAGCTGAAATGGGTTCTCCAGTTAAATGTATTATTTTAAATTGCAGTCAGACAAGGGAAGTCAGTTATTAATGGTCGAGAGCACCCTCTACATATTGACCATAACAGTGCTTCAAGCTGGTCATCCAGAACCCTATTATCTAACAGAGAGCCAGCACACCAAGAATGAAGCAGAATCGGAGTAACAATGTGGTTTATAGGTTGAGAACTGTAGCTTCCTTTGATTTAACTAACCTTCTAAGGATGTAATTAAGTCAATATTATGATGGGACCCTTTTCCCTGTTCAGTTACTGAGCTGAGCAATTGGTCCGGTAGATCAGGGATCCATAGAAAATATATGCTTGCTGTAAAGGTCAAATCCTGCTTTCTACAAATCAGTCATCCTGGGTTAGAACTATTACACATGCTTAATATTGGTGGATCTGCAAAATTCACCATAACTGTGGAATTGCTTCAGAAGGCAACAAAGAAAATAAAATCAAAATCTAGCTGTAATTACAGCAAATCTGCCTTTGTTTATTCATTGAATAGAGCTGTGACAAATACCAAGTGGAAAGGTGAAGTTTATACAACAGTGTATTGTTTGAGTTTCTTTGATATGCTAAACTATTGCAGGTAATTCCTCTGTATTAGCTTTGTACTGATGCTTGAGATTTGATATTCTGAATGCTTTCAGCTGATAAAGTATGATATCTGATTGGATGCACTTTATTTATCATAAATAATATTGGTTAGATAACTTTATTATGTAGGTCTGCAGTAAATTTGTCTTTTTTTTTCATACAGCTTGCCAAGGATACAGTTTCTTTACTTCTGGCTCACAATACCAAGCTGATCACACTGTGGAGTGGGCACTCCCCTCTATCCTTGGCCATCGCCAGTGGAAATGATATGGTGAGATGACTTTATATTCAGGTATATCAGTGTCAAGAGAAACCACAGACTTTTAAAAGGGAAAATTCAGTGCTGTGGGTCAGTTGTATTTTAAACTTTTTTTAAAAATTACAACTGACACATAATTATGGTTTTCTGAAAGAGAGAGCACACCTGCACTATTTTTTTTAACCATTTGCCTACTGTGCCAATTCTGTCACTTATTTTCCTACATGTAAAAATCTGCTTTTTGTTTGCTAGAAAACTACTTTGAAAAAAAAATGGTGGTTGTTGCAATTTTTTAATTTTTAATTGTTTTTTTATAATTTTTTTTTACACTGTCTCTTTAATTTTCTTTATTTGATCAACTTTATTGCTCTCACAAGGGATGAACAACATTTATTAGATCCCCAGATGTCTCCTCTGGCCTCTAAAGCAGCCGATCAGATCAGTTTGGCTGCTTTAAAGGCCAGTAGACTATAGAAATGATCAGGTCCATTCTGGTCCTCAGTCATCTTGATGGTAAGGTTGCGAAAACCCCTGGCTTTAGTCCTGGGCTCTCTAGTGCAACGGGAGAGCCTGGGAAGGCAGCTGAAGGTGGCAGGAGAGGGGATGACCCCCTTCTGCCGCATGTAAAAGCAATCTAGCGGCTTTGTAGCTACTTGGATTTCTTTTACAGTTTTCAGCATCACCAGCCTAAAACATTGATACTGGAGTCATGGCTACAACTGCAGCCATGGGCCTTGTATGGGTACATCCTATAGTTTTGAAGCAGTTAACTGAAACTTTGCACAGAGCAGTTTGTAGAAAGCATTTGGATGAAAGGGGAATTTGTCACAGCTCTGAGTTGTTTGCCTATGTGTGTACATTTGAGCTGCTGAGATTTATAAATAGCAGGCTATTTATAGCAGGGGAATTAATAATATTCTAAAAAACATGAAAAGGAGCCAAGAGCTCTACCTGCTGGCATTCAGTTTTTGTTAATTACACAATACTTAAAGTAGAACTATAGCCAAAACCATATTTTTTTCATTTTGGATAGTGTTAGGGGGGGGGGGGGGGTTATAACTTCTGTTCTTTTTATTTTTGTCATATGTGTTCCATTGGGGAGACTTGCTCAGGACCAGGAAATCACTCCAAAATGAAGAATTCCCTGGTTGTCACTTGGGTCACCAGTACTAGAGTCCCCACTGGAAGATATCCCCCTCTTTTACTGTTCTTGGGTAAACCCAGATTTGAGATTTTCTTTCACTTTCAGTGATAATAATAAATAGGACAAATAGAGAGGGTGGATTTCTAAAACGGGGAAGCAGAAAACAATAAAAACCTGACAGGTGTTCTAATCCCTCTCCACTCCATCCAAAACTAAAAATGGCTAAAGACAATGTTCTCTTAGCCAAGCTTAGAGTTCTTTTTATTCAAGGACAGAAAAGGATTTTTTTTTTGTTTTTATTTAAAAAGCAATTTAGTCATGCTGAGGTGCACTTTTCACTTTTGATTCCTATGACATTAAAATGTTAATGATAATTTCACTTTAAAAAAAATCACATACAAAATGTTTCCTATATCCATGTTTCGGTTGTGCTAAGTATATCACATCCACTTGAGGTCATCTTACACATTTGGCATTTGTCACTGTTTTGTGGCTTCCTTGTACAGTCCTCTAGCACATTAACCTTTCTTTGATGTAACTTTATCAGTGCAAAAAAGCTGCTTACTTTAGAGTGTTGATTATGTGGTGTGTGCTGCTTTTTTCTAGGCTGTGAAAGAGCTACTAGCAAATGGTGCAGATCCCAACCTGCCTCTGAGCAGAGGAGTGGGCAGTGTTCTGTGTGCAGCTGTGAACACTGCATATGAAAAACACAGGACTCTGGCTGCAAGAATTGCTCTGGTACAACAAAAATCTTACTTTGCGAAGTAATTTCAGTCAGGACTTTTTGTTAGAAAATATCTACTGTAACTTAAAACAGAAATAATAGTGACATTGTTTCCATTGCCATCTGCCAAATTCCAGTTGTCATTCCTCATTTTTTTTGTGTTATGATCCCCAATTTTTTATGCATTTAGCATAACCCAATATAATTGATCAGGATTATTATACTCTAAATACATGAAACATTGTACAAGTATAGATTGTTAGCACCAGCACTACCGTCATCTACAATTCAGCAGTTTATCACATATTACATATTTTCCATGCTCCTTCATTTACCCAGATTTGTCAGCCATCCAGTTTCCTTGTTTCTGAAGGTCTAGCTCATGTCTTGATTTATAGTTTTCATTAAAGAATATTCCCAAGGTCAGTTAATGTAATTGAGCTAGTCAGTAATTAGTTCGCTAGTGCTGAGACAGGAATGTATTTAATACATTCTGTGTGAGACAATTAAAGGTACTATGCATATGCTCAAACACTGGAATTATATTGCATCTGTAGGAGATCTTAATCAAAAATTGAATGACTGGTAAATGCTGACATACTGATAAAAAAGGAAAATAATGTCCCTCTTTTCTGAAAAATGTTATACTTGCAGACATGATAACAAACATTATCTGACCTTGTAGCTATATAATATACTGTACTCCCACGTTGGTTAGATCTTTGTTTTTTTTTGTTTTTTTATTATTATTATTATTATTATAACATATTGGAATTGTCTATTGCCTATGAATGTCAATTATTTCACAGCACAAGTAACATAAGGCAAATAAATATATACAAACAAGTCAGTGGATCACTTATTAACGGGTGCCTAAGAGTGCCAACACATCTATCAAATATAAACCTAAACAAAAGACATTTTCTCACTAGTGCTCCACACATAACTCATTTACCATGATTCATCAAGCTACATACTAAAATGTGCTTAAGGTATGCTAAAGTAGTCCGGAGTCAATATTATTATTTGCCATGTTAGCCTGGTTTAATGGATAAGTTTACCCTTTGACAAAAAAATGCAAATGCACATTTTTTCGGCAGGTAAAAAGAAATGTGCATTTATAATTTTTTGTTGCAGGAGCATCTAAAGCATTGCACTGGCGATTAGCAGATTGCTGGTGCAATGCAGGTATCCTGTAGACCTGCTTGCTCGTACATCACATACAGGCAAGCAGATACCTACTGACAGGAAGACTGAATGAACTACCATAGCAGTCACAGCGCCATGGTAGATCACTGAGCAAAGCCTGTCGTGCAAAAGTTGTCAGGACTTGTAGTTCATTCATTCACAGAACTCTGTGAATGAATGAGTGGCCTCATTTTTTTTAAATTGTGACAGCTAGCAGGGAGGAGAAGATCCCGTACTAGCTGTCACAATAGTAAGCAGGGAGGAGCAGGGGCCAGTCCACTTGAAACATGTTACACCTTGAATATGGGTGTACAGTAATTGTAACATGTTATGAAAGGTGAACTTATCCTTTAAGAGTAGTAGTCCATAACAGCTGCAGCTCAGTGGATTCTTTCCTAGATACACATAATATTACTGGATACTAACATATAGAGGTAAAGTTGATCCAGGGAATATCCAGTTGCCTCTTGGGATGTCAGGAAGGAATTTTGTCCCCTGCAGGAGCAAATTGGATCATGCTTTGCTGGGGGGTTTTTTGCCTTCCTCTGGATCAACTGTGGGTGTAGGATTATAACTTTTTTTTTGGTTGAACTGGATGGACTTTGGTCTTTTTTCAGCCAGACTAACTATGTAACTATGATAATATATATTAGGAAATCAGCTACTGTAGTGACTCCCAAGGCTGCAGTTTAACCCTCCATTGGAGTACTGCAAGGTTTTTCATTCCTGAACAGAGCAATGCAGGGAGTGGGAAAAGTAACGCAGGGCTAAGTCAAGCTTTGCTATTTGCCACTGTCCAATAGCCTGGAGTTGGATCATAACCTAATGGTCTAGGAATTAACTCTTCTTTTATATCATACATCCAATGAAAGAGATTTTACAGGTAAATCAAAAATCCAGTTTTCTTACAACCTGGGAACTCTCAGAAATGTATTGTAGGCCTGCATCTGGGGTATCAGCCTTTAGGGTTTGCAGCATGGGTTTAGAATAGATAAGTTGACAGATTTTTCCCAGCATGTTTGTTTGCCAAAGAAAATCTAATTTCTGATTACATGCAGATCATTAGCAAATTTCCAACTATTCAGCTAATTAAAGGGTTTGTTTGCGTGTCCAGCTCTGATGATTGCAAAAGGTTCCCCATCTCTGCCATTCCACACCATAATGTTTTCCACTTCTCCCACTACCTTGCTTTACAATTCCATGCTTTGTTGGTTAGAGATAAAGGCCCCAATCGTTTATGAATGCATAAGGTATTCATACCCCCTTCACTTTTTTTCATTTTTGTTATGTTGCAGCCTGATACTACAGTTGTTTAAATACATTTTTTCTTAATAATCTACACTCAGTACCTCATAATGACAAAGTGAAAACAGAATTTTAGAACTGTGAATTTATTAAAAAGAAAAAACTGAAATATCACATGTACCTAAGTATTCACAGCCTTCACTCAGTACTTTGTTGAAGCACCTTTGGCTGCAACTACAGCCTCGAGTCTTTTTGGGTATGATGCACATTTGAATTGGGGGATTTTCTCCCATTCTTCTTTGCAAATCCCCTCGAGCTCAGTCAGCTTGGATAGGAACCATCAGAGGACAGCTATTTTCAGGTCTCTCCAGAGATGTTCAATAAGTTTCAAGTCAGGGCTGGGCTACTCTAGGACATTCACAGTGTTGTCCTTAAGCCACTCCTGTGTTATTTTGCCTGTGTGCTCGGGATCATTGTCATGTTGGAAGGCAAACCTTCAGTCCAGTCTGAGGTGCTGAGCGCTGTGGAACAGGATTTCATTGATATCTTTGTACTTTGCCCCATTCAGCTTTCCCTGAACCCTGACCAGTCTCCTAGTCTCTGCTGCTGAAAAACACCCCCACAGCATGGTGCTGCCACCACCATTCTGCACTGATGGGATGGTGTTGGGTAGGTGATGAGCAGTGCCTGGTTTCCTCCAAACATAACATTTAGAATTGAGGCCAAGCAGTTCAATCTTGGTTTCATCAAACCAGAATCTTGTTTCTCACAGTCCTTCAGGTGCTTTTTTGAAAACTCCAAGTAGGCTTTCATGTGTTTTGCACTGAGGAGAGACTTCCGTCTAGCCACCTTGCCATAAAGGGCAAATCGCTGGAGGGCGGCAGTGATGGTTGTCCTTCTGGAACTTTGTCCCATCTCCACACAGGATCTCTGGAGCTCAGTCATTGAGTTCTTGGTCACCTCTCTTACTAAGGTCTTTCTCCATTGATTGCTCAGTTTGGCTGGGTGACCAGCTCTAGGAAAAAGCCTGGTTGTGCCAAACGTTCACCATTTGAGAATTATGGAGGCCACTTTGCTCTTGGGAACCTTTAGTGCAGCAGAAAGTTTTGTAGCCTTCCCAGATTTGCAATAATCCTGTCTCTGCAGGGAGTTCCTTTGCCTTCATGGCTTTTGCTCTGATACAGTATGCAATGTCAACTCTGAGGCCTGTTATAGAGAGGTGTATGCCTTTCCAAATCATGTCCAATCAATTTAATTTACCACAGGTGGACTCCAATCAAGGTGTTGAAACATTTCAACAACAATTAAGAGAAATGGGTGTTACTTGAGCTAAATTTCAAGACTTGTTGCAAAGGGTCTGAATACTTAAAGTGGAACTTTAGGTAACAAATTAAAAATGGGTGGACAGGCCGGATTTTTAATGCAGAAGAGACATGCATTGTCTCTTCTGCATTAAAGCTACTTACCTGCTTGTCCACCCTGTACAGTGAGCCGCGCAGCTCACTGTACAAATTCGGCAATGCCAAATTTGCCGAATCTACCGTGCATGCACAGGAGTGACATCATTCCTGCCCTGCCAATGACAGTGGCAGGCGTTCGGGACCAGGGAGCCGGCCATCTGAAGATATCAGCAGCCAGTTGGGCAATGATCATCAGTGCCGATCCATTTTCTGACAATTGCCGGTTAGCGGCAGTACTTCCCTCACGCTGTGACAGCATTAGAAAAGTGCATTCGATAACCGGCAACTGCATTTACCCAGTGATCTGCTGTGTCATTGGACACAGCTGATCACGTGGTGAAAGGACACTGTGATTGGCCTTTTACCACATCACATGATCAGCTGTGTCCGTAGGACACAGCGATCATGGAGATCCCTGGGTGCACGCCGCTGGGAGTGCGTGTGAGGGCGCGTTCTGGGAGGACATCATATGATGCCCTCCCAGAACTGGACAACTGCGCTGTAGCCATCATTTGGCTATAGTACAGTTGCCAAGTGGTTAAGTACATGTGATATTTCAGCTTTGCTTTTTAATAAATTCCCAGACATTTCAAAAATTCTGTTTTCACTTTGTCATTATGGGGTACTAAGTGTAGATTACACTGTTCAACAGGTAAAAAGTTTTGGGCATAAAATTAGCTAATCTTACATAATTTTGGGGTGATGAAAACAAAAATGACCCTAAAAAATGTTGATTGGCTCTAGTTTCCATGATATATTCACCCATCTAATGACGTAAGCCATTCAAAATTATGATGCAACTTCAGCTGCATATTGCGCAATTGATACTGGTGACCAATAGAAAATTGCATGTATACTGAGATGATGCAATATTAGCCTTTAATTGCATCACTTCACTGCATAAAAGCTGCAGTATCTGTAGCTGATTGTAGTTCGACAGCGTCTTTACATTTCGTTTTATGCTTATATAGGCTACTCGGTAATGCCTCGAACTTGTGTGAATAAAGCAGATAATTTCTGCTATATCTGCGGTGAAATAACTTTTATCTCACAAAAAAGGAGGATAACAGGAATGATTAAGAAAGCCTACAACTTGTATTTTGGCTGCAAGATAGGAGACCAGGACAAGAGCTGGGCACCACATATATGCTGCAATTCTTGTGGGACGGCACTGGAGCAATGGTTGAATGGAAAAAAGGCATCTATGCCTTTCGCTGTGCCAATGATTTGGAGAGAGCCAACAGATCATGTTAGTAATTGTTACTTTTGTATGGTGCCTCCAATTGTAAAAGGGCTAAATAAGAAGAAAAAGTTATCTGTGCACTATCCAAATATTCCATTGGCAATACGTCCAGTTCCTCATGGAGAGGGGCTACCAATTCCTAAAGCACCAGAATCCTTCGTGGTTGAGTCAAGTGAGGAAGAACCTGAAGCGTGTAGTCACGTGCAGTTGTAAGAGATAGCCCTTTCCTCGAATACAAGAGAAAAGCCAAGAGAAGCAAAACCGACACAAACTGAAGACAAAACTAGTGAGAATCCTAAGTATTAAAATGATTCAACTTAGCTTATTGCTATAATTTTTCTTGGTAATCCTATGCAATATATTATGCCATTTAGGCTTTGTTATGTAGTCAATATCACTTGCTTTATATTTGTGGAAAGACATCTATATAATTATTGTGCATTATGTAGTCATTACGCCTATAGTAGAAAACTTTCAGTTTACAGAAAAACTAGAGCCAATTGACAAATTTCATTATTATATTTGAACTCGGAATGTGAAATTCATTAAGAAATGGATCCTTTTGTTTCCAAAACTGGCAAAAAATAAAAATTTGTTGAACAGTGTTATTGAGAAAAAAAATGTATTTAAACAACTGTGGTATCAGGCTGCAACATAACAAAATTGAAAAAAGTGAAAGGGGTCTGAATACTTTATGAATCCAGTATATATATATATATATATATATATATATATATATACAGTGGGGCAAAAAAGTATTTAGTCAGCCACCAATTGTGCAAGTTCTCCCACTTAAAAAGATGAGAGAGGCCTGTAATTGGCATCATAGGTAGACCTCAACTATGAGAGACAAAATGAGAAAAAAAATCCAGACAATCACATTGGCTGATTTGGAAAGAATTTATTTGCAAATTATGGTGGAAAATAAGTATTTGGTCAATATCAAAAGTTCATCTCAATACTTTGTTATATATCCTTTGTTGGCAATGACAGAGGTCAAACGTTTCCTGTAAGTCTTCACAAGGTTGGCACACACTGTTGCTGGTATGTTGGCCCATTCCTCCATGCAGATCTCCTCTAGAGCAGTGATGTTTTGGGGCTGTCGCTGGGCAACATGGACTTTCAACTCCCTCCAAAGGTTTTCTATGGGGTTGAGATCTGGAGACTGGCTGGGCCACTCCAGGACCTTGAAATGCTTCTTAGGAAGCCACTCCTTCATTGCCTGGGCGGTATGTTTGGGATCATTGTCATGTTGGAAGACCCAGTCACGGTTCATCTTCAATGCCCTTGCTGATGGAAGGAGGTTTGCACTCAAAATCTCACAATACATGGCCCCATTCATTCTGTTCTGTACATGGATCAGTTGTCCTGGTCCCTTTGCGGAGAAACAGCCCCAAAACATGATGTAGCCACCCCCATGCTTCACAGTAGGTATGGTGTTCTTTGGATGCAACTCAGCATTCTCTCTCCTCCAAACACGACAAGTTGTGTTTCTACCAAACAGTTCTATTTTGGTTTCATCTGACCATATGACATTCTCCCAATCCTCTTCTGGATCATCCACATGCTCTCTAGCAAACTTCAGACAGGCCCGGACATGTACTGACTTAAGCAGGGGGACACGTCTGGCACTGCAGGATCTGAGTCCCTGGCGGCGTAGTGTGTTACTGATGGTAGCCTTTGTTACGTTGGTCCCAGCTCTCTGCAGGTCATTCACTAGGTCCCCCGTGTGGTCCTGGGATTTTTGCTCACCATTCTTGTGATCATTTTGACCCCACGGGGTGAGATCTTGCGTGGAGCCCCAGATCGAGGGAGATTATCAGTGGTCTTTTATGTCTTCCATTTTCTAATTATTGCTTCCACAGTTGATTTGTTCACACCAAGCTGCTTGCCTATTGCAGAGTCTTCCCAGCTTGGTGCAGGTCTACAATTTTGTTTCTGGTGTCCTTCGACAGCTCTTTGGTCTGCGAGAGCCAGAAATCTTGCTTGTTTGTAGGTGACCAAATACTTATTTTCCACCATAATTTGCAAATAAATTCTTTCCAAATCAGCCAATGTGATTGTCTGGATTTTTTTTCTCATTTTGTCTCTCATAGTTGAGGTCTACCTATGATGCCAATTACAGGCCTCTCTCATCTTTTTAAGTGGGAGAACTTGCTTAATTGGTGGCTGACTAAATACTTTTTTGCCCCACTGTATATATATATATACATATATATATATATATATATATATATATATATATATATATATATATATTTTTTTTTTTTTTTTAAATTTTTAAAAGCTCTGTACTCAGCTTCTTATAGGGGACTTAGAAAGCTAGGGGTGAAGAAACAGCATTACACTACTGATTTTCCCAGTGCATGGCTGTGCAGGGGGCATGTCAGGATACGCAGGCTATTCTCCCAGCACAGCCACAAAACTGACCACCTTGGGAAGGATGTGCAAGGAAAGCAGGACAGCTGGCTGGAATACCAATTATTTGACACAAAGGTAGCATTACAAAGAGAACAGGATACTTTTTAACACAAGTACAAGGTAGCACAGGAATATATCACAAATATGACATTTTGGGACAACTGCTCTTCTCTCATACCACTTATTTGTCCTTCATAGGTGGACAGACTCATAAAATCTGGAGCCAATATATTGATGCCAATCCTTATAGGAGAAGGAAAGAGGACTGCACTGGGTACAGCTACAGACTATGCCTACTATAAGTACTTCCAGGTAGAGTATATCTGATTTTCTAAGGTGGTGAATGAGAAAACATATCAATTTTGTGCAAGCAGTGAAGTAGGTATATTTTTATGATAGCATTCATGCCTGAATATAAACTTGTTGCTATTGAGTAGTGTTTATCATACAACATAAGTTGTATATTACAGGATAAGAAGATAGCGCACACACCATACCATGCCTTGTCCCCAGAGGAGAGGGACATTTTTAAAGCACGAAAACAACTCTTGGAGCACTTGGGAGAACTTACTCGAGAGGCTGTTAAAGCAAAAGAAAAGGAGTGGGCAAATGATGGTATAATCCGTACGTACATAACTGTGCATATCAATTCTTGTGCTTTCCAAGACAGTCCCAGGTTCTGAAGATTTTGTACTGAACCTGCTTGTCCTGGTATTGTTTCTAAAATAAGATTATTGTAACTTTAACATAATTGTCTAGTGGACAAAATTGTCTCCAAGATAGCAAGTCCACTTCAGTTTTTGTCCAGTTTGCAGTATAGTGCAACTGATAAACACATTCTGAAATTGCCCTAAGGTCAGCAAATAATTTAAAAGATGTTAATGTTGTCCTACCTACATGGTCTTCAATACAGGATGGCCTTGGTTTGCACTGTCTGAGTCCCTTTGATTTTGGTAAACCGTTTTTGGAACTGTGTAGGAGTAGCAGTGGGATTCTCGAGTTGTGCTTTGTCTTATATTTTTAATTTTATTATTGTAAAGTCTAGTTGCCTGGTCATGTTTCAGTTAGTGTTCTGTGTGCATGTAAAATATATTAAAACTATGTTATACTTGATTCTCTTCAGTTTCTGTTCCAGAGACAGTTGTCACTGGCACAGCAATCAAGGCACAATGGCCCAAAATAGTGACCCCGACAGCATGAAAACTTGTTAAAAGGTCTTCCCCCTATATCCAAACTAACCAACACAGTTCTGGATGGAGACATATTTTAAGCTGTGTAATGTTGGGCATGTGTTAAGCGTGACAGAACTGTTTTATACATGAAGTGGTCAGCCTGCATTGATTGTGTACTCATTTATGTCTTTATAGATTATAATTGTTCTGCTGATAAATGCGCAGTGAACAGGTCTTGTTGGAGGTCATAATAGTATTGTGTATGATGACATTTATTGCAGGTAGATCTTGTACACACAAAGATCCAGAGAGAAAAGTGAACAGACATGAAGTATTAGAAGGGCACATGTATGTTCCCAAGTGAGTGATCTGTTTTTATGTTTTTTGTTTTTTATTTTGGTACACCTTTAATTCCGAGGTTTTTACTCTTTTTATATTTGTGTATTTAGAAAAACATTTTTCAAATACTGTTATCAGTGCGGCCGTTCTGTTGGAGTCAAGCTGACCCCATGTTTGCGCTGTTACTCAGTATACACCTGCAGCAAACAATGCAAGCACAAATCGTGGACTGAACTGCACAAAGATGAATGTCTCCAGCTTTCAGGTAAACTGTCGGTGTGGTAAAAAACATAGGTTGGATTATGAACTGTGCTTCATTGCTAGGCATATTTCTCATTTAGGACAAAAGTGCAGAGGTGACCCTTTTCACGCCTTGATTCCCTGATCCTAACTACTGAAGTACAACAGTAGGGGGTGCTTCAGGTTCATGGATGTATTGGATGTTAATTCAGTTCAGAGGACCCCTTGGTGGGCTGTTTGCTACTGTTGCTAGAGTATGTTTTCTGGAAATGAATGACAATTTTTTTTTTGGGGGGGGGGGGGGTTAAGTATCTCTAGTTCCCCTTTCATAATTGACACATTAGAAGCAGTAAATCAATGGGCATACTATAAAAACAAAATTATTTTATTTACATACACTTTGAAGTTGAATTTTGGCTATTCACCTAACTAGCCTTAAAACTGTCCCATACCCCTTCCTAACACCTATGCTAACTATCCTGTGTGAGAAAAGATGGATATACTTAACTATTTGCATTCCGCTCTTTTACGAGATCTGCCCAGTGTCAGCCCACAGTGGCTGCAGGCAAAGGAGAGAGCTCTCTCTAGTAGAGCCTGGAGCTATGACTTCGCCAAAGGCTTCAATGGTCCATCCATTGTTGATATTCCCTCCTTTCCCCTGCAGCCACGACTGTCTGACACAGGGGAGCTGGATCACGTAATTAGACCAGAGCAGCCTGAAGATAAGTAAGTATATACATCTTTCTTACACAGGTTAGTTACCATAGGTGTTAGGAGTGGGTTGGAGACAGTTTTAAGACTAGTTAAGTGTATAGCCAGAATTCCACTAAATTCCATTAGGTTCAGGGATTGATATGAATAATTCAGTGTACTCTGTAAAGCACTTTTATAAAATCATCAGTGCTATGTAAATTACTGTAGTTAAAATTTTAATTTTGGAAGAGGACTTGAATAGAATTTTCTTGCATATTCTTTTATGAAAATCCTAAAAACATATATTTATTGTGCTGAAACCAAGTGATGATGTTCCTGTTAAAATCATATTGCATTCCATATAAAAACACCACTTTGTATAATGGTAAATCAGAATATTGTTATAAAATGCAAAGCTGCTGAAATCCTTAAATACAACAAGCTAACACTTTCACCTACATTTCTTAAAATGGCCGGGTACCTTTATAAAGTAACTGAGTAGCTGACATCCTGGAAAATGGTGTTTGTTCCTTCTCCTGTACTATATCATGCTAATTGACAGCACAGCTTACAGTTAGGGAAGCACCGAAAGCCTACATGGCATCATGGGAGCTGATTTGTTTTATTGCTTTGGTAGAGAATAAGTGGTTGTGCACTGGAAAAAAATGAGACTTTTGCTCATGGATTTAGGTTTTACAGAGGCTTCACCATATACTGCACATTATGTTCACTTCACAGGAGGGGTTTTAAGGGTCATTTCAGCCACTAGCATTGGTCTTTAAAGTAATCCAAATTCCTGTACTCTGTGCTAGGCACCCTCCAATATCT
Organism: Staurois parvus; assembly: GCF_062004578.1. Taxonomy (NCBI): domain Eukaryota; kingdom Metazoa; phylum Chordata; class Amphibia; order Anura; family Ranidae; genus Staurois; species Staurois parvus. Next base: position 3,318,245 of record NW_028317922.1, read on the forward strand.
CAACATGATCATTGTTCACCTGATCCCCACCACTAGAAAATAGTGGCAATAGCCAGTAATGTTGGTACTTGTTTAATATATCGCAACATACACACACACACCATAGCAGCATTGGGCCTGGCAATTGGCTTCTTTGGTTCTGAGAACTGCATTATTGGGACAGCAGGGGGATTACCACATGTATCTCAATATTGGAAAGCATCGGAAAGGATGGTGGGCAGAAGATGGGGCAAATGGGTGGGTAATTGATAATATAAGCAGTATTCCTACAATAGAGAATTAACTCCACTTCTCTTTATTTTTTAAGGAAAGCTCAGCAGTAAGATGACTCCAGCCAGAGGTGAGAGGAACAGTGCTACAAAGAGCCTGCATGCTGACGGGGAACCTTTGAGTCATGGCCCCAGGCCTTATACTGGTGGGCACAGTGTAGCTGCCACCACTGAAAATTATAGCTTTAATTAACAGAAATTAAATGGACAGTATTGTAACAGCATTGCTTTACTTTCTTGTACAGAGAGTTGTCTTGATTAAACCTCAAAAGAACTTTCAGTTTAAACCCACTAAAAATATTCCAGGCACATCAAAACAAAAGGCGTTAGACTTGGTTTTCTTTAAAAAGAAGCTACATCCTAAATAGAAAAGAATGCTTCCCACTAGTGTGATGTAGAGATGCAACATGTCCCCTTGCCAAGTCAGAGCAAGGAACATGTGCTTTGCTGCTTGTAGAGCTATAGGTCAGACCTCTGCAGAGAGACCACTGCTTTCACACAATGAGAAAAGGTCCATCCATCCAAGTCTTTGCACACTTCTTGTTTTAATACACTTGCAATATATTTATGCTGAAGCTCATTTAAATTGAAAGTTCAAGTGGGTTTTAAAGTAAAGAGAGAGATATCGGGGCTTCTGTTGTTAATTTTCTGCTGTAATTGTAGTTACCTGGTTGTTATACTTACCCCTGGTATCAAAATTTTCTGAACCACTGCTCAGAAACAAGTATGCAGATTAGGAAACAAATGATTGAATATAGAGGGTTGCCATGATAGCCAGGTAAACAGAATTATAAGAAGAGGCCTGAACATTGCTTTCATGTCAGGTTTCCTAATACATTTCTCTTTTTTTTCCATAACATTTTTATCAGTAATGTTATTAGTAAAATAGCTGAGTGTCTGATATTATTTTTGCATATATAGTATATCTGTATGTCTGCTACACACTAAAGCCACTCTCCTGATTTATGGCTTTTTTTGTACAGCTTTGTCTCTTTGGAAAGCTGCTCTGGGTGATTCCCAATTTGTGATTTTTGTTTCTGTTTTTATTTTCAATGATCTTGCCAAACTGGCATAATCCTGTATCTCCAGGCAGTAGATTTTGTTTTAGATTTAGCTATTTTTTATACATATGCTCCTCCTATTTAACATTATTTTGACATCAGGAATTTGTCAGTGTTCATAAAGAAAACCATTACAATCATGATTTGCATGTTTTCAGACACATGACAGGTGGTGAACCATGTGATCCTTCTATTTCCTAATTGTTTCAACCTCTTTTACAAAACAAGAGCATGGCATATCTGATGCAACACTTTGTGTGCCTTTTTTGCTGAACCACTCAACAGAAAACTGTAAGGGTTCATATACACTTAGATTGTAAGCTCCTTGAGGGTAAGGACTGATGTGAATTTATATGTAAAGTGCGGCATAAATTGATTGACAGTGCTCTATAAGTACCTGTAATATTAAATAAATAAATGCACATGAGGCTAACACAGGTAATTTAGATGCCTGGTGTAATTTCCTGGCCCTGCCATACAAGTGCTTCTTTGTATCAGCGTTTACTGGCACATATGCATCTGACGTATTTTCTGAACACAAACTTTCTCTTTTATAAAAGACAATGTGGGTAAATTCAGATGCAAAGAAGCATCAGCATTTACAAGAGCACACCATGTACTGCCATTCAATTGTTTGATAGATTGTATGCTGCACATGTGTCTTTCCAGATACAGGAAAGCGCTGGGAAATGACACCAGGTATCCATAATGCCTGTGTAAGTCCCATGTACATAAACCCTAATACATGTTCTTTTGCTGGTCTACAAAATACCTAGACCATTTAAGTGTACCTGTCGCCTGCACATGGTGAGGGAGGTAGTTACTGAGCAGAACCAGAATGTCTACAATTGCAGCACTTACATTACCCAAATAACGGTAGAAGCTGATCTTTGGAACATGATGTGAAGAAACCTAACCATTTACATGAGCTTCTAATTACACCATTTTTTAGAGAAGCCTTTGCCTTTCCCATTTTTTTTGTTGTGATCTACAGCTATACTTTCCTATCCTTTGGGAGACCTAGTAATATTAAAATGTATATTTCTCTTGAGAATTAACACCTCAAGAGTGTTTCATAGCAGTTGAAACTACTTGCAAGATATATGAGGGGCTCAAGTTTGCACTTTTCAGCAGGGCGCTGTAGCTTCCATAACACCAGAGGGAGTTTTTTGGAGGTGGAGATTGCGGGGGGAAGGTAGTTACAACCTCTGGTGTTGGAATTTAGTGGGCCCCTATTTCTAAATACAGGTGTACCAGAAGACAGCAGAGCCAGCCAAGTGAGAGACAACCTATTTACCATATACCAGTTTCCCAGTGATCAGGTGTTCTAGAATAACTATGACCTGATCTCTCCTGTGTAAAGAGCCATGCTCCTGTGTCTTGCAGTTCATGCACTCATATAGGCTGTGTGCGCTCCATTGCTTCATGGAGAGGGAGAGCATACACAGCAGAAATAGAGCTATTGATCCCTCTGAGACATTTGTTTGTTTCTACACTTGAAATGCTGAACAGCAGAATTAAGCAGTAAAGCTTATTTTCCAGATCACCAGCCAGGTGTGACAAGCTCATTCGTTACAATTCACCAGTGATCTTCTGAAGAAAACATTAACTGTTCGGATAAGGCTGGTCATTTTTGCACCCCGAACCTTCAGGACACCTACAAGAATACTGCGGTAAATGCAAAAAATACAATCACACACCTTTGCACTAATCGCTTTCCCATTTAATGGGTTATCTGTGGTAGCCCCTGAAATAAACAAGCACTTCACATTTTAAATGCATGTGTTCCATAAAGTGAGTGTAAACATTAGGTTACAACATTGCATTCTTGAAGCAGAAGTTATTTCTACGCCATCACTTCCATCCAATCCTCACAAAGGGTTTTGCCTTTATTAACAAGTGGTGGTCAAATATTCAATTAAAAATGCTGGTTGATAGCACTGGTATAGGCTAAAATTATGCAGACATTTATTTCAGCTGCCAGGAGGCTGTTTCAGGCTTGCTAGATATGATCAGTAAATAAAAAGGAAACCATGGCTTTTTAGAGCAAGGCTTGGGAACCAGTAAGCATGGCAAGGGGACCAAGGGGAAACACAAATTGTTCTACTAAAATATTATAATGTACAGCATATGTCAAAAAGGCAGTGGGGGAAATGGCCAAACCATCAAAAGATCCTCCATTCTTTAAGCAAGCCATAGCTGAATCACAAGTGAAAGGAAAGAAAATGACTTGATTCCCCCATCAACAGTCAGTGTTGATGAGAGATTCCCTCCCGCAATGCTATTGAATTCTGCTGGAGGAGGGAGGGATTAGGGGAGCCTTTCTGTCTGGCAGAATACAATGATGACCACTAGCAGTGGATTGACTTGGATACAATCAGCCTGTCCATACATGGATAGAAATTTAGCTGGTCACCGTTTACACCAAAACTGTACAAGGATGTAACTGGATGTAAGCTACTCTGTTTTCTCAACACCATTTAAAGGGGTAATCTATTGTATAGAAATCAGCAGTAAACTTACAAAATGCCAAGATATACACACTTGCTACTTCTTTTTTTCCTTTTGAGCTGCTACAGTTCCACTTTGAATGTTGTACATCCTTCCAGTACAGCTGAGAACACACTTCTCTTATCATGTAAAAAGTATAGGTAATGAGCTCACTGCACTGTGTGTAATAGATACTATGTTGTCTTGAATCCAGATAAGCAAGACATGATCAGATACATTTCTAGCGAACAGACATTTTGTAGAACATTAACTTGTTTTATCCAGCACTAAAGGGGCTATTTAAAAGGGAAATATGATAGATAATGATGATATCCACACCTCACAGTGTTGACAAGTCATTCCTAAAATGCAGAGATGTAGATGCAAAGATGGTGTGGAGTCCGCAGTATCCATGAGAGTGTTTTCTGGATAACGCTGCGAAGAACACTCTGTAACAGGAGAAGGGTCCAGCCACATGATTTTGTCAGGTCATGTGATCAGGATTTTCTTCCGAGATCCCCCACATTCATTTATAAATGTATATTTTTATTAAAGTTGAGAATAGCCGCTGCAAGGCCATACCACTGCTTTAAGGCTTTTAAAATTCACCTTTTCTAGAAAATAGCCTGTGGAGTCAAGGGGCCATTTGGGCCCCCTTGGAAGATTGGAGGGAAAGCTTCCATTTCAAAATTCTGTCTTGTTGCTAGAACATGAAAACCACTGAGATGCCCACTCCCAACATTAGAAGGGCAAGACCCAAAGGATTTCATGTTTAAGGCAGGACATAGGGATTTCTAAATTTGAGTTTTTTCTATTTAGGCTTCTAGGAGGGGGCAAATGGTCTATAGATACGACAATAAAATAAATTAACATTTTACAAAGCTACATAGGGGGTTAGTACCCACTGGAGCCCTTGACTACAATTTCTGGAAATGGTCAACTTAGCCTTTAAAAATGGGACACTAAGGGAGAAGGAGGGGATTTACTAAAACTGGAGCACATAGAGTATGGTGCAGCTCTGCATAGCAGTCCCTTCCTTTAGATTGTAAGCTCCACGAGCAGGGCCCTCATATTCCTTCTGTACTGAAATGTATTGTAATTGTACTGTCTCCCTTATATTGTAAAGCGCTGTGCAAACTGTTGGCGCTACATAAATCCTGTATAATAATAATAATAGTCAGTCAGCGTCTGGTTTTGTCAAAGCTTATTTGAACAAGCTGAAGTTAGATGCTGATAGGTCACTATGCACCACTGCACCAGATTCTGAGTGCTCCAGTTTTAGTAAAATTCTCCCCAAAGTGTTCAACAGTAAAGTAAAAATGTAGGCAATACCTTCTGATGGTTAACTGAAACTATTATGGGGGTGTAAGATGTTGAAAACACTCAGTTCAGTTTGACAGGCATTATTTTATACATAGAACTGAGAAATCATACTTCTATATACACATGCACAGTGGACATCAAAAACACAATTGTTTTATCCACACTGTAGAACCTGTGCCTGATAAAGTATTTGCAATGCAGAATGAGAAACCATACATTTTATAAGGAATACTGCATCATCTACTAAAGCATTTATGTCTATGTGCCCCGAAAAGGCTCAATCTTTTCAATTATATGCTTCACACATTGCGACATTTTGGAAAAATGTCACAAATGGGGATTTCATTGTTATGCCGCATGTCACATTCCACAAGGGCATGCATTGTGAATCATTGTTTATCTGTCACTTTAGCAAAAATGTTGCAATCTGCACTATTTTAATGCCACACCATTGTTTTTTTTGGTCCCCCTATGTTTTGTCTGGAGTTCCACTTAAAATGTGGGTACAATAGTTGGCCAACAAATTCCAGTTGAACCTGTCAAAACTTCTGACTACAGGCTGCTTGTCCAAAAGAAAGGTCAATGACAAACGTGAAGACAGGTATACTACCTATTTGTAAAGCATAAAAATGCCTGTTTATTAAGATATTACATTTTTATTTCGATAGTTTGAATCAGTGATATGTTTGGTTAAATTAGAAACAAATCACAAAAGAGTTTTTATGTCAACAAGCAAATTTACACATTGGTCCTAGACCAGAGAAATCCCTACATTTCTCCAGATCTGTTAATACAAAATTGTCCAAATTAGCCCAGTTTAGCATCAGAATGCAGCACATATTGGTAACCCCCATGTCACCAGATAACAAAAAATGTGCATATCATTAACTGCTTATGTCTTGCAAGTCAAATTTCCTAACTTACTTCAAGCGGAACTATGGGCAAAATCAAGCAGTCTACCCTGTGTCACAGCTTTAATACTTGTTGATCCTAACAATTATTGTTCCATGTTCTGACATGGGGTGACAACACTGTTTGCGTAAAATCACACAGCAGTGTTGTCACCTTATGGACAGGATAGTCTTAGAGGGACATGTAAATTTAAATGGACTTAAAAGACAAACAAATAAAATTCGAACTCCAGATAACACTTTTTAAGCAGTTATTCAACAGTTGTTTTTCTTTTGGAAAAAAGGTTTAGACCATATGAACAAAAGCCAACTGTTGTAATCACTCCTGTCAGTGTGGTATGGTTTCCCACAACCATGTAACTGTCACTGGACATCTTGGCCTCTTAAAGAAAGCAGAAAAATATTTGAACTTCTGGCAAGGTCAACAGGTAAAAAAAACTATGTCAAGGCCCTTTAAGATGGCCGCCATGGGGAGATACAAAAAAGGGGTGGCTAGCAATGCACACAAGTGCAATGCAGTAGTGCAGCATTACAGGGTCAAATCAGGCAGTGAGGAGGCCATATAAGGCCTCCTCGCTATCAAATGCCCTCTGAAATGCGATCTGAACATGGATTGCTCTTCAGAGGGCAGCACAAATGTGAAGAGTCCTTATGGGGGACATAGAAAAACTGCTGTGGTAATTCTATTGACAGACTGCAATATACAGTATATGTTTTTTTTAGTTTTATTTTGCCCATAGTTCTACTTAACCATCAAATGAATAAAGTTTTGTATAGTCACTCTATGTATTTGTTAATATTGTAAGTAAAGCTGTGTGATTTCTCAGTAGTAGTAGCAAAATATGTTTTACATTGCCTCCCCTGAGCTGCCCTTGTCAATGAATCACTAGGTTCATTTCTTGTCAGGCCTGTCTCTAACAATGATACAAATTAACACAGCCGGAGAAGGAGGGGAGGGTTCTGCAGCAAAGGAAGGGGAGGAGAGAAGTCTGCCGATCATTGGATGAAGCAGAGGGTGCAGAGAAGTTTGTAGATCCTTTGCTGTAGCAAAGGGAGGGCAGATCATGGACTGCAGGAGGAGGAGAGAAGTCTGCAGATCATTGGCTGTAGCAGAGGAAAGGAAGAAGTCTGCAGACCAATGGCTGTAGTGGAGGGAATGGGGGAGTTTGCAGATCCTTGGATGAAGGTCTGTAGACTACTGGCTGCAGCAGAGGGAGGGGATGAGTCTGAAGGGGATTGGCTGCAGCAGAGTGAGGTGAGAAGTCTGCAGATTGTTGATTGTAGCAAAGGAAAGGGAGGAGTCTGAAGATCAGTGGCTGCACTGAACAGAGGGGAGGGGCCCTCAGATCATTGGCTGTAGTGGAGGGAAGGGGGGAGTCTGTAGATCATTGGCTGCAGTGGAGGGAAAGGGGGGAGTCTGTAGATCATTGGCTGCAGCAGAGGGAGGGGAGAATTCTGCAGATCATTGGCTGCAGCAGAGAGAGAGGAGATATCCTCAGATTATTGGCTGCAGTGGAAGGAAGGGAGGAGTCTGTAGATCATTGGCTGCTGCAGAGGGAAGGGAGAATTCTGCAGAACATTGGCTGCAGGGGAGAAGTCTTCAGATCATTGGCTGCAGCAGAGGGAAGGGGGAAGTCAGTAGATCATTGGCTTGAGCAGAAGGAGTGGAGAAATCTGCAGATCACTGGCTGCAGCAGAGGGAGGGGAGAAGTCTTCAGATCATTGGCTGCAGTGGAAGGAAGGGAGGAGTCTTTAGATCATTGGCTGCCGTAGAGGGAGGGGAGAATTCTGCAGAATATTGGCTGCAGCAGATGGAGGGGAGAAGTCTTCATATCATTGGCTGCAGTGGAAGGAAAGGAGGAGTCTGTAGATCTTTGGCTGCAGCAGAGGAAGGGGGTAAGTTTGAAGATCACTGGCTGCAGCAGATGGAGGGGAGGAGTCAGCAGATCATTGGCTGAGGCCTATTAAGCACTAGTCAATAGCAAGTGAGAAACAGCAGAGCTCTCTTCCCAAGGATCCAGCTCCCAGTCTGTGTTTACAGTTTTGTGATGCAGATGACTACAATACTGAATAAGCAAGCGCGTGCTCTTTTCCGTTTCCACAAATCTCTTGTGTGCAGTCTATGACCCTTTTGTACTAGGACAACTGCTTAAATAGACTTAATAAAATCTGTGCTGACAAGATGGCTTCTCATGCCTCTCCACAAAATCACGCCTGGTGACAGAAATAAAGAGAAACCCTCTTTATATAGAAACATAAAGAAAACTGCATACAATGCTTCTCTCAATCTGTCAATACTATAGGCAGAGAAATGTGTGTATTTGCACTAATAAATATTTAACATTTTTCCATGTATTTTATTTTAATCTTAGAAAAGAGACACGGTATTAGTGAGGCTTTTATGCCACTTATAACAATATTGTGCTATCAATCAAAGAATAAAAAAACAGCCCAGTAAGGTTTATCTGTATCTGAAAATAAAATACACACAATTACAAAAAATGTACAGGTATGGAGACGTTGTGAGCCTGTAGAAGAACACAGTGTTATAGAGGCCTAATCTCCAGCACTCTCTCCCTTTCCATTGTCATCTACATCCAAACTGAGAAGGTCGAGTTTATTTGGACAGGGCGAAGTAAACAGCATTCCCTTTTTTTACGAAAATTCACATAAGTTACCATCGGGCAGAAAATGCCACAAGCAAAGCCACGACAACTATAAGAAGGTTCCATGAGTGGACGTAAGCACTGTTCCCTGGCTTTTCTGATGATTTGGAATTGTGAGTGATATGTGTCTGTGTGTGCACTACGGAAGCATCTCCTGATGCTGTTTTGATGCAGACGCTGTCAGTGCAGCCATCTCCACTTCCTGATCCGCTGATGTCATCACCTGCATAAAAACAATAGTGATTATTAGTGCATGAAGACATAAACATACAACTTGGACAAATACAGTTACAGGCAAACAGCTAAATATACAGATGAAATACAGCAGGTAAAATAAGTATTGAAAATGTCACCATTTTTCTAGGTAAATATATTTCTAAAAGTGCTATTGACATGAAATTTTCATGTCAGTAACAACCCATGCAATACATACATACAGAGAAACCAAAACAAATAAGTTCAGAAATTAAGTTTTGTGTAATAAAATGGAATGACACAGGGAAAAAGTATTGAACACATGAAGAAAGGGAGGTGCAAAAAGGCATGGAAAGCCCAAACACCAGCTGAAATCTATCAGTAATTAAAAGCAATCCTGCCCCTTGTCTGTGCAAATTAATATCAGCTGGTTCAGTCTCAACAGTTGGCCTATAAAAAGGTGTCTCATTACCAAGAAAGAAACATCTCATGATGCTCTCTCAAAACCTTCACAACCTTATAATTGCAAAACATACTGATGGCATTGGTTACAGAAGGATTTCTAAACTTCTGAATGTTCCAGTGAGCACTGTTGGCGCCATAATCCGGAAGTGTAAAAAACATAATTTCACTATAAACTGGCCACGACCAGGTGCTCCTCAAAAGATTTCTTTTTGACAGAGGAGTGAAAAGAATTACCAGAAGAGTTGTCCAAGAGCCAAGGACCACTTGTGGAGAGCTTCAGAAAGACCTGGAATTAGCAGGTACAATTGTTTCAAAGAAAACAATAAGTAATGCACTTAACCGCCATGACCTATATGCACATTCACCATGCAAGACTCCATTGCTGAACAAAAAGCATGTTGGAGCTCATTTAAAGTTTGCTGCACAACATTTAGCCAAGCCTGTGAAATACTGAGAGAATATAGTCTGGTCAGATGAGACCAAAATGTAACTCTTTGGATGTCATAACACACACCATGTTTGGAGGTCAAATGGCACTGCACATCACCCACAAAACACCATACCAACAGCGATGTTTGGAGGTGGGAACATCATGGTGTGGGGCTGTTTTCAGCATACAGTACTGGCAAACTTCATATCATTTCAGGAAGGATGAATGGAAAAAATGTAGAAGATGAAACAAGGGTGGACATTTCAGCAAGACAATGATACCAAAAACGAAGCCAAGGAAACTCTCAACTGGTTTCAAAGACATAAAAAGCTGCTAGATTGGCCCAGCTGTAGTTAGAAGCTGATTGGCTACCATGCACAGCTGTAAATAGATTCTGCACTTTGTAGATGCAGATGCACTCCTTTTCCCCAGAGCTTAGTGAATGCGGTGAGGCTTTACTGTGTAAAGAATACCCAATCAGGTGCAAGGAAAATAAAAAAAAGCATTTTTGCTTGCACATGATTGGTTGACGGAAATCAGCAGAGCTCCACCACATTCACGAACTTCTGGGGAAAATGAGTGCAACTGCACCTGCAAAGTGCACAGTCTATTTGCTTTCATTAAATCAATCCCAATGACTGATTTAAAGACAAACACAGATGCTTGTAAAGACCACAAGGTACAGTATCTGCACTTCTGCATTGTTATCACTGACAAACAGTTTAGGCCAAGTTAGGTTCACTTAAACCTACAGCTACTCTAAAAGTCTCAAACCAACATTTATCTTCTTAAGACAACATACTGTACATGGATCGACATTCACCAGGTTCAACAGGGATTGGTCGAATTTCGATCTATGTATGGGCAGGCTCGTTGTACAGAATTCAGTCTACTGACTGATTTCCGTACAACCAACCTACAGTCAGGTCCATAAATATTGGGACATCGACACAATTCTAACATTTTTGGCTCTATACACCACCACAATGGATTTGAAATGAAACGAAAAAGATGTGCTTTAACTGCAGACTGTCAGCTTTAATTTGAGGGTATTTACATCCAAATCAGGTGAACGGTGTAGGAATTACAACAGTTTGCATATGTGCCTCCCACTTGGTAAGGGACCAAAAGTAATGGGACAGAATAATAATCATAAATCAAAATTTCACTTTTTAATACTTGGTTGCAAATCCTTTGCAGTCAATTACAGCCTGAAATCTGGAACGCATAGACATCACCAGACACTGGGTTTCATCCCTGGTGATGCTCTGCCAGGCCTCTACTGCAACTGTCTTCAGTTCCTGCTTGTTCTTGGGACATTTTCCCTTCAGTTTTGTCTTCAGCAAGTGAAATGCATGCTCAATCGGATTAAGGTCAGGTGATTGACTTGGCCATTGCATAACATTCCACTTCTTTCCCTTAAAAAACTCTTTGGTTGCTTTTGCAGTATGCTTTGGGTCATTGTCCATCTGTACTGTGAAGCGTCCAATGAGTTCTGAAGCATTTGGCTGAATATGAGCAGATAATATTGCCCGAAACACTTCAGAATTCATCCTGCTGCTTTTGTCAGCAGTCACATCATCAATAAATACAAGAGAACCAGTTCCACTGGCAGCCATACATGCCCACGCCATGACACTACCACCACCATGCTTCACTGATGAGGTGGTATGCTTAGGATCATGAGCAGTTCCTTTCCTTCTCCATACTCTTCTCTTCCCATCACTCTGGTACAAGTTGATCTTGGTCTCATCTGTCCATAGGATGTTGTTCCAGAACTGTGAAGGTTTTTTTAGATGTCGTTTGGCAAACTCTAATCTGGCCTTCCTGTTTTTGAGGCTCACCAATGGTTTACATCTTGTGGTGAACCCTCTGTATTCAGTCTGGTGAAGTCTTCTCTTGATTGTTGACTTTGACACACATACACCTACCTCCTGGAGAGTGTTCTTGATCTGGCCAACTGTTGTGAAGGGTGTTTTCTTCACCAGGGAAAGAATTCTTCGGTCATCCAACACAGTTGTTTTCTGTGGTCTTCCAGGTCTTTTGGTGTTGCTGAGCTCACCGGTGCGTTCCTTCTTTTTAGGAATGTTCCAAACAGTTGTTTTGGCCACACCTAATGTTTTTGCTATCTCTCTGATGGGTTTGTTTTTTCAGCCTAATGATGGCTTGCTTCACTGATAGTGATAGCTCTTTGGATCTCATCTTGAGAGTTGACAGCAACAGATTCCAAATGCATATAGCACACTTGAAATGAACTCTGGACCTTTTATCTGCTCATTGTAATTGGGATAATGAGGGAATAACATACACCTGGCCATAGAACAGCTGAGAAGCCAATTGTCCCATTACTTTTGGTCCCTTACCAAGTGGGAGGCACATATGCAAACTGTTGTAATTCCTACACCGTTCACCTGATTTGGATGTAAATACCCTCAAATTAAAGCTGACAGTCTGCAGTTAAAGCACATCTTGTTCGTTTCATTTCACATCCATTGTGGTGGTGTATAGAGCCAAAAATGTTAGAATTGTGTCGATGTCCCAATATTTATGGACCTGACTGTATTTGATTTTTCTGAATCAATCATTGCCGCTGGCTATAGCTGACAGCGCTGATCAGTGTATTCTGATGGTGGAGAAGGCTCCTCGCTGTCAGAATACAAAGGCTGAGTGCAAGGTTTCCCCTATCCACATCAAGTGTGTGGATGGGGGACGAGGGTCTTTTTTTTTGTCCAACCCACTGGTTGAATGAAAACAAATGAATAATGTATGGGCTGTCTTACTGTAAGCACCAGGCACAGACAACAATTGCAGACACTGAACAGCTAAGAAGAACTGATGTGTATGTTTAACCATCAGTATTGAAAAACCCAGAGCACATATTTAAATAGATATACCAACTACCACCTACAAATATGAGCTGTCATTTGAGAATTTTACTTACTTGTGTCCTGAAAGTCCACATCATTTCCATTGTAGGCATTGCGGAGACGGTTTGTCATGATTTTCAGCTGCATGATCTGCTGACGGATGGTCATATCAGGCTTGGTAATATCTACGTCAATCTCAGGGTTATTTATTTGGCTGGCAAGGCCACTGCCCATCCGTTCTGGCATGTACCTAAAGCAAAGCACAACTTATCATTAGAAATTTCAGTAATACCGCACAATAATCTTACGAATACAAACAGTATTTTGATGTTTGCTCCATAAGTGCTACAGACTTAATTGTAAGTGCCTTTGCACTCCCAGCTTTCTCTTAGCCGCCCCTGCAAAGTATCAAAAATACTTGTTCAACCTGCCAGTGAATTCCACCTTGTGCAGCTCCCCGTGATGGATGACCAAACACAGTTGCACTGCTCCTGAATTACGAGCAGAATTGTCATTCTCATGTAGGCTGTGGCTATGGGCACTACAGTGGGATGAAAAAATATTGCAGGGGGTGAAGCTGCGGATTCACAAGCCTGTAGCCTGCCATTCAACACCTGGTCACACCTAGCTCTGCCCACAGATCTCTGGAGTGACAGCACTGTATCTGTTGCTGAAACCATTCCACTATTAGCTGCAGTGTCTGGGAGGAGAAACATGTGAAACACAAATGAAGGTGGATTTTGTTTACTTTAGGAGACTTGCACATCACATGGTAAGTAACAAGATTTTGGACCTGTTTAGGCTGCCATACAGGAGCCTTCAGCCGTACTTTAACCCTTTTTGTTTAGATATACTTTAACAATTGCTGTGTATGTGGTTCACCAATGATTTTACAGCCCCATAGCTGGAACATTAAGACATTTGGTTAAGGTAGTACTCTGCTAAAATGCTATAAATGTATATTTCTCTTTGCAGATCAATGTCAACAGACCCCAAGTCCAGTTATTTAGGTTCACCGAACATGTCATACCAAGATGGCATTTTCCAGCTGCTAGACACAGAATGAGTTACCTCGCTCGGGTCATTCCATTCCAGCACTTGTCTTCATTGCCCTGGCCAGCAATATTCTTTTCGTTGCAGAATAAACTTGGTAATGATATCCAGTAATCCTGGATGTCACTGAGTGTCGCTTTTACATCTAATACCTACAAAAATAAATATGATTACATTTATAAAATAAATGAGCATGTTAGAATAATAAGAAGTCCTTGTTCTACTGACAGTTCAATACACAAATGGAAGAATTCAGCTTTAACCTTCACTTTTTTTGAAAAAAATAACAAATGTGCGGTCAGGCTCCTGCAGACTCTCAGTATACCATACCTCCTGTATGGGCAGACAATTACTGAAGAGCAGGAAGATCAATGAACTACAAGAGGGCTCACCAGTACTCTTGCAGGTCATTGAGAACTACAAGCTGTCTGCCGTGGTGGAAGAAGGCACTTGTAGCTCATTTATTCACAGATTGCTGTGAAAGAATGACACGGCTGTAGGTGGAACCCCGCACAGGCTTGCTATTTTTAATGGAAAGGGGGAGGGGGGGTCAACTAATGGAGGATTTTACACGCTACACCCAGCACTGGGTGCATAGGGGATCCTTGCAGTTTCTTGCCAACAGTTTCCCTTTCTTTACCATTTTTACCACTACAGGTTATTTCCATTATCCCTGTTTCTCACTCATTCATTGTTCTCTCCATCCCCGCCATCCTTCTATCCACCTCAGCCACTATCCCGTATTGCACCCTTTCATCCTCACACAGATCCTTCCACCTCTGCCTGTCACACCGTCTCTCATTATCTCTGGGATGGTTGTTAACACTCACTCCCTTCTCTCAGCCAGCTGGTTTGCCAACATCTAGCAGCCCTGCTAATTTACAGCCTCTTCATCCGACCCCAGCCAGAATTCTCTTCCTGACAATAGTCCTTCCATATCACTTTCCCTCTCTCTCACTCCCTCCCTCCTCATCTGCTTGTTCTCTGGAGGCTCTGCACCTTCACACAGGTGTTCGTCCCACCATACACATACATTGCAGATGGCCGGAATCCCCACCCTGAACACCCCAACACTGTCTCATTGCTATCAAATGGAGATCACTCCCTCTCCCCCTCCCTGCCAGCCAGCCCATTGCTTTTTTATACTGTGGCTGTTCCTTACCAGTCAACAGTATTCCCCATGCCCATCCCCGACCATCCGTCTCCAGTACCCTTGCCCCCCCCCCCCCCCATCCATTTGCCTCTTCTACCCTCTTCACTCATACCTGCACAAATCCTTCACCCTGTTTTTACCTCTATAGAGACCAGGATCCCTCAGTTTCACTTCAGTGCTTCTCTATCCATTCCCCATCTCCTACCCATACTTTTCCTTTTCCCCCCTACCGCATGATTCCCATTCCCATCCCCCATTTTTTGCAGGTGTTAAAGAAGAAACTCGAGAACTCATAGAACATTTTACTCCTGCTTCTGCTTGCTTGCGTGGGTGGAATGTATACTGTGCCAAACCTTGCTTACTCCCCTCTTCCATTCATCCCATGTGATCAGGGCAGTACATATCACACCCACACAAGCAGTGGCAGTAATAAGAAGCTCCGCCTCAGGTTCTTCCTTAACCCCTGCAAAGCACCGGAAGAGAGCCAGAAACTATGGAGGGGAAGGTTATTGGGAGATGTCATTCCGAATGTAGATTTAGCCCAGTGACAGCTTGCCAGAATAGATAAGAATGTCTATGACAGCAGCTTCCCTGCGCAGCTCTGCTTGAAGAGACCATACCTGTATCATACATTACTGCCCCTATACTGTACCCTTTTGCCCCCTGTACTGTGCCTGCTTACCCTCCCCTTGTACTGTTCCCCCCTGTACTGTGCCCTCCTGCCCCCATGTACTGTACCCTCCTGCCCCCCCTGTACTTTACCCACCTGCCCCCTGTACTGCACCCTCCTGACTCCCCTGTACTCTGCCCTTCTGATGCCCTGTCGTCTGCTCTACTAACTTTTTATATTGTTTAGATATTTGTGTTGATTAGTCTTTGATTTATGGTATGTTTTCTTATTGTTTAAACACTTGCCCTCCAGAGGATTTACCCCCCTTCCTGACCAGGCCATTTTTTGTGTTACGACACTGCATTCATTTAACTGACAATTGCGCGGTCATGCAACGCCCAAATTAAATTTACGTCCTTTTTTTCCCATGATTTGAGCTTTCCTTCAGTAGTATTTGATTGCTTGTGCAATTTTTTTTTTTGCGCTATAAGCAATAAAAGACCGACAGTTTTGAGAAAAAAACTATATTTTGGACTTTTTGCTATTAAACATGTCCAGTAAAAAATTTTAAAAAATCAAATTTCGTCATAAATTTAGGCCAAAATGTATTCTGCTACAAGTCTTTGCTAAAAATAAATCCCAATATGTGTAAATTAATCAGTTTAAGTGAAAGTTAAAGCGTTTACAAATGGTGGTACAGATACTGAGAATTTTTTTTTCTTTCCTTACTAGTAACGGCGGTGAACAGTGACTTTTAGAGGAACTGCAGTGGGCATTCTGACACTGGGGGGAGGGGGGGGGAACTAACTTGGTGTCATTGACATCCCCAGTGACACCGTTACAGTGATCAGTGCACTGACACTGTACTAATGACACTAGGCAGGAAGGGGTTAATGTGAGGGGTAATCAAAGAATTAATTGTGTGTAGGGAGTGTTTTACTAGGGGATGGGGGTGTGTGCTTCACTGTAAGCACACTGCTCAGGATGGCTGTGCTGTGCAAAGCTATCCTGAGCAGTGTGTCCGAGCTGACAGGGAGGAAGACTGTAAACAAAACAGTCTTCCTCCCCGTCGGTGATTGTTGGTAATCACCGGACGCCAGTGGGTAATCACTCTGTGACTCACCTCCGTGGCCGCAAATGGCGTGCGTGCCCCTACCCGGAAATGCAAAATCACGTATATATACGTGATTTTGCGCACCAGTGTCGCTGTGTAGCAGTAGATCTGCTGTACGGCCGTGGGTAAGCGGTTAAAGACAATTTTGTTGAAAGTACTAATAAATATATGTTTAATTCTATCAACTATTTATACTTTAATTCTTGAGAGTAGATGAGTATATTGGGGCAGACTGGTAGGGGCCCCAGTGCATTACGTTGCCCAGGGGCCCATGATGCTATTAAGATGCCACTGGCTACACCCTAAATATGGGTGTAACTTGTAACATGCTCCCAAAGGTGAATTTGCTATAGTCACATTGGTTAAAGATCATTTCTGATTTTGAAATCAGTAACAAAGCTATCTCTGTGGATTTATTAATATAATAGCCATAGACATTAGAAGATAAAGATTCCTACATAAATTAAAAAGTAAATACTGCCTGCATTGCTCCCACCTTGAGAAAGTAATATCTGTCAGCCAAGAGATCCATCACCTAGGAGTGTCCATTGACATCCATGTATTCTCATAAATATCTGAGCAACAAACATCTAATCCCACCTTAACCACTTGCCTACTGGGCACTTATACCCCCTTCTTTACCAGGCCAATTTTCAACTTTCAGCGCTGTCACACTTTGAATGACAATTGCGCGGTCATGCAACATTGTGCCCATATGACATTTTTATCATTTTTTTCCTCACAAATAGAGCTTTCTTTTGGTGGTATTTAATCGCTGCTGGACACTTTACGTTTTGCGCTATAAACAAAAAAATTGAAAAAATTATGAAAAAAAAAAGTTTCTTTGTTTCTATTATAAAATTTTTCAAACAGGTAATTTTTCTCCTTCACTGATGTGCATTGATGAGGCAGCACTGATGGGCACTAATAGGTGGCACTGATGGGCACTGATAGGCAGCACTGATGGGCACTGATAGGCAACGCTGATAGGCAGCACTAATGAGGTGTCACTGATAGGCGGCACTGATAGGCAGCACTAATGAGGTGTCACGGATAGGCGGCACTGATAGGTGACACTGATAGACAGCACTGATAGGTGGCACTGACTGGCATCACTGCTGGGCACTGACTGGCGGCACTGCTAGGCACTGACTGGCACAACCACTGGGCACTGACTGGCATCACTGCTGGGCTGCACTGATGGGCACTGGTGGGTGGCACTGGTGGGCACAGGTGGGTGGCACTGGTGGGCACATGTGAGTGGGCACAGGTGGGTGGCACTGCTGGGCACAGGTAGGTGGCACTTTTGAGCACAGGTGTGTGTCACTGCTGGGCACAGGTGGGTGCACTGCTGGGCACAGGTGGGCGCACTGCTGGACACAGGTGGGCGGAACTGGTGGGTGGCACTGCTGGGCACCAATCATCAGGGTACTGATCATCAGTGCCCTGATGATCGGTGCCGATCCCTGCTCTGACAACTGCCGGTTCTCAGCAATACTTTCCTCGCGCTCTGACAGCGTGAGGAAAGTGCAGCCGAGAACCGACAATTGCATTTCCCGGTGAACAGCGTGTCATTGGACACGGCTGATCACGTGGTAAAAGGCCGCTGTGATTGGCCTTTTACCACATCGCGTGATCAGCTATGTCCATAGGACACAGCGATCATGGAGATCGCCGGGTGCGCGCCAGGAGAGCGCGTTCTGGGAGGATGTCATATGATGCCCACCCAGAACTGGTGGTCGGCAGGTGGTTAAACAGACCTGAACAAGTAAATGAGAATAGGGAACACCTAGAAATGTTGACTGTGTCTAAGCAGTACCCTGAATAATTTACCTTTGTCTGTAACTTCTTCTGAAAAATAGCATTGCACTTTCTGGAATGTGAGGGAGCCTAGGCACCCCTCTGCCTACAGCTTTATAAGTGTGAATCTGCAGTGTGAGATCATCTAAGTAACGGCTGACTTACTGAGGACAATTGGAGTGATATTTACTGCAGTCACTACTGCACTGCTCACTGTTCTGGGGGCTAGCTGGGGAGGAAGCTGTGCTTGAAGGCATGCGGTGCAAGGAACTTTCTGATTCCGAATAGTTCATTTTGTGGATCTGCGCTTTCTGCAGTTTCTGATCGATTGCCCCATCAGTGCACCAGTCACCAGAGGGTCAGCTCTGACATGAAGAAGTAAAGTCTTGCTCATTTTCCAAGATGACCATCCTCACACAGAGACAGTGAGTTTGATTTACTAAAACTGGAGAGTGCAAAATCTGGTGCAGCTCTGCATAGAAACCAATCAGCATCCAGGTCCAAAGCTTAATTGTTGAAAGTTGAAAGCTGATTGGCTACCAAACACAGCTGCACCAAATTTGCACTCTCCAGCTTTAGTAAATCAACCCCTCAGTGTGGAACAATGCTTTGTACATCAGCAATGGGGAGATGATCAGATGCAGAGAGCCTACGGGCAATACTGTTTATCAGCCCTTTGTACTCTGCTTACCTTTTCTGGGCAAAGCCTCAACAATTCACACATTTTGATAGGGATCTTATCTTATAGGTACACAGGGAAAAGGTATACATATATAAATGATAGAATTTGAAAGAGATATTATAACTGATAAAAAACAACTTCACTTACTGTATAATCCAGACAGTTCTAATGATACATTTGGAGTTGCTATTTTCTCATTCTCCATATGTAGGAGAATAAAAAGGTGAATTTGTCAAAATTGGAGGAGCCAGAATCTGGAGCAGTTTAGTATTGCAACCAATCAGCTTCTATGTTTCATTTTCAAATCTTAACTGAACAAGCTAAACTGCTGCTCCAGTTTTGATAAATGTCATCCAAAGCATTTATTTGCACTTCAGACTGCTAGACAACAGTCCATTACTATCATTTAGAGCTTTGGGCTCCCCTTTGTTTAAAGGCAGTCCTATTGTCTGAAATATATGTCCCTAAAGGAAAGCTATACTAAGATACACATGTAGGCTGCCACAGCGGAGTTTACCTGGAAATCCCATTTCTATCAAATAAGAAACTCCCAGCCTGTATTTTGCTCTAGTCTGCAGCAGTGTCTTTGCAAATACCCTATTTATCACCATAATGGATTGTCCTTGGGTCATTTTACGACACAAGGCTGTACAGTTGTGCTCAAAAGTTTGCCTACCCTTGGAGAATTGGTAATAGCATGTACCATTTTTAAAGAAACCGTGTGTGAGCAGGCTAAACACATTTCTTTTATTTCTTATGGGATACATATTCAAAATGCCTCTAGCTCCAGCTGCCCATTCATCTTGACAAAATGCCTCCAGGTCATGCAAAGTCTTTGGTTGTCTTGCATGAACCACGCATTTGAGATCTCCCCAGAGTGACTTGATGATATTAAGGTCAGGAGACCTTGATGGCCACTCCAGAACCTTCACATTTTTCTGCTGTAACTACTTGTACTTAGGGTCATTGGTGTGCTGGAAGGTCCAAGAATGCCCCATGCGCAACTTTTGTGTAGAAGAATGCAAATTTTCTGCCAGTATTTTCTGATAACATTCATCTTGCCATCAATTTTCACAAGATTTCCTGTGCCATTAGAGCTCACCCCCCCCAAAACATCAATGAGCCACCACCATGCTTCACAGTGGGGATGGTAATTCTTTTCACTGCTGACCCCTCTCCAAACTTAGCACTTATGGTTGTGACCATAAAGCTCTATTTTGGTCTCCTCACTCCAGATTACAGTGTGCCAGAAGCTGTGAGGCATGTTAAGGTGTTGACATGCCTCTGGCAGTTGCGGCTGCAATCTTTCTTGGTCTACCTGACCTTGGCATGGTATCAAGAGAATTTTCCACTTCTTGATTGAACAGTACTAATTGGCATATTCAAGGTTTTGGATATTGTTATATCCTTTTCTACCTTTATAAAGGTCCATTACCTTGTTACGCAGGTCTTTTGACAGTTCTTTTCTGACCCCCATGGCTCAGTATCTAGCCTGCTCAGTGCATCCACGTGAGAGTTAACAAACTCATTGACTATTAATACACTGACACTATTTGCAAATTGAAAAAGCCACAAATGTGGGACATTAACCTTTAATTGCCATTGTAACCTGTGTGCAGCACCTTGTGTGTCTGTACCAAGGCCAAACATTCCAGGGTATGTAAACTTTTGATCATGGCCATTTGGGTGATTTCTGTTGTCATTATGATTTAAAAAGGAGCCCAACAACTATGTGATAATAAATGGCTTCCTATGTTCACTATCCTTAACCCCTTCGCGCCGGTGCCTCACGGCCCTTTAAGAGTTTCAGAAGCCGGGAGGCGGGGCGGGGTTTAGCGTCATGTGACTGCCGTGACACGCCGTCACGGCGGTCACATGATCGGGAAAGGTCCCGATTGAAAGAGGAGATCAGGACCTTTCCGTGAGTACCGGACATGTGTGCTGGGAGCGTGCAGGGCACGCGCTCTCGGCACATATGTCCTTTTTTCATAGAACGCAAATGTGCGGCCGCTTGACGTCTAGGCTGGCGTGAAGAGGTTAAATAAAACAGTTTTTTGGCATGATCGGTCATATTTTCAATATCAATGCCAACATTTCATGATTTCTGCCAGGGTATGCAAACCTTTGAGCACAGTTGTGTTGTGAATATGTCCAGCACTCCTGCCTTCATCACTCACCAGGTTCTCCATGCTGGGCACCGTAGATTTATCTTCTTGAGCAGCCTTTCCTTTTCTTTTTCTCTCCTCTGGTTTGGGAGTCTTGCCACCTTTTTTGGGGTTTCCACAACTTTTAAACAACTGCAGAAATGAAAGAGACTCTTTCTGTTAAGTTGCAGAGTATGTAGCAAACATGTATAGCAATATATACTGTATGTATTAACAAAGCTTTTATAATATATTCTATTTATATATAGTATTTATAATATATAAATACTGTATAATAATAATAATATTCTCATCTGTCCTGAAATCACAATATTCAGATCAGGTCAGAATCCATAAAAACGGTTTTGTCTTTATAACTGGACAACTGCTCTGGTTGTGTAGAGGTCTAACCTGGTAGTAATAAAATGGTCCACACAAATATTTATTTGTTTATTTATTACAAGTACTTATACAGTGCCATCAATTTACACAGAGCTTTACATATAATGTACATGCATATCAGTCCCTAACCCTCATGGAGCGTACAATCAAAGCATACATACACATATTAGGGCCAATTTAGACAGGAGCATAATAATAGTCCAGTTTAAATGAATTAGATAGAAATTAGATTGAAAACAAGAAGAGCAAAAAGTCCAAGTGCTAGGACCGAGATCTATTGGGGCCACTTGCTCACGGCTGATAGTATCACAATAGAGGAAATGATAAATAGTTGCAAAAAAACCAGGGCTGAGAAAGCTGGCTTGTAATCAATACTCACCCTACTTTTATTCTATAAGTACTTCATAAAAAGCATTACGTTAAAAAAGCAAAGCTCATCCAGAAGATGCGGTGACCCTCAGTGGTACCAGTGGAACATCCGCTCACTCATGCCCCCGGGCTGGGATGTGGGATGGTGGTATTCACGGTGTACCACTTTCTCAATTGGGGACCGCGGCGCTCCGGAACTGACGTCACAGGGTCCCGGGAGGAAGCGGAAGTTGACCGCTGGGCTTGGACCACAAGCTTCGCTGATAA
The DNA here is from genome assembly GCF_062004578.1 of Staurois parvus. Classification (NCBI taxonomy): domain Eukaryota; kingdom Metazoa; phylum Chordata; class Amphibia; order Anura; family Ranidae; genus Staurois; species Staurois parvus. Next base: position 3,340,516 of record NW_028317922.1, read on the forward strand.
CCACGACAATGAGTTTCGCACTAATGTGCTTTATCAAGTCACCACAGCTTTCTCAGCGCTGGTTTTTTTTCAACCATTAGATGGAAAATACCCAATGTATGGCTGCAGAAACTGATGTGCTGTTAGCCAACAACAGATCAACAACTGCATGACAAAGGGTGATTGGAATAAAAATAATGCTGACCATACATGGATTGAAAGCAACTGTCTGAGTGGTCTGTCAAAGACTTAAAGCTGACAATTCAGACATCTTTTCTTGACAACTAGCTGAGTATTATGGTGAATGCTGCATCTGAATCTATATTAATGGAATTCTGCCGCTTGCTAAGTATACTGAGGTTATGCAGCTGGAAGTGGATTCACTAAATTATGTAGTTCCAATCATAGATAAACCAATGTTGATGATCCCTGGTTTACTGCAACCATTTAAAGAGGTTTAACATGCATGGGAGAGGTAATATGCCCTACAAATCCAGGAGTGTCACATACTGGCTGCAGTAAACCAAAACTAACGGAGTTTTATTTTGTGAAGAATAGTTATTAGCCATTATGGCCCAGGGCACCCAACCTTACCAAGGTTCAACCATCCATATCTACTTCCCACTTGCTTTGATGAGGGTCCTGTTTTCTGGATCACTTATTATATACCCCTCAGGCTACTGGGTAAAGTAAAAGGTTCATTTAACTGTCACCTCATCTGGTTATACTAACCTTCTCTCTGATGTTTTATTCGCCTATTTGTTTACCCAAAGAAGTAAAAAGAAAAAGCTTGCAAAACAATTGCAAAAATGGAGTTGCTATTGCATATCAAAAGGTGTTTCATGTGTGTAAATGGAAAGAGTAGGCACATTTGCATTGCAAGGATTTCCATTTTCCTGGCCACTGAGTTTACATACAGTCATGGGCAAAAATATTGGCACCCCTGAATTTCTATCAGATAATGCATTAGAAAATTGTTGCAAGCAAAAATGTTTAGGCATTCTCATGTTTATTTCTTTTGTTTGCATTGTATGACACAAAAAAGTAGAGAAACAAAAAGCCAAATCTGACACATTCCATGCAAAACCCCAAAAATGGACTGGTCAAAATTATTGTGCTCTCAATTTAATATTTGGTAGCACATCCCTTGGAAATAACTGAAATTAATTGCTTCCCGTAACCATCAATGAGTTTCTTACACCTCTCTACTGGAACTTTGGACCACTCTTCTTTTGCCAATTGTTCCAGGTCTCTCAGATTGGAAGGGTTCCTTTCCCAACTGCTGTTTTGAGATCTCTCCACAGGTGCTCTATGGAATTGAGATCTGGACTCATTGCTGGCCAGTTCAGTATTCTCCAGCGATTTATCTGAAACCATTTCTGGGTGCTTTTTGACATGTGCTTTGGGTCATTGTCTTACTGTAAGACCCATGACCTCTGATGGAGACCCAACTTTCTGACACTGGGCCCTACATTGCTCCCCAAAAATCTTTGGTAGTCTTCAGATTTTATAATGCCATGCACACGGTCAAGACATCCAATACCTGAAGCAGCAAAGCAACCCCAAAACATCAGTGAATCTCCACCATGTTTGACTGTAGAGATTGTATTCTTTTCTTTAAATGCATCATTGCTTTTTCAGAAAACAGTAGAATGATGGGCTTTGCCAAAAAGCTGTAATTTTGTTTCGTCTGTCCACAGCACATTCTCCCAAAAAGATTTTAGCTTCCTCAGGTAAATTTTCACAAACTCCAATCTGGCTTTTTTTATGTTTCTGTGTCAGCATTGGGGTCCTCCTGGGTCTCCTACCATAATGTTCCTTTTTATTCAGATTATGATGTATAGTGCGAGCTGACACAGTTGGGTCAGCTTGAATTTGTCTGGAAGTTGATCGAGGTTCTTTATCCACCATTCAAACAATCCTTCGTTGCAATATTTGACCAATTTTTCTCTTTCGTACATGTCCAGGGAGATTAGCTACAGTGCCATGGGCTGTAAGCCTCTTGACAATGTTGCACACAGTAGACACAGGAACATTAAGATTTATTAATTGATATAGGTGAGTTTATTACAAATTACAGGAGCATCACAAACTTGGAATGCAATTATTTCTTACAATTTTGAGAAGGTCCCAATAATTTTGTCCTGTCCATTTTTGGAGTTTTGTGTGGAATGTGTCAGATTTGGCTTTTTGTTTCTCCACTTTTTTGTGTCATACCAATACAAACAAAAGAAATAAGCATGGAATGCCTAAACGTTTGTAATTGCAACAATTTTTTGGGCGAAGTGGTACATTATCTGACAGAAATGCAGGGGTGCCAATATTTTTGGCCATGACTGTATATTGTGTTTCCAGTGAATGTTTATATTAGGATGTCTGATGAAACCGCAATACATTGCCTGAAAATACCTTGTTGGTTACTAAGTCCTTGTTCTCCTGCATGTAGGTTATAGCATCAGAAATCTTTGTATGGATGGTTCCCACAATGTACTCCACTCCAGCAGCTCCATTAAACTTGCCCGCAACTAGCAATAAAGACTCTGAAAACCACAAGAAGAGATAACAATCATTTTATGGTTTGCTTGTATATAATACAACATTTTCTTATCCATGTATTCTCACACAAAGATTAGCCTTGTCATTAGAACTGAGGCTAATGTTAATGTCATCAATTTAAAATTGTGTTGGCCATAGCTCTGGTTTTTGGTTGGATTTGTGCTTTAACCAGCTCAGCTTTCACCCCTGTACACACCCCTATTGACCTGAGCAATTCTTACACTTCTGCTACAAGCTGTTTTTTGGAAATAACTTTGCCATTACTTAAAAAGATAAGTTCACCTATCCTTATACGTTACACCCCCTATTCAGGGCGTAACATGTAACATGGTACTGTTGCAGCAGCACCCATCTCCATTGTGACAGCAAGCTGAAGATCTTCACCCCATACCCGCTGTTGCAATTTTTTAAAAACGTGACCGTGCGGGGCTCCTCCTATCCAACTGCATCACTCATTCACAGATTTCTGTGAATGGGAGAATTACAAATATCGTCAGCCATAGCGGCTGATGGTTTTAGCTCTCAGTGAGCTACCAGGGCACTAATCAGTGCTCTAGGTAGTTCTTTGGTTCTATTTGTTAGTCAGGGACTGCTACACTGACACTCTACATGAGCCTTGCCTTGCTCCTTTTTTACCTACTAAAAGATGTGCATTTATATATTTTTATTTTTTTACAAAGGTGTACTTCTCCTCAAAAAACTATACTCTTTTGGCCTCAGAGACTCCGCTCTCTCCTGGCTCTCTTCCCATCTATCTCAACGCTCCTTCAGTGTTACCTATAACGCTGCCACCTCCCACTCACTCCCCCTCTCTGTTGTGGTCCCCCAAGGTTCTGTCCTCGGGCCCCTTCTCTTCTCCATCTACACCTCCTCCCTTGGTCAACTGATCTACTCCCACAGCTTCAACTACCATCTCTATGCCGATGACACTCAAATCTATCTGTCAGGGAACGAGAAGATCACCGCGGCGCACGAATCTGCACATGCGTAGGATCCCGACAAGACATACAGGCAGGCGGGCACTAGGACCCAGGCCCACCTGTCACTAATGACGGTGCCGGGCAGGCACTAGGACCCACGCGCGCTTGTCACTAATGACGGTGCCGAGCAGGCATTAAGACCCAGGCGCGCCTGTCGGCGCCGGGCGGGCTATTTAAACCAGCTCTTGCAATGCTCACATTGCTGTATTGGTCTTGTTCCTGTTGTTCCTGCTTGTTCTGTTCCTGAGATTGCCTTGTTGCTGACCTAGCCTGACCCTGTTTGCCGTTGACCGTCTCCTGCCCTGACCCCTGGCTCATCTTGACTTCTCTTCTGCCTGTTCCTGATGATCTGACCTCCTGCTGCTGAACCTGGCCTGTGACCCGATTACTCTTTGCTTACTGATCTGTACCGTTTGTCTCCACTGTTACGGACCCGGCCTGCCTGACTTCGCTATCTCTCCAAGGTGTCATCCATCCATCCATCCTGCACGGATCCACCCGCTGCTGCCAGATCTGCTCCGCCTCTTCACAGCAGGCTCTGATCCACTTCATACCACTGGCATTTACCTCTACCACAGCTGGGTGTACTCAGGGGCTGCGAACTGGTCTCAGCCTGCTCCAAGTCCATCCCCACCATCAGGGGCTCTGGTGAATAAGCAGACTGGGGCTTAGACTCTGCGCTCTGGGGAACCCTGGCTTGTGGATCTCTAGAGTCACTGCCAGTCGGTACCTGACACTATCTCTCTACCCCTCACCTCACTCCTTCAGTCTCCGCCCGAATCACTAGCCTTCTGAATGACAGACTGGATGTCACTCCACTTCCTCAAATTAAACCTTGCCAAAACCGAGCTCCTAGTTTTCCCCCCAGCCTGCAAATGACCTCTCCATCACGACCAACAACGCCACCATCAGCCCCCCCCCCCCATAAGCCTGAGTACTAGGTGTCATTCTAGACTCCAATCTGTCTTTCCAGCCCCAGATCCAATCGCTGACAAATTCATGCAGACTCCACCTCCGCAACATCTCCAAAATACGCATGTTCCTAACTCCAGAAACTACAAAGCAACTCATTCACTCCCTTATCATATCACGACTTGACTAATGTAACTCCCTCCTTGCCGGCCTACCCCAACACAGGCTATCCCCGCTTCAGTCTATCCTGAATTCTGTGGCCAGACTCATCCACCTTACCAACTGCTCCGTATCCGCCACCCCCCTCTGCCAATCCCTCCACTGGCTTCCGACTGCCCAATGCATAAAATTCAAAATATTAACATTGACGTACAAAGCTATTCATAACACTGCCCCAAACTACATCACCGACCTGATATCCATCTGCCACCCAAAACGTACTCTCCGCTCCTCACAAGACCTCCTACTCTCCAGTTCCCTGGTCTCCTCCTCCCATGCCCATCTCCAGGACTTCTCAAGGGCTTCCCCCATCCTCTGGAACTCACTACCCCAATCCATCAGACTGTCACCTACCCTCCTCACCTTTAGGCGCACCCTGAAAACCCACCCCTCCAGAGAAGCCTACCCTGCCCTCACCTAATTGCTGATCTCCTCCGCTCTTCCCACCACTCCATCCCCCACAGCTATTTCCTCCTGTACCACTCTCCCCTCTCTCCTAGATTGTAAGCTCCAAGGAGCAGGGCCCTCGAACCCCTTGTGTATTGCATTGTAACTGTACTGTCTCATGTACTGTCTCCCATTATAATGTACAGCGCTGAGCAAACTATTGGCGCTATATAAATACTGTATAATAATAATATTTATCCTTTAAGATAACACAGTAATACAAACAGTATATGAGATTTAAAAAGAGAAGTATGGGTTTTAGAAAAAAAATAATCCCCTAAGTGGATGCAGCATTGATCCGATGTTGCATCTGTTCCCCACCGGCTCTGTACAGTGAAATGAGTGATCAAACACCGTGATTGCTCAGTTCACCCCCTCGGCTCTGAGCTCTGGCTATCAGTCTCCAGCTCTCTGCTCTGCCCCTCCTGGAGTGCTAAGCTGTACAGGGAACTGGAGCAGCTGGCTCAGGCTCTCAGGAGCTCGCTGAAATGCTCAGCCAGCTGCCGAACCAGGCTTCTGGGAGGATCCCAACCTTATGGTCAGGATCTTTTCAGAGCCCAGACCAGCTCTGTGACATCAGCCAACAGCAGGCTTCAAGGAACTAACTGCACTCCTGTGATCCATAGAAGTATACCAAAAAATGCTTTACTTTAAGAAAAATGTGAGACTCTTTTGGTGATATTGTCCTGCAAAATGTTTTCTATTTTTTTATGCAATCCATAGACAAGAACCTAAAACCAAAATAAATCACTTTTCTACTTTGATCAGCATTACTGTATTTAAAAAGTATACATCTTATTCTAAAATTTGTCCTGTTAAACTAAAATTATGAGGAACAGCTTTGTCCACGATAATCCTCCACTTTTGTAAAGAAATAGAGACTCTTATGCCCACCACCACAAAAAACACACTGCTCCTTACCAAATAGTTAGACCCCAGATTATAGGCAGTCTAACAGAGCATGATACATATCTTGATAAAAGCATGATACATATCTTGCTTGTAACATCCTAGATGGAGAAGAGGTGTCACAGACTTCAGTATCTCTCCTCCTCTCTTCCTCCCTTATTGTGATCCTCTGTGCACTCGGTCAAAAAGGATAATACTCCAGATAATGTGATAACGTACAAATGATTTATTAAAATAGGTTAAAAACCTCTTACAAACTTCAAAGACAAATGAGCATGCAAGTCATAATTGCCATTATGTATACAGAGGATCAAAACAAGGGAGGAAGAGAGGAGGAGAGATACCCAAAGTCTGTGACACCTTTTTTCCATCTAGGATGTTACAAGCAAGATATGTTCAGCATCATGCTCTGTTAGACCGCCTATAATCTGGGGTCTAACTATTCAGTAAGGAGCAGTGTGTTTTTTGTGGTGGTGGGCATGACAGTCTCTATTTCACTAAACACGTGGAGGATTATTGTGGACACGGCTGTTCATCGGAATCGGGATTTTGTCATCAAAAGACGTTTTCATTGTTTGGTGTTTCATGCATTTTGACTTAATAATATTATTTGTAGCAGCACATTTAAACTATTAATGACTCACTATTAGTATATTTTCTATTATTAGCTCAACAACAACTGGATATCACTTATTGAGTATTTGTATTGGTATTTTTTGAGAGCAGCTATTGCTTCACTGTTTGGATGTTTGGATTTTTTTGGCACTCAGCGCAGTTTCACATTAAACTAAAATTATGTTTAGGGTACAAAGCATTTCACAGTTTGTAATGAAATGTTATTTTCATTACAAACTAAATAATTTTTTTTTTTCAAATTTGTGACACGAAAGACAAATTAGAAAAAAAAAACAGATAAAAAAAGTTTAAATGACTTAATAAATATTTAAATGTTGATGTTTAGAAAAATAGAAATAAACAAACACAAATCAACAGGAAAAAATAGCTAAAAGGGGATGTAAACAGAAGGTGTCAATTAGGGTCAATTGGGGTAAAGGATAAGGGGAAAGTGGGAGGTGGAGAGAAAATAATTCTCCCAATCCTTGTGTAACGGTTTTACTGGTACCACACCCCTAATGGAATAATTGAAACAAAATCCCTAACCTAAAAAGCTAAATGGGGCTTTAAAGGTACCATACCATACCAGTACAAAAAAATGAAAATAGTAGATAAAAATGAAACCCTTTTATTAGGTTAAAAAACCACCCATCGATGGCAAAAGTTTAGTCAGACATAAACACAAAAAGGCATATAATTAAAATCAGCAAGGGGTGGCTATAGTAAGCCAGGGTCGGTGCCCAAGACGTAGAAGGCATCACGGGCATCAGCAATGGTGAACTACAGCCACTAACTTAGAGCAAGATAGACTCAACTGTACAGATAGTATATGGAATGGTAAATGGTTATCAATGGAAATATATACATATACAGACAAAAAACGCCCAACCAAAGGACATAATAGATGTTGATGAAACTGGTAATACAGTATCCACTTGGAGCTATGAAAAATGCTTTCTGTTATAGATTCTGGGGTAAACTAAGGGTTAATAAGGGACTAAATAGGAACATTTATAAAAAAAAAAAAAGAGAAGGAAGGAAGGACAGGGCTTTTTTTGTACATATGTGGCATGCCAAATGGTCACAACTGACTAATGTCCTGTGAACATTTTGTTTTGTCATTATTATTTAATCTGAGAATAAATTTCTGACATGTCTTTGATATCTTAACATTCTTTTTGGAAACATTTTCATTATTAATATGCCATATACATATATGTAGCCACTAGGGGGCACACTTATCTCTATGCTTAGCAACATAATTAGCATTCCTGGGCTTTGTAAAAAATAATTATTCCAAAATTGTGGACAGCCTACTGCCCTTCCACCCAAAATAAAATGGTTGTTTTTGATTTGGAATGTTTTATTAGTTTATTCCTGGCATGAGAAATATACAAGGTACTGCCATTACGAGTCTCCTGAACAGACTAGTTGCCTGGTGTATCTGGCTTCAACACTTTTGAGTCACATTCCTGGAACAAGCATGCAGAAAACACAAGTCAGAGAAATGTAAGGATTCCTCATCTTACTTTGGGCCTGAGAGTCAGAAAGCATTGAATCGCAATGATAAGAGCTTAACTCAAATGGAAAAAGTGCTTAACTCCATCTGTGAATTAAAAATATTTTTCTCTACTCACCAATCAGATTTCTCCATTCAGAGTCCAAATCTGCCTGATTAGCCAGACATCCCAGCATTACATTCCAGCAGTAGTTATCACACAGCTTTGTATTAGCATGGCCCCGGCACAATGGACAGTACATCAGTTTCATGACTTCGCGTGTGCATTCTTTGCTTATGGGAACCTGAAGGGAGGAGACATGTTAACAAACCTTTTGTTTTCACTCCACGTGCATTTTGTTGGATTATTATTAACAATATTATTATTGATTTAATTAGTGTCACCATCCCCTTGGTGCTATATAAAGAAATGCTTAAAATCAAAAAATAATAGTTTTTATAGTGAAGTATATGAATAAATACAGAACACTGAATAGTTAATTCTTAAATCATTGAATTATGCTCCACCTCCAAGTGATTGGACCCTGGCAAACAGCAAAGCTTGACCTAGCCCTGCATAACCCTTCCCACTCCTAGCATTGCTTCAGTTTATCTGCAAGCATTAAAACAAGAGGGGAGCAACCTGTGTCCTGTGATGTACCCCACGAAAGGGATTTTACAGGAGAGTCAAAATCCTGTTTTCCTAATCATACAGCACAGGACACAGGAGAGTTAACTTTTAGACCATTGGGATGTCAAAAAGCAATTGCATGAGGGGAGGCAAACAGCAAACAGCTGTCCAGCAACAACCAACAACCAACTTATTACCAATAAAAAAAAGAGAAATAAACAGAGAAGGTCCTCACAGGGCCACCTGAAGGACCTTCTGACTAGGGCCGGCGTCTGCGAAGGCCTGAACATCCACATTGTAAAATTTGGCAAACTATGTGCCGAAGACCAAGTGGCAACCTCACAGACATGGGAAAAAGGAGACTTGAAGCACAAAGCATCAACACTTCTTAAATTCCCTTGCCAATTTTGCACTTTTGCAATAAGCACCACAGACAGGGCTGTAACATAAAGTTCTACCCAAGTCAGAATGAGCACTGCTTCTTGAAGAGGTGCCTGACTCCTTGTTCTACCTTGATGATTCATGTACAGCACTTGCATTTGTCAGATTGGAATGGCAATCCCCTGAAGAGGGGGGGTCCACTGCTGAAAAGTAAGCAAAATTGCCATGAGCTCCAGCTGACAGCTCCCTGCAGCTCCCACACATGGTGAGAATAATTGTTACTTCACCCAAGTTTCTCAAAGCCTCCAAGGTAGAAACCAACACTAGGAACTCCAGACAGGGGCAATTTATCTTGAATGTTACCAATACCAAATTATATAAGGTGCACAACTCCAATAATATCAATTGTGTAGCTGTGCTTTTATAAAGTGTGCAACGCCTTTAAACCTATAGTAATTAGTAAAGTGCACGTGTTTCATGTGATATTCCTCAAACCTAATCCACAACAAAGTTTATATAACCAAATTTAAAATATAATCCAATAAATATACAATACAGTCCGAATCCAAATATCATAAAATAAAGTCCAATGTTGATATCCCAACACTAAATAAAAGTACACCTGTGTCTCTTTTCTTTTTAACCATGATCACCAAAGATCATTGACCTCTTTTAAATTAGAAGGTCAATATACGCTTTGCTCTGATGTATCACCCAGTAACTGTTTCTTTCATACTTCCACAATAGACTCTTGTTGGTTCAGTCAGATTTAGCCACATCCTCATTATTTTGCCAAAAAGAAATGCCAAAAGATGAAAATGTGTATATATAGTGTAGTATTGATTAAAATATAGGGTCCACCAGAAAATAAAAACAGACACTACTTACATTTTCAAGTGCCTTGGATACAGGCTCCAGTATGTGCAACATAAGTATAATGGAACAGTGAGCCAATGGATCACTAGATCCAGCATGTTTTCCAATGGTCGGAAACACTGCACTGCATGTGACGTCACTATGGAGCCGGAAGTGACGGCCACCTATTAAAATGAGTTTTACCAATCAGGTGTCTTCAGGAAACTCTTACTTTGAATTTTACAGAGCGTAATGGCTTAATCTTCACCTCTCCAGGTCAGGTGTACCCTTCTGGGTCTTCAGGACGGGGTTCTGCCACAACAGACTATGATCCTTGACCTATATAGCACCCGCCAGCTAACTCACAGAATGCAACTGCCTGCCTAGTGAGCACCTGTTGCAGGATCCAGTGCTAGTACCAGCCTACAGGCCGTCTCCATTCCTCACTTCATGGTACCTATACAAATAGAAAAATATCTAGGGATTGATGTGGATAACTGCAGCTACTCTGGAGCACTGAGGCTTAGCAGCCAAAAGCAGTTTTAAATCTTCATGTAGTGTATCAAAGTAGAAAACACTTTCAGTCAAAAGAATCGGGCCATCATCTATAGACATTAGCAAAAAAAACAAAATGCTGGGAGTGGGAGAGGTTATGCAGGAAAGAGTCAAGCTTTGCTATTTGCCACTTTTGCTATTTTGCTACTTTGAAGTAGAGCGTAACTCCTAGATCTAAGAATTATTCTCCTGTATGATTAAGAAAATTTTAGTTTTCATGCAAGCTGTGTGGGTGCCTAGCCCTTTCTTCTAAGGTCCAAGCAACACAGTACCTTAGAAAAAAGCAGTAAACACCCTAAAAGCTTGTCCCACAAATGTAACTTTTAGTGCAAATATAAAAAAAAGTATCACATACATACATAACTGTGTTGTAGCAAGTGCACTAATACAGATACATTTGCCTTCAGCATGATGACTAGCATGGGCAAAAATCAGAATGTTTGTTGGGTTTTTACAACTATCTGGGGCTCCATTAGAGTTACCCTTACTTTCTGTCACCCTTACAATGCTTTCATTAGACAGTGTGTAAGGAAAATCTGCAACAATGATACAGATAGCAATAAAAAAGCTAGCAGGGATTTTGGTCTATGCTGCTGCTCCTCACTTCCTGTGTGGAGAAACAATTGTCACTAGTAAAACAAGCAAGCAAGGCTCTAACAGAGCACCAGGTTGCGATAAAAATGTTAATATCCGCCTTCCCATAGAGAACAGTGAGTGGTCTGATCGGATTCATCTGTGTGAAAGAGCTCTTAAGGGTGGATTTCTGGCTTGGAGAGTGACAAATGGGAAGCGGAAGTGAGACCCAGAGAAGACAGAGGCATATGAGCAGTCTAGAACAGCCTTTTTCAACCAGGGTGCCCAGGCACCCTGGGGTGCATTAAGGTATCTTCAGGGATGCCTTGGAAAAATGTCTATAAATTGCCCAAAATTTGTATACAAGAGTGCCCTTTAGTTACACAAAGCCAGAGGTTTTTATTGTGCACCATTATGACCTTCTAGCCACCAGCGTTCTGACAACCAATTACATCACCAGTTGATAAGCAGGATCTTGCCTGCACAGAATCCTTGTTTGACCGTCCCCTGTCTCTCTCTGTCAGTGCTGAGGTCACATTAGCTGAGCAATGGAGAAAAACTGAGGGAGAAGAGAAACATTGGATTACTAGTCAGTACCAGTGTGCAAAAGTGTATCTGCTTTGGAAAAATAAATCACCTCTAATGTTGGGTGTCCTACATGTGTAGATGTCGCTGCATTATTTAAAACTATTAGAATAGTTTTTTACATTTTAGAATGGGGTGCCTTGAGACTGTCCATAATTTTAAAGAGTGTCTCGAGACTGTCCATAATTTTGGAGAATGCCTTGAGACTGTCCATAATTTTGGAGAATGCCTTGAGACTGTCCATAATTTTGGAGAATGCCTTGAGACTGTCCATAATTTTGGAGAATGCCTTGAGACTGTCCATAATTTTGGAGAATGCCTTGAGACTGTCCATAATTTTGGAGAATGCCTTGAGACTGTCCATAATTTTGGAGGATGCCTTGACTGGAAAAAGGTTGTGAAACACTGGTCTAGAAGACTGAAGTGTGATTAGAAAGTGTAAGGTATTGTTCAGAGGTTGGACATGAGGAAATGTCTAGAAATTAGTGAGTGAGACTATGAGTGGAGGGGAGGGTTGGAGAGAGCTTTGTAGGCTGACGTTATCATCTTGAAATATATTTTCTGTTCAGGTGCCAGCAAATAAAGGGACTGACAGAGAATGAAGGAGTAAGAGGAGAGGTGGTGGAGATCAGAGCATTCTTTTCCGCTATTTAGCTTCCATCACTAACACGCATTTACCAATTAAAAGAAATGCAATTTTTAAGCCTGCAGGTGGCTGCAAAAAGCTGTTTTTTTAATGGACAAAAAGCTGATTACTATCGACTTGGCTTAACTTAATACAAGCCAGAGTGCCATATTAGATTAGAGTCCCTTGCAGTGCAGAGGATGCTGCATTTTGTCAAAAAGCCTTGTTAACTCCTCAGAGTGGTTCTTGTTACCTGTCACACTATCAGAACATCATAACACACAAGGCTCAAATAACATATAATTTGGTGACGAACTGACAAATATCCTGGAACTGATCTACAGCCAGGGTTGGTGATGTCATTCCAATGGTGCCATCACTGGGAATATGAACAATATACCAGGCTTATTTATAGCCTACCAACATTCTACCACAGCAACACAATAAAATAATTATGGTCTGTAACCAGTATCCAAACTGTGGCCAGAACTCTATGTATATTAACTGTGTCTGATCACTCACGGAAATAATCAGTATGACTAATACATGAATTATTGATATAACATGTGTCCCCACCCAGATAAAAGAAAGTATAAAGTCATTACCCTCAAGGCATAAATATGCAAAGTCCCTTTTACAGCTGTGTGTGAGCTAGTTATCCCTCATATCTTCTAATAAACCCCACTGATAATTTAATCAAGTTCAGTACATGTCACTTCTAATAATAAAGCTCAATAAATTTGGTACCACTATTAATATTTACAGATAGAATGAAAGTGCAAAGAAGGAATATGTAAACTTAGAAAATCCTGCACAGTGGTTTACCTATCAATCTCAAGGCTGCTGCTAGCAATGGCCACAGGTGTGTGTGTATGAATGGGAGAGTCAAACTGCTGTGCTACCATGTGGTTTCTATGGAGTGTGAAAGGGCTGTTAGTGTGCAGTGCTACAATACACCTCCCTCTACAAATTCCTATGGTATATTCTCCTTTCTATACATGTGAATGGTGTGAAATAAGTGCTGTAGTTCTCTAACTAAAGAATGGCTCTAAATAGTGCATACAAAGAATATACAAAAATAAAACTTGACAAAGAAAATACAAAAATAAAAAAACTTTAGGAGGGGAACTATAATGCACCTCCCCTTTTATGAATACACTTTGGTGAATAAATACCTATAAGTGCATGCATCCAGTTTGGGGCATACACCACGTAACTCCCAAACTAGATGCAAACTCATACACTGTGGTGAGCTTAAGTGTTAATATGACAATAGTAACAAATAATACATGTGAATAATCTGATTACTACGGAGCACCTTGCTCCTCCATAAAAATGTCGCAAGTTCAAAATTGGTGGTCTTGTCAGCAATCCAAATAGCAGATCAAACAATACAAGTGGATGTAGTCTAGGTATTGCAAAGCTCCTTGCTCATCCAGAAATTCAAAGGAATTCAGGAATATCTGGCAAGTACTGGCTGTGTGGTACATGTGACAACAATCTTCCGTATTCTTCATGTCTGGGTTATGGGGTAGAGTGACAAGATAGAAGCCTTTTCTTATGAAGAAAAACATCCAAGCCCGGCTAAATTTTGCAAAAACATATCTGAAGCCTCCCAAAAGCATGTGGGAAAATGCGTTATGGCCTGATGAAACCAAAGTTGAACTTTTTGGCCATAATTCCAAAAGATATGTTTGGTGCAAAAACAACACTGCACAACACCAAAAAAAACACCATACCCACAGTGAAGCATGGTGGTGGCAGTATCATGCTTTGGAGCTGTTTTTCTTCAGCTGGAACTGGGGCCTTAGTCAAGGTAGAGCGAATTATGAACAGTTCCAAATACCAGTCAATATTGGCACAAAACCTTCAAGCTTCTGCTAGAAAGCTGAACATGAAGAGGAACTTCATCTTTCAGCATAACAACAACCCAAAGCATACATCCAAATCAACAAAGGAATGGCTTCGCCAGAAGAAGATAAAAGTTTTGGAATGGCCCAGCCAGAGCCCAGATCTCAAGCCGAATTGTGGGGTGATCTGAAGAGGGCTGTGTACAGAAGATGCCCTCGCAATCTTGACAGATTTGGAGTGTTGTTGCAAGGAAGAGTGGGCAAATATTGCCAAGTCAAGATGTGCCATGCTGATAGACTCATATCCAAAAAGACTGAGTGCTGTAATAAAATCAAAAGGTGCTTCAACAAAGTATTAGTTTAAGGGTGTGCACACTTATGCAACCACATTATTTTAGTTTTTATTTTTACTTCCCTCCACCTAAAAGATTTCAGTTTGTTGTTCAACTGAGTTGTACAGTTTATAGGTTACATTAAAGGTGGAAAAAGTTCTGAAATAATTTATCTTTGTCTCATTTTTTACATCACAGAAACTTGACAATTTAACAGGGTGTGTAGACTTTTTTTATCCACTGTATATATAAAACCCAATTTTTTTTGCAAATTATGAAAGATGATGTTACGCTGAGGAACTAGATAACTAAAATGTTGTGCTTTAAAATTGCGCATGCTCGTGGAATGGCACCAAACTACAGTACTTAAAAATCTCCATAGGCGACACTTTAAAAATGTTTACATGTTACCAGTTTAGCGTTGCAGTGGTCTCCCCCAGCTCAGGGTGCATGTTAACCAAGCATGCAGTCTGCAGTGATGAGGAAATTAATTTGCATGAATTGCCTCAAGTGACAATGGAAAAGTAATCGGATGTGCAAATTTCAAAGGCTATATTTAGGAGGCTAAATCGAAAAGTATGCGGAAAATATCCATGCCACAGGCAAGACAAAAAAGGAGCATAAGAATTGATGGGCGGCTGAAGAAAGGTCAGATGTGCATACTTTTGATTGCTATCTTATTGCCTTTAGAATAGGGGGATAAAGGCACAATCTCTGCTAAAAGCTTGCAGACATTTCCAAAAAAAAAAAAAAGAAGGACGAGCCTTCTTTTCCCATTCACAGAGAGTAAAGAACTCACTGATGAAGAATGGGAGAGACCTGATAAGATGGCCAATTTACAGTGCAGGTTTTCTAAGCTTTATCCGATGAAGGTGGCTGATGCATGTTTATGTGATGAACTTCCAGGGTGGATATGGCCTTCCAGCATCTTTCCCTTTTAATAACCTTTCCTTTAGATATCCCTATGGATTGAAAAGTGGTCTTAGTGCTGGTTCACACCAGATGCATTCTGCATCAAATATGCATTGACAGTGTTTACCATGGATTCCAATAGCCTAGTTCACACCAGTGCAATGCATTCCAGTACAGTCAACAAAAGTAGAACATGTTGCATTTTTTCTGCATGGAACGTATCTGGAACATGGTAAATGCATTGAAAATATGCATGCAGAAACACATCCAAACAGCAGAAATTGTGGTAAGCTGGCCCTCAAACTTGTAGAGAATCTGTACTGTGGCAGGTTTTGCCTGTCGTTCAGAAACAGCATTAAGTTTGATGTCTAAAGCACTAAGAAATGGCTTTTAATTCAAAAGTGGAACCTGAAAGATTCTGGAGGAGTTGAACCTGGCAGATGACCTTGGACAGAGTCTATGACAGACCCAGTAAGAGTACTGGCACATTCAGTCACAGCTTTGCATGATGCAATTAAATGAGTGACAGGAGGAAAGTCCAGACTGTGGCCACAGTCTGATAAGAGGGAGAAGCCATCTTTTCGCTCAAGTCAATCAAACTTCAGAAGGGTTCAGGAGGCCAAATCTTATATTCCAGCCTTATAATTTAACAGATCTCAGTGAAAGATTCTTGCAGTTCCTTTTTAAATGGAATAAAATTCAGAGCAGTCTGCTAAGATGTACAGAAAGGCTTAGTGCACCCAACCAGTCTCTTCCGACGGGGGCCAATATATTCTCTTTCTGGAGCTTTTGGGCAACAAATATCAAAAGACTGAAGACAGGTGGGAGTACAGTAGAAGATTCCAAAGTCGACCACTGAATCATTTCATTCATGACCAACAAATCTCAAGAAATAAAATATTTTGCAAGATTATGTATAAGAATTTTACTGTAACAAGTCCATAGTGCCAGTGTTGCCAGAAGAACAGAATCTGGGGTTTTCTCCCCATTTTTTCTAGTACTCAAGGCATCAAGAGCTTCCAGCCTGTCTAGGTTTGAAGAAATTGAATGGGTACTTATACACCAAGAGGTTCAAGATGGACTCCTTTCAGACAGTCATGACAATAGTTCAGTGGAAAGACGGTTAGTATCAGTCAACCTGACTGAAGCATACTTCCATGTACTAATCAGTGCGGAGCACCAGAGACATCTGAGATTTGTGATGGCCAGATTTCACTTCCAGTTCAGGTGTCTGTCAATTTTAGAATTGACACAGCACCAAGAATCGTTTAGAAGATCTACTTGGCAGTGGTGGCAGTAATTCAGCTATAGGGGATAAGGCTCTACCACTACTTGGACGACGTTTTGATTGTCGCACACTCAAGCCAGGAGCTGGTGAAGCATTGCAACCTTGTCCTAGAAGTCCTTTCCAAGTCCGGTCAGCTAGTGAACAAACAGGGAAGGCAGTTAACCCCTTCTCAATCCATGAAGGATCTTGGAGTAGTATTTGATACCCAAAAAAGTCAAGTAATTTTTAAAAACTGAAAAACGTACGAAATTAAAATTTGCATATGAAGAGTCATGGAGACAGCATATCGGCAAGGGATTGCATTACCCTCATTGGGATTTTTGCAGCAGGCATTCCAGTGGTGCGATGGGCCAGGTGGCACATGAGGGTATTTCAGTTTGCCTTCCTCAGTCAATGGGATATGCTGTCTATGGATCAGGTCTTTGTTTGCACAAATTTAGCATGAACTGGAATTTTGGACATCACCAGTGTGCCTCTTTCAGGGCATGCCATGCCCAGGAGATGGGATAATTCTGATGTCAGATG
This sequence comes from Staurois parvus, assembly GCF_062004578.1. NCBI lineage: Eukaryota > Metazoa > Chordata > Amphibia > Anura > Ranidae > Staurois > Staurois parvus. The sequence goes on from NW_028317922.1 coordinate 3,357,743, forward strand.
CCAGTCTCTCTCCAGTTTGAGGAGATAGGTGCAAGGCCATTGGAGCCCAGTGAAATGCAGACACTCCGACTGTCGTGAACGTAGGGCAGCTTTTCTAGCATTGCAAGCCTTTCAGGATCTTCTCTAAGGGAACTGAGTACAGTTGATAATTGACAACAAGATAGCAGTAACATTGCCCGCCAACGGGCAAAAAAAGTTTTTTCTCTTACATCTTGCGAAAGTTTTCATTGGGCCACTCAACAGACAGTTAACAATGGATCAGTCAGGTAGATTATCAATCTCTCCCTTTCTACTGGCATCTTCCCCAAGCCCTCTAAAACATGCACTAGTCATCCCCATACTTAAAAAGGCCTCACTGGACCCCACCAATCTTAACCTAAGGCCCATCTCCTCACTTCCTTTTGCATCCAAACTCCTTGAACATCTAGTCTACAACCAGCTGAGCTGCCATCTCCTTGAGAATAACATTCTCAGTCCCCTTCAGTCTGGATTTGCACTCCACAGAAACTGCTCTCCTGAAATTCACAAACGACTTACTAACAGCTAAAACCAATGGTCACTATTCTGTACTCTTACTCTTGAATCTCTCCGCTGCGTTTGACACAGTTGACCACCCCCTCCTCAAAAAAAAAACTCCTATTTACTTGGCTTCTGTGACTGTACTCTCCATAGGTGCGAATCTTACCTATCTCACCGTACCTTCAGTGTCACTTACAACTCTATTTCCTCCTCTCCTACTCCTCTTACCGTTAGGGTCCCCCAAGGTTCTATCCTTGGACCTCTCCTATTCTTGATCTACACTTCTTCCCTGGGTGAGCTAATAGCTTCCCATTGTTTCCAATACCATTTCTATGCCGATGACACACAAACTATCTCTCTACTCCTCAAATCACCTCATCAGTTTCCTCACATATCATGATTTACTAACAGACATATCAGACTGGATGTCACACCACTTCCTAAAACTCAATCTATCCAAAACTGAACTTATAATATATCCTCCCCCACATGCCTCTTCCCCTGATTTCTCGGTCAACATTAATAGCACAACTATCAACCCATCCCCGCATGCCAGGGTGCTAGGGGTAACCCTGGATTCATGCCGCCTCAACCTCTGCAACATCTCCAGAATATGCCCCTTTTTAACCAGTGATACCACAAAGCTTCTAATTCACTTTCTGGTTATCTCTCACCTCGACTACTGCAACGTCTTCCTCATTGGCTTACCTTTACATAAGCTATCCCCCCTTCAGTCCATGAATGCTGCTGCCAGGCTCATCCACCTTACCAACCGTTCAGTGTTTGCTACCCCTCTCTGCCAATCCCTCCATTGGCTTCCACTCGCCCAACGAATAAGATTAAAAAAACTAACAACAACTTTCAAGGCCATCCACAACTCTGCCCCTAGCTACATCACCAACCTGGTCTCAAAATATCAACCAATCTGCTCTCCTCAATCCTCCCAAGACCTTCTGCTATGTAGTTCCCATGTCACCTCCTCCCATGCTCGCCTCCAGGACTTCTCTTGAGCTTCTCCCATCCTATGGAACTCCCTACCTCAATCGGTCTATCTCCTAATCCACCCACCTTTAGATGATCCCTGAAAACTCTTTAAAGAAGCCTATTCTGCTTCTAACTAGTAAACTGCTTTTTACTTCCTCCATCAGCTCATCCCCCACAGCTATTGCCTTTTGTATCACTCAACCCTTCCTCCTAGATTGTAAGCTCTAATGAGCAGGGCCCTCTGTTTCCTCTTGTACCAAATTGTATTGTAACTGTAATGTTTACCTTCATTTTGTAAAGTGCTGGGCAAACTGTTGGCGCTATATAAAGCCTGTATAATAACTATTTAATTAATAATTATTTTCCAACAACGACTACATTAATCCAATGGCTCTATTAGCATTCTAGAAATAGCTCTCATGGAGACTCCACTGAACGTGCAGTTTCCGATATTTTCAACAAGGTACAAATGCGAAGACTCAGTGATACAAGATGGGTTCACAGTGCCATGGAATTTTCCATTGGTCTTTGTCTTCCTTTGGTGTCCTTCATTATGAAGGTGCTTCTGAAAATTTGGACAGAACATGTTCATGCCATACAGGTGCTTTCTACCTGCTGAGGAGGCCTAGGGATTTCGCTGCTCCTCCAGATATCATCAGCACCACCAATCCCGTTTCCAGTCAAACAAGATCTTTTATGCCAAGGTCAGTAGCAGCACCCCAATCTAGTGAGAATACTTTTAATAGCCTGGCTATTGAATCGGCGGGACTAGAGGTGCAGGGATTCTCATCCAAGGTGGTTAAAACCTTGGTGAAGGCCAAAAGATCAATCATGAACTCTACATATGAGAGGATAAAAAGAAGTTTGCTTTGTTGCTCAGGAAATTATTTCTCTCCTGCGTCCCCAGCTCTAGCCAATATCCTGGACTCTTTTACAATCAGTGCTAGAATTTGGTCTGGAGTACAACTCCATTAAAGTACAGATCTCTTATCCCCTTTCTCAGGGTGCTGATGGGTGAAAGAGCCATTGACCAGGTGGCAATCTGTATATAACAAGGAAATACTTGTTCTATAGTGGGAATTTGCTCCAACAGTTTAGTTCCCGTTGGTGTTCCTCACGGTAAAACTAGTTCTTCTGACAGCAATTACCGTATTTTCCGCTCCATAAGACGCACCTGACCATAAGACGCACCTAGGTTTTAGAGGCAGAAAACAGGAAAAAAAAATTCTGAACTAATGGACTGCAGACATAGTACAGGAGATGACCAGAGACTGCGGACACAGTACAGGAGATGACCAGAGACTGCGGACACAGTTCAGGGGATGACCAGAGACTGCGGCCACAGTACAGGAGATGACCAGAGACTGCGGACACAGTACGGGAGATGACCAGAGACTGCGGCCACAGTACAGGAGATGACCAGAGACTGCGGACACAGTACAGGAGATGACCAGAGACTGCGGACAGTACAGGAGATGACCAGAGACTGTGGACACAGTACAGGAGATGACCAGACACTGCGGACACAGTACAGGAGATGACCAGAGACTGTGGACACAGTACAGGAGATGACCAGACACTGCGGACACAGTACAGGAGATGACCAGAGACTGCGGACACAGTGCAGGAGATGACCAGAGACTGCGGACACAGTGCAGGGGATGTCCAGAGACTGTGGACACAGTACAGGGATGACCAGAGACTGCAGACAGCACAGGGATGACCAGAGACTGTGGATAGTACAGGGGATGACTGCTGACCTTTGGGGAGGGGGGGGAGCGGGTACCTGAATTTGACAGATACCCTCTCCCACTTCCGCGGAGTTGTTGTTTCATCTTACCTGTTCCTCTATCCAGCCGCGCGCTGTCTTCCCGGCTTCTGTAATGGCGCTCGGCATGACAGCCGGATGCCCAGTGCGCATGAGCGAGAAGCACGTGCGCTTTGTGATTGGTCCGGCGGCTTCTGGGATCTGTCATGTGTCCCAGGTGCCGCCTTACCATTCACAAAAAGCACCACTTCCTGCGCATGCGCACTTGGCACCCGGCTGTCATGCCCACACTACAGAAGCCGGGAAGACCGCGCCGCTGGATAGAGGAACGGGTAAGATGAAAGAACAACTCCACGGAAGTGGGAGCGGGTATCTGTCAAATTCAGGTACCCGCTCCCCCCCCCTCCCCAAAGGTCAGCAGTCATCTCTATAAGGTCCTGCTGTAGAGCTGAGCGGCCGGCCCGGTATTCTGACACGGCGGCAGTGGAAATACCGGACCGGCCGCTCCATATTCGCTCCATAAGACGCACTGACATTTTCCCCCCTTTTTTGGGGGGAAAAAAGTGCGTCTTATGGTGCGAAAAATACGGTACTTCAGACAGTAGAGTGTTGAAGTTTGCAGCACTTTCCTGCAAAAATTCCTTTTGTGTATTTTACCTAGAAATAGTGATGCTACACCCATCTTCAAAGCTCAATTCTAAAGTGGTATCCAGTTTCCAGGAAAACTGTGAGGCAGTCTCTCCAAGTTCCTTACACATGGTCAAGTTGCTCTCAGTGTACTTGCAACACTCAAAAGACGTGAGGAAAGTGGACAATCATTTAATTTTGCCACCAAATCCTCAACATCAGGCAACTTCTATTGGATTACCAGGGTGATTAGACTGTCATGCAGGAAATAGACCTTTCTGGTCAGCTTTTATTTGTGTAAAATTTTATCCTAAAAAGGAAAAGACTGACAGTGCTGCTGTCTAAAAGTGATTCTATTGCTCCCCCATAGAGTGGATGCACCCTAAGACAAAAAGTGTGTTACTATCAGATCACCATGTGAAAATAAAGGGAAAAAAAGCCTAAAAAAAAGAAAACTAATGCAGCCACGACATGACGGATTGGTAAGCTGCAATATGTTATTTGTGTGAGTTCAATACTACTTTAAAGTGGCTCAAGGTTTTTTACTTTCATGCGTTCTATACATGGAGGTAAAAACCTTTTCTGGACAGCATCCCCCCAGCCATCCCTAATACTCACCTAAACCTCCTCTCAATCCAGCGATGTGCACTGGAATCTCAGCTATCCTGGGAATCCCTCTCCTCATCGGCTAAGACAGCAGTGGCAGCCATTGGCTCCCACTGCTGTCAATCACAGCCAGTGAGCCAATGAGAAGAGAGGGGGCGGGGTCAAGCCACAGCTCTATGTGTGTGAATGGACACACAGAGCAGCAGGTGCCCCCACAGCAAGCTGCTTGCTGTGAGACACCCGACAGGGAGGGGCCAGGAGCGCCGGCGGGGGGCCCGAAAAGAGGAGGATCCAGGCTGCTCTGTGCAAAACCACTGCACACAACAGGTAAGTATAGACATGTTTGTTATTTAATAAAAAACCAAAAACTAAGCCTTTAGAATCACTTTAGGGTTTGTAAGAGATCTATGCTAGCACTACAGTTGTAACCCTTGTTTTTGCAAAACTAAAAATAATGTAATATATACTTCCCAACTGTTTATAATAAAATATCAGGACGTTGGCACTCCAACCCTGAACTGACTAGACACTGCTATTTAATTTGACCAATCTATGACATATGGAACCAGGCATCGGGCACAAGTGTACCTGATGCTGAAGATTCTTCAGGCAGAGGTATATCATTAATACAGAGAACAGTGGTGTGTGCAGCAGGACAGGTAAGTATTAATGACTACTTTTACAAGCAGCTTTTGTTTTTATAGCTGTTAACAGGGTAACGTTAAAATATTTTTAATTTTATTAACTGGATGTCTAAATAGTTTGTTTGCAGTGTGATTCAACATAACATATTTTGAGATTCCATGCGATTGTGGTTACATACCTGGGTGACTTTCTTGACGATGTCTGCAGCAGCTGCTAGTCCCTGGACAAATGAACGGGCAGCAATAAATGCCCTGGTGGCTTTTAGCTTCATTTCCCGTGGAATGTCCCCAAATGGCTTAAGCTGGTCATACTGCTTTGCTAAGCAGTCCAAATACTCGTAGGAAAAAGTGACCTGTGGATTCTGTGCCTTGAAGACACGCTCCAGCAGATGGCTCCAGAACTCTGTTAATGCCTCCTCCAAGTTAACTGCAGGGCCGCGGTAATACTGACGCAGCTCTGAATACAGGTCTCTGAAAATCTTCCCATCGTTCTGGCTGTACAGCTCCCCATAACGATTAGGGAAAGTGTCCAGGAGAGTCTGCTCCGACTTATTCAACAGGTCCTGGAAGTATCCTGAAATGAGACAAAAGGGTATTACAATAAAGTATAAGAAATTACCTAATTGTTTACAAGATTATGATATTGTCCAGTAGAATGTACTATTCGGGGCCTGCTGAAGAAAATAGCCATTAATTGCTTTCAATGATAGCCCAACAGCATTCATTTTCCCTTCAGTTACAACCCTTAGGTCCCCAACATATTGTAAGCTCAAAAGAGCAGGGCCCTCGAACCCCTTGTGTTTTATATTGTTACTGTCTTGTCTCATGTTCTGTCCCCCTTGCTACTGTACAGCGCTGAGCATACCCTTTGGTGCTATATAAATACTGTATAATAATAATAATATAGGTGTTAAAATGGGGTGCTTAGCACACAACCCTGTCACCTACTGAGCGCTTTCTAATACCCAGAAAACTGACAAGTGCTTGCTTGGTGTAGTAGCATGCCAAAGAAGTAGCATCTGTCCTACCTGATAGGTCTCCCTAACTACCCCCTGCAGCGGTATGACAGAAATATGGGCCATTTTAAGCATTTTAAATGCAAGCACTGCTTTTGTGTAATAGCACCCAACAATCATGTGTGCAAGTCCTTGGGATAGTCAGGATGAGGCATTCTCACTAACAGATGTCTCAGATCAAACAGAGAAACACCCTTTAAAATGTGAATTACTCCATTCTATTTTACAAGTACTTCCCATGAGCTTGGAATTCATGATGTGTACACAGTTACTTTGGCCTTACCAGGTACAATTTATAAAATCATCCACCATTATTATAGTCTGAAAAAACATTGATTTACCTTAGACTAGAGATTTACTGTATCTTTCATTAAAAATGTCAAGTAGCAATGATATTACAGTAAACTGCATGTCATGATTGGGAGCCAATAAGGAGCCTTGTTGGAACCCTGCGTTGGGGTTGGGCAAACAGGTCATCCTAGGCCCTAACTACCAGTGTCCCACTGAGCTTACCTAAACTTCTTTTATCTGGATCCTACCTGCCACAGATTTCTCCACCGTGTTTATTCTCTGAATCCTTGATTTTTTCACTAAGCAGGGGCCCAGCGCACTTGTTTATAGTTTCAAGGATCCTTCTTAATGAATTGAGACACCAGATGAAAACAGCCAGCCACTTTTACCGTTACACTTGTAGCAGCTGTGTTTCAGCACCACTTGCCTGCTTTCATTTGCCTGGAAGAACTTTCAGGCTCCATGCACACTATCATTTTTTTAAGCTCCTAGAAGCTGTTATTAGCATTTTTTCTGATCCTAGAAGCTAAATGTAGAGTTTTTCAGGCTTTCAAGCACACTAACATTTTTTTAAGCTAAAAAAAACGCTGGATAAAAAATGCTGGTAATAATATTTTTTAGTAGCGTTCAGGAGAATTTGCGTTTTATTAGTGTTTTTACAGTATATGCTACAAAAAAGCTGTGAGAAGCATTTTATTTGTGTTTGTGTTTCTACTGGAAAAACTGCTCTAAAAAACGAAATTTTTTTCTGTTCCTAGATGCTGTAGCTCAAAAAATGCTAATATGTGCATGGACACAAAAGATAACACTATTTAGCTTCTAGGAGCAGAACAAATATGCTGATAATAGCTTCTAGGAGCTTAAAAAATGCTAGTGTGCATGGAGCCTTAGAGAATTTTTCCAGCAGAAAAAAATGCTCCTAAACACTACTAAAAGGCTCCTAACAGCTTTTTTCTAGCTATTTTTTTTCCTCTGTGAAAACTCTAATAAATGCTAATGCTCCTAAATGCTTCAAAATGCTTCTAAAACGCTACTAAAAATGCTATTACCAGTGTTTTTTGTGCTTAAAAAAAACAAAAAAATAGTGCATGGAGCCTAAGGACTGTACAGGGAAATAAAGTGTAGTACTGCTTGGTTTTTCCAACATCACCAAATGTTCACACTAGTAGAAAATATCTCCTGTCTTCAACACGACTTAAAGAGGTAGTGATCTCCTTTGAAGGGTACATACCTACAGGTAAGTCTATAATAAGGCTTAACTGTAGGTACAGTAAATATATCCTAAATGTGCACTGTTTACCAGATATTTACTTTAGTAGCAGTGGTGATATCACTGGCGCATGTGCACTATGCTCTCAATGGACGGAGTGCCATCCACTGAAAGAGCTGTGTCGGAGCCATGACACCCGCACACATGCGAAAGAGTGGCATCGCCACGGCTTAGCCATTCAAATGGCTGGAGTCTGCGAAACTGAACAGAAGACCGGGTGTAAATGCAAGCCCTGTCAGCTTTGACAATGTGCAGCTGGAGAGCTTCGTTTTAAGGTAAGTCTTTCATTATGTGTTGGTATGCAACGCACATTACGCTCTTAATTTGCAGGCAGGAGATTTTCTTGTTTTTTGTTTTGTTTTGTGGTTTAGTACTGCATTAATATATTATTCTCATATAGGGTGTAAATAGCACTAACAGTTTGTGCAGCACTTTGTAAAATAGGGAAGACAGTACAGTAACAATATAATTCAATACAGGATGGTCAAGAGGGCCTTGCTCGTGAGAGATAACAATTACATAAATCAATTACTATTAGGTACAATTTAATAACAGCTCAATATATGCACCCACTGAACATACGCTGCAATTTTCCTTTAAGTTTTTGTTTGTTAAAAATGTTTAATTATTTTTTTCATGCTAATGTTTTTAACGACAATAGAAAACTAAATAATAGATCCCCTTTGCAGGATAATAGAGATGAGAGCTGGAGAATTTTGTATTTTATACTTCAAGGATTAGCCATTGTGTACCTCCCTATCTAGTTTGAACCTGTTTAAGCAGCTGCCACCTTTTTTTGCAATGAAATGTTCAATGTTAGTTGCATGTCTAAAATTCACATAGAAAGGCGGTGTCAGCTAACTCCATGAAGACAAAAGATGTGGTATATGTATGTTAAAATGCCACAGTCAGATTTATTTATTTTTTTTAATGGTGTGGATACAGTGCATGTTGATTTCGGTGTAATTATTGTGTCAGAGAAACTGTCACTTTTAGAATGTTTTATAGCTATACTTGTGAAAGAGTTCAGCCTAGTGATATAGTCCTATCAAATGACTGTAAACATTAAAATCCCTGTTTCTATGTATATGGTGTAATTAAATGTAACATTGGCTGCCAATTGTTCTCATTAGATCTGCAGGCTTTTTTTCCAATAATACTGCAAAATGCTTGTGCCTTGCTCAGCCACTTAGCTCCCCATAAGTATACCGGACAGGATGGGGTTTATTTACTAAAGCTGGAGAGTCCAAAATCAGACTCCCTTCTGCATAGAAACCAATCAGCTTCTAACCTCAGCTTGTTCAATGAAGCTTTGGCAATGAAACCTGGAAGCTGATTGGTTTCTATGCAGAAGTGAGTCTGATTTTGCACTCTCCAGCTTTAGTAAATAAACCCCGATCTGTCTGATTGAAAACAAGACTCTCAACATTCCTGTTCTCATGTTTTAAAATACCCACAATTTTTTTGATAGACACAAAGGGGGAGATGTACTAAACCCGGTACACACAGAATCTGGTGGATAGTGACCAATCAGCTTTTCGGTTTTATTGTCAAAGCTAACTGAACAAGCTAAAGTTAGAATCTGATTGGTTACTATGCACACCTGCAACAGATTCTGTGTGCACCTTTTTTATTAAATCTCCCCCAAAGTGATCTTTGCTTCGACTTTAAGTTACACAGGTTAGAACTTGGGTGTAGTTGTTTTTTTTTTCCTGGCAAGATGGAGGTACTTAATTTACTAAAAATAATATTAGGTCAATTTTATTTCAATTGATATTATTACATATTGCTGCACATTTTCAGTTTCCAAATCCTTACTAGCAACTACTTGTGCACATGAATGTTACAGCAATTTAAAAAAAAAAAAAGATGTCCATCCCTAATGCAAAGCCATATTGAGTATTAAATATAATTCAATTCACTGACCCATGTACATGCATGGGTCAGAGAATTGGAAGACTGGTTGCAGCGAGATGGGTCACTGACCAATGTAAGCACTGGCCATATAGAGACCTGTGAAAGGGATATCATTGTCTGCAGTTTATATACAGTATTTACAAGTTCAGGAGAGAAATAAAATGGGATAGAGTGTTTTTGGTAAATTTAAAGATCACATTTTCTTTTTTTATTGCTAATCAGCATGGTACAACCCTCTGCTGCTACAAATTTTGTGGGTAAATTGTAAAGTTATCAATGTGCAATCTATTAGTAAGCCATGAGAAAGACCTTAAAATAAATGTCACCCATTTAATTTAGATATACCAGCAATAAGAATAATAGGTGGCTTATTCTCATAATGATTCAGTTAGATGAACGTTAGTCAATCAGTAACCAAGGTGGGTTATGACAGACAAAAGACAACAGAGAATTAACTGGACATAGTAAAGTAACACATTGTTGAAAGCATTTTTGCATTTGGCTAAACACTCTTTCTCTCTACTGATTACCATTGAGCGTGGAGTAATTGCCATAATCCAATATACATGTAGGACTTTCATCTATTTTACACACCACTGGTGTCCAGTTACAATAAGGTGTTAATAATTTAAAGTACAAGTACAATCCCATGAGCATGTGAATTATTACTGTGGATCTATTCCTAAATATACATTATTTATTTTATTGTGCCAGCTGGTGAACACAATATTATATACAGACATATTACTAATAAAAGGTGAACGCTCTTACTATCAAAGTTCTTGTTCTGTGAGATAAGCAGGGTTTGCACTGACAGGCTGGAGTCTCGCAGTGAGTTGTCAAAATCTAATTTGCTGATATTGGCAAAGTTTTCCTCCATCTCCGAGGTGCAGCAGGTGTAGCCTTGTGGACAGATCCTCAGATGCTCACCTGCAAGACATGACATGAACATGACAACATGTCTACCATAGCATGATAAATCTATCCATTAGCAGAGAAGCCCTAGAGCACAGCACAGTTTCCACATACCGCACCCATCTACAAAGGCCCAAACTGTCATTCTTGCCATTAAACTTGAAATTCTTTAGTAGATATTCCAATAGATTTGTCAGAATGTTCTACTTTACTAGAGCCTACGGACAACTGCACATACATTTTCATTTTTGATCGTACATTGCTTCCTCTAATTTTGTCATCACACATGATATGCAAAATATTGTCATTAGCCAGCAAGTAGTTCAATACATTATATGGCCAAATATATGTGAACATCCCTCCAAATTATTACGTTTGGGTGCACAAACCTAAGTATATTAAAGTAGTACTCAGCTGCCCCAACCCCCACCCATGTATTTTTCCCTCCGACCTGTTGTGTTGCATCCTCTTCAAAACACATGCTCACGTATGCAGTGAATCCAGTGTTGTCTCACTGCGATCCACTGTTCAGGTGTCATCATTTTGGTCCTCTTCAGTTGGATGGCTTTTCCAGGTGCAGGCAGCAAGCTCCGAAGATGTGCTTGCTGGACCTGCTCCCAGCCTGTCCTCCAGCGGCTCTGTGTGCCAATCCTTCAGCCTCCTGGAAGATGTGATGTAAGAATCCCAAGAGGCTGCAGAACTAGGTACACTTCATTCTGGCCTAGGTTGGTGGAGGTGCAAAAAGTAAAAAAATAGAATAGAAAATCTTTTTAAAAACATTTCCCACCATTCTGCTTGGGAAGTGAGGAAGTGTAAAATGGAACTAACTCCTTTTTGGAAGTTAAGTTCTGCTTTAAGGTTTGATGAGTTTGATGTGGAGGAACTTGAATGGCCTGCACAGAGACCTACCTCAACCATACTAAATACCATTGGCATGAACTGGAAGTCAATACACGCCAGTTCTTCTTGTCCAACATCAGAACCTGACCTCCCAAATTTCAGCTTATTTGGCTGATATTCCCACAGAAACTCTAATATCTTGGGAAAAGCTTTCCATGAAGAAACAAGGCTATTATAGCTGTGAGGGGCAACTGTACATAATGCCCTTGGTGTTGTATTGGGATGTTCAACAAGTAATAAAGGTGTGATGGTCAGGTGTCCACAAATCATTAGCCATATAAAGTATATACCATTTTAAGAAGAGCAAAGTTGATCCTCTTGTAACTATTGTACAGAATCTCAGAACCATGCAGCCACATTTATATGACTTTATTGCATGTACCCACACATGTAAATGTTTGAATAGTTCAACCTATATACTGTACATAAAGTGCATTGCTTAGCATATTTGTAGAAACTAAAGTGATATTAAATATTCCATAATTTTTTTATGAATCTATTCAATTAAATGACAGAAACATTCCAGCCAGGAGCATGGACACATAGAGGTGGCTCCATGAGACCTTGCAACAGGATGGAGCCACCCTAAAGCAGGAACTTTTGGAGAGTCTCTTTTATCAGATAGAATGCAAGAAAAATGCACAGGAAACCCAGTAAGTACTGAGCACTTACTTAAGCAGCATTATAGATTATTTTAAAATTTTAGGGTTTAGCAACACATTAAATGCTTCTTTCACCTTTTTTAGAGAAATCTGCAGTAAATGAACCAAGTTCATCTAAGGGTTGTGAGTATACATACCTAAATTGAATGTTAAAACTGTCATCCATGCGTGCCTTTTGTTTAGCTGGACAAACTAGTAGAATGTTGGTAGCTTAATAATATCCCCCAGTGTCAGAATACCCACCGCAGTCCTGCTATAAGTCGCTGATCACCGCCATTACTAGTAAGAATTAATAAAAAAAAATTCCAGTATCTATACCGCCATTTGTAAACACTAAAACTTTCACGTAAACCAATTAATTTACACTTATTGGGATTTTGTTTAGCAAAGACATGTAGCAGAATACATTTTGGCCTAAATTTATTTACTGGACATGTTTAATAGCAAAAAGTAAAAAACATTTTTTTTCTCAACACGGTCGGTCTTTTTTTTATAGCGCAAATAATAAAAAATGCACACGCGATCAAATACCACCGAAAGAAAGCTCAAAAAGACGTAAATTTAATTTGGGTGTAGCATTGCATGACTGCACAATTGTCAAAGTAACGCAGCGTTGTAGTGCAAAAAATGGCCTGGTCAGGAAGGGGGGTAAATCCTCAGGAGAGCAAGTGGTTAAGGGAGACCTATAGTCCTGGTATACACTTTCATTTCATAATATTAGAATTGTAATACAACAATAGAAACTATAGTTCTTTTTGACAATCCAATATGAGCTTGGTTCAAATATCTCCTTTTCGTGTTGTGATTACTGCATCCCTGCTGGCCATCTATTTCCAAAAGTTAATGGATTTCCTGCATTATTTTCATCTTCTCTGCTGTTTACTTTCATTTTTTTAGGGCTACATATCCCATGGTGCCTTGCTGCCTGCAAGCTGTGATTCCTTTACTGACTCTGCCTCCTGAAACTCCTCCTCTCAGCACCTCTGCAGCTCAGAAGGCAGGCTCAGTGAAATGTGTGACACAGCAGTGCCTACGCACAGGGCACAGTGAATACATGTCACTGAATTCAAAGAAATCAATTCACAAAGTAAGTTACAAACTTCAAAGTCATTCTGATTAATAGGAGAAGGCTACAAAAAATTGAAATACAATGTGAAAATCGATAAATAATTTTACATTTTGACCATAGATCAACTTTAAAGTGGAATCCCAGGATCAATCTAATTAAAAACTGCTCCCACCTACCTCCTAACACCTATACAAACTACCCTGTGGAAGAAAGATGCAAATACGTACCTATTTTCAGCCTCTCTGGTCTGGTCATGTGATCATCTCCCCTGTGAGCTAGCAGCGGATTCAGGGGAGAGGAGGGTGTGCCGATAAAGGATGGCCCACAGTAACTCTATGGGAGACGTCACCATTCAGGCATTCCTTCCACTGTCGATTGCTTTCTCCTCTCCCCTACAGCCGATGCTGCCTGACACAGGGGAGATCACGTGATTGGATCAGCTTGAGAATAGGTAAGTGTCCACATCTTTCTTTCGCATGGACATATAGGTGTTAGGAAGGGGGGGCACAATTTTAAGATGAGTTAAGTTGATCCCGGAATTCTACTTTAACTTGTTTTTGTTAGAATATTTTTTTAAAACATACTTTCCCTTTACCTCACTGCACATAAACTAAACTGTTATCCCTATAGCAAGGGGACAGAAAGCATCCAACCTCTCTGCTATAATAATTAGATTGCAAACATATCAGCATCAGGGGGAGCTCTGAAACGTTTCCACAAAAGAGGTACCTCTTCCATAGCACTAAACCCAATGCTGATGGACCATGGTTCTTTGACAACTCCAATTCATTTCTTTAGGGGTCAAGGATGTGAACATCCCCTTTAAGTTTAGATGCCATTAAGTGGCATCTTATATGTTCTTTATCAGATTTATTTTTTAAATTGCCCTCACTGGGATCCCTCTGTTTAGCCCCCATCTGAGAAGGGAAGGGAATCTGCAGTGAACAATTGTTTTAAATGCACAGGAAACTATGGGTAGGTATCTCCCTTGAGTTCTTCATGACATCTCGTCACTAACATTATCACATTACTCAACATATTTGGACTAAGGTTGGGTACACACAGATCAAAATTCAATTGGTTCAGCAAGGACTGGTCAAACCTTGACCTTTGTGTAGCCCTCCAAGTACAACAAAAGTTGACCTTGTCCAATCAGCGGCTTGCAGCCAATTGAATGCAGCGCTGATCAGTATATCCTGACAAAGGAGAGTCCTCACTGTCAGAATACAATGTCGCTTCTAGCAGAACCAAAAAAAAAGTGCATACCCAGTTTAAGAAGACATGCCTCCCCAGCATTCCCCAAGTATTGAATACATGTCACTTAATGGTTATCACCTTCATTTGCTGAACAAGTGAAAGAGAGGGCTTTTGGATTCCTTTTAGGGGGTAGTGGAAGAGGAGAGCCTTTTTTAGTGTATATGTGTTTTTAACACTTTTCTGAAATATACACATGGCAAGCTGGTTAAGGGATTAAAGAACCCTTAACACCAGTTCACCAGGGTGTAGGTGGTCGGATTCTTTCTCTTCATAGGGTGCAGATAGCTAATATAAAAGCCTCAAGTTTTCCTACCCTCTCCTGGTGGATTGGATATTCTGAGGTCCCCACAATGTCATCATTGAGTCCGGTGATTTGAAGAGCTATCTCCCTTTTTGTGTACCCCTCATCCAGTACATCTCAGTACCGCAGCATGGTATGGAGGAAGGTCACAGGCTCATTGCCTCATTTTGATTGACAGGGAAGCTAGGCTTTTTTAAATGTTTATTTTTAGAAATTTGTAACAATTATCAAAAATAGGAATTCAATCCACAGTGTCAAAATTGTGATTTTCTCAACTGTACCCCCATTGGCAATTACTGTTTAGTGAAAATGCACAGATCCACCAGCTCAAGATAGAAAAACTTGTAAAAAAGTCCATAGCGAATGTGCAAGAAATGTCACTTTCTACCTGCTATAAATTATAGTGTGGTTTTAAATACTGTTGATCAAAATTTAAATAACATTTTTTGCAAAACACAGTGCACAATAAAAATCTGATTTGGTAAAAACAACTACATGATGGCTTCAGAATCCACATTAGCTTGAACAGAAGACTTCACAAAGCACGACAAAGCGCGTTAGGGTGGGGCCATGTGACGTCATTGTGCACATGTGGAAACCAAAAGTAAGCTCCTTTCATATGTACTGATGCTAATGGTTTTCCTTAAAGGATTTATCACACTGTACTCGAGAGTGTTCTATACTTTTTTTAAAATTATTTTATTTTAAGGGGAATGAGTTTTTGAGCGTATTGCACTATAAGAGCTGTTTTATTTCTTTGAGAAGTTATTGCGGAAGAAAGGATTGGCTACACACAGATGAGTGAAGATTGGTACATTTGGTGAAAACAAGGTTAGCAGCCCTAATTAAAGGGCTAGGTACAAATAGACCTTAGTTCACAGTGGGTCAAAATATAGGTTAGCAGTTTGTTTGGACTGTGGTGGAGCACCCTCACTGGTGGTGAATACAGTAACTATTGGGCACATATATGAATTTGAAGGAGGAGTACTTTGGTGCAATACAAGTTGTGATTAACAAGCACAAAGAAAATGCTGAATACAAATACTGGTGATGTATGTACATTTATTTATTTATTTAATTTATGTATGGACATTAAAAATTATGATTTTTTTTGCACAAATATGACATTACACATTTATTGATTTGTTTGGCAATTTAATGGTTTGATGTTGCACTTCACTTATTCACATGTATATAAATTTGGTTGATGCGGGAATGCATAATAGTGATTTAACAACAATACTTATTGTTCTTTCACAGCGCAGATAGCGCAGAGAATAATTTGGTTTTGATTTAAGCCCATCTCACAAGTTGAGAAAAACTACATTATTTGTTCTATTGGCTAAAAGACCGCTATTGCCTGTCATCTGGAGCAAGGATTCCCTGGCAGGTAAGTGTTAACATGCTGGTTATTAGAGGAACACATACTCGCTCTCTGTTTAATTAAATCCACCCACAGAGATGTGTTGATTTTAATTTCCCTTTAGACAGTTTTTCATCACCAGACACTGTGTTTTTCTCTGACATTACAATATTTCTTTGTCCATTAATAGAATCAGATTCACGGCAGCCTCTAAAAATTTATCAAGGACAATTATCTTTGAGACAGTTCATTGTGCTCTTTGATCTAACAGAATATCATGTCTTCCGTCAGCTGCTGTACGGTAACTCAGCACAATATTATTACACTAGAAGTTTATTAAATCCTAATGAAATGTGAGGTCAGAGTTTCAAGGAAACTGGTTTCTTGAAGCACAGAACCCCGCTCTAGACGAGAGCTGGATGACCCACTTGTTTGACATTTGCGTACCTACGATTAAATCTGAAAGCCTCTTTGATTCTTGCCCTAGCTTTACAGATATGTATGCGTATCACTGTCTGTGGAAGTTCTGATTCCTTTTTATCTACAACGATCACAGTTTCTGTTGGAAGGAATATCTCAAAGTTTCTAAATTACGACTCATGGGCCATGGGGGCATTGCATAAGGAGGCAGAATCAAAGCACAAAATTGACAATTTGACTCTTGGCTTAATTTGGCTATATTTGTATCCTGTCTGCTTAACAACAGACAAATCAAACAGCCAAATTGAAGGTGAAAAAAGATGAGGTTTCCAAAGATGACCCACAAGACTCTTTAGCTGAAGTAAACCATCACTTCGGAATATGCAGACTCTTTGTGATCTACTGTGAGACTGTACAGTTTGGTGTTAGTTCTGCTTATGTCAGAAGCAGTTAGTCCCGCTAATGCAGTCAAGGCTTTTATTACAAAACAATGAGATTTTCTAACCCGGTGGTGAGTAGGTGCTGCAAATAAACTATTGTCATTATTAGCCATGGATTGTGATGCGTCTCAGCACTGAGAGAGTCGTTCAGGAACAGGAAAACATTTCTCATCATCATTCTCAAGGAGATATCTGTAAATCTTTGGTCAGCCTATATTGTCATACGGGAAGTTTCTTGGATCAAAGATTTCTTGTTTTCCATCATGTTCATCGGAAAATATTTTTAGAGGTTCTTAAGCTGCCCCTTAATAAACAGTCAGTCAGAAATTTAAAGATCAACCCATCCACCCACCCATCGAACTTGATGATGTTCTGGCACATACTAAGAAAACTTGTTCCCTCTTGTTGGGGGGGAAAAATGAGATAATCATGATATTTTATTTTTTTCTGCTCAGCCATTTGGGTCCCCTCAGAAGTGTGGCTGAAAAACACCTAGTTAGCAACCCCCACAGCTTGACTTGTTTATAGGAATTGAAAACCATTGGATGCTCACTACCAGCATTGCAGGAGTGAAAACCAACAGTTTTTTCATTCTAAAAACAAGGCAAAAAACTTGAGGGTTGCCAACTAGGAATTTTTAAGCCAGGCCTCTGACTCAAATGTCCTACAGGTAAAATAATAAAATGAATGATCGTTTTACAAAGCTGCAAAGATTTTTATTATGCCCATTGACTACATAGACTATATTCTGGAAAAGGTGAACTTAGCCTTTAAGCCAGAATGAGGATAAAAGGGAGGTGCTATCTACTAAGAACCACCTACACCCTACCTAATGGGTCAAGAGGATAACTCATTTGATCCAAAAAGCTCCAGCATATCAGATACTAAGCAGCAGAACTTCAAAGACATTAAGAATGAGCTTGTAATCACTAATGCTAACTAGCTACTTCTAGATAATCTTGATGAGCAACTTTACCTGTAATAACAAGCAACTTTGTGTCATTAAGTATTCCATGTGACCAGTTCTTAGAGTTTTAACCTAAATTACATGAGCAGTCATTAACGCACTGTAAATTAATTTGTTTGAGGAACTTTATAGTCTATCATCTCATATCAGCTCCATTGTACCTGCAGTTAATCTCATTACTGCTTATAAATGATAAATGCTTTTAAAGTATGACTGAAAACTCTATTTTAGATTGCAAATCTACTTATCATTTGTAGCATCAACATAAAATTCCCCAGTGAGGCGATGAGAAACGAGGTTAAAACATGTCCTCAAAGTCCGTGCAATCTATCAAATACTTCCCCCTTGGAAAAAGTTAATGAATATTTATAAGGAATAAATGGGGTTGGTAACAAAAAAAAAAATATGATACGTTGTTCTTTATACATGGTTGATCAAACTAGCAGTCCAGATCATTGCTATACAACATGCTTTCAGTAAATCCTCAGGATCCCTTTCAATATTATTATTATTGTACAGGATTTATATAGCACCAAACAGTTTGCTCAGTGTTTTACGATATAATGGGAGATAATATAGCAACAATACAGCTCAATACAAGAGGGTTAGGAGGGCCCTGCTCCTTGGAGCTTACAATCTAAGAGGGAGGGGCTGGTGGTACAAAAGGTAAAAACTGTGGGAGGTGAACCGATAGGAGGAATAGAAGATGCCATTATTTGCTGACGATGAGATAGGCTTCCCTGAAAAGGTATGTTTTCAGAGATCACCTAAAAGTGAGAAGAGTAGGCGATAGTTGGATAGATTGGGGTAGAGAGTCCCAGAGGATTGGGGAGGCTCTGGAGAAGTCCTAGAGATGAACATGGGAGGAGGAGATAAGGGAGCTAGAGAGCAGGAGGTCCTGGGAGGAATGGACAGGTTGGTTTGGGTGATATTTGGAGACAAGATTGGTGATGTAATTATGGGCAGCGTTATAACTGGCTTTATATGTTATTGTTAATGTTTTGAATTTTATTAGTTGGGCAATTGGAAGCCAGTGGAGCGATTGGCAGAGAGGGATGGCAGATATGGAACGGTTAGTAAGGTGGATGAGTCTGGTAGCAGCATTCATGATAGACTGAAGAGGGGATAGCCTGTGATTAGGTAGTCAATGAGGAGGGAACTACAATAGTCAAGGCGAGAGATAAGGAGTGAATAAGTTGCTTAGTGGTTTCCGAGATTAAGAATGGGCGTATCTTGGAGATGTTGCGGAGGTGAAGTCTACAATATTTGGACAGTGAATGGATTTGGGGCTGAAAGGACAGATGGGAGTCTAGGATTACACTTAGTACCGTGGCATGAGGTGAGGTACTGATGGTTGTATTATTGATCTCCCTCCCAAAGCACCATGTCCCCATGTTGAAGGGGACAAGGGCCTCTTCCCCACAACCTTGGGCTGCAAGGGGGGCCCCTAGATCCCGGGCCCCCCACTATGTGAATGAGTATGGGGTACATGGTACCGCTACCCATTCACAAAAAAAAACTGAAGTGTGGAAAAAAAAGACAGGAGACAGACTTTGACAAGTCCTTTATTAAAAGAAGGAAAATAAAAGAATGTCCCCCAAAGTAGATCCAATGTCAGTCACAATGCCCACTGCCGCTGACCCAAAAAAAAAAAAAAAAGGCTCCCCTCTCAACGCTGGCTTCCACCATCTGACTGTTCCACTGGCTTGACAGTGCTTAAATATGTAAGGGGCGGGGCAACCCAGTGACATCACCCGTGTGACCCCACCCCGTGCGACATCATCGACTGGAGCATGCTGGGTCAATGATGTCACACAGGGGCTGGGTCACATATATGATGCCACTGGGTGGCCCTGCCCTTTACATATTTAAGAACTGTCAATCCAGTGGAGCAGTCAGATGACCGGGAGCCAGCGTCGGGACCGGAGCCTTTTTTTTTTTCTTTTTTCAGGTAGCAGCACTGGCGGCGGGTATTGTGATTGATGTTGGATCTATTTCGGGACATTCTTTTATTTTCCTTCTTTTAATAAAGGACTTGTCAAAGACTGTCTCCTGTCTTTTTTCACAGTACAGTTTTTTTTTTTTTGTGAGTGGGTAGCAGTACCATGTACCCCATATTCATTCACATGGGGGGGCTGAGATCTGGGGGCCCCCTTGCTAAAGGGGGCTTCCAGATTTCAATAAGCCCCCTGCCCGCAGACCCCTACAACCACAGCCTAGGGTTGTGGGGAAGAGGCCCTTGTCCCCATCAACATGGGGACAAGGTGATTTTGGGGGAGCCCCCCCTGCCCCAAAGCACCCCTCCATGTTGAGGGCATGTGGCCCGGTATGGTTGGGGGGTGCTCGCTCGCCCCCCCTTTTCTGCCCTGCCGGGCTGCATGCTCGGATAAAGGTCTGGTATGGATTTTGAGGGGGACCCCCACACCATTTGTTTTTTTAATTTTGGCATGAGGGTTCCCCTCAAAATCCAAACCAGACCCGAAGGGCTTGGTATTTATCGAGGAGGACCCCAAGTCATTTTTAAATGATTTTTTAATTGCCGGCAGCTGATGACTCTGATGGTTGTTAGGAACTCTGCGACCACCCATTCCTTAACAACCCATGACAGTACAGACAGATACCAGTACATACCGCATACCTGGACCACTACTTAATTACCGCATGCATTTAATTATTTATTTCCTTTTGTGAACTGACTTTAGGGTCTTTTTATGCGGTATTTACTCAGTGTTTTTGCTATTTTCTGTAAATACCACATCACAGTAGAGCAGAAGAAAGAGGTAGGCGAAAGGCGATCATCTTAAACGTAACTGCTTTTTCCTGGAAATGTTAAGGTGTGTAAGGTGTAGTTGTTAGTTAAAAAAACAACCGTATAAGCAAAACGTTTGTAATTTTTCTATATGAGAAACAGTTGAAATCAATAAACATAAAAAATTAACACATTTAACTCCCTTCCTTAAAATGCAAATGCAGCAAGAGTCTAGCGCAGATGTGAACACCCACAAGAAGTCTATGTTTGCATCCACCACCCCCCACCACCCCCTAATTGCAGCATGCTGAACAGCAACATTTGACAGAGAATGTGCCTGTTGTATCATGGGAACTCCTTTTCCCCATTTAAATCTGCTCAGCCATGACAAGTGCAGTGGATTCACACAAAAACAAAAATTCATATCCCCTCTTCACAGAAATGGCTTTATTATTCAGCAAAATTTCAATTAGAATATTTGATATGGTAACCGTATGATTTATTTAAACTGTTGTATAGCCACAGAGTCTCAGACCTTTTAAGTCTCCATTCCAATGACATGTAAACTATCAGAGGAATTTATCAAAACTGGAGCAGATGTGCATGGCAACCAATCAGCTTCTAGCTTTCCTTTTTTTAAAGCTTAAAGTGGAACTTCACTCTCTCAATCAACATGAGCTAATTTTTAATCCTTACACTGTTGACATTAGTAAATTAATAAGAAAGTATATCATATTTACTTGTTTTAATATTTTTTTTTACATTTCTTCAGTTACTTTCTGGTTTCCATGCCTAGGCAAATGATGTCATACATCCCAGCAATCTTCAGCAGGGAAGGAAGGGTTCTCAGCTCAGCTTATGCCTGAGCTAAGGGCAGACGGATTCCAGAAAGTAAATGATACATGAATCATCTGCCCTTACTCAAGTTGGCCACAGCTAGAAATGCTAGGGGGTGTTTTTCAAAATGATTTCTCAGCAAAATAAAGTATGAAGACATGGATGGATGGGTGAGTTTGCTTTGAATATTCAAAATGAATTACATAGCATTTTTGGTTTGTGGTGCTCAGATGCAGTGCAGTTCCACTTTAACTAAATAAGCTGAAGATGGAAGCTGATTGGTTGCCATGCACAGTTGGTTCAGGTTTTTGTCAGTTCCAGTTTTGATAAATTCCCCCCAATGTGTTTGCCATACAGAGAAATATATTGAGTTCTTTCTGTGATATAAGCATGACCTCTGCAGAAAAAAATTACAAAAAAGTCACTTCCTTCCCAGCACCAATACCCAGACCTTGCCGGTGTTTATGTGGCTGGGCAGAATATATTTTGTTGTTTCTATATATTCTACATGTCAGCAACTTTTTAATTTTTAAGTTTATTTCTGCTTTAGATTGCTTTCTTTGCACTGATAATTTGTTATTTTTTTTCTTTTCATATATGCTTTATTAAAACTTCACAATTACAGTTTCACAATTACAATATCAACAAACCATAGGATAAATATACAGTAAAATGTCTTGTATCAGTTAACAAAAAGGACGGTGGCTAAATGGTTAGCACTTCCGTCTGTTAGCACTAGGGTTATTGGTTCAAATCTCAGCCATGGCATCACCTGCCTGGAATTTGCATGTTCTCTCTGTGCCTGCATGAGTTTCCTCCCACACTCCAAAGACATGCAGGTAGGTGAATTGGATCCTGTCTAAATTGGCCCTTGTATATGTATGAATGTGAGTTAGGCTGGCCATACATGGGTTGAAATTCAACCAATTTTGCATCCGAAAATCGCACCTAAGAATAATCGGCTGACCAGACATATCCTGATACTGGGGAATGTCCTCTTTTCTGAGATACCTCTCGATATATGCCTAGATATACCTTAGTGTTTCACCAAGGCTTACTCCCTTAGAACCTGTATCCGCATATTACCCGGTTGACTGTCTTGATACGCACCACGTCCTAAGCTATAAGTAGGTATTTTTACTGTGGATCATTTCACAGGTTGAGAGCCACCTATCCACAGACATTCACTCCTCCTTTCCGTTTTACCTCACCGTAAGCAACCCCCCCCTTTTTTTTTTCCTTCTATACTTACCTTTATCACCTCATTATTCTACTTACTAACTATCCTTCTCTCTACCTGCTCTTGAGCTCCCACCTATACTTTACTCCTATCTTCGTTTTCGTGCCATAACCGATACAGAACGCTGTCCTTCACATGGACGTACTACGCCCCATATCACTCACACATCCAATTCTTAGACTCATGAATCAGATCCAAAGATTTAGCAAGTGCTGTTCATATTCTTTATCATACACTTCACACTCCCCTGACAGAAAATACTGCTCAAAGGTCAAAAGACAATATATCTCTCTGCGCATTTCTTATATGCCGTTCATTTCCTGGACTGTAATATTACGTTGACACAATGTTTTACAATGTTATGTTTTGTATTGCCTGTTATGCTTTGACCCATCTGAGACACGGGAAGCGCCATACAGTGATATGTCCGACCTTGGATTCACGTCTGTACATGTACTGTTATGACTGCTTTCTTCTAATAAAAATCTTTTTTGGAAAAAAAGAGTAATCGGCCAATTTTCACTCTGTTAGTGGGTCAATGGCACTGGCCGATTTTCATGGTTCCTCCCCTTTTCGGTGATCGGGCATGTTGGAAAATTTGTGAAAAATTACCAATTTTCAACTTAATGATGGTCAAATCGTACGATCGTTTTTCCGAAAAGAATATGCGCATGAGCTGTGACCTGGAAGGAACAGAAGTTTCGCCTTTTATATGGGGTGAACTTTATGACTTGGTCGGCCAATTTTCAAAATCATTGATGGCACCATTGGATTACCGAGCGAAGGACATTTTCGATTTTTGGACGAAAAAATCATTCGGAATTCGAACCACGTATGGCCTGCATTAGGGACTTTAGATTGTACACCCCTTGAGGGTTAGGGACTGATGTGAATGTGCAATATATATGTAAAGCACTGTGTAAATTGACAGCACTATATAAGTACCTGTAAGAAATAGAAATAAAATAAATAGCACCTTTACAGGGTGCCAAGTAGGTGAAGGATTTATTTCATTTTTTAAATTTAATAGCAACAGAGTGGTTTTAAGGCTAAATTCTAGCCAAGAACTTCTTAGTTCAGACCCTCTTTTGGGTTTAAAATGCTATCTGTGTCTGATTGAGATTTTTATCTGTCTGGGTTTTAGTCCGCTGTTACACCTGAACCTTCTGTAGTGTTTCTCTACACTTGACTATGCTCAACATACAGAAACCCATTGTTTGTAATTGTGGATGTTCACATTTCAATGATCAGTTGCTTGGATAATTTGTGCTCAAAGAAGTACTTTTTGAGTGTAATCAGGCATTTTTCACCCAATAGACTTCAATGGGAGTGTCTGTAAATACGTTAAACATCGTGTTTCATATGTTTTTTTTTTACCCCTGCACCCCTAGAACCGTGCTCCTTCTGTTGCTCAGCACAGCAAAACAAATGCCTGAAGCTTTATACACATGCAAAAGAACTTACGGCCTGTTCACGCCAGAACGCACTGTGGAAAACCCATGTTCATTGCACATTTCCAGCACTGTGGCACTGTGTCAATGTTAGGATAATGACATCCCAAACGCAGGTCACAATCGTGGGTTGCCCTGTGTTTTTTTAAAATAGTGCATGCATACTTTTGCTGCGGTCCAGTGCCATTCAATCCATTCAAAATGAATGAGCTCAGATCACATCTCACTGAACCACATATGAATCGCACAAGAATGCAGGACGCGTTCCTGTGCGATCCCTACTGTGAATAAGCCCTTACACAAAGATTGTAGAACCTTTTTAAAAATGGCCAAAAAAAAAAGATTACAAATCACCAGGAATACTCTGTTCAGGTGTGAATGTGGACTGAAATTGAGTTTGTTTCTACAGAGGGGACTTTTGTCTTTTCTTCCTGTTCTGACATCCATTAAGCTCTATCCATACCTATGTAGATGCAGCAGTGCATCATTGTGTGATTTTACCTGTCACATTTAGGACACCCCTTTTATTTCAATAGGCTTCCCTAGGAGGAACAAACATGACCCTTTCTTTTTAAAACTGAGCTACTTTGTTACCAAGCGTTTTGGCGTGCATCAGTAAGGTGTGTTGGGGTGCCATTAGGAACAAATGGTACCACCGTAGGCCTGCAGAAGGGATGTGCATTTATTTTTTTGCTCCATTTTAATTGCATTACCACAATGCAAGAAGGTGTACCTAGCCCTAATTTAACAGGAAGTGAGGGTAAATCTCCCTAATAGAGACAGACCGCAATATAAAACAGAAATGTTCTGAACCTTCACAAAACTAAAAAAAAAATAATAAAAACAAAAAGAAAATGTGTTACAAAGATTCTCTGTTTCACAAAATACTGTCACCAGTCCCATTTTGGTAGCAACTTTTATTTTCAACTACTGCTGGCAGTCATTGCTTTAAATGACTGTAGTTATGGCAAAAAAATATTCTTAGCTTAGAAAATGCAGTCTCGTTTCTGTAAATCTTTCCTTCTAGAAGTTGTTTTCAAGCAAGCGGATCATTGAATTTTTATATAGATTTTCCCACTATAAACAGAAAATCCATAACTCCAATGGAACAGAGAGCAATTTACGGTGATTATCAAAGAGTAGTTTGTGTCAAGTGAGGCCAAGAAATTTCTGCCCAGAGCCTGTTAGAACTATGTATGGGTAGGAGATCCCACATCATTCATTCAGGAAATGCACCTCCACCTGGCACACATGGCACTGAAATGAAATAAAAGAGTATCCAAACCCCAAGAAATGAAACTGTAATACACTGCAGCTTACCGGTAATGTCAGGTGGTGGCTGCATTAGTTTTCCCTTTTTTAGGCTTTTTGCTTTATTTTCACCTGGTGACTCTGCCAGTAACATAGAAACATGTGGGGACTTGTAGTCCTCAGAACATCGTAACGTATTAGAGTACAGCAAAAGCCGAGCGCACAGGAAGTTAGTAACCGACAAGATTTCTGGCAAGATCCACAGGTATTTTTTGCACTTATCAAACAGATATAACAAAACACTTTCAATGGTATATTCAACTGACCCAAATGGATCAAATAGGAGAAATTCATTTTTGGAGTTTATAGAGACTCATTGGTTTCTATAATGGTAGGATTGCAGTGATGTATTTCACATTTTCTTCTGTGTAATGTTTTTATTTTGTTTAGTCAGTAGGTACAGCTTTAGACTCCTTTTGACATGCTGAGATGCCTATAAAGCCTACTGAAAAGAATGTTTCCACAGAGTTCATGATCTTAATCTGAAATTTATACACACAAGTGAACTAATCAGAGCAGAGACGTATCTGCCATTACTGCTTGGACCTTGAAGAAGGGGGTACACCCTGAAAGCTTGTCCTGAAAAATTGTATGTTAGTGCAAAAACAAAAAAAGTATCATGGACAGTACTCAATTGTTTCTAACATTACCACCAACTGATAGTTTGCCCCATCTCTTGGAGGAAATTTTAAATGCACAGGTTTAACACAAGGATAGCAGTTTTGCCCTTGAAATCCATCCCATTCATATCTAATCAGGTAGGCCATCCCAATACATAACTGTCGATACATTATGCTAATTCAACAGATTAAAACTAAGCAATGTCTGACTATGACCATCTTATAAATAACATTTATGTTTGTTGTTGGCACATTTCAGAATTGTCTCTTCAGGGCTACTAAATGAACCCCTCCTAGCCTGCAATCTGTATGTTAATGTTCCCACAATGATCCACTAATACACATTCTCCCTTTCGAGACCCAGCAGCTGACACTTTGCGCAAGTACAAGAGAGGGGTGACACATGAGTCTCCACTGATGATCAGGAACCAGTCAATGCTGGTCAAAATCATGGGCTGCACAGTGGCTAAATGGTTAGCACTACTGCCTAGTAGAACTAGGGTCTTTGGTTCAAATCCCAACCATAGCACCACCTGCCTGGAGTTTGCATGTTCTCCTTGTGCCTGAGTGGGTTTCCTTCCACACTCTAAAGACATGCTGGAAGGTGAATTGGTTCCTGTCTAAATTGGCCCTAGTATGTGTATGTATGAATGTAAGTTAGGGACCTTAGATTGTACACCCCTTGAAGGTTAGGGACTGATGTGAATGTGTAATACATATGTAAAGTGCTGTGTAAATTGATGGCACTTTATAAGTACCTGAAATAAATAAATGTGATTACAATTTTAGTGCTGACATAGTGATCATTTATAAGCTGAAGGCTCCACTGACAAAAATGAATGCATTCAGGCTTCACATGAATACTACCGTCTTCAGTCTTCATCTGCAGTGCAATCTATTTATTATTGCACTGCTGATTCGCAAACCTGTGGCTATCCAATCAGCACCTGGCCACACCTAGTCCTGCCCACTGCTTTCTGTAATGACAGCACTGCCTCTTTTGATGAAACCCTCCCACTGTGACCTGCAGTGTCTGGGGGGGGGATAGGGTGATACACAAATAAAGAAGGAGTTGACTCATTCATGGAAGATAAAGGAAGCTTTCAGTTTACTTTAGTCTTGTGCATCACATAGTAACTTAATTTGGTACATGTCTAGATTGTCATAAAGGAGCCTTTAGTTGTACTTTAAGAAAGATGTCATACAAAGTATGAATTTTCATGAATGGTCCACTTTAAATGGTTTAAGTGTTTTCAGGGTGATAAGTGATGTTTCTAATGTGATTTTAAATAATGAAGGAGAGAATGTGCAGTCCTGAGGGGTGCTTTTTTTAAAGTTCTTAAGAGACAGAACCTAAAATGAGTAGTCTTGTATAACAATGATACAATACATTATTGAAATCCACAAATGGGCCTTAGAAGCTAAGGGAAGTAAAAATAATTTGGATAAGCTCACAGTATGTTATTTAATCTTAATACAGTTAAAAAGGTGTAGGCATCTCTCTTACCCAGGTGGCAGAAAACACCCAATTTTAAATTTACAGTCTCAAGGACATGGTCTAAGTGTAATATTTCTTATATCTCACTAGAATGAACAAGAGTTAGAACATCTAAAGATGATAAAAGATGGACAAGATAAATTCTACAAATACATTCTCTAAGTGTAATATTTCTATTATCTCAGAACATCTGAAGATGACAAAAAATTGACTGTGGATTCTACGAGGACACGGTCTAAATGTAATATTTCTAATATGTCACTGAAATTAACAAGGTGAAGGACATCTGAAGATGACAAAAGATGGACAAGATGGATTCCACAATATGAATTGTTTATAAAAACAATGCATGAGAAAAAATTAAAAAGATTTTTCAGTTAGGTGAGGTCCAAAGAATAACATAGGAAGACCATATGATTATAGCAAGATGTCAAAGAATAACTATTAATCTAGATTCATACATAAAATGTAAAGTTTTACTAACAGGGCTTCATTAGCACAGTTTAATTTAACAAAGCAATTATTAATAAATGTACCTTTGGCATTTAAATGCTGCTAGGAGCCTATCAGGATTTTGAGAGGTATTCCCTGCCCACTCCTTTTTCTAATTACCACATTACATTGGTGATGTCATTGGGGACGGGGTCTAAGAAAAGGCCAAGTGGTTCTACTTAGGCACTGTGTAATGGATGAAAAAATGGGTCTAGGCAAAGTAACAGCTGCAGAATGCCTATGTTATATCATTCATAATTGACTTGTTTCACATTGTATGAAAGATAAGGTTGCAAAGTCTAGCAATAGCGAACATGATTTACCTAATCTTCTGATGTCTGTTTGCCTCTTAAATAACAATAATAATATATTATTATTATTATTATTTATTATTAAATAATAATAATAAATGGGTGCTCCTGTTCATGATAATATAATAGGAAGGGTAAGCCGCACACAAAATAAGTTCTGGCGCCAAGAAAACAGTGATCATATATTATTATTATTATTATACAGTATTTATAAAGCGCCGATAGTTCACTCAGCGCTGTACATTACAAAGGGGGACAGAACATGTGACAGAACAATACCAATACAATGCAAAACATGAGGGGATCGAGGGCCCTGTTCTTTCGAGCTTACAATCTAGAAGGGACGGGATAGTGGTACAGGAATAGATAGCTGTGGGGGATGGAGTGGTAGGAAGAGTGGAGGAGGTCGGTCAAGTTAGCAGGGGGTAGGCTTCCCTGAAGAGATGGGTTTTCAGGGTGCGCCTAAAGAAGAGGAGAGTAGGTGATAATCTGATGGGTTGGGGAAGGGAGTTCCAGAGGATGGGTGACACCCTGGAGAAGTCCTGGAGGCGGGCATGGGAGGAGGAGCCCAGGGAACTAGAGAGAAGGAGGTCTTGTGAGGAGCGGAGTGTGCGTGCTGGGCAGTACTTGGATATTAGGTCGGTGATGTAGTTCGGGGCAGTATGGTGGACAGCTTTGTACGTCAGTGTTAGGATTTTAAATTTGATCCGTTGCGCAATCGGAAGCCAGTGGAGGGATTGGCAGAGGGCGGTGGCGGAAACGGAGCGGTTGGAAAGGTGAATGAGTCTGGCAGCCGTATTCAGGATCGACTGAAGCGGGGATAGCCAGCGGCGAGGCAGGCCAGTGAGGAGGGAGTTGCAGTAGTAGAGTCGTGATATGATGAGGGAGTGGATGAGCTGTTCAGTGGTTTCTGGGGTTAGGAACGTGCATATTTTGGCGATGTTGCGGAGGTGGAGTCTGCACGAGTTTGTTAAAGATTGGACTTGGGGCTGGAAGGATAGGTTGGAGTCCAGAATGACACCAAGTACTCTGGCCTGCAGGGCGGGTTTGATATTGGCGTTGTTGGATGTGATGGAGAAGTCAATGGGGGGTGGGGTTCGGGCTGGGGGGAAGACAAGAAGCTCGGTTTTGGAGAGATTCAGTTTAAGGAAGTGGAGCGACATCCAATCTGATATGTCGCTCAGTAAGTGTGTGATTCGGGCAGAGACCGAGGGGGTGAGGTGGGGGGTTGAGAGATAGATTTGTGTGTCGTCGGCATAGAGGTGATAGTTGAAGCCGTGAGAGTGTATGAGTTGGCCAAGGGAGGAGGTGTAGATGGAGAAGAGAAGGGGCCCAAGGACAGAGCCTTGAGGGACCCCAGCAGAGAGGGGGAGTGAGGGGGAGGTGGTAGCATTATAGGTAACGCTGAAAGAGCGTTGTGACAGGTAGGATGAGAGCCAGGAGAGAGCAGAATCTCTGAGGCCGAGGGAGTGTAGTATTTTGAGGAGGAGGGGGTGGTCAACTGTGTCGAAGGCCGCAGAGAGGTCAAGGAGTAGGAGCACTGAATAGTGGCCATTAGCTTTGGCGGTTAGAAGGTCGTTGGAGAGTTTGAGTAAGGCGGTTTCGGTGGAGTGTAGGGGACGGAAGCCAGACTGTAGGGGATCGAGGAGGTTGTTGTCGTTGAGGTGAGAGCATAGGCGGGTGTAGACGAGGCGCTCGAGGAGTTTAGATGTAAGTGGGAGCAGGGAGATGGGTCTGAGGTTGTTCGGGTCACTGGGGTCCAGGGAGGGCTTTTTAAGTATGGGGGTGATGTGTGCATGCTTCAGTGGGGAGGGGAAAGTGCCGGAGGAGAGGGAGAGATTAAAGATGTGGGTGAGGAAGCGTAGGATGGAGGGGGAGGGAGGTCGTAGGAATTGTGGGGGGATAGGGTCGAGGGGGCAGGTGGTGAGGCGGGCATCAGAGAGGATCTTGGAGACTTCCTCGATGGTAGTAAGGTCAAAGGTGTGGAGTGTTGGGGGAGCTTCAGTATGAGGAATGTAGGGTGGGGTTGAAGTGGAGGTCAGAGCAATGGTGGGGCCGTGGGAGAGGGGTGATGAGGGGGTAGCTGAGTGAGGGGAACGGGGTTGGAGGGAGTTTGAGCAGTGACGAAGTCCCTGCGGGTAATGTCGAGGGGGAGGGGGGATGAGGGGGTAGCTGTGTGAGAGGGGACGGGTTGAGAGGGCGTGTGAGTTGCGGCAATGGCCTTGCGAATTGTGTCAATCTTGTTTTTGAAGTGATTGGCAATCTCAAGGGCGGTGAGTGAAGTGCTGGGTGGAGGTGGGGGTGGAGAGAGTAGAGAGTTGAAGGTGGAGAAGAGTCGGCGAGGGTTGGAGGAGAGGGTCTTGATGAGGGTCAGGAAGTAGGCTTGTTTGGCTGCGTGGAGGGAGGAGGTGTAGGTGCGGAAGGCATATTTGTAGCGGGTGAAGGCTTGTTGGGATTTTGTTTTGCGCCATAGTCGCTCCAGGGCACGACTGTGTCGTTTGAGGGTTTTGGTGTGATCAGTCTGCCAGGGCTGGAGCGGTCGGGGTCTGATGTTGCGTGTGGTTAAAGGCGCTAGTGAGTCAAGGGCTGCTGACATCGCGTTGTTGTAGGCAGTCATAGCCAAGTCGGGGCAGGACAGGGGGAGGATGCTGTCATGGAGTTTATCAGCTGCAGAGTGGAGGGGGGCAGGGTTAAGGTTGCGGAGGTTACGGCTGGTAGTAGTGTGACATTTGGAGGGGTAGGCATTGGAGGACGAGGAGATAGAGAAGGTAATCAGGTTGTGGTCAGAGAGAGGAAAGGGGGTGTTAGTGAGGTTGTGGGGAGCACAGTGGTTGGAGAAGACAAGATCAAGAATATTACCGTCGGAGTGGGTGGTGGATTGTATGCACTGTGCAAGTGCAAAGGAGGAAGTTAAGTGGAGGAGACGGGCTGTGTCTGGGTTGTCAAGGTTGACAGGGATGTTGAAATCCCCAAGAATGATGGTGGGTAGCTCAGAGGAGAGGAAGAAGGGTAGCCAGGAGGAAAAGTCATCCAGGAAGCGGGGTATGGATCCAGGAGGCCGATAT
This sequence comes from Staurois parvus, assembly GCF_062004578.1. Classification (NCBI taxonomy): domain Eukaryota; kingdom Metazoa; phylum Chordata; class Amphibia; order Anura; family Ranidae; genus Staurois; species Staurois parvus. The sequence goes on from NW_028317922.1 coordinate 3,389,253, forward strand.
ATCACGGCAATCTTCAGGGGGGTTGGGGAGAATAGTCTGACGCGGTGGGCCTCGAAGGAGGAGAAGGATAGGGAGGGGGGGTTTGGGAGGACTCAGAAGGTGCTCTGCGGTGACAGGAGCAGACCAACCCCACCACCTTTACGACCGTTAGGTCTGGGTGAGTGGGTCCAGGTGAGACCTCCATAGAAGAGTGCAGCAGGGGAGGTAGAGTCAGTGGGCTGGATCCAGGTTTCTGTGATCGCTAGGAGGTTGAGGGAGCGGGAAACAAAGAGGTCGTGGATGGAGGTAAGCTTGTTGCACACCGATCAGGCGTTCAGGAGTGCACATGAAAACGGGGGGGAGATTTTAGGGAGCAGGGGGACAGATACTAGGTTGCGGGGGTTGCGGTAGGACGTGGAGGCGGGAGGGTGTTGTGCGGGTGAGGGAGGGCCAGGATTTGGGGAGATGTCCCCCGCGGCTAGGAGGAGGAGAAGGGTGAGAAAGGTGGCATGGGAGCGGGATGTGCAGGAGCGTGAGAAACTCCTAGTGGAGGTGTTCGGGTCAGAGGGAGAGTGGAATAATAGGAGGAGGTGGTGGGTGCCATAGAGGGGCTAAGGAAGCAGTGAGGACACAATATACAAATGTTTAGGAGGAGCAGAGGGATATAGTGAATGGATTTTGGGAACGGAGGAGAGGAAAATGAGAAGGAGGAGTATAAGAGGCATTTTGGGGGGGTGATGAGAGCAGTAGTAGGGAGATGATAGCAATGAGGGGGGAGATGTACAAGTTTTGGGGTGGAGCAGAGGGGTAAAGAAATGAGATTTGGGAACAGAGGATAGTAATATGAAGAGGAGAAGAGGGGATGTATTGTATAAAAGGTACACGGAGTGGGACTCAGGTATGTAAGAGAGGTTTCCCAGGGTGTTTGCTTGCAGTCTGTCCAGCGTGCAGTAGAGTTTCTTGTTGTTGTTGTGTCTTCCTGCTGCTTAAGTTCAACTGCTGTGTTTAACTGCTTCGCACTCTTTCGAAGCCGCACTCAATCTGAAGCAGCACCCCCATCAGAGACTGTGCCCCCCATCAGAGATCTCCCCCATGAGCTGATCTAAATTTATAGGGAGATGCTCAAATGAGCATTCAACTCCACCCCAATTAGAAGCTGATAAGGCTCACATGAATAGTGGGGGATGTTTCTTAGGAGCCAGGCTGCAGTCGTAAACTGGGTGCAACTGGAGGTGAGGACTGGTCAACATACACACAAATATAAATACACCATTTGTTCTGAATATAACAGGAGTCAATGCGTTTGAGTTAGGAGTGGAGGTAGGAGAGATGCATTTACCCAGGAGGAAAACAGCAGGAGTCAATGCGTTTGAGTTAGGAGTGGAGGTAGGAGAGATGCATTTACCCAGTTTGTCAAACTACCCAATCACTTTGCTCCTCAAGAATGACTGACCTCAACTCACGATGTCTCTTGGGCCAGTTTACCTCTTAAATTAGACCACTCTAGTCACATAGATGTTCCTATTCAGGTCAATAAAAGAGGAACAGTAACCCATTCACAAAAAGTTCTGGAGCCATGAAAACAGTGATTATATAAGGTTCCTTAATCTACTCAATCACTTTTTTCCTCAAGAACACTTGTTTGAAGGTGTTGTACACTGCCCAATGCAACTAAAAAAGGCAAAAACAGGAGGTTGTCATCTTTAGTATATGAGCACCTTTTGAGATTCTGAGATTGTCAAACACAGTTTTACTCTGTTTTGAATTCAGACAGCCACTTATATCCCATTTTTTATAACAAGTGAGACCTATGCTTACACAATTTAGCACGCAGTAAAGAAAAACCTTAAAGCCTTTGAACTGGGGGAAAAAATAGTATGTATACTTTGACATAGTGGACAACTGCATCCATTCCCTGAACTTCTAGTCTACATGGAAGAGCTGACTCTTTAACCTGACTTTCTAGGACAACTTACTCACTTTTTTCACCTTGGCACAAGATCTACAAGCTCATATATAATTAATTCTGCACATAATACACAAACGCAATACTATGTGACAGTTACCTGGCTGGGCATGTTTCCAAAGGTGTTGCACAAACTGTTAATAAGGCAGAATCCCTAAGGGGCAGCGAACAGAGCAGAGACAATTGTTTTGAGTCTATCAACATAAACAGAAAACAGAAGCGCTTTTAATAGCTCATCAATCAATTAAGAACACCCTGGTATCTGTAATTAACTGAGCCAAGTGCAATCACAGAAACAGATCCATTACAAGTGAATATTTATACACCAGGATAAAATGTCTCTCTACTCAAAGCAAGAGAAATAAAACACTGCATCGTGATATCCACCTATAACTAACACAACTTACCGTGTATGAATCTTAAAGCCTGCTTTCAACCAAGTTTTTTTTCTTTTGGTTTTAGAGTTTTTAAAGTGGAGAAGACTTTAAAAGCTGAATTCTGTGCACATAACCAATCATTTAAATATATTCCTCAATATCTACAAAGAAAATAAATCCACTTTGTGAGCAACAAATGTTTATACAAAGCTAGATATTAACTTATATTACTAGCAGTGACATCCCCACTGTGCTACACATAGCCTTTACAGAAAGCAGAACTGTGGTTAGGGCCCAACAGGTCTACTCATTACAGGCCGCATGAAGAAAATTATAGGGGGCCAATACAAGACCAGTCACCCTGCAAAAGCAGAGAGAGAGAGCAACAGTTACCGGTATGAAATGTAGGAAACTCCAACAGAAAAGCAAAGTCTAGGGGTTGTTTCACAGTAGATTGCTGCACATAAAAAAAAAAGACAGGAAAATTTAAGTATGAGTACACATGCCTCTTGTATTCGGGAGAGGACACCGAAGACATATTCAACTGACCAGCCGATCCTCCCCACACAAGACCGGTCCTTTTGGCTCCTGCCCCCACAAGGTCTTGTAAATGGGCTGTTCTTGCCGTCAGCATGTTCAGTGCATGCTCCAGACAGGAACAGTCCACCGCTGAACCGTGGAGTCCAGTTTTCTATAGGATCAGTGGGTCAGGTGAGTATGAGCTTAGTCCTCACCCCTAGAAAAAATGACAGCCGATCCATGCAGTGGGGACACAGCCGCACTGCTTGGTAAAAACACAAAAAAAATAAATAACTGGAGTTCTGCTTTAAAGCAAAAACTATCTTATCATACTTCTGTAAACCCCCAACCCCATCCTCCATGGAATGGAGAAGAACAAAAGTACACATAGTTGTAGTTCAGCCTATATGACACCCATTGCTTCCTCCTTAGATACATCGGAGGAGTGAGTATAGCCATGCAGGCATAGGAAGTGTGTTATTCTATGGTGACACTGTTCCCCAATTGGTTAAATCTTCTATCACTTCCTGTTTTCAAGGAAATCTCCTCAATAAAGACATAGATGGCATTAAAACTTGACAGATGTTCTGTCCTTTCCCTAATAAATCCAGAAAAAAAGTTTGAGCCGAGTTAAGCTTTAAGCAATGACGTAAACATTTTTTTCATGGCAAAGCTAAAATGAATACAGCACCAATGGGCATTGCTAAAGAGGAGATATTAATTCTTAAGTGACATAGGAGTAAGGTCATTGCTTTTCATATCCATCGTTTAGGCTCCTCTTACAGAATGCTAAGATATACCATTCAAGGACTTGTATGATATGAATGTTTCTGCCCAATGACCTCATCCTGGCATGCAACATGATGTTATCATGACACTTAACTACTTCACCAGGATTGCCTCATCATCTACAGTACCTCAGGTCCCGGGAAATGGCTGATGGCTGCAGGGTACCAAGTTACAGTTATGCAGACAGCCCTTGCTAGGTACAGATAGTCCACAAATGTCTGTATTTTTATCAATATATGAGAGCAATGATTTGTTGAATCATAATCAGATGGCGGTTAGACGTTGATGATTTATTGCCATATTAAAAAACATTTTTGCTGTCATACATACTGACAGCAATATTTTAACAAATGACTTCAGTTCTCCTCTCTCATTCACCCAGCCTACCTTAACAATTGACTATTTATCATGTTCTGATTTTAGCGTTGCACACGCATACATGAGATGTTCGCTAAAAACTTGGGACTATTCATATTCAACAGAATTTCGTATGCAGGTGTGTGGACTTGAAGAGTCATGGTTAGAATACAATGAGCTTATTCTTCTGCATTGCATTTGATAGGCATTTCACTGATGCAAACCAAAATATGATTTTAATCACCAATTTCCATGATCAGTATCAAATACTACCAAAATCTACTCATATTTATGATACTGTCCATGATGACCTAATTGCTGCTCCAGGAAAACATCATCTCACCCTTATAGTTCCACTATAAAACAACCCATACACACATATGGCGCGTTTAGTATTGAACAAAAAATCACTCAAACATTACTGGATATTTTATTTGCACCTGTAGTGAAATTGTACAAACGTAGGAGAAATTCTACAATAAATGTATACCTGTGAAAATCACATTTCATCTAACTGAGGGTGATGTGGTTTGTGAATTTTCCCAGACTACCTAATCCTTATCCCAATTTGTCCAAATACATATATATGTATATTAGCCAAACTATAGAAAATTTAAATAATCCCCCCTCCACCATCACCTTCTCATGGTCTGGGAATTCAGACTGACCAAGTAATATCTAAATACACACGAAATACACATTATAGTAGAAAAATCACAGCTTTGCCTTAAAGGATAAATTACCCTTTTAGTGAAGCTGTACTTAAAATGTTCCTCCCACTCTCAAACATCACAGCCACCTACTTAAATACTTACCTTTGACCCTGTTTTTCAGTTCTTCACTCTCCCACTCTTCATCCATCCTACTGCTTGGACCAATTATCTCTGATCTGTACATATGGCAGCCTCCAGCCATTTGGAGTAATATAGCTTGACCGCATGTGCAGTAGAAGCTGGACATGGCAAGGGCTTCTTTTAGCAAAGACTGTATCCGGTGCTGTTCTGGCAAGATGAGTGAAGGACAGGGGAGTGAAATATTTGAAAGCCAAGTTCAATAACAGAAATGTTGTCCTTTAATGTATGCATGGCATTCATGTTTTAAGCTAGGCAGTGGCTCATTACACCACATGCAATATCAGCAGAGTCCAAGAGAAAATCCATTATTTTCAGTAAAACATGCTCACACCAATATGATAAGCTATGTGAGATGGAAAAAGTCATACATACTGCATTTTAAAGCTGAACTTCACTCTCTCAATCAACATGGACTATTTATAATCCTTATGCTGCTAGCATTAGTAAATAGATAAGAAAGTATATCCTATTTACTTGTTTTAAACTTTTTTTTTACATTCCTTCAGTTACTTCCTGTTTTCCATGCCTAGGCAAATTATGTCATACATCCCAGCAGTCTTCAGGAGGGGAGGGCAGACAGTTTCCAGGAAGTAAATGACACGTGAATCATCTGCCCTTACTCAAGATGGCCATGGGCAGAAATGCTGGGGGTGTTTTTAAAAATTAATTCTCAGCAAAATAAAGCATGACAAAATGGATGGATGGGTGAGTTTGCTTTGAATATTAAAAATGAATCAAAATGCCTTTTTGGTTTGTGGTGTTCATATGCAGTACAGTTCCACTTTAAATGCACTAACCTGCAGTATTACATATAAGTTAGTTTACATAAAACAACACAATGCCTCCAAAACTCACATCTACACAACTAATACTATTGCATATGTTTTGATGTGAACAAATCCCAATGCCCCATACACACAATGAGAAAATTAGATCAAAGATACTGTTTTTGGAGCGATTGTCAGATAACCTGATCATTAGTAAACAGCTTTTGAGAGACGATCACAACAGTTCATGCGACAAACGCAAAATTTTTCTCATACAATACCAGAACAAACGATTTTCATTCAATCAGTACAGAAGTCGTCTGAGGAAAATTGGAAGACCAAGACCATGCATGCTCAGAAACGAAAGAATTACAATACAATATAGTACATCACTTCTGAAGTTGTATTCTGTTGTATGAGAAATTTCAGTATAAGTCTAGCATGCAAAAAAAAACCCAAAAAATGGACGGTCATTCATCCGATATTATCACCGTGTGTAGTGATTGTGTGTATAGTGCAGTAACCCATAACAACTAGAATTTATCTTTTTGCAGCCATCATTTAAGTGACCAGTTAACTATGGGTTATTGCAATGCACACATCATTATTGCTCTTTGCACTGCCGTGTTCAGATCTTCAACTCAGCGATAGTGCTCTTGCCCCTTTTCCAGACGCTGCAGTCTGTCAACATCTGGAGAGCAACAGTCTAATTAAATTTGTCTTGGAAAGAGCAGCAAGACCTCTACACAAGGACAGTCCTATGACTGGGCTTCCTGCCATGCTTGGTATAGTATTCGTTCCTGGGAGTGTGCATGACACGTATGAAATCCTTAAATTGGACTGTTTATGGCTCATTTGAAGAAGGAGTAATGAATTGGATCAGCCATAAGTGAGGCAGATTGACATGGGAAAAGGGTGGTGCAGGCCAAGTATACCACCTTCTCCAATAATGTTTTATTTTATAAATTAATTAATGAAGCAGTTGTTAACCATGGAAGAATGCAAGGAAAAAACACATTTACTGACTCATCCCAAAATGCTGTCCTTGGCCAAACACACCAGGCTGTATAACTTCTCCACTTGTAACAACTCTCCACACCATGGGAAGTGATCTGTCTGCATATCTGTCTGTCTCACAACTGTCAGAGGCGTTCTAACCTAAGGACACTTAGACACTGCAGCACTGCACCTGACCTGCTTACCAATATGTCAAGATGGTCCACAAGGACTCCCAAGTAAATGCTGATGGGCCCCACTAGACCAAAACAATACCATCTTTTCACTACTTTTTTTCAAATTTTTCGCACACATGCTAAAATGCTGATTTTTTTTACATGCAAATGCACTTAAACTTACAACATAATTCCTGGAAGAGTGTTGATGGCTGTGGCTAGTGAATGTACCTTTCAGGAATAGGTACATTAATTTATTGTATGAAGACAAGGTGGGGGACAGCACTGAGGCCGGAGTGTCCATACTGTATACTCCATCCTCAATGCATGTGTAGCTCTCATGCTGCAAAGTGTCCTTGGTTGCTTTGATGCTGTCGGTTGCATAATATTAATGGTTGCTAGGATGCTGTCAGCTGTGCATCCTACAATGTCATAACAACCAATGATGCATCCCCAGTCTCATTCAGCTACTGGTTGGGAGATTCCTGTCACTGATCATATATGACTATTGCCTGATTTGAGCAATGGTGTCAGTCTTTGTTTACATTCAGCTGTTGACCAGAGAATCACACAGCTGGCAGCTGAACTGGGCAGGGATGCATCACTGGTTGCTAGGATGCTGTCTGCCTGATGAAGGAGGCTGCTCACATCCTAGCAACTCATGAGCCCTGAGCAGGAAACTGACATATTCATGACAGCTTCCCAACACATACATGCACCACTTTGAGCACTGGGGTCTCTTAACTGGTATTAATTATCTCCTAATCAGTGAACTGATAGTAATTCCTTTTGTATCTGTCGCAGTCATAGCAACAGATTCTTAGACCTAATGTACACTGGAATATTTATTTTACTGCTTGCAAAAAAACTGCTAAATGCAGCAAAAAAGCATCTACATGCAGTACCACGTTTAGCGCTTGGACATTTATTAATTTAATTGGCCAGTGCTTGCCATTGAAATGAATAAACACCCAAGCACTAAATGCAGTTAGAATTTAGGCATGTTTACATGCATTTACATGAGTTTTTGCCACGTTTGGCTTTTTTTTGCCAAAACGCTCCTCTCCTGAATGTGATTTTTCTGCGTTCAGGAGAGGGATGTTTAACAGCCCTTAAACTCTGCTGCTGCTAAACTCTGATAAAAGCTTATGTGTGCATGGGCACACAGGCTTTTATTGAGTTGAGTTCAGGGGCTTTGGCAAGAAAATTTCAAAAGCTCCTGAACTCATGTTCAGGAGCAGTAGTGTGCATGAGGCCTTAAAGTAGCGCATCTTGAGAAAATGAATTTCTGATAATTGAGTTTTGACAGAAGGAAGAACTATGCACAGATACTCAAAGCAAACACCTAAGGCTAACAGCTAAATACACAGTTGGATTACACATATATGAGCGGTTTAACTGCCGAAGGATTTGTAATGTTGTTCAGCCACTCTTGTAAATTCGGCAATGCTGCGGAGCCAGGCAATTGACCACTCTGAAGCAGCTTTGGGGCCAGTGTTCATGGGCTTTTGTTCACATCAGAACTTCTCATCCCATCAATACTGACTCTTAAGCCCCGTACACATGATCAGAAAATTGTACGAAAAATTATTCTGATGATACCTAATATGTGTTGTGATATTGTCAGTTAATAAGTATGCACAACCCACACTTGCATTTGTATTTGTATGTGCATGTATGTGGGGGCAGGGTCTTTTAAATGTTTTAGAAGTTTTTTATTTATTGTATTAAATGTAAATTTTTAAATTTTTAATCTTATTGCTATCACAAGGGGACTGACAAGCTCTCTATTTGATAGCAAAGTGCAGGTGACAAGCTCTCTTTGAAGAGACATCAGAGTTCTGTTACACCCCTAATTTCTGTCCTGCGATCTGGTTAAAGCAGAGCAAGCTAATACTGTTTAAAAAACTTGTACTGAAAGAAAGGGGTAGGTTACCATTACTGGCCTTCTTAAATTTCTAGTTTCTTATCATGCTGATCCAATGTCTTCCCTATATGTAGATCAGAAATTCTGATTTCACTTGCTGCATGCTTGTTCTAGGATGGTGTATTATAAAATATTGAAGCCAGAGACAGCTATTATTTAAAACCAACAATGCCAGATTGCATACAACTCTGAGCACAGGTTTACCAAAAATACATAACACCCAGAAGTCTTTTCTCTTTTTTTGGAGCAGCTCATTTGCATTTATTTTGCAAGCAAAAAAGCTAAAGTAATACAAACACAGTAACAAATGAATGCAACATTAAAAAAGAAGTCCAAAATATAGGGGATGTCTGTGTCTGTATGTCGCTCTGTCACTTTATTTGTCTGTTATTCCTCTTTTAATCTAAACTACTTTTTTTTCTGACCCACTAAAATAGCGACAATTGTCTGGTTTACCAGTTATTTTCACTCCTCATTTAAGATTTTTTTTTTCTTTCAGCACATAGCAAAATGGAACTTGGAACAGAGTTTGTCATATAAAGCTTGAACATCAAGTAATTAAAGTATTTTATTTACCCTAGTGTAACACCCTAAAAAGTATCAGCCAGATTAGATCATTGCAGTTTTACAGAGGACATGAAACATGGCATTACGTCAGTTCAATATGGCAGCTCCATGGCACAAACAGGAAAATAGGACATCTATGCAGACAGTGGTCTACGCTGTAGGATGTCTTGAGGGTATAAAATTATGAGTCATTTTATACATGTCACTGTAATGAAAGGTTTACTACAACTAAGATGCTAGATCTTTTTTAAGTGCTTATGCAAAGGAAGATTCTTAAGAATTACCTCTCTGACAGATAAGACATTGATTCTTCTCTATCTTTCAATCTCTGGCAGAATCTTCACATCCAAGTTTTCCAGCAGTGATGGATGCTTGGTCCCCTGTCACGTGCTGTGGTTCCTTCTACTGGCCCCTATGTCAATAGAAGACAGCTGTGGCAAGGATATCGGTGGATGGAACCACAGCTTGCGGTAGGGGATGAAGACATTAGTAGCTTTAAGTGCTAAGCCATTGCCTGTCCCACCACACTCATGTATTACAGTAGCAAATAGAAGATTGCATCAAAGCCTGCTATAAAACATGAAGGTAAACATTACTTTAGTCTTCAGTCAAGGTTCTTCTAAATATACTAGAAGGGAATCTCTAAACAGGTCCCCACCTTTCTTACTCACACCTTGCTGATGCCCACTTAGCCACAAGCACTTTCAATAAACTATGCCCCCTTTCTGCCATTCACTTTTACATTGATGTCTATAAAGTATGCAAATACTCCTGCCCTGTTAAATTAACCAATTTCATTTAGGAAAGTGTTAAAAGCCTACCATGTATTCTTTAAAGCCATCAAGCTGTAATCGCTTTCTAAAGAAAAAAAAATTATTAGTTTTGACACATTTGAAATCCAAGGTGTGACAATTTATTTACTGAAATGCCCACGACTTAGCACTATGGTGGTGAGATGCACAGCCATTCCTACTTGAGCATGTTCTGAAGTTCTAACTTGCACTCACCCAAGTCGCAGACCACTTGACTCTTTACAAAGTAGTAGAAGAAATAACACAATTGTGAATTACCCTGTTGGTGGAAAATATGGAGAGGAATTTGGAACAGTGGATTAGCATCCAATTTTGCATGAAAATTGGCAAAAGTGCGAGTGAAACTTTAGCTCTGTTACAACAGGTTTATGGAGAACATTCCATGAAGAAATCAATTGTTTCTGAATGACATAGGCAGTTCAAGGAGGGACGGGAAGATGGCCATGATGATGCAAAAAGCGGGCAGCCAAAAATGCAAAATTGGATGCAATTGTGGACAGAGTGCAAACCCTCATACGCTCAGATTGAACACTGAGTGTGCAAATGATGCAAGAAGTGAACATGAACAGGGAAATAGTGTGGCAGATTATAACAGAGGATTCAGGAATTTGAAGATTTCCACAGAGATGGTGCCTTGAATCTTGACAGAAGATCAGAAAGAATGCCGTCTTCAAATTTAATCCGATCTTTTGAAGACTGCAGAGGGGGTTGATAGGGTTATTACAAGTCCATTTTGGGAATTAACACACCCCGTATATTTAGCTGTTTTAAAATGAAAATGCAATTGGGTTTTTAAAAGAACCCCTGAACCTAGACATATGGGGATTACTATTGGTTGGCTCTTTTTTTAAAGGTGTGGGCTGAAAGTGCATCATGGCAATGCTGGAACATATTCAGACAGGTGGCATGATTGTAGTGGGTCAGTGACTGGATAGCTAGAGAAGCCAAGATCAGCCCCAGACTAACTTTGCAATGGCAGCCCCATTTTTTGATGTTTACAATTTCCCTTTATTGTACACAGTTGTAGGGTAACGGAACACAAGCCTCAAATACAGAAGCACATTAACTGTGGCATGCTTTTAGGAAAAAATGGGTTTAATTTGAGACGCATTTGTTCTACTCGGTACAGCAAAAGCAACCATGGGGTGTGGTGGTGGGAGCACCAATGTACAGTTTTGCACAGGCGACATGTCCGTGGCTCTCTATAATGGAAGTATGGGCTGTAGGACCTGACAATAGTTTAGCTGAACAAGGATCGATAAAGATTACAGCTACAGCAACATACGGAGGCAACAGCATGTCTATCCAGAAGCAATCGTGCTATTTCTATTTGTTTTCACTGCCATTCAGTGTGAACTTCCATGTTGACCTCCTTTTGTCACTAATCTCTTCCTCTATAAAGTATATTTCACTAATCTAATTCACTGAATAAGCCAACACATTTCACTTTCTAGTAGACTTGATGGCTGTGTGTCCAGTGGAAAGGAAAAGTATAAATGTTCAGCAATTACCTGGAAAATACAGTATTCAACATGCTCTTCGTGATAATCCTCATGGGATCTAGGACACTATATAATTTTCAGTCTCTTCACAGGAGTCGGCAGCAATTGTATTGGATAATATTAGGTCAGAGGTGACTGACAAACCTTTCAGTATGAGCCTCAAGGTAATTTCTTCACCAGAGCTGATAGGGTATTTATTTATGACTCACTGCACTTAAAGATCTATCCCACAATGGAGAATATCTCGAGAAAATGAATTTCAGATAATTGAGTTTTGACAGAAGGAAGAACTATGCACAGATACTCAAAGCAAACACCTAAGGCTAACAGCTAAATACACAGTTGGATTACACATATATGAACGGTTTAACTGCCAAAGGATTTGTAATGTTGTTCAGCCACTCTTGTAAATTCGGCCATGCTGCAATTGACCACTCTGAAGCAGCTTTGGGGCCAGTGTTCATGGGCTTTTGTTCACATCAGAACTTCTTCTCATCCCATCAATACTGACTCTTAAGCCCCGTACACATGATCAGAAAATTGTACGAAAAATGCCGCTTTCAAAGCGATCATACGATAATCTGATTGTTGGTACATAGCAATCATCCAAAATTATTTGGAGGGACAAAATGTTTGTCGTATGATACCAGATCATATGATTTTCGTTTAACCAGTACAGTTTTCCTCTGAAAATACAATACAAATACATTACTTCTGAATTTTTATTCTGTCGTACAAGAATTTTCATAACTTCAGTAACCCCATCACTTTATGATATGAGACTAGCATGCAAAAAAAAAAAGGACGATCATTTGTCCGATATTCTCGATATGTATACAGAGCTTTACAGATGCCTTTGTCCTCCTCAATACTGACAATAAATGTTAAAGCACTCCCAGATCCACCAGGACTTCCAGAACTCCTTTTGGAATCCCTGCCAGAATCTGCAGAACCTCTGCCAGGACTTTCAATACCACTCGCAGAATCCCTGCCAAGACTTCCAGTAACCCTATCAGTACGTTCAATGGCAATTGCAGTATCTCTGCCAGTACTTCTGATGGTTCTCTCAGAATCCTTGACAGGACTTCTAGAGTTCCCTGAAATGATGCTGGGCATGTCCATTGACCCAGCGGAGTATTTAGGCAGCAGCACTGGGAATGGCTGATGCTACATTATTACCATCTACCCTGCTTTGTGTAAAAGAGCTAGAATATACTTCTAATTGCTTGTCTGCTTGCTGAGCTGGATTGACCAGCCTACTCTCTTGCCTTCATATGATCACCGCTGATTGTGAGATTAATCTTTTGGGGGGTTTTAAAGTGGCCCTTTACTTGTAAAACATAAAAAGTCCATGTGCATGTTGATCTAGAAAAAAGTCAGAATATAAAATAAAGGATTTTTTGTCTTTATTTACAGTTTATTTTATCCCATTGTCTGGTTTATAGAGGCACTGGTGACGCAGTCAGGGCTTCACAGCCACCTCCTTGGAAGGGGTCATCACCAGTGCCTGACAAAGTAACTAAGATCTCATTATAGATCTCTGAAAAAAACAAAGCCTTTTCCCCCTGAGAACTTACTAGATACTTTGAGGGGGAGGCTTTTTCTTTTCTGCTAGAGATCTGGCACTGATGTCACCAGTGGGCTGATGCAGAAAATGAGGAAGAAGAAGCTGGCCACCCATGACGTCTATTTTTAAAATGGTGACACACTACTCACAGCAGGGTGGAATAGAGCAATAAGTTATGGTGAAGTACAAATAAAAGAAGCAATTATTAAAGTACTTAAAGTGATTAAAAATCTTCAGATTTTTTTTTACATAACAAACATTATAGTTACCTGCTGTGTGCAATGGTTTTGCACACAGCAGCCCCGATTCTCTTCTTCTGGGGTCGATAGACAGTGTGGTTTGGCCCTGCCACCTGCTCCCTCATCACAGGATTTGACTGACAGCAGTAGGAGTAATAGCTCCTCCTGCTTCTCTGTCTTGTGAGCAGAGGGAGAGCCCCACTACTCTCGGGCACAGTGCTGGATCGAGATCAGGCTCAGGTAAGTATAATGGGTGCGGGGGCGGTTCTTGTTCACAGAAGATTTTTTTACCTTAATAAATCAAATACATTAAGGTAAAACTACTTTAAGCATTTTCCTGCAAAAATCTGTAGTTATTAAATACTACTAAAAGAAAGCTCTATCTGATATAAAAAATTCATTTTGATGCATTGTTAAATGTCAGTCAAACTATTACAGCATTGAAAACTAAAAACTGTTCTGGTATTGAGGGGATATTGTATATACAGGTTGGTTCTCAAGTGGTTAGGAAAACTGTATACAGTTAGGAGTGATGGCAAACATACTGAAAATAGATTGTGGATTTGCATACCTTCTCATATATGGTATACATGAAAAGTATGTGGCTTCCCTTTAAATTCAATGTACTGCTAAGAACAAAGACCACTTCAAAGCAACTTTTTATGCACTGCTAAGCGCAGATATTGTCACTTCATCGGGCAACAACAAATGCATGTACATGTATAGAATCCTGATACTGCTCCAGTTTTGTGAGAAGCTGAAGGGTTAAGCCGTGTATGGGAAAGATTGATGTGAATGTAAAGGGAACTGCTATCCATACTGACAGCTTTGAGAAATCTGGGTAATGCTCTTTTATTTCAAGCTATTTGTGTTAGAACGAGCAGCAACGTGTTTTGCACAGATGGAATGTCCTCCCCGCTCCTCTCAGATCCACGTCAGGGAAAAGAGAAAGCTTCCCATCCAGCACACAAAGAAATGCCACATTTAATTGTACACGGCTTACTTACCAGGACCGATGCTACAACACAATGCCAATTGGAAATTTACACACAAGTCAGAGATAAGAAGTGTATTTCAGACCAAAGCAACAGAAAAAAAGGGATACTGTGTAAAAAGAACCCAACATGTCCAGCACTGAGGAATTAAAGCTGAACTCCAGGAATACTGTACATGGGCCAGCTTGGCTGGATGTAAGGGTTCACAGTTAACATCCGGAAGGCAGCTGGGAGTTCTGTCATTACTAACAGTGGCCCCCAACCACCCCAAGGTATCCAGATACCCTCAGGGTGGGCAGAGAGGTACAGTGACCATTCCACACCCAATGGCCAGGCCTGGGCACTGCTGATGTCGGGGTTAAGCTTGGCTTCTAAAAGTAGGCATTGCCTTAGTAATTGCTGGAGGAAACCTACAAACACTGACTATAATAAGAAAGGTATTTTCCAGCATCTTCTCGTGGTTCAAGTATGCTAGCTTAGTACAAATTGTCACACTACAGCATTAAAGAAGATGCAGGATTTCATGCACACATACAATGGTAAATCGACACATTTATTAAACTCAGTCTTTAACTATTTAACTATTAGGCGCACCCTGAAAACCCATCTGTTCAGGGAAGCCTACCCCACCCTCACCTAACAGCCGATCTCCTCCACTCCTCCTACCACTCCACCCTCCACAGCCACTTCCTCCTGTACCTCTACCCCCTCCCTCCTAGATTGTAAGCTCGAAAGAGCAGGGCCCTTGACCCCCTCGTGTTTTGTTCTGTTACTGTATTGTCTCATGTACTGTCCCCCACTATAATGTACAGCGCTGAGGAAACCTTTTAGCGCTATATAAATACTATAAATACTGTATAATAATAATATTTCTAGCTTTACTGCTACAGGGTGGCCACTCATATATATATATATATATATATATATATATATATATATATATATATATATATATATATATATACAGTGGGGATTGAAAGTTTGGGCACCCCAGCTAAAAATTTGTATTAATGTGCATAAAGAAGCCAAGGAAAGATGGAAAAATCTCCAAAAGGCATCAAATTACAGATTAGACATTCTTATAATATGTCAACAAAAGTTAGATTTTATTTCCATCATTTACACTTTCAAAATAACAGAAAACAAAAAAATGGCGTCTGCAAAAGTTTGGGCACCCTGCAGAATTTATAGCATGCACTGCCCCCTTTGCAAAGCTGAGACCTGCCAGTGTCATGGATTGTTCTCAATCATCGTCTGGGAAGACCAGGTGATGTCAATCTCAAAGGTTTTAAATGCCCAGACTCATCTGACCTTGCCCCAACAATCAGCACCATGGGTTCTTCTAAGCAGTTGTCTAGAAAACTGAAACTGAAAATAGTTGACGCTCACAAAGCTGGAGAAGGCTATAAGAAGATAGCAAAGCGTTTTCAGATGTCAATATCCTCTGTTCGGAATGTAATTAAGAAATGGCAGTCATCAGGAACAGTGGAAGTTAAAGCAACATCTGGAAGACCAAGAAAAATATCAGACAGAACAGCTCGCAGGATTGTGAGAAAAACAATTCAAAACCCACGTTTGACTGCACGATCCCTCCAGAAAGATCTGGCAGGCACTGGCAGTTGTGGTACACTATTCCACTATAAAGAGATACTTGTACAAATATGGTCTTCATGGAAGAGTCATCAGAAGAAAACCTCTTCTACGTCCTCACCACAAAAATCATCATTTGAACTTTGCAAATGAACATATAGACAAGCCTGATGCATTTTGGAAACAAGTTCTGTGGACCGATGAAGTTAAAATTGAACTTTTTGGTCGAAATGAGCAAAGGTACGTTTGGAGAAGAAGGGGCACAGAATTTAATGAAAAGAACCTCTGTCCAACTGTTAAGCATGGGGTTGGATCAATCATGCTTTGGGGTTGTGTTGCAGCCAGTGGCACAGGGAACATCTCACGAGTAGAAGGAAAAATGGATTCAATAAAAGTTCAGCAAATTTTGGATGGTAACTTGATGCCATCTGTGAAAAACCTGAAGTTAAAGAGAGGATGGCTTCTACAAATGGATAATGATCCTAAACACAACTCGAAATCTACGGGGGATTACATCAAGAGGCGTAAACTGAAGGTTTTGCCATGGCCTTCACAATCTCCTGACCTCAACATAATTGAAAATCTATGGATAGACCTTAAAAGAGCAGTGCCTGACAGACAGCCCAGAAATCTCAAAGAACTGGAAGACTTTTGTAAGGAAGAATGGTTAAAGATACCTCAAACAAGAATTGAAAGACTCTTGGCTGGCTACAAAAAGCGTTTACAAGCTGTGATACTTGCCAAAGGGGGCAGTACAAGATATTAACTCTGCAGGGTGCCCAAACTTTTGCAGACGCCATTTTTTTGTTTTCTGTTATTTTGAAAGTGTAAATGATGGAAATAAAATCTAACTTTTGTTGACATATTATAAGAATGTCTAATCTGTAATTTGATGCCTTTTGGAGATTTTTCCATCTTTCCTTGGCTTCTTTATGCACATTAATACAAATTTTTAGCTGGGGTGCCCAAACTTTCGATCCCCACTGTATATATATAAAACTCTGCATTTCTGGGCAGGGGGCGGGCGCATCACAGCACATGCTGATCATCGGGTCCCGGCCAGTGTTTGACCGTTGACACCCGGCAATTGGCTCACCGAGTCTCACTGAACACAACTCTGTGAGTGTAAACAGCACAGAGCTGTGTTCAGTGACAGGGGATTTACTTGTTTTTTTTTATTTTCTGATAAGCAGGGAATAAAAACAACTAGATCCCCAGTAAAAGCATCACACAGAACACACACAAGCACTTGTTAGGCACATATTTAACCCCTTGATCGCCCTAGATGTTAACCCCTTCTTGCCCAGTGTCATTAGTACAGTGACTGCATGTTATTAGCACTGATCACTGTAATAATGGCACTGGTGATGTCAGTGGCAGTTAGTTAGTTTCCATAAAGTGTCAGTTAGTGTCAGATTGGCCGCTGCACTATCGCAGTCCCATTATAAGTCGCTTGATCGGCGCCATTACTAGTATAAAAAAAGCGTAATTCCAATATATATCCTATAGTTTGTAGATGCTACAACTTTCACACAAACCAATCAATATACACTCATTGGGATTTTTTTCTATTAAAGACATGTAGCAGAATACATTTTGGTCTAAATGTACTAAGATTTTATTTTTTTTTTTATTTTTTATTGGATATGTTTTATAGCAAAAAGTAAAAAAATATTGCTTTTTTTCAAAATTGTCAGTCTTTTTTCTTTTATATAATAAAAAATTAAATACTCAGTGGTGATCAAATACCACCCAAAGAAAGCTCTATTTATTTGAAAAGAAAAAAAGATAAATTTTGCTTGGGTACAGTGTTGTATAACCGCACATTTGTCAGTTAAAGTAATGCAGCGCCGCATAGCAAAAAGTGGCATGGTAGGAAGGGGGGTAAATCTTCTGGAGGGTAAGTGGTTAAAAACATCTTTACATTTTAAAAATCCCCGCTGATATAAAGGAAGGCCAATTATCCTTCTAATGTTTGGCCCAATTTGTATTTTCAGGAAAAATTCTGATCCCAAACAGCAGTCAGACAAATCCCTGTGTCAACATGCTCCATACAGAATATAGGATTTGACCAACAGGGACAGAGCACCACACACCATAAGCATAATCCTTACAAGAGATTCCATTTTGTCCTTCTATTATCACAGCACTTTGTGTGACAGATAAATCATTTCCACACCTACCTAGGACTCTGTGTAGCAGAGAAAACATATACTTACTCTATGACCCTCATCATGAAGATGATACAATTCTTGCTTTTATATCTCAGCATTACAAGCCCCACAAGCCTTTCTTTTTCCTGCCTTGGTTTTTAAAAATATCAACAGGTAACAGTTATTTCTGATTGGTTGCTCACTAATATTGCACTGCTTGAACTATTCTTCCTTAAAGCAGAACTAAACCTTCCTCTCCTTTACAGCCAAGGAAGCTGACATCTTAGCCTCTGTTTGATCTGCAGTTTCCATTGTGCTGTACATGAGATCAGCAATTGCACCAACCATTTGATGGCTGGTCAGTTTGGCTGAGAGCTAACATAAGCACAGTGGCAACTGTGACAGTTATCATACATGGTATGCCTTGAATGTGATTATTTTGGGAAACTGTTGAGTTGCTTTACCAGGGATTTTTCATTTTACCAGTTGAAGTAGAACTTATCTGTTTGCTTGTCAGCTGTCAATATTCCAACTTGAAGGCAGCATTTCCAGACAACCCTCCGGCTATTAGGAAATACAGATCAGACCTGCTGGTGAAAGCTGGTACTACAGCACAGACACAAATGTATAATGCTTCTTTATTAGTAACATTTAATGCAAAGAATAAGTTAATATAAAAATATTTCATATTTGTGATGTGTATTGTGTACTACGTAATTGTGTTAAAACGTATCCTGTTCTCTTTGTATTGCTTCCTTTGTGTGAAATACCTGGTAATCCTGCCAGTCCTCCTGCTTTCCTATTTCAAGCTGACCACGCTAGGCATGAGAGCACATTCATCCTAGTATTGCCAGTTTTCTGGTCATGCTGGGAGCACAGTCTGCCTGTCCTCCAATGATCAGACTTGTGCTGACACACCCCCTGAACAGCTATTCACTGGAAAGATGAGTGTACTGCTGTTTCTCCATCCCCACCTCTCCAAGACCAGATGTTATATGATCACTTATAAAAAAAGGAAAAAAAAAAAGGTATTTTTACATATATATATATATATATATATATATATATATATATATATATATACACACATACACACACACACAAATATTTTGCTTTTAATTTCTATTTTAAACTGAATGGGCTTTTTTTTTTATAAGGTAAAGGTTCACATATAGTTTAAATGGTCAGGCATCATATTCCCATATAACCTGGATCGGTTTGCCCAGCATTCATCCATAATGGCAGGGTATTGGAAGCTGGTGAACCTACATGCAGGTACCTTGAGGTGCTTCCATTTTTCATCTGTAACTTTTTCTGGGGTAGAATGTCAGATTCCCTTTAAATAATAAATATAACAGAAACTGAAGTGCTCTGTAATGGCAGCGACAGGTGGTGGTTTGTGGGAATTCCAGCACAAAGATGTTGCCACTGGTGTCTCTGAGAAATACAAGAAGCTGAGGAGTGATTCAGCATGGCAACATCCACCAAAAACCTCGGTTTGTGCTGTACTAACCCATTAAAGAGGTTCTGTCACTAGATTGCATTTTTAAATTAGGATTGTGATAAAGAAAAGAGTTAACACTTGTCCCATCACGTGTGCCACAAACTTTCATTCTCCTAAAGAGGTAACTGGCTGAAGAATCCTTAGTAACCAACACACTTCTGGGAGAGTTTGCTGCCTGGTCCTCCGCTGTGCTCTGTGGTTGCATCAGCTTGTCCTTATATCACTACAGGATACAGAAGTAACATGGAAATATATTGGATGCTAAAGACTCCAGCCACTGTACCTCTTCAAGAGAGCAAAGATTAGAAGTACGAACAGCAGTATCCACTCTTAGTAGGCAGTCATTTTTTTTTTTTTTTATTCTGTCGAGAGAGTCACTTTAAATGCTCTAGGTTGACTTCTTGAATACACTAGTTCGTTCTCATCTGAACAGCAGTGATTTACCCAGGCATACGAGGACTGCTGCATTGATCACATACATTGTAATGTAAAGATCTTATAGAATTTTTAAGTGCCATGTTGAAGACTTTGAACCTGAAGGTTTCTCGGCAGCTTGACACCGGATGACAGGCCACTAAATGTAAAGAGCTCCCCATCAGGGAATGCCTAGCTGTGCACTCCTTGGTGTGCCAGCTTTCTGCTCTCTTGTCCCTCATAGTTATGGATCGAACACTTAGTCTTCCATTTCATTACACAGAGCACCGTGGAATTCTAGAACCACTAATAATTAGCTGCTCCTGAGATCCATAAATATGACCCATAACTCAGCCCTCGGCTCTTCTATTATATCACAAATTGCATTTCAAATTGATTTCTATGACCTCATCCAGCAGTCTGCAGCTCCCTGCCATGCAGACACCATTAGCTCACACTGGAAGACTTCAAAAGCCATTCTGCTAGCTTTTCATCGCTTCATTCTTTAAGGAAAACCTCCCAGCTGGTTCTCGAAATACAGAATAATTGTCATAAAACTGTTTGAAATCGGAGTGAAAGGAAGGCAGCTCCATAGCCTGCAGGCAAGTTACACATGAACCACCAGTGACATGAAAGTGTCAAGACTAGCTAGAGCAACACACCCAGGTGTATTTGAAAGGCGATGCACAATATGTCCACTCCTAAGTCATCTAACCCAGCTGATTGGGGACAGATTGTGCATGGCCACTGAATAAAGAGGCTTTAGTGTAATACAACACTTCCCAAGATGATAGTACCTGGCAAAATATTGATAACCGCTATCAATGAAAAAAAACTGGGGGGTGGTCATGCTAACAGCAACTGTTGAGAGGATAGCTTTTATTTTCCCAGCTGCTTGACATAAAGTCTGATTCAGTGTGATGAGAAGGAGTTCACAGAAACTCACCCATTTTGATAATATCACAGCAGTCGAGGGTATTTGAAGTGCTCTTTAAGTGATGGCATCCTGTTCGTACTACTTGAAGCTAGTCATAGGGCTCTTGCACATGTCCTTATAGTATAAATTTCAATGTTTTTCCCCACCAGGGAACAGGTGCTGCTTACAACTGCATACAGAAGTCAATGGCTGTACATGGCTATACGGGTGTGTACTTTTATAAAAACACATATGCATATGGGGTACAACTCTGGATGTAAATGTCTGCATCAGGAGTTGTACACCTGTACGCATACGCATGTTTGTGCAGGAACTTGCTTATACATGCCTACAGTACAGCGACATACAGCAAAATTGGTGGCACGTGTGGTGGGACAAGTGTTAACTATTTTCATTATTTTAAAGATGCTGTAATCTAGTGACAGAGACTCTTTAAATGATTAATGCACCTCAGACAAATATCTTGGGTTTTTGGTGGATATTGGTGTGTTGAATCACCCCACAGCTTCTTGTATTTCTCAGAGACTCCAGTGGCAACATCTTTTGTGCTGCCCATAAACCACCACCTGCTTACCTACCTGCCATTACAGGGCACTTTGCTTTCTCTGTTGTATTTATTATTTAATGGGAATCTGAAATGTTCCCCCTCCTTCATGCCCCCCTCACGAACAAAGTTACAAATAAAAACTGGAAACATCCCAAGGTACCTGCACATACGTTCATCAGCTTCCAATACCCTGCCATATTGCCATTCTGTTGGGAAAATACACAAGAATTTACACTATACCTCTATGTGCATGAGCCCCTAAAGCAGTGGTTGCTAGCTTAAGAGTTAAAGGGGACTTCAAATGAAGCCCCTGACATCAAAGAACTACATATAATGTACAATATATGTAATGCTTGAGAGGTCTATCAGAAAATGTAGACCAGCAGAGGAAATGAGGGTCAGAGAGTATGGACATGCTACATTTTTTGCTGGGTAAATGCTGCAGAAGACAATATGAAACTAGGAACATGTTACACTAGGCTAGTAGAGATCAATGTTACTACCCTAATCAATGTTTCCACTACAGATTGCTGAGGTCCAAGGGCCACACATCATATACTAAAGGACCATATACCTTAGGCCACAGGTTGGGCACCAGAGCCCAAAAGCTATACTCCAAAGGGACATAAAGCCATGTTCAACTCCCTTCAGTACGCTGAATATATAGAGCATACTGAAGGGTGGAAAAATTGTCTTTCCCCGAGAAAATGTTGCTCCAAGATTTCTATAGCGTCTCTCACACAACCAGCCTACACATTTGGCCATGTGATATTGGCTAAGGAGAAAGAGCAAAGTTTAGAATGGCATACAAAACTGACAGAGCTGAGCATGTCAACCTGGTGCATCTCCTTTCAATGTCCAGTCACAGGCCGAGGATGAAGAAGACCTGTAAGTGTTACCTACAGCAGAGAAAAATCAGGTCTCCTGCCCTGACAGACAGGGCTGTGTTATTTAGTATAACAGCTTAAAGTGATATTAAAGGCAGCTTTAAAAAAAACAAAAAAAAAAAAACATTTTATACTTACCTGCTCTATAATTTTGCACAGAGCAGCGCCTATCCTCTTCTCGAGTCCCCTGCCAGTGCTCCTGGAACCTCCTTCCTGCTGAGTGCCCCCATAGCAAGCAGCTTGCTATGGGGGCACCCAAGCAGGCCCGCTCTTGAGTCGCTGCTCTGTGTGTCCGTTCACACAAGGAGCACAGCTTGGCCCCACCCCCTACGCTCTCCTTATTGGCTCACTGGCTGTGACTAACAGTAGCAGGAGCCAATGGCTCCTCTGGTGCTGTATCTCAGCCAATGAGGAGGGAGATATCCGGAGGAGCTGAGGCTCCCGTGCACATCGCTGTATAGTGATGGGGCTCAAGTATTAGGGAGGTGGGGGGTTGCACACAGAAGGTTTTTTACCTTCATGCATAGAATGCATGAAGGTAAAAAGGCTTGAGCCTTTACAACCACTTTAATTCCAGGAGCTGTATGTGCCTATACATATTTAAACGGTGTATTTATTGCTTTCCCAAAGTTCGGCTATAAAGTAGACCTCCACTGACACATTTTTCTTTAAAGATTATTGCTCCCCCCTTTCATGAAATTGAAAATAATATATATGTGTGTGTGTTTTTGGGTGGAAGGGGGTGTATAACTTTTTTTGGGCTAGGTGAGAATGATGTCTCCACTTTCTTATTGCCTACTGGGATACCGACAGCAAGCACTGCTGTGTGTTCTTGGTGCTATCCTGCTGTAATCCGCCAAAGGCGATAGTATGCTTGGTCTGGTGCCACCAACTACTTTGATTACATTGTTAGGAGCTGTCTGTCCCTTTCATATTCTTGGTGACAGTCCCCAATGACGTAAGCAAAGAAGATGGCAGCACAGGACCAGGAGTGTGATGGCCTTCAGTGGATTACGGGACAATGCTTGATTCACTGAATGTGTGTTTTGAGGATGACCCATGAAACCAGGTGAGAAAAGAAAATAACAAATTTGGGTGAAGTCCCTCATTAACCTGCAATTTGATATGAACTGTCTCAGAATCTGTCTCATAGCTGCTGTTATGCACTGCCTTGCTGTGAGACAGAATTGATAAATCTCTCCTATTCTGTATTTAGCCCTCAATAAGGAACTAGAGCATGTTAGTTCATAAACAGCATATAAACATTATAACAGCAATGGGCTTAGTAAAGCCCGGCCACCCGACAGTGTGCTGACATGATGCAACCACAAATGTTTTCTATCTTTAGTCTAGCATTACGCTAAACATCTCAGATGTGCCTATCTGGCCATACATTGACTTTCGGGTCTGAGTGCCTGGGTGCATATACTACACAATACACACAAAAAGGTATGTTGCCTTTAAATCGGAGCGTTATTGTACTGAAGAACAGATGTCCCTAAGGGGAAATATTGCATTCAATGACAAAAATAAATAATGCAAAGCATGGATCATGTTGCCTCTATTGCACAAAATAAAGAAATGCAGATTACAGATGTGTGTATTTGTACATGGACGCGTTGTATGCCGTACACACTTTTCTAATTAAATAAACATTACCTATTTTGAAAGGCACTTATTCCTTTGGTAGGTAGGTATTTTTATCCACCTCTGCTGTGGTACAATGATGCATTTCTTGTTCCAAGTTACATCAGGTTGACAAAGCCATGCTGCGCACCTGAACACCTCACCATTAACGCACAAAGTAGCTCAAGGTGATTACATGTTATCTATACATGTGTTGGGCAATGCCTGTCGACATTCCCTAGATAAAATCTGAGTGTCTGTCCAAACACATGTCTCAAAGGTATGCATATTATTAAGAAGAAGATCTGATAGCACAATGTTACACTGAGTTATGACTTGCTGATTATTGTCCGAGTCCAACTAAGAAGTCCCCACCCAGTCACCATTTATAAAAAAAATAAACAAGGATGCTTTCTCCTGCCATATGCTCAGACTGTACATCAAAAGTGGAATTCCAGGCTATTTCTAAGACTAAACCTGCTCAGACCCCTCTTTTAAATCCTATGCTAACTACCCTGTAAAAGGGAGATGCTTATACTTACCTATTCTGAGGGCGTTCTGGTCCAGGCACATGATACCCCCCAGAGGATGGCTTCAGAGGAGGGGAGAGATAGCCAACAATGAATGGAAGGCCTGGGCGGTGACATTACCCACTGGCTTACTATTGGGCATCTGTTGTTGGCTGTCCCTCCTCTACCCTGAAGCTACCACTGGGAGACCGGAATGGAATGCACCCTGAGAATAAGTAAGTAGAAGCATCTTCCTTTCACAGATTAGTTGGTATAGGTGTTAGAAGGGGGAAAGGGGGGAGCAGGTTTAGGCATAGTCAGCAATAGCCTAAAATTCCACTTTAACAGGAGATGAATTATATATTAGAAAGCCTCAACCAATTGTGGGGCACTGGTTACAGAGTGGGGGGTGTTGTATATGTGTCACCTAAGTTTTTCACCTACACATGGTGAGGGGCTCCAGGATTTGTGTCTGTTACGGAGAAAACAAATGTGTTTTCTCTAAAACTCTAGGCTCTATGCACACTAGCGTTTTTTATAAGCTCAAAAAAACGACAGAAAAAAATGCTGGATAAAAAACGCTGATAACAGCGTTTTTATGCCAGCTTGTAGTAGGGTTTTAGTAGCTTTTAGATGTGTTTAGGAATATTAGCATTTTATTAGCATTTTTATAGTACATAAAGGAAAGAAAGTGCCCGAAAAAAAATTGTTAGGAGAGTTTTAGAAGTTTTAGGAGCGTTCAGCATTTTTTTCTGCTGAGAAAAAGCCTCCCAAAAACTCTACAAAAATGATGTTTTTTCTGCTCCTAAATGCTGAAGCTTGAAAAGTACTTCTAGCATAAAATAGTGTACATGGAGACATAGGATAACACTATTATCTTCTAGGAGCGGAATAAAATGCTCATATTAGCTTCTAGGAGCTTAAGAAATGCTATGGTGGATCCTAAAGGGTTCTGATCTGGTCCTGGAGCATGGGGGCATTATAGAGCTTTGGGTGGGATAAAGCCTCCAACCCTAGGTCTTACCAGATAGTCAGACCTGGTTATTAGTCTCAGACCATTTTATTTCTGAGCTGACTGATGTTCAAATGGTCTCATTTCATTCTCTCACTTTTACTGCTGTTGGAGCCTGCTCCTGGGTGAAAAGGCTGACTGCTGACAGGACACTAAAAAGGTACATGAACTGTCTATTCTGGGACCCATTAGGAATCACCCTGTTGAGCTGCCTATACACTGAGTGAATTTCGCCCAGTTCCTAATGAAGCAGCCAAAATTTGATCAATGGGTGGCCCTGTTGGCACTTTTCGCCACCTGACAGCCTAGACTAAACAATCGAAAGAGTCAAGGAGAAATTGTTAGCTGAACAGCACCAGCATCCATTCAGATGATGTAGCACGATATTTTCGCGAAACCACACTGTTTGGCGTGGACGGCTGAATATCTTTTTTTTGTTCAGCCTGCAGGCTCAATGGAAAAAATCTAAACGTGTATGGCCAATTTGGTCAGAAATGCATAATATGTTAGTTAGTGGCTTGGATAAGCAGATGTTTTATTTGTTTTATGCTATGGAACTGCTGTACAATGCCCTCCTACAATGACCTGTGTTTGTTTGCTGACTTGCGAAATACAAGTTTGAACTGTTCCTGGGTGTCCCTGTCTCATGGATGGTTTACCGTTACCCCTACTAGTTGAACCCTTACTAGTTGAACCTATCCATCTTAAGCCACGTAAATCTGGTTTAATGTTACGCTTTACAGACATGGTTGATTAAAGACTACATTTTTTATATAATCCTAAAAACCACACTAAGATGGACATTTGAACGAGGATATTGTGGTTTATCAGAATGGATCAGACCCTCACATAATACTAAGCTTCATCTTGTCACAGTGCTTCTACAACTGAAGTTTCCGTCTGGGTTGAATGATAGTTTAAAATCTCATTTCAACAGACTTAGGCCACACCTAAGACATTCAGCACTGTATGCCCAGGAATCTGACTGATTTTTGGCACATCTGCACAGCAAGATTTGACTTGTTCATTACAACAT
Organism: Staurois parvus; assembly: GCF_062004578.1. Lineage (NCBI taxonomy): Eukaryota > Metazoa > Chordata > Amphibia > Anura > Ranidae > Staurois > Staurois parvus. The sequence continues at coordinate 3,415,857 of NW_028317922.1, forward strand.
GAGCAGCAATTATAATGTCAAAGTAAAAACATGATGGCTGTAAAGAAAAAGATAATGGGGAATATACAGATCAGTTGGTTCAATAAGGCAGGACAAAGACCATTGATCATTTATACAGTGCGCAAGTCCACAGCAATCAGAAATGTACTCCTGATCTGACTACAGTAAAGTGACATTTTACTGGATGGTAAAGTTTAAGGCTGGCCATAGACTGGTAGATTTTTGAGAAATAATTTCCATCCTTCTCCCTTGACTTTTCTTGTAAACTACAACTGAAAACAAACATGGATTTTACCCTATTAACCATTAGAAAATTTAACAAATGTTCTGGAAACAAACGATTTGAAACAAAATTGTACTAGTGCAATTTTTACAACCTCATTGTCTTAGGAGTTTGTTGACTGAATATGTGAGCTTCTTCTAAATGGCCATTTAATATTCATGGCCAGAGGATCTCCCACACCCATTGCTTGTAAAGTTCAATTAACAATATGAGCAATGGCCCTCAGCTATGATTGTGCTTGGCTGTTTTCCAGTGTAATAATGTTCCTATAGAGCCTTATATGCAGTAGGTCGGGGTACTGCTCTGGACAGCTAATTAAGAGACTACCCATACCCTCCTGCATTAGCAAGTCTGTCAATACAGCCATAGAGGGAAATTTACCTCTCCACCCCTCGCCTCACCCCTTCAGTCTCCGCCCGTATCACCCACCTACTGAACAACATATCAGACTGGATGTCACTCCATTTCCTCAAATTGAACCTTTCCAAAACCGAGCTCCTAGTTTTCCCCCCAGCCCGCGCCCCCCCCCCCAACCTCTCCATCATGACCAACAACGCCACCCCGTCCCAGCCCGCAAGCCAAAGTCCTAGGTGTCACTCTAGACCAGCAATGGGCAAACTACGGCCCGCGGGCCGTATACGGCCCGGCGGACCTTTTAATCCGGCCCGCGGAGCTAGGCTCCCGCTAGGCTCCTCTCACAGTCCGCCCTGAAGACTGGTGTAGCATGAAAATCTGTCTCCTATGAGGATCTGTCCCCCTCGACGTATCTGCGCATGTGCCGGAGATCGCCGATCGGCTGCTAATGCCTGAAACTGCCACATGCGCAGATACGTCGAGGGGGACAGATCCTCATAGGAGACAGATTTTCATGCTACACCGGAACGGCGCGGGAACACGGCGAGAGGAACGCGCGGAGCAAAGGTAAGTGAATTGACACAGGGGGGACTTGGGGACTTAATATGGGGGATGAATTAATATGGGGAATGAATTGCTATAGGGGGGATGAATTACTATATGGGGGATGAATTACTATATGGGGGATGAATTACTATGGGGGATGAATTACTATATGGGGGATGAATTACTATGGGGGATGAATTACTATAGGGGGGATGAATTACTATATGGGGGGGATGAATTACTATGGGGGATGAATTACTATATGGGGGATGAATTACTATGGGAGATGAATTACTATATGGGGGATGAATTACTATATGGGGGATGAATTACTATATGGGGGATGAATTACTATGGGGGATGAATTACTATATGGGTGATGAATTACTATATGGGGGATTAATTACTATGGGGGATGAATTACTATGGGGGATGAATTACTATATGGGTGATGAATTACTATATGGGGGATTAATTACTATGGGGGATGAATTACTATGGGGGATGAATTACTATATGGGGGATTAATTACTATGCTTACTATGGGGGAATATTACTATACTTCATACGGTACCTGACACTATCTCTCTACCCCTCACCTCACTCCTTCAGTCTCCACCCGAATCACTAGCCTTCTGAATGACAGACTGGATGTCACTCCACTTCCTCAAATTAAACCTTGCCAAAACCGAGCTCCTAGTTTTCCCCCCAGCCTGCAAATGACCTCTCCATCACGACCAACAACGCCACCATCAGCCCCCCCCCCCCCCCCCGTAAGCCAGAGTACTAGGTGTCATTCTAGACTCCAATCTGTCTTTCCAGCCCCAGATCCAATCGCTGACAAATTCATGCAGACTCCACCTCTGCAACATCTCCAAAATACGCATGTTCCTAACTCCAGAAACTACAAAGCAACTCATTCACTCCCTTATCACATCACAACTTGACTACTGCAACTCCCTCCTTGCCGGCCTACCCCAACACAGGCTATCCCCGCTTCAGTCTATCCTGAACTCAGCGGCCAGACTCATCCACCTTACCAACCGCTCCTCTTCTGCCACCCCCCTCTGTCATTCCCTCCACTGGCTCCCAATTACCCAATGCATTAAATTTAAACTACTAACACTGACATACAAAGCCATTCATAACGCTGCCCCAAACTACCTCACCGACCTCATACCCAAATACCACCCAGCCCGTACGCTTCACTCCTCACAAGACCTCCTACTTTCTAGCTCCCTGGTCTCCACCTCCCACGCCCAACTGCAAGACTTTTCCAGGACTTCCCCCATCCTCTGGAACTCACTACCCTAATCCATCAGACTGTCACCTACCCTCCTCACCTTTAGGCGCACCCTGAAAACCCATCTCTTCAGGGAAGACTACCCCACCCCTACCTAACAGCCGATCTCCTCCACTCCTCCTACCACTCCATCCCCCACAGCCACTTCCTCCTGTACCACTATCCCCTCCCTCCTAGATTGTAAGCTCGAAAGAGCAGGGCCCTCGAACCCCTCGTGTATTGTATTGTTACTGTATTGCCTCATGTACTGTCTCCCAGTATAATGTACAGCGCTGAGCAAACCTTTTAGCGCTAAATAAATACTGTATAATAATAATAATAATAATAATAATAGAGGCTGTCTATGCTGTTAACATTTTCAGATATACTTCACTTTCCCATACCATACCATTGGCTTTGCATATGTTTATTTATATAGTATAAGGCCTCATACACACTGAACATTTTTGCAGCTGCTCCTAGGGGCGTCGGGTGTTTTTTTTTCCCCCTCTAAAGTCCCTTGCATGTTAGCCTATGTGTCCATGAACACAAAATTTAGAGGCAGGAAAAAAAAAACACTGCCAGTGCGTTAAGGAGCAGCAGAGTTTTGGCAGAAAAAATGCTTGACCCGTGTAAATACATCTAAACATGTGTTAATGCTAGGCACATTTAGCTCTTCAGTGTTAATTTATTTCATTGGCCAGAATAAATTATTTTCAGTCCCTAAAATGTTTTTTTTTTACTACAAATTGTTACTATAGTGTAATAATGTACAAAGAAGTTGTGAAAATATGTGACTTAAAGCGGAGCTCCACCTAAAAGGGGAAGCTCCGCTTTAAGCCTTTGTCCCCCGCTCCCCATTAAGGATTGACACCTTTGTGGAGCGAGGGGAGGGGGTACCCGAATTTGACAGGTACCCACTCCCACTTCTGCTGCGATCACCTAGGTGAGTGGAAGCAGAAGTTGTCCTCCCTCTCTCCCCGTAGTCTTCTGACACACATGACAGGTCCCAGAAGACTACGGGGCCATTCACAAAGCACAGCGATTCTTGCGCATGCGCAGTGGGCACCCGGATGTGAAGCTGCAAGCTGTCACAGCTGGGTGCCCACACTGAAGATGACGGTGCAGGGGACAGAAGACGGCCGGTGAAACCAGAAGTGGTGAGAACACCGCTGGACTGAGGGACAGGTAAGTGTCTGTATTTTAAAAGTCAGCAGCTACAGTTTTTGTAGCTGCTAACTTTTATTTTGCTTTTTTCAGCTTGAACTCCACTTTAACCTGGCCATATGTGGATTCATTTTTTTTTCGTTCAACCAGTGGGTTCAACAGAAAAAAAAAATGGCCTTGTTCCCCTATCCACGCATTCTATAGCCTGCAGCGTTGATTGAGTGAAAAAATGCAGACAGGGCGGTTGAACAAAAGCTGATCTGTATATTGAATTCTGTGCAACTAGTGGCCACACATGGATCGAAATTCAAATGGTCACCACCGAATCGGCCAAATTTCAATTCACGTATGGCCAGATCTATACGTGCCAGGAACGCTTACATAATTGTGTGCCTTCCCAACATGCGCAGAAACGCACGGCTCTTTAGCAGATACACGGGCACCTCCATGCATTACCACCATGCAGTTTGGTGTGACGTGATTTTACAGTAAGCTTAAGGACTTTTTTCCCCACATTTCTCCTGGGTATGGCAGCCCATTGAAATGAACTGACTGCCCTGCACGCAGCCCACATAGATCTGAAACAAGCCTAAAGGTCTTGGAGAACTTACCTGCTGCTAGTTCATGACTACCAATATCCATGATTTCCCTGTGTCCAGTTATGTTACCATTGCCAGAGATGTGGGTTCAGGACAGTGATTTTTTGGCAGAGCTGGTCCTTCACCTCCACTGCTTAGCTGTCCTTCACCTTTAGGAGAGACCATATCACCAATGCCTCAGCAATGCTCATGTGACCGGGGTCTTAATTACATGATGTTAGCATAGAAACTTATAGAATATGGTTTCCTATGCCGTTGTTATGTTTTCTGCGTCAGAAACTGTCTCAAGTACGAGGGTGCAGAGCTTGTCGGTTTTATTAAAATACTATTGAAGCTCTGTGTTAAGCCTGAATCCATGTTTGGATCCATAACTGACATGATCTGTACAGCTGACACTAGCTCTGCTTATTACAGAAATCCTATAACTATGGGAGAATCCTTACCCTGACTTATTATTACAAATAATATTGTGTACCAAAGCTTGTTTGCTGTCCATTGTCCGTGCTGCCCCAGAGAAGGGAACTGTGAGGAGATGTCTTATTGTGAATTACACATATCATATGCGGACTCTTCCTGCCTCAGACATTTAGTCCCAGTGTTCTCTGGTTCAGGCATTTCATAGACTAACTGGTCTATTCACCCCTGAGCAGAATATAAGATTAATTACAGGGATCCACTGGAAAACAAAGGGGTCTGTCAGCCATTGTGTCAAAAAGCAAGCACACAATGCAGGGTGGAAACTCAATAGGATGTATAGAAGGAGGCATTGGCAACAGAAAAGGAAGAGCAGAAAATGGCAGACAAGACCGCCCCTTTAAGAATTGATTAGAAGAGACACAACATTTTTTATTCCCATCTGAAGAGAAAAGGTTGTCAGGGACTATTTCACTCTGACTGCACTGAAAATGGTTCTTGCTTCTGTATTACATAATCTAATGACAGCATTTTTTTTATTTAGCATGGATAATATATATATATATATATATATATATATATATATATATATATATATATATATATATATATATATACACACTCTATCATTTTAATTGTCAGCAAGGAAATCAAAAAGGTTCCTCACAGTGTTTTAAATATATTTCCCTACCAAAATGAAATCAGATGACACATCTACTGACACCTTTGTTGTTAATGGAGGCCACTGATACAGTTCCCACACCTAGTTAATTAGTTCATCCATTCAACAATACCTACATCAGTTACATACTATTCTATCTAATCACAATAGTTCCTATTAGAGCAGAGGGGCTTAACCACATGAATCTCCCGTGAGACCACAGTCCAGGTTGTACACTCTTGTCCCAGGTTTCTCAACCAGGGTTCCTTGACCAATGGGCAATTTCTGCCTCTTAGATATGTTCCCACTGACACCATTGATCTTTTTAGCTATCTGTAAGGACGAGATTATTACCAAATGACAGCAAGTGTGAGGAGCATTCTTTCCAATGACCATCACACTAACGTACTGTGAGTTGTAGATGTAGTATTTTATAGCAGGGGTTCCCTGAGACCAAAAAGTTATTTCAAGGGTTCCTCTGTGTTGAAAAGGTTGAGAAAGGCTGATCTAGTCACTAGGAGTTTATACAGAGTCCAAAATCTTGCAAGATGTTTCTAAATACCTTCACATACAGTATCAATTGAAAAAGTCAAGATAATTTCAATAGGTTTCAAAAAATTTGTAAAACTACTTTTATTTAAGGTAATAACAGAAATAAAAGACTTTTCTAGGGACAAAAGTCTCTAAAGGTAATTTCACAACACTTGACCCTGTCCCTGTAAATTTAGTTAGCACCTATCCTATGCTATAGGAAGTTTTTACTTGCCCCAGCAGTCATTTGCACACAGCAGTGTATGGATTGAGCAGTATAGACATTTATTCAGGTTGTGGTTAGACAGAACCAGGAACATGTAACATCTGTGCTCAACAAGCATAAATACAATCTATGTCTAGTTTTGGTCCTATTATTACACAGCAGTACATTCACATCAATCCCTAACCCTCAAGGGGTGTACAATCTAAGGTCCCTAACTTACATTCATACATACACATATTAGGGCCAATTTAGACAGGATCCAATTAACCTACCAGCATGTCTTTGGAGTGTGGGAGGAAACCTGAGTACCCGGAGGAAACCCACATAGGCACATCACAGTTTATGGCATCATAAAGTTATTACAATAAGTGTTGTTGCAAATTTTATATTCAGATCACAGCTCTATGTACAGATGACAAAGTGGAAATTTTATTTGTTCTGTGCTGCTGCATGCAAATGGAAACGAGTCACCCCAATCTATTGTGTTCACACATTATATAGTCTGGTCCTTCAGTCCATCCAGTTGTTCAAGACTGTAATTCTAACTGTAGAAAAATAGACCTGTATGAAATATTGTTTTCAATCTTTTTTGATTGTTTCCAGCTGAATTAAAGAACAAACATTCAGCAGGTATGAAAATTTAAACTGTGGTTGAAAAAAAAAAAAGAAAAACTTTTTAGTCAGAGTATAGCATCAAGTCAATTAAACTCCTGGATATTGATCTGGTCAGTTAAGTAGCAGAGGGGGTTGTTAATCAGTTTCAGATGATTTGGTGTTAATGAAATTAACAACAGATGCACTAGATGGGCAACAATGAGACGACCCCCAAAACAGGAATGGTTTTACAGGTGGAGGCAACTGACATTTTTTCCCTACTCATCTTTTCTGACTGTTTTTAACTGGTTTTGCATTTGGCTAGGGTCAGTGTCACTACTGGTAGCATGAGACGATACCTGGGCCCTACAGAGGTTTCACAGGCAGTCCAACTCCTCCAGGATGGCACATCAATACGTGCCATTGCCAGGTTTGCTGTGTCTACCAGCAGAGTCTCAGCAGCATGGAGGAGATTCCAGAAGACAGGCAGTTATTCTAGGAGAGCTGAACAGGGCCATAGAAGGTCCTTAACCCATCAGCAGGACCAATATTTGCTCCTTTCTGCAAGGAGGAACAGGATGAGCACTGCCAGAGCCCTACAAAATGACCTCCAGCAGGCCACTGGTGTGAATGTCTCTGACGCAACAATCAGAAACAGACTTCATGAGGGTGATCTGAGGGCCCGACATCCTCTAGTGGGCCCTGTGCTCTCTGCCTGGCACCATAGAGCTTGATTTTGAACACCAGAATTGGCCCCCTGTGCTTTTCACAGATGAGAGAGGGTTCACCCTGAGCACATGTGAGAGATGCAAAAGGGTCTGGAGAAGCCGTGGAGAATGTTATGCTGCCTGTAACATCATTCAGCATGACCATTTTGGTGGCGGGTCAGTGAGTGTCTGGAGAGACATATCCATGGAGGGACGCACAGACCTCTACAGGCTAGACAACGGCATCCTGACTGCCGTTAGGTATCAGGATGAAATACTTGGATCCATTGTCAGACCCTACGCTGGTGCAGTGGGTTCTGGGTTCCTCCTGGTGCACAACAATGCCCGGCCTCATATGGCGAGAGTATGCAGGCAGTTCCTGGAGGATGAAGGAATTGATACCATTGAAAGGTCCCCACGCTCACCTGACTTAAATCCAATAGAACACCTCTGGGATATCACGTTTCGGTCCATCTGACGCCGCCAGGTTGTACCTCAGACTGTCCAGGAGCTCAGTGATGCCCTGGTCCAGAACTGGGAGGAAATACCCCAGGACACCATCCGTCATCTCATTAGGAGCATACCCCGATGTTGTCAGGCATGTATACAAGTACGCAGGGGCCATACAAACTACTAATTATAAAGTATCAAAGAAATTTCAGCAAAATGGACTAGCCTGCTGCATCATTATTTCACTTTGATTTTCGGGGTGTATTTGAATTCAGTCCTCTGTAGGTTGAAAATTTTCATTTCCATCAAACGATGGGGCATCCTTATGTTCCTGACACATTGCCCAGTCCATATCAGTATAGATATCCAGCATATTATTTTTCCTCATTGAGATCTGATGTGTTTTCAAAATGTTCCTTTAATTTTTTTGAGCAGTGTATATATATTCGTATTTATTTATTTTATATTACATTCACCTTTTTCTAGCAAATCAACAGCTAGTCAAAAGAAAAACAGACAGAAATTTACTTTAGGAAAATATTTATTAAAGTGGTTCTAAAGGCTACAGGGTTTCTTTTTTTACCTTAATACATTCTCTGCATTCATTCTGTGTGCAGCCCCCCCCCCCCCCCCCAACCTCCATACACAGTAAATGTTTTCTTCCATACCCACTATACTCAGAGCTACATTATATTTGTCCTCAGAATCAATTTACATTCTCCTTTTTGTAACCAAGTGCATTGTGAGAGATTACCGTAAGTGACACACACTTCTATGAAAGCTTACTCATTGGAAAGCTAAAACTATTCTCCTTTTAGATATCTATGTGGTCTTTATATTTATTGTATATTTTTATCACACATTTGTAAAAGGGCTCTCAAGTCCAAGTTTTACTTCAAGCATTGCCTTGAAATAGGATGGGTTTTCCATAAATTAGTATGACTTCCAAATGAGAACCTCTTACCCTAGCACTGGGGTAATAGAAGAGTCATTTCATCCTTTGTAGACAAGGGTGCATTCTAATGTATGGCAAGCAATTAAGGACCCCAGATATGATAGATTGGCATACAAGTAAATCTAAGTGGCACATGCATGCCCTTGCTGCTCTGTTCTTCATAATGACCTACAGAACACCCATACGTCATAGTAACAGGTTGACCAGGTGAGCAGTCAGATGCCCAGTCCAACCTACCCTTGATGCCTGCCACATCATCAAAGGAGCAGACTATATTGTTTACTGGACCTCAGGAAGTATGGTCCTTGAACACCAGAAAAAAACTTCAGTATGTGTCAACACATCTAACAGAGAAAGTGTGGATCATCTGTATCTGGCAGCCTGGATTTTTAGGATTGGTGCCAACTTGGATGTTAGTTCAATTAGTTTGTTACTGATATATGACATAATGTTTGTTCTGGCCCAAGAAATTTTTTTGCCCAAAAAATAAAATATATGTGCTGACTATATCTTCAGATAAGGACATGCATCAACTGGATCATGTCTTTGCGTGGTCTGAAGCTGGTTGGACACTTGCTGCTGGAGTGAACATTAAATTGGGCACGTTACAAATCCAGCTCTGGCCACTGTTGTTCACCCACTGCCAAGCTGGTACCAGCTACCACTATTCTACAATCTGCTCCCTCATTCCATTGGAGTCGACTGCAAGTTCATCAGAACTGTTTACAGAATGCTCTGCATGCACAATCCAAACTCCCTCTAGTGCTCTTATAGCTGCTTTCATGCTTTAAAGTAGAATTCCAGCCTCAACTTAACTAGTCTTAAAAATGTCCCTTGCTAACATGTGTGCTGACTAATCTGTGTAAAATAGATGTATATACTTACCTATTCTCAGCCCGCTGCAGTTCAGCGGCTACAGGGAAGGGAAGAGAACACTCAACAATGGATGGGAATACCTGGAAGTGGTGAAGTCACCCAAAAGATCCCATGTCGGAACCATTGTCAGCACTCTCCCCTCTGCCCTGCAGATGCCACTGGCTGACACAGGGGAGCCAGGTCACGTGATCGGAGCTGAAACCAGGTAAGTATATACCTCTTGTTTACATAGGTTAGTCATCATAAGTGTTAGGAGAGGGGTGAGATTTAGACTGGAATTCTATTTTAAAGCTGGAGTTAGGCTGATGTAAAGTTCCATTTAGTAGATAGTTTGAAGTTTAAAGAGACCCTGTTACCAGGCTGATAGCAGTCACAGCTATGGGAGTGTGCTGAGATGATCATCTATCCATAACTGCAGGAAAACCCTTCAAGTGCGATTACATCCACCAGCACAATTATCCTCATCCACCTGTGAATCCAACCACAAGAATATGCTGGATTCTTACACCGTACAAATCCTATGTTGATGAGGCCTAAAGCAGATTGAAAGTGCCTCCTGCCCACCCCTCCCACTCTGCTACCTGTGTAGTGGCTTTTTTTTGTTTACATTTTTTTTTTTTTTTAGAAAAACGGGTTTGGACCTGTCTCCTATACACGTCGTTCACCTAGGAGAATGACGTGTACTGTGCCCCCCGTACCTCCTAGGATGTGTACACCACATGTCCCAGAAGGCCTTACTGTTTCAATCACAGAGGAGGTTGGTAGGCCTAGTGGCATGTCCTCGTGAGGCCTGCCAGTTGAACCCAGAACAGCTGGGAGGCCTCTCGATGACATCAGAATCAACATGGCAGCTGATGCATCCTATTAAATGCAGCTGCTGTTTGGCCCAAAAATTTCAGTCCAGCTCCTTCAATTTTTTAATCAAAGGATGTTGGATGGCAAAGAGGTAAGAGTCACCCATGGAGTGAATTTTGGCCAGATCATTACAAATTGGCTGAAATTTGTATAGGTATGGACAGCCCAAGTTTGACGTTTAGATGAAGGTCTGCTTTAAGTAGGGATCACTTTTTCAGGCACACACTATACTTTACGGACGGTCTTCCCTCCCATGCATCAAAAAAACACAAACTAAAGTCATGGAAGGAGACCCTTTACAAAGGTAACCAAAACAACACCTGTGAGCGTGAGCCTCTAAAACCGCACCAGTAATTATTTCAAAGGAGGCTATTACCCCAGGGAATGTACTCTATAAGGTTTGAGATTAGGGTCATGAAAGGTAAGAACTTTGAACATGAATGCTCTTCTTATAGTTTATGGTTGTTCCTTTTCTTTTTTTTTGTTTTAGTGCTTGTTTTAACTTATAATGGACCTATCATTAAAATTCACTCTGCAAATGAATCAGTAAGGCAATGTCAGTTTTAAACCAAGATAAAAAAAAGAATATCCCAATAAAAGATAAAATAAAAAGCAGCTTTTGCTGAAATATTTTTCTATCCAGAGCTCTTTCCCATACTACTTCTTTCTGCCACTAGCTGTTCTCAGCCTGATGTCCAGCATCATTCAACCCACTTGCTTTGAACCCATGTCATCCTGGACCCACCTCCAGCCTGTGACTGGACAGTGAAGGAGAAGCTGCACAGTGATGACATCATCTCTCTCTCACTCTGCTTTCTCCTCCTATTAGCATGCTTCTTGCAGGCACAATAATTGATTGTCTCCTTGTGGTGCTTCTTCTTCTCTCACTCCAGCCCTGCTGTACAGGGACTGCGGAAGGCTGATACCAGATCAAATTCAGGTATTACGCTGACTGCATCTGAAAAGTGCATTGAAATTACAATATATACTAATGATTACAGTGCTGCATTAATTTGTGGCTTTTATATCTGCCTAGAGAATGGCTTTAACAAATCATGTTAATATTTTCAATGAAAAAAAAAAAACTATTTATTGCTATGATTAAAATTCACCTACAACCCTACGCAAAGATCACATGGTTCCTAGATAATGGTAAAATGATTTATATTAAACTAATATTTTAGTGAATAACTAAAACACATAAGATGCTTCTATTTCCTCTTTAACATATAATGATGGGTACGCCCAGGTAAAATTTCATTTAAAAACAACTGATTTCAGAACATTCGTTCAAATTTCTAATAGCTGGTGGGATCAAATCAAAAGAGCAGGCTGGAAACTTTTTATCGAATGAACAAAACTTTAACTGGGAATGTGGTTTTCGTACGGGAAAAATTGTACATACTGTAATGGAACATGTTTAATACGTCTGGGATGCCATTCAAATAGCAGGTCTGGATGAAGTTTTTCCAACTAAACTAGCTGACTTAATGAAGGCAAGAAAGAATGTTCTGACTATTTCTGTAAGAACGTTCTAACAAAATTCTACTTGTGTCGCTTTAGACTCCTGAGGACTTCTTCACATCCTTGAAAACAGGTCATCAATAGGATGCTCATAAAGAAAATGTAAACCCTAGGGGCTTATTCACACTAGCTACACGCTAAAACAATCCTTTTTAGCATCTGAGATAGTGTCTGTTCTATGCCGGCTGTGGGGGGGTGATGCCTTGCGTTTTTGCAATACAAGGCACTGTACAGTCAGCAAAAGTAGAACAAGCTGCATTTTTTCGGCAAGGAATATATTTGAACACAACAAAAAGCATAAAAAAGCACCAAAGCTTACTGGAATGCTTAAAAACTGCATCAAAAACATAACGGAGCTCATTAAAGCACAAAAAAAAGAAGAGAAAATACAGGAAACTTTAACAGAAAAAAGCAGGAGAAAAATGCAGTGGATGCATTGAAAATGCATCAAAAACACACCGGAAAGCATAAAAAAAAGAGCATGTGGAAACGCATCCGGATTTTGCTAAGTCCTCAAGCACACTGGAAGTTTTCAAAGTTGCTGTTAGGGGCAGTTGACTTTTTGTTTCTGCCTTTAAATGCCCTTGCATGTTAGTCTATATGTCCATGCACACATAGGCGTTTAGTGTTAAGCATTTTTTTCTGCCAAAACTCTGCTGCCAGGAGGAAAGACGAGAGATGGGCAAACACCCCGTGGGCATGAGGCCTTAGGCTTGGTTCACATATGTGCGGGTGGTGCCGCTGTGGATTCACACAAAAATCTGTGCAGCCACACCAACCACACAGAAGAATGAGGACCTGTGGGCGGGTGCCATTAATTCTAATGGCACGCCGCCCGCACTCGAAATTGCAACCGCATTAGGAACAGAGGTTCCCGTGCGGGCTGCGGTTTCCAAAGAAGTGCAGGGACTTCTTCCCTGCATGTCCCGGGGCACAGGAGTCCATTCAAATGAACGGGCTCTCGTGCCTGCGCAAAACGTGGCCCTCAGGAACGCACATATATGAACCAGGGCTTAGTCTCCATTAGAAGCCCGTGTGACATTGTGAAAATGCAAGAGCATAACTGGGAGACAGGAACAGAACGTTGCCACCCTATAACAGAAAATGCCTAAACAAAGACATTTACAGCAGGATAACAATGTATTATTTTAATAAAAGATACAGATTTAAAAATATTAAAAATTACCTTTGAAATGAAATTACCATGATAAAAGCTTATGTTAGATTTTAGTGATTGGGTTTACATAAGAGGGTAAACAACAATTTCTGCAACACATTACAGGGAACAGGAGCAGCACTTGTTATTCTCTCCATCATCAGTTTTAATATTTATTATGAGCCTTCCAGTTATGTGCTTATTATAGAAACACCTATTTTAAGATATCCAAGCCCTCTGTTAGCCGCACTGCCTATACAGCATATTTGTGTGTTTGCAGCAAGACAAAACAGCTACCCTTACTGTACCTCAAATAGAAAGATGATTCCAATGATAATTCCACAAAACAACAGATGGGAGCTTCTAAATAATGTTTGACCATGCTTATTTCCATTATATATCCACACACGATATGTCTGTAATATACTATTATATTATACAATATATTATTACAGAATGTACTCATGTATGATGACAGCTCTAATTGCTTCCTCTGATTCCTCCTGTGTTGAATTGTATGTTAACTGTACGCTCTGCCCTCATGTTGGGGGAAAACTGTTGGCGCTATATACATCCTGTATAATAATAATACAAATAATTACCATGTATATGTCATCTATAGAATTTTGCTACAACAAAATGATCCATGCACACGGCTGGTGATCGTTCTATATGAATTGTGTCTTGTCTTTATAATGTAAGACATTATTTACTTTTTTTTTTTTTAACTTCATTGAAATGTCATAAAGTGAAAATTAATTTATTTCTATGCACCAAAATTCTGGTGTGGTGTGTAAACAGTCTGAGACATTATTATTATTATTATTATTATACAGGTTTTATATAGCGCCAACAGTTTGTGCAGAGCTTTAAAAAATGAAGGTAGACATAACAGTTACAATACAATAGGAAACAGAGGGCCCTGCTTGTTAGAGCTTTCAATCTAGGAGACATGCAGCACTTTCTGCACCTTTCTGGTCCATCATGGTGTGAACGGGGCACATAGAAAACAACTGTTTTCAAAGTCCCCATGCAGAGACTTTGCATCAGGTTCAGAACAACGCAGGTCTCCGTACATAGTGGATGAGCCCTTAAAGTCAACCTAGCATCAGCTATGATTCTTCATGCTTAGTATATTCATGCAGAGAAATGTGTAAATGAAACACCTACATTATTATTATTATACAGGATTTATACAGCGCCAACAGTTTGCTTTATATATAATATAATGGGAGACAATACAGCAACAATACAAGAGGGTTAGGAGGGCCCTGCACCTTGGAGCTTGCACTCTAAGAGACATCACTTATTACATTTCACAGAGACCACATTACCCCCCCTGACAATGTCTTCATCTGCTTACCTTTCCAGGGGGGTAGAACCAACTTTGTCCAACCATTACCCAGGGTCAGCATCTACCCTGGAATTCTGCATTCCGGGGATATGTCCCAAAACGCAAACAGCTCTAAATGCGAGTACCACTTGCTACTTCAGCTGCTGCGTATTTCAGCCTGAGATATATTTTGATGGGCTGCAGGCAGCGTGCCTGGACACTATACCTGTGCCTCCCATCCAAATACACCAGGATTCAACACACATGCATCAATCCTCCAGTGTGCATAAGGCCTGAAGGAAGGAAGACTGATGAAATGCTTCCTCCTGCCTGCAGCAGACTGATCACATCATTTTGAACCAGTTACTTGGTTGGTGCTCAGGGACTGCGTTTTAGGTATAAAAGGTAAAACTTTTGAAAAATTATATTTTGTTTATGTGCCATGCCGAGAATTTATTTAAGTAGACTTGCAAAGTAACTAAAAATATGTTTTTTTCCAGTCTAACAGGAATTTTGTACAGAAACTGCAAGCCAAACATTTGTGGTACAGACTTATTGACCGCAGTGAGCGAGTTTCAAAGCATCACAGCCATGGAACGTGTACAGGTAGGTGGTAAAACTGTGGCTCAACTGCCTGTTTTTACCTCCTCCCGGGAGCTCATGTGAAAGACAAGCCCCAATGGCATAACAGAAATTCACGGCGCTTAACCAAATACATCAGTGATATAAGGCTCCTTAGAGTTGTCACTATATGAACTGTACTACTAGCAGAAAATACTAGTACAGCATATAGATAGATAAGGGTAGGCTTTTGTAGGTGTCCATAACTGGCATCTGAGAAAGGTGTAAAATATTTGAACAAGGGTTTCTAAGTCAAGGAGATGGACCAAAACCCTGTGTCACACTCAAAAAATATGTAACATGTTCCAATACCTGCCCCAGTCACTCCCCTCACCCCTTCCTCTGTGACAGCAGGAGGGGAACCTCTGCCCGCATAGCTGTGTCATTTATTCACAGCAATCTGTGAATGAAGAAACTGTGAATGGCTTGTAGTCATCTACATAAACTGCAAGGGGCGCTGATGAGCACTCTATTGTATCCCACTGACATTTTCTCCAGCTTTCAAACATGAACCCATACACAATCATGAAGCTGGATAAAGTGTCTGCAGGAGCCTAACATTGCACCCCCAATCCACTGATCATGGGTGCAATGCTCTGTGGGCTCCTGTAGGAAAACAAGATGTGCATTTTATATTTTTTTCAAGAAAGGTGAACTTATCCTTTAACACAAAGCATAGCAGTAAGGGCTCCTATACCTGAGATTGAATAGATTAAAATTCAGCGAGTTCAGCAGGGACTGGCCAAATTTCAATCTGTGTGTGGCTATCCCTGTCTGGCAGAAGACGATCATTAGACACAAGACACAGACTACAATACACATTGGAAAATTTTTGTGGATCAGCAGCTGCAACCACTGATCAGTGTATTCTGACATCAGTGGCAGCCGCTGTCTAAGTACAATGCCCCAGTGTGGGGGATTCCTCCATCTACCTCGCTTGTGTGGGTGGAGAAAACTCTTAGGTTTTTTTTTCCTTCAGTGAAAAAAAAAAAAAGAATCATCTATGGCCAGCTTTAGTCATATGCTCAAAAGTCCCCTACCTCTACCTTCATCTGACCCTTGACTGTTGTCACTCTCCTGTCCGTGTGATCTTCAACTCCTTATTCTCCATTGTCCAACCATCCAGCTCTTCTTCTCCAGGCACAGAACTGATCAGTGAGTCACACATTCCTCTCCCCTTTCTCACTCCTCTGATAACCTCAGGGGGAAACCTCATAGCATTGATGACTTCCTTGATTACAGATTTATCTTGTTTCAACTGTGCTCTGCCCCCCAAAGCTATTTTTCTTCATTAATCCATGCACACAAATCAATCCTGAGTACCTCTTATGTGTGATGCTATTGCATGCCATCTATTTGCAATGGCTCTTTCATCCAGAATGACACTGCGAAGGGTTTTGGCCTTATTGTTACACTTGATACATGCACTAATTGCAGGTTTTTTTTATCAGTTCTTAATACAGATAGCTTTGTTCATGCTGACATCCCAGAGCCTTTATAAAGAATTCAATAGGAACGTGGGATATAATGTTATCATTTCTCTTTCAAGCAAACTAAGAACCGTTAATCTGCCTTATTCTGTACGGGTGGCCAATGCGCCCCCTCATGCTGGCACATTGTATTCTGACAGTGGTACCCAGTGCTATCAGCATACACTGATCAGTGGCTGCAGCTGATTGGTTACAGCCGATGATCATCACAAATATTATTGACATGTTTCTTCGACACCAACAGTATTTGATTAAATAATTGACGTATTATTATTACACAGTATTTATATAGTGCCAAAGGGTTTGCTCAGCGCTGTACAGTAGCAAGGGGGACAGAATATGAGACAAGACAGTAACAATACAATACACGAGGGGTTTGAGGGCCCTGCTCTTTCGAGCTTACAATCTAGTATGCTAAGAAGCAAAGGCAGAACACTGAAATTTGGCCGGTCCAGCAGAGGCTGGCTGAATTTTGATTAGTATGTGGCCAGCTTACAATAAAACAAAATGCAAAACTTTTTTTTCACTTTGGATAGAGTAAGGGAGGGTTATAACGCCTGTCAAGGTTTTGTTTTTTTGTGCCATCCGTGTCCCATTGCAGAGATTTCACTTCATTTCCTATCCCATAGCCAAAAGAGGAGGTGAGAGTAAATCTCACCAGAACTAGTGGCCAAATTGGACGATTTCCCCTCTATTAGTCTCAGTTCACACTTCTGTGACCAGAAAGTTGTGCGACTTTGCCAGGCGACTTCCTGGTGACTTAAGTACTACTTTGATGCGTCTTTGAAGCGACTTTCAGGGAATGCCTGTAATGTCGGATCCAAATCACATCAATATAGATAAGGATCTAACTTGGAGGTGACTTCCATTAAAGTCTATGGGCACATGTCGGATAGAAGTCACCTTGAAGTAGTACAGGAACCTTTTCTAAAGTCGGAGCAACTGCAGTAATGCTAATTAAGACAGCTCTCATTGACAAACATGGGATTTTACATGTCATGCAATTTGGGGTCTCAGAAGACGGATCACAAGTCACAACAGTGTGAACCAAGCCTTGCTGTTCTGGGGACAACCCAAAATCTCAGATTTTCTTTCACTAATAACTGTGTACATGACAAATAAAGAGGATGAATCCCCCTAATTGGGACAATAAAAACCTGACAGATGTTTAATTTCTCTCCAATCTATCTCAAACAAAATAAAAAGTGTTAATATGTTCATAGAGATTTGAGGACAGTATTTCCAGTTATTTTTTACTGGAAAACATTTTGATTTAAAGAAGAACTCCGGGATAGACAAAAAAAAATCACCCATTAGTACACCCCCTACACAAAACACTAAACAGTTAATACAACTTTAAAAATCCTTACCTTTTAGGAGAAAAGTCTTACTGAATTGTCATGACCTAATCTTTGTAATTCAGAAGATAACAGCATCTGCACTGCCAACCAGGAGGTGTAACAGCAGGGATTACATCAAATCCTCTCCATTCTCTTTAGTCTATAGTAAAAGGAAACTACAGTTCCCATCAACATCTGGGAATTGTAGTAAATGTGGACGGGTACACTAGGCTTGTACATGTTGAAAGTGTTTGAGAGTCTCGGCCCGCCCGCCACTGCAAGCGGGGCTAAATTACATCACTGCTTCCTGGAGAAAGAGTTACAGCAGGGATCTGCCAAGACCAATGGCTGGGGGAATAGGAGGCATAACAGCCACTGGTCTTCAAAACAGGAACCAAAGAGAATGAACTGTTTGATATGAAAATGAATAGGCTATCTCATTGCAATTACCGAGTGAACCAGCAG
The DNA here is from genome assembly GCF_062004578.1 of Staurois parvus. Classification (NCBI taxonomy): domain Eukaryota; kingdom Metazoa; phylum Chordata; class Amphibia; order Anura; family Ranidae; genus Staurois; species Staurois parvus. Next base: position 3,434,286 of record NW_028317922.1, read on the forward strand.
ATGGATGACATATTCAATGAAGGTAGGAAATCAGCAGCATGGACATGTAAAGAGGTTTTTGCCCGGAATTCCTCTTTAATGTCCATGACATGAGTAGACACTGCTGCCTAAGAGATGCCAGGGGAGGCAGAGCAGTAATTAGACAGGTTGGAAAGTTGGTGCCTGAGATGTGTACATAATGGTCCCCCACCTTGCTCCACTGGGTTAAACACAAATGGTTGCAAGGTATAATTGTTCATTTTTATTGAAGTACCAGAAGATTCAGATTTCTGTGTGCATTCACAACCAACTACCATCAAGGTTGATCTTAACACGGTGAGTTATTTCACATATTTATATTTAATTTTTTGGATTGTGTCTGTAGATAACAGATGATTTTTTTTGTCCAGTTACCACTGTTTCCCTGAGAAATAACTAGTGGGGTGTATGCTCACTCTAAAGCTAGCCATACAAGGATCAAAATTTGTCCAGCTCAGCAGGGACAGGGCGGACTAGTTGTACACAAGTTGATCTACTAATCGACTTACGTACAACCAACCTGTTGGGTTTTTTCTGACCGATCAGTGCCACCAGCTAAACCCAACAACACTGATCACTGTATTCTGATGGCGAGGAAGGCTCCCCACTGTCAAAATACAATACCACAGTGGTAAGAATTCCCCCATCCACCTCAAACGTGTTGATGGGTGAATCGGATCATTTTTTTTTTCGTTTAACCTGCTGATTGAATTATAAAAAAAAAATCACGCATGGCCTGCCTCAGCACAGCTCATGAGCAAGTGAGATGGTCAATACAACAGTGTATGTTCACACGCCTCTCCTTTATATGAAAGGAGATTGCATCCACAGATCTAATTGGTTCTAATGTCTATTGCCAGCATCAGGTCCCACATGTAAATGAGGATCTCACACGCCACTCAAAACCCACTGCCACAACAATGTTACAAGCAATTATTTTGTGACTGCTGTAATAATACACTGTGTGCACAATTATTAGGCAAGTAAGCATGTTGATCAAATAATCATGTGTATGCATACTCTCCAACTCCAAACTGTATAAACTTGAATGCTTATCGGATTTAAGCATCAGGTGATGTGTATTTGTGTAATGAGGGACGGTGTCACCTAAGGAGATCAAGGTGTGCGTAATTATAAGGCGGCTTCTTTTCCTCAGGCAAAATTGGCCAAAAAAAGATTTAACTGACTCTGAAAAGTCAAAAATGTTAAAAAGTTTTTCAGAGGGATGCAGCACTCTTGAAATTGCTAAGATATTTGGGCATGGTTACTGAACCATCAAACGTTTTGTTGCAAATAGTCAAACAGGTTCGCAAGAAATGTGCTGAGAAAAAAAGACTCAAATTAAATGCCAAAGATTTGAGAAGAATCAAACTTAAGCTTCCAGGAACCTATTATTCCTCAGTGCTATCATATTCCAGAACTACAACCTACCTGGAGTGCCCAGAAGTACAAGGTGCTCAGTGCTCAGAGACAAGGCCAAGGTAAGGAAGGTTGAAACCCGACCACCACTGAACAAGACACATAAGGAGAACTAAAGACTCCTATCTGTTGAGGACAGAGTCATCTCAGTCTCTTCTCAGATCTGCAGTTGTCATGATACTGTACATGTGTGCAGTCAGGACACCAGCCACTTGACAGCTTGAATAGTCATTAGGGAGCTGACATAAGTATACTGACAACTGTGACAGTTTTCATTGGGGGTATGCCTTAAGTGTAGCATTCTCTGTACATGTGCTAGTAGACGGAATGTAAATAAAAACAATGCAGAAAACAACAGTTCTATGTTTGATTAAGGTTTTAAAAACATTTATGGAACATTTATAACCTGAAATTTCTTTGGGGAAACAGTTAAAGTGGTTGAAAACCTTATTCATGAAATATGAATAAAGCCTATCCCTCTATAATGTGTACTTGTCTCAATTAAGAACGCTAAGTGTCATTTCTGTCTGCTGCTTTATTCCTCTGCTATCTGCATAAGTTACTTCTGACAAGTTTTCTGACATCAAGAGAAAAAAAGGTGACAGGTGAGGGATCTCCAGCACACAGCTTGATATTTACAGCCTTAGCTCTGTTCCTGTAAGCTGTGTGGAGGGCATGTCTCTTCCTTCCAATCAGCTCTCAGAACTCTCCTCACTGAGCTCTGCAGAGTGTAATTTTAGCTCCCCCCCTTTTTTTTTTAATTCTCAGACAAGCCGTATATATTCTGTACTTTGAATGGATGTAGAGAAGTGAAGGCTGCAGATAAACAGGCACAATTTATGTAGGATGATTTGTTTCATCTCTGTGTATCACCTGAGGCCAGTCACTTCACTGGGTATATGTGAGGGTTTACAACCACTTTAACAAACTCCACTCTAACAAACTTTGTTAAAAATTCTTACCTGACACTGCTTGGTAAATACCAACAAATGCATTCCAGTCTCTTGGTTCTTCCTGAGTGCTAAGTGGGAAGGTCTGTCTGCTATAGTCATATGGCCAGTCCCATCTTGTAATAAGAGGAAATCATGTGAGCAGAAAATGACATTTATTGGGGAGTTCAGTACAATACATAGACACTGTAAAGTATGATCCCAGTTGTCTTGGTAATGAAGAAGCAACATCTGAATCTGGGACTGTTCAGGAAATCATATCAGCTGCAGATTGAAAGGTAATTTTTAATTACGTTAACCACAAAATGGCTTGAATAACATGCAAGGCATTTTTTCTCAGAGAATAGGTACAGGAACTCTCACTTTACAAGTCACCCCTTGCCTCCACCCCTACTTACCTCCAAGCACTGTTCCTTGGTTCTACCCCCTACCCACCTCCAAGCAGTGTTCCTTGGTTCTACCCCCTACCCACCTCCAAGCACTGTTCCTTGGTTCTACCCCCTTCCCACCTCCAAGCACTGTTCCTTGGTTCTACCCCCTTCCCACCTCCAAGCACTGTTCCTTGGTTCTACCCCCTTCCCACCTCCAAGCACTGTTCCTTGGTTCTACCCCCTTCCCACCTCCAAGCACTGTTCCTTGGTTCCACCCCCTACCCACCTCCAAGCACTGTTCCTTGGTTCTACCCCCTACCCACCTCCAAGCACTGTTCCTTGGTTCTACCCCCTACCCACCTCCAAGCACTGTTCCTTGGTTCCACCTCCTACCCGCCTCCAAGCACTGTTCCTTGGTTCCACCCCCTACCGACCTCCAAGCACTGTTCCTTAGTTTCACCCCCTACCCACCTCCAAGCACTGTTCCTTGGTTCTACCCCCTACCCACCTCCAAGCATTGTTCCTTGGTTCTACCCCCTACCCACCTCCAAGCACTGTTCCTTGGTTCTACCCACCTCCAAGCACTGTTTCTTGGTTCTACCCCCTACCCACCTCCAAGCACTGTTCCTTGGTTCTACCCACCTCCAAGCACTGTTTCTTGGTTCCACCCCCTACCCACCTCCAAGCACTGTTTGTTGGTTCCACCCCCTACCCACTTCCAAGCACTGTTTTCTGGTTCTACCCACCTCCAAGCACTGTTTCCTGGTTCTACCCACCTCCAAGCACTGTTGCTGGGTTCTACCCCCTACACACCTCCAAACACTGTTCCTTAGTTCCACCCCAAGCACTGTTCCTTTGTTCTACCCCCTGCCCACCTCCAAGCACTGTTCCTTGGTTCCATCCTCTACCAACCTCCAAGCGCTGTTCCTTAGTTCTACCCCCTACCCACCTCCAAGCACTGTTCCTTGGTTCCATCCCCTACCAACCTCCAAGCATTGTTCCTTGGTTCCACCCCCTACCCACCTCCAAGCACTGTTCCTTGGTTCCACCCCCTACCCACCTTCAAGGACTGTTCCTTGGTTCCAACCCTGCCCACCTTCAAGCACTGTTCCTTGGTTCCATCCCCTACCAACCTCCAAGCATTGTTCCTTGGTTCCACCCCCTACCCACCTCCAAGCACTGTTTCTTGGTTCCAACCCCTACCCACCTCCAAGCACTGTTCCTTGGTTCTACCCCCTACACACCTCCAAGCACTGTTCCTTAGTTCCACCCCAAGCACTGTTCCTTTGTTCTACCCCTTGCCCACCTCCAAGCACTGTTCCTTGGTTCCATCCTCTACCAACCTCCAAGCACTGTTCCTTGGTTCTACCCACCTCCAAGCACTGTTCCTTAGTTCTACCCCCTGCCCACCTCCAAGCACTGTTCCTTGGTTCCATCCCCTACCCACCTCCAAGCACTGTTTCTTGGTTCCACCACCTACCCACCTTCAAGGACTGTTCCTTGGTTCCACCCCCTACCCACCTCCAAGTATAGCCTTTTTAAAGAATACAGAGCCAAGTATTATTTTGTGGTGCTACGTGATTTGTATGGAATTTATTAACCACTTGCCTACCAGGCATTTATACCCCCTTCTTTACCAGGCCAATTTTCAGCTTTCAGCGCTGCCGCACTTTGATTGACAATTGCGCGGTCATGCAACATTGTACCCATATGAAATTTTGATCATTTTTTTCTCACAAATAGAGCTTTCTTTTGGTGGTATTTAATCGCCACTGGGCGCTTTACTTTTTGCGCTATAAATAAAAAAGTGCAAAAAATTTGAAAAAAAAAAAAAAAAGTTTCTTTGTTTCTATTATAAAATTTTTCAAACAGGCATTTTTTCTCCTTCACTGATGTGCGTTGATGAGGCAGCACTGATGGGCACTGATAGGCGGCACTGATGGGCACTGATAGGCAGCACTAAAGGGCACTGATAGGCAGTACTAATGAGGTGTCACGGATAGGCGGCACTAATATGCAGCACTGATAGGCGGCACTGATAGGTGACACTGATGATGGGTACTGATAGACGGCACTGACTGGCATCACTGCTGGGCACTGACTGGCGGCACTGACTGGCACAACCCCTGGGCACTGACTGGCAGCACTGCTGGGCTGCACTGGTGGGTGGCACTGGTGGGCAGCACTGGTGGGTGGGCACAGGTGGGTGACACTGGTGGGCACAGGTGGGCACATGTAGGTGGCACTTCTGGGCACAGGTAGGTGGCACTGCAGAGTGGCACAGGTGGGTGCACTGCTGGGCACAGGTGGGTGCACTGCTGGGCACAGGTGGGTGATCTGCTGGGCACAGGTGGGCGGAGCTAGTGGGCGCACTGCTGGGCACAGTTGGGCGGAACTTGCGGGTGGCATTGCTGGGCACCGATCATCAGGGCACTGATCATCAGTGCCCTGATGATCGGTGCCGATCCCCGCTGTGACAACTGCCGGTTCTCGGCAGTACTTTCCTCACGATCTGACAGCGTGAGGAAAGTGCAGCCGAGAACCGGCACTTGCATTTCCCTCTGATCAGCGTGTCATTGGACACCGCTGATCAGGTGGTAAAAGGCCGCTGTGATTGGCCTTTTACCACATCACGTGATCAGCTGTGTCCGTAGGACACAGCGATCACAGAGATCGCCGGGTGCGCGCCCCAGAGCGCGTTCTGGGGGGACGTCATATGACGTCCTACCAGAACTGGCCGGCCGCAGTGAAGCCGTCATTCGGCTATCTGCGGTCGGCAGGTAGTTAATGATAAGAAAAGCATAAAAACAGATCCCCTGCAGCAAGCAACAATAGACACCCCCAGCAACAATGGACCACCAGCAACAAAATACCCCTTTAGCAACAACAGACCAGTGGCAGCAACAACAGGTCTCCCCGCAGCCAGCATCAATAGACCCTCCAGCAGTCAGCAGCAATAGAACCATCCTTCAACAGTAGATCTCTCCCAGCAACAGTTGCTCCCCAGCATCATAAGACCCACTCCTAGCAACAACATATACCCACCCGCAACAATAGATCTCCCCAGCAACAATAGACCCCCTACAAAACAGATCCCCTGAAGCAACAATAGATCCCACATCAGCCAGCATCAACAGGTCCTCCAGCACATCCCAGCACCCCTTGCCATTACATACAGTACATTCAGTGTTGGAGGTGCCAGAACTGCGTTCCCCTGTGTTCCCACTGAAAAAAAGTCTTGATAACGTATACATATTGTAACAGTGCAAGGCTCTATCTGTGGGGGAATATAGGTAGAAATGGCCAGGAAAAGAACACAGGGATTGCACATATGCTGAGTGCAGGACTATGCAGCATAGATTTAGAGAGGAGAAAATGTAATCTAATCTAATCTGGATGGGGCTCCATAGTCTGGGAGATTTCAAAGTGCCTTAGGAGGGAAGAAATCAGCGTTTGGGTGTTGTGAACAACCAACAGGGTGTGGGCCCTGGTGCACACAGCCCTTATAATGATGGTCTGCTGAGAGTTAAAGGAGGAGTAGAGGGGAGTTGGAGCAGTGCTACCATTGAGAGAGCTTTTGTGTGGAGATAGACGCTGTGTGCATTAAGGCGCTCAAGGCTGTGTGTGTTCAAGAAGCCCAAGGCTGTGTGCATGAAATAGCTAGTGGTCTGGGAGACCCAAACAAGCAGAAGTACTGCTGGCCAGAGAGAGCCAAGTGGCTCGGTATTTTACATTTGTATTTTGTTGGAGAAAAACCCCTGTGTGGGAAAGCTTATGTTGGACTTTTGTTTTGTTTTTTGCCTTTTTAATAAACATGGGCTACCATGTCATTAAATATATTTCCTGTTTGCTGTGTACTCACTGCTAAAAACACATCTACCACTGAGCTAAACATCCCCCATATAAAAAAAAAAATAATAATAAAAAAAATATATATATATACACACACACAGTGCTAAGCATAAATGAGTACACCCCTTTTGAAAAGTAAGATTTTAAGCAACATCTCAATGAACACAAGAACAATTTCCAAAATTGAGTGTTATAGTAGAACATTTGTTTAGCTCATTATATGAAAGTAAGGTTAATAATATAACTTAGATTTCAAATTAGTTGATGCGAAAATGAATATACCCCACAGCAAAAACTACTCCATCTAGTATTTTGTATGACCTCCATGATTTGTAAGGACAGCCCCAAGTCTTCTCGGCATGGAATGAACAAGTTGGTGATATATTGCAACACTGATCTTTTTCCTTCTTCAAGAACGATCTCTTTTAGAACTTGGATGCTGGATGGAGAGTGATGCTCAACTTGTCTCTTCAGAATTCCCCATAGGTGATTGATTGGATTCAGATCAGGAGACATACTTGGCCACATATTCACTTTCACCCTGTTCTTCTTCAGAAATGCAACAGTGGCCTTAGATGTGTGTTTTGGATCATTGTCAAGTTGGAAAAGTGCACAACAACCAAGGGCACGGATCTGATGGTAGCATCTTCTCTTTCAATATAGAGCCATACATCTGTGAATTCATGATACCATCAATGAAATGCACATCCCCGACACCAGCAGCACTCATGTAGACCCACAGAAGGATACTGCCATCACCATGCTTCACTGTAGGCACCATGCATTTTTCTTTGTACAGTTTTGAAGCCATCAGTTCCAAAAACATTTATCTTGGTCATATCACTCCAGAGTACAGAGTCCCAATAGTCTTGTTTTTCAGCATGGGCCCTGGAAAATTCTAGGTGGGCTTTTTTGTGCATGGGCTTTAGGAGAGGCTTCCTTCGTGGGCGACACCCATGCACGCCAATCCTCTGCACTGTACGCCATATTGTGTCATGGGAAATGATCACCCCAGTTTGGCTTTCTATTTCTTTAGCTGACTGCAGTGAACTTGCATGGCGATTTTCCTCAACCCTTCTCATCAGAAGACGCTCCTGTCGAGATATTAACTTCCATGGATGGCCTGGACATCTCTGTAAGATGGTTGCAGTTCCATCTTTGTTAAATTTTTGTAGTACATTTGCTACAGTATTCTGACTGATAAGTAAAGCTGATTTTCTTGTAGCCTTTACCTTTCTTGTGTAAAGAAATTATTTTCTCTCTCTTCCATGTGGTGCCATTGCAGACAGCATGAAATAAGGGGTTTTCTTGTTTAACACCTGTTTATTGAATAATTAGACTCACCTGTAGTTGAATTTTTGTTAATTAGGATTTTGTTGTCTAAAATTTAGCTTTGCTCCTAAGACTTTTATTAGGGGGTATTTGTTTTTGCAACATGGTCTTTAATGAATTTGTTAGGAAAAATACTTTTTTGTGTGTGCAAATGAACAAATCTTGTTTGCAAGCAATGGCCCGAATTTGTGGGATTATTTTGTAGTATAGTGTCCTATAGAAAATATTGATTCTGAAAGCAAAGTAAAGGTTTTCTGACAAATCTGCTGGGGTGTTCTCATTTATGCTGAGCACTGTATATATAAATGTATCTATATTTGTAGTACATTTTCGTTAAAATAGACTTTCCTGCTAAGTCATAAGCCATGAAGCCTGGAGGCCCTTCTGCCCTTTATGTACCACTTGTAAAAATTAATCCAACTTTCTCTACGCTTCAAATGCTTACTTTCTGGAGGACACCTGTCATGCTGAGCCATGGAGGCTGCCATTGCTGACTGCTCCTTCTGCTGGTTGTAGAGTTGCCACCTCATCCCTTTAAAACCGAACACATATTACCTACACAGGTACTATGGCTAATTAAGGTGGTAATTTAACTTAGTGCCTTATTTGCATTAAATTAGCCACAGAACCTGTGTAATTCATATGTGTTCAGTTTTAAAGGGATGAGGTGGCAACACTAGCTGGTTGCCTCCCCCTTACAGAGCAGACACCAGCCATTATTTTCCTGTGCAGGCTTATCGGCTGGCCATACACAGATCAGCAGGGACCAGACAAGTTTTGATTCACATATGGGCAGGATGGTTGTACAAAAGTCTGTTTACCAACTAATTTCTGTACAACTCTCCTGTTGGAAAATTTCCATTCAATCAGTGCTGCTGGCTATAGCTGGCAGTGCTGATCAGTATATTCTGAGGGCTGGGAAGTAAGTCTCTCTGTTGTCAGAGCACAAAGACACAGTGGAAGGATTCCCCCATCCACATTGATTGTGTGGATGAGGGAACTGAGTCATTAATGTTTTCATTAAAAAAAAAATAGAATAATCTATGGGCTGCCTTAGTGTGTAGAAGCCCCTAGTGTCCAGAACCCAGAACAAATATGCAGGTAAGGAATTTGTACTTTTTTTTTTTTTACAGTGGTTTTTTTTTACCTTTTTTTTTTTGCATGAGTACAGCATGCACATATAATAAACATCCAGCACTGCACACTTGTCCACTTAATACAGGACAAGTAAAGTGTAAGCCAAACATACACAATATATTCATATATCATCCAATGCCAATTTGTCATGGAGGCCCAGTTACTATAGAGAATTCAATTAGTCCTTCGCTTTCACTTACATACATTAAGATATTAATCAGGCAGTATTGTAGATTGCGATTTCCAGCAAGAATTCTTACATTTCTCAGACTTTCCTGATCTGTATACTTGTTCCACAAAGGACTGAGAATTGGGGGTCAGGATAATAGTCAATCAACTGGTATCTTCAAAAGGAGGTAAGCAATGACAGCTTCTTTATTAGTCTCATGACTGGTTTACAATAGCTGGTCAAGCTTGTAGTAGGTATATTAGACTTAGTCTAGGTTCACATGTGTGCGATGCGGGACACCACATGTAATTCACACAGGGATCACAGCGCATTCCTGTGCAAATCACATGCAATGTATGTACGATGCGATTTGAGCCATACATTTTGTATGGCTCAAATCACATCCCATCTGCACCAAAAAGGTGCAGGACCTTTTTTTTCCACACCTGATTTGCATCACATGGGTGTGAACACCCATGCAATGTGAATTCTGGCGATCGCACTGCATTTTGTGATCTGTTTCAGGGTGTTGTTAATTTAACATTGACATCCACACTAGATTGCATGGACACCAAGCGATTGCAATACAGTATGGGAAACTAACAGGATTTGCTGCAGTTCCCACACCGCAGCAGGTGTGGGAACTGCAGTGTGAACCAGGTCTTAAAGTGGTTCTAAAGCTTTGTTTTTATTTTATTAACCTGCTCTGTGCTATGGCTTTGCACAGAGCAGCCCTGATCCTCCTCTTAGCTCCACCCCATTGCTGAGTGCCGCCAGATCAATCTTGTGTGTGCTCACTCCTGAGACCTGTATTCCGTAAGACACACAGGGTGGGGCTGGGCCCCACCACCCATCACTGCCCAATGGCTCCTCCTAAGACGCAATGTCTTTTTTTTAAAGGGAAGCAGTGTAAGCACCTGAATGTGACCTGGTATCTGTCTCTTTAAGTTTTTACACAGCAGGGCTGGAGTTTGTAGTTTGAAAAAGTACATGAGCTACAAGCTTCAAACATATTTTGCCCCTGTAGGCTTTGGTAGGAGCAAAAATGCACAAAGACGCACATAACGCATGCTTTTTTCCCCTTGTAACTAATTTTCTATTAACTAAAAATTATTTAAAAAAAAAAAAAGCTCAAGCCTCAGATGTCCACAAAAACACATGAAAGTGTGAATGCAGCCATATCGCTGGTGGTTGTAGTTCAGTCTTTGCTCAGGATAAGCAAAGAAGAGCAAATCAGCATGTCACACCTTCCTAATAGACAATCATGGTTCTATGTCTAGGGGTTCTCATTCGTTATTGACATTTGCAAGGACACAGTTAATGGCTCCTATTTGATTTGCTCTGCTGAATCACAGCCCCTTTATATTTTCTACTGTTATGTCTAATGAGCTTGGGACTGTCCAGCAGTATAGGAGCTAGAACAGAAATTTCAATGCTATACATAAATGGAGGTTAAAGTATATCTAAAAACATTTCTTTTTTCATTTTAGATAGAGTATGAAAAGGTTAAAATGCGTCCGCACCCAAGCAGCCGCAATGTCGGGGGATAAAAATGCAGTAAGAAACCCGCAAGTGGTTATAACCCCTAATTGCTCTATCCAGATCTAAAAAACGGTTGCCATTATGTGACTGAAACTGATGAGATCAACACTAATTACACTGGTGAGGCTTACAGGTAAAGAAATATCTATGTATCTGCTATCTCTCTTAGCTTTACCATACATGCTACAATCTGACTGTACAATCAACCTTGGAGCTTCCAAAACTATGCAATATGAGAACCTACCTAAACAGTTGTTTTGGGTCCAATCAGGAAGGCCCTTGCACTACATTCTTGTTAGTATATTATTATTATACAGGATTTATATACCACCAACAGTTTGCTCAGCACTTTACAATATAACGGGAGACAATACAGTTCAATACAAGAGGGATAGGAGGGCCCTGCTCCTTGGAGCTTACAATCTAGGATTGGTAGATATAGCGGAAATTTTGCAATCAGATTGTAACATGCGTGGTGAGCTTAAAGCATACCCTATACAATCCTTAAACTTTAGATTTACCAGCAACTATGTAATGTAGGGGGCTGGCTGATTGTATAAGATTGGCTTTTTTATATTGATCCTCTTATTACAAAATTTTGGTATTCAAAGGTATTTTAGTAAATTCAAAGGAGGTTGTACAATTATACCCCGGTCACACTGGGTGCAACTTGGCATGCGATCTGCATGCCATACGACTTGAAAATCGAATGGCAAGTCACACCCTATTGTCTGCAATTACAGCAGTCATATTAGTTTGGTTCTTACTTGGTTGGAGCTGCACCAATTTCTAAATACTTTTGGTGCGATTTGCACAGACATCTGTGTCAGATGTCTTGCAAATTCGCACCTCAAATCGGCATGTCATCTGACTTTGAAATCATGTGACTTCACTGTAAGTCGCATGATTTCAGAGTCGGGATCAGTGTGACTGGGGTGTAGGACTGTAGTGTTAATAGCTATGCTAGGGTTCGTGCAGGAACCGATAAGATTCATAGTAATTCTACTGGTGAGGCTCAATACAGAAGCTTTCTTTTCTTTCTTTCTTTCTTTCTTTCCACAAAAAAGTGTTGAAACAAAAGTCCAAATCTGGCACATTCTCAAAATTGTAAGAAATAACTGCATTCCAAGTTTGTGATGCTCCTGTAATTTGTAATTAAACTCACCTGTATCAATTAACAGCTGCTGACAATATAGAAATCACATCAGCAACCGGTTAAAATGGTGAAAAAAGGACGCAACCTTTCTGTTGTGTGTCTCTGTGTACCACATGGAGCATGGAGAAAAGAAAGAGCAGCAAAGAATTGTCTGAAGATTTGAGAACAAAAATTGTGGAAAAGCATGGACAATCTCAAGGTTCACAGCCGGTTCCCTACTGTGCATGCGCAAAGCTTTGAGAAAATTACAGCTTTTTGGTAAAGCCCATCATTCTACTGTTTTCTGAAAAAGCAATGAGGCCTTTAAAGAAAAGAGTACAGTCCCTACAGTCAAATATGGTGGAGGTTCACTGATGTTTTGGGGTTGTATTGCTGCTTCAGGCACTCGATGTCTTGACCGTGTACATGGCATTATGAAATCTAAAAACTACTGAAGAATTCTGGGGAGCAATGTAGGGCCCAGTGTCAGAAAGTTGGGTCTCCATCAGAGGTCATGGGTCTTACAGCAAGACAATGACCCAAAAGACATGTCAAAAAGCACCCAGAAATGGTTCATGACAAAGCGCAGGAGAGTACTGAACTGGCCAGTTATGAGTCCAGATCTCAATCCCATAGAGCACCTGTGAAGAGATCTCAAAAAAGCGGTTGGGAAAAGGAACCCATCCAATCTGAGAGATCTGGAGCAGTTGGCGAAAGAAGAGTGGTCCAAAAATCCAGTAGAGAAATGTAAGAAACTCATTGATGGTTACAGGAAGCAACTGATTTCAATTATTTTTTCCAAGGGGTGCACTATCAAATATTAAATTGAGGGTACCAATAATTTTGTCCTGTCCATTTTGGGGGGTTTTGTGTGGAATGTGTCAGATTTGGCTTTTTGTTTCTCCACTTTTTTGTGTCATACCAATACAAACAAAAGAAATAAACATGAGAATGCCTAAACATTTGTAATTGCAACAATTTTCTGAGCGAAGTGTTGCATTATTTGACAGAAATTCAGGGGTGCCAATATTTTTGGCCATGACTGTATATTGATCTATATATATATTTGTGATTTTATAAAGTCTAAAGATTGGTATTCTTTATCTTAAACATTTGCAGCTCCTCTAATAGTTTCTGTGTGCCCAGCTTTACAAGTGTTGCCATAAATCAGTCTACTTAAACAAATAACTGCCATATAACACTGACTTAAGAGCTGCAGCAGTCATTAAACAGTGTTTACTAACACAAATAAAGGAGGAAGAATGGACCATAATAAACACATTACTGGCCAAGCAATAATGATTCCTAACTTTTGCTTTATTCATGAGCATCGCTTTTGCTCTAGGTTTAACTGTTTCACTGTTTGAAGGTCTCATGACCACAGATGGAGAAAGCTTAAAAATATGAGGAGTATAGAATTCTGGGCATTTTCAAAACGTCCAGTTTCAGGAAATATGTTGCATGCGCATGCGTGGGTAAATGCCAATGCAAAGAAGCTTCAGCACTTACAAGACTATGACCATGTACAGCAGGCTTTAAGCAACACCTGCAGCTACCAAGGCATGGGAAAATGTCTAGAAATTGTACGTCCAGCGTACTTTTAGCTTCATTGTTCATGTGCATGAAGCCTAAGCCTCGGTTCACACTATGAACTGCATGTGAATCACACAGGAACTGCACTGCATGCCTGTGCTATTCCCAAGCGATTCAGTGAAGTGCGATGTGAGCCAATTAATTTTGAATGGGCTCAAATCACACCAAAGATGTGCATGCACATTTTTGCAGCCACACCGCAACCGGATCACATGGTTATTTTGTGCTATGCTATCCGGTACAGGAAAACACCCTGCGTTTCTGACCTGTTTGGGGTGTTGTTAACTTTTTACTGACACCCGCAGCAGATTGCAAGGGCAGCGAGATTGGAATGCAGTTCGGGAAATGTGCATGGATCGCTGCGGTTCCCGAACTGCATTATTGTGAACCTAGGCTAAGGGACTCTGACCATTGGCAGAGCATTTCAAGGTCTTACCTATTTTCCTCCAGTCATGAAAAATGATTTACCATATATAATCACATGACTGCAGCAATGCTTTCTGATGTGTCACTGGCCTAGGAAGTCAGACTAAAGCAACTGTATGACAGCATGTCCCAACAGGTCTCGGCTCAGAAGTCTCTCGCTGGCAAACACCTGAGGGCTCGGTAGAGAACTCCCCAAGCTGTCACTACCAGTGTGCGGCTGAAATCTTAATACAAGGCAATTATACTTGAGGATTGGACTGAACTGGTACTGGAAAATTGGCTACAATGCCAGGGTAGATATGCATGACTGTGACACCTTATTCATGTCTGGTAATTCTATCAGTTAATAAACAAGAATTTGTTTCTTTGATTTGTGAGCAGTCAGGTCCTAACATTTTTCCCACCATATAGAACATGGGTTAGTCGGGTGTAAGTGTTATATAATTACATGTTTTTAAATAGCGCCAGCAATTTGCATATTCAACATTCCCATCAGTCCCTGCCCTCAAGGAGCTTACAATCTAAGGTCCCTATCTCACATGCATATACACACATACTTGGGTCAATTTAGAAAGGAACAAATAGCCTACCAGTATGTCTTTTGATGGGGGGGGGGATAGAAATCAGAGTACCTGGAGGAAATGCATGCAGGCAATGGGAGTACATGCAAATTCAATGTCCTGTTAGGGATTTGAACTGAAGACCTTAGTGCTGCAAGGTATAAGTGCTAACCACTAGTTGAATACTATACCATAGCTATATCACTAGAATACTATCTAAGTCAGTAGCAGGATATTTCTGATTCGAGAACAATGGAGTTTTGCATTAACATTACTTGTACCCCAAATTTATCTTACAATTACTTGCACCCCATACTCTGTCAGATGGTCTATGAAAAAGCTACAATACATACCACAGTATCAGGGGCGGACTGACAACTCATGGGGCCCCCGGGCAATAGGGGACCATGGGGCCCCTGTGTCCTTGCCCAAACTAAAAAAAGCCTATGAAAAAGGTACCAAGGGGCCTCTCGTGGGGCCCCCTACTGACCCAGGCCCTCGGGCAGTGCCCGAGTTTCCAAATGGTCAGTCCGCCCCTGCACAGTATAACTGTCAACTGACAGATACATTAGATGGACATAAGAACGTCTGAAAAATACTTCCTTTTTTAGAATTATTGGACGTTTTTCTGTTATATACAGTACAAAGAACTGTCCCTGGCGTTATTTATTCCTTGCGTAACAAATGATAATCATAAATATACTAAAGTAGAAACATATTTCATTTGTGTTGATAACTACACAAAGTAGGAGCAGCAGAGCTCAGAGTACAGCTCTTCAGTGGTTATCTAGTAGGTAGACAGTTGTAGCCTAATTAAGACACTGAAATTAGGAGACTTCAAACATTTATTTTCCAGCTCTCGCTGCCATGATTTTGAACAAAACGTTCTAATTAGAACAGTGCAAAAAAGGGTGGTTTGCATTCAGCCACTGGCAACAAAACAGAAAACAGCTCTTAGCAAGTTAGAAGGGGTCTAATTAAAAGCTAATTTCTGGTTGGTGGTTGTGGGTTATTGCATGTTTTATAATTAGCACTAAAATGTATTGAGTCCACTGATCGGACTAACAATTCCAGTGTGACTGATACAGTCTAGTTCTGCTTTTCCTAACCTTGTTATAACGAGGGAACCTTTTAAAATAACTTTTAGGTCTCAGAGAACCCCTGCTAATAACTACTAAATGCTCATAACAGTGGTGGTTAATAAGGAGAACAGTATCTACAAAGATTGCTGGTGTCAGTGGTGATTGCTCCTTGCTCAAGGAACCCCTAGCAACCTTTAGAGGGACTCAAGGGTTCACTGGAACCCTTGTTGGTAAGGGCTGGTGTAGGAATTATAAAAAACTTGTTACAGCAATGTGAACCCATAAGTACAGTTTCAGAACTACAACAAAATGGATCTTGACCTGCTGGCTTCCTTACTAGCAGAACTCAACAGACTCTTGTGACAATGTATGCAGTGACGGAACCAAACAATGGCAAGTATTGAAGATTTGGCAAAATAAGATGAAATTCCAGAGCATAGAATGGGGATCATTTTATGGTCTCCCATAGCCTCAGGCAGAAATTAGAAGATCAATGCCTTCAAACTACTGAAGAGGTATATGTACCAACATGCTGTCTGTTACAGCATGCTTGGACCTTTAGTTCCTCAACAGCTGGAGGCCACATGCTGCTCTTCTGAGCCATCCTCTACAAAGCGTTGACATATTACTTGAGTTCTACAGCTTTTGTTTGGAGTGGCTGAGGATTGTGCTGACCGTTGCAATTTAGTTCTTTTCTTAAGGCATGTGAATAACATTTCACAAAAACAAAACAAACAAAAGAATCTTTTCTCAATGTCCACCTTTCATCATTGGCTGTCCTGAAGAATCAGAGTATAAGTTGTACCACTCACCTGAGATCTCTGACAGGGGCACCCCATTGAGGTTAAAGCCTCTGGCACTGTACACCTGTCTCACCGATTCACAGCTCTTGGCTTTGCTCCCTGTATCTCCTGCTGCCCAGTGTACCAAGAAGACCAGTCCGAGAGGCCACCATGAGTATCCACACATCCTCTCCATGTCCTCTGTGGATCAGCCAAGAAATGTAACTGGAAGAGTTAGGAAGCAGGACCACAGAGGCAAAGGAAGCAAGCATGCACAGCCCAGCTGGCAATGCCAAGAAGCCTTCAGATCTGGTCCTACAGGACTTGGAGGTATGGAGAGCACTGACAGCAGCTAGCAAATGTTGTGGATGGTGAGTGCTGGGCTGTCTGATATAAGGGGCACACAGGGGCCCCAGGATACAAAGAAGACACAATGGGTGAACATCGGTATGTCCAGGATGTGGATGCTCCTACATGGCAGAGTGGGCACAGCTGAAGGCCAGGAAGTGCTGGGACACTGCAATGGAAGGAAGCTGGAGCCAGGCAGGGGGGACACTTGTGATGGAGGGGTGTAGTCCTGGAATTAGCACTGGATTCCAGCAATCACAGCCAATGACCTATTTCTAGGTGCCGCAGATCTGTCAGAGGTGGCTGTGCTCAGTGCAATGACTTGGGCTCCTTTGTGCAATGTATGTCTACATGATTCTCCCTGCCTGGTGCCTGCTCCGGGGGGTCAGTGTGCGGTGTCCTCCTCCATTCTGACTGCTGCTGTCACCCCAGGGGAAGCTGTGGATGATGATGATGGCTGGGCCCCCTGTGCTCTTCTCCAGGACAAGGTGATGCTCCTTCCCCCCCGCCTGTCTGTCTATGTATGATGAGGAGAGGAGGAGGAGGATGCGGCTGTGCGCTGACTGATGCTGCCTGCCTGCCGTCCCCGCACCTCCCGTGTAGAATGAAGCTTCAACTCCAGCCGCACACTGCACATTGACAGCCGGCAGCCAATCAGCGCCCCCGGCACAGCCCCGCTCTAATAGAATACAATTAGCATCCGGATTGGGTGTCAGGGTCAGCCAGGCGAGAGGTGGAGATCTATCTGCTGGGTGTGTGAGTGAGAGAGCGAGCATTGATGTGTGCTGGAGAAGGGAGAACTATATCCATCGACGCTGCAAGACACTGACAGCACTGGATCTCCCTCATATATACACTGACAGCACTGGATCTCCCTCATATATACACTGACAGCACTGGATCTCCCTCATATATACACTGACAGCCTGGATCTACCTCATATATACACTGACAGCCTGGATCTACCTCATATATACACTGACAGCCTGGATCTCCCTCATATATACACTGACAGCACTGGATCTCCCTCATATATACACTGACAGCCTGGATCTACCTCATATATACACTGACAGCCTGGATCTACCTCATATATACACTGACAGCACTGGATTTCCCTCATATATACACTGACAGCACTGGATCTCCCTCATATATACACTGACAGCACTGGATCTCCCTCATATATACACTGACAGCCTGGATCTACCTCATATATACACTGGCAGCCTGGATCTACCTCATATATACACTGACAGCCTGGATCTACCTCATATATACACTGACAGCACTGGATCTCCCTCATATATACACTGACAGCCTGGATCTACCTCATATATACACTGACAGCCTGGATCTACCTCATATATACACTGACAGCACTGGATCTCCCTCATATATACACTGACAGCACTGGATCTCCCTCATATATACACTGACAGCACTGGATCTCCCTCATATATACACTGACAGCCTGGATCTACCTCATATATACACTGACAGCACCGGATCTCCCTCATATATACACTGACAGAACCGGATCTCCCTCATATATACACTGACAGCACCGGATCTCCCTCATATATACACTGACATCCTGGATCTCCGTCATATATACACTAACAGCATTGGATCTCCCTCATGTATACACTGACAGCACTGGATCTCCCTCATGTATACACTGACAGCCTGGATTTCCCTCATGTATACACTGACAGCACCGGATCTCCCTCACGTATACACTGACAGCACCGGATCTCCCTCACATATACACTGACAGCACCGGATCTCCCTCACATATACACTGACAGCACCGGATCTCCCTCACATATACACTGACAGCACCGGATCTCCCTCACATATACACTGACAGCACCGGATCTCCCTCACATATACACTGACAGCACCGGATCTCCCTCACATATACACTGACAGCACCGGATCTCCCTCATATATACACTGATAGCACCGGATCTACCTCACATATACACTGAAAGCACCGGATGTCCCTCATATATACACTGACAGCATTGGATCTCCCTCATATATACACTGACAGCACTGGATGTCCCTCACATATACACTGACAGCCTGGATCTCCCTCATATATACACTGACAGCACCGGATCTCCCTCATATACACACTGACAGAACCGGATCTCCCTCATATATACACTGACAGCACCGGATCTCCCTCATATATACACTGACATCCTGGATCTCCGTCATATATACACTGACAGCATTGGATCTCCCTCATATATACACTGACAGCACTGGATCTCCCTCATGTATACACTGACAGCCTGGATTTCCCTCATATATACACTGACAGCACCGGATCTCCCTCACATATACACTGACAGCACCGGATCTCCCTCACATATACACTGACAGCACCGGATCTCCCTCACATATACACTGACAGCACCGGATCTCCCTCACATATACACTGACAGCACCGGATCTCCCTCACATATACACTGACAGCACCGGATCTCCCTCACATATACACTGACAGCACCGGATCTCCCTCATATATACACTGATAGCACCGGATCTACCTCACATATACACTGAAAGCACCGGATGTCCCTCATATATACACTGACAGCATTGGATCTCCCTCATATATACACTGACAGCACTGGATCTCCCTCATATATACACTGACAGCACTGGATCTACCTCATATATACACTGACAGCACTGGATCTACCTCATATATACACTGACAGCCTGGATCTACCTCATATATACACTGACAGCACTGGATCTACCTCATATATACACTGACAGCCTGGATTTTCCTCATATATACACTGACAGCACTGGATCTCCCTCACATATACACCGACAGCACTGGATCTCCCTCATATATACACTGACAGCACTAGATCTCCCTCATATATACACTGACAGCACTGGATCTCCCTCATATATACACTGAAAGCACTGGATGTCCCTCATATACACTTTAAGACACTGACAATGCTGGATCTCCCTAATATATACACTGCAAGACACTGACAATGCTAAATCTCTCTTATATACACTGCAAGACACTGGCAACGCTGGATCTCTCTCATATATACACTGCAAGACAATGACAGCGCTGGATCTCCCTCATATATACACTGCAAGACAATGACAGCACTGGATCTCCCTCATATATACACTGACAGCCTGGATCTCCCTCATATATACACTGACAGCACTGGATCTCCCTCATATATACACTGCAAGACACTGACAACACTGGATCTCCCTAATATATACACTGCAAGACAATGACAGCTCTGGATCTCCCTCATATATACACTGCAAGACACTGACTGCACTGGATCCTCTTCATATATACACTGCAAGACAGTGACAGCGCTGGATCTCTCTTATATATACACTGCAAGACACTGCACAGGATCCACTTCATATATATACTGACATTAATGGATCTCCCCTATATATACACTGCAAAACACTGACTGCACTGAATTCACTTCATATATACACTGCAAGACACTGACTGCATTGGATCTTCCTTAAATATACACTGCAGGACACTGACTGTACTGGATCCACTTCATATTTGCACTGACAGTACTGGATCTCCCCTATATATACACTGCAAGACACTGACTGCACTGGATCTCCTTCATATATACACTGCAAGACAGTGACAGCGCTGGATCTCCCTTATATATACACTGCAAGACACTAACAGTGCTGGATCCACTTCATATATATACACTGCAAGACACAGACAGCACAGGATCTCCCTCATATATATACTGCAAAGCACTGACTGCACTGGATGCACTTCATATATACACTGCAAGACACTGACAGCACTGGATCTCCCTTATATATACACTGCAAGACACTGCACTGGATCCACTTCATATATACATTGGCAGTACTGGATCTCCCCTATATATACACTGCAAGACACTGACTGCACTGGATTCCTTTCACATATACACTGCAAGACAGTGACAGCGCTGGATCTCCCTTATATATACACTGCAAGACACTAACAGCGCTGGATCCACTTCATATATATACTGCAAGACACTGACTGCACTGGATCCCCTTCATATATACACTGCAAGACACTGAGAGTACTGGATCTCCCTTATATATACACTGCAAGACACTGACTGCACTGGATCCCTTTCACATATACACTGCAAGACAGTGACAGCGCTGGATCTCTCTTATTTATACACTGCAAGACTTTGACAACACCGGATCCCCTTCATATATACACTGAAAGTCACTGACTGCACTGAATCCACTTCATATATACACTGCAAGACACTGACTGCACTGGATCCCTTTCACATATACACTGCAAGACACTGAGAGTACTGGATTCACTTCATATATACACTGCAAGACATTGACAGCACCGGATCCCCTTCATATATACACTGAAAAGTCACTGACTGCACTGAATCCACTTCATATATACACTGCAAGACACTGACAGCACTGGATCTCCCTTATATATACACTGATAGACACTGACAGCACTGGATCTCCCTCATATATACACTGCAAGGCACTGGATCCACTTCATATATACACTGCAAGACACTGACAGCACTGGATCTCCCCCATACATACAATGCAAGACACTGACTGCACTGAATCCACTTCATATATACACTGCAAGACACTGACTACACTGGATCCACTTCATATACACTGCAAGACACTAACAGCACTGGGTCCCCTTCATACATACACTGCAAGACACTGACAGCACTGGAGCTCCCTCATATATACACTGCAAGACACTGACAGCGCTGTGCTGGATCCTCTTCATAAATACACTGCAAGACACAGCACTGGATCCCCTTCATATATACATTGCAAGACACTGACAGCACTGGAGCTCCCTCATATACACACTGCAAGACACTGAAAGCACTGGATCTCCCTGATATGTACACTGCAAAACACTGACAGCACTGGAGCTCCTTCATTTATACACTGCAAGACACTGACAACACTGAATCTCCCTCATATGTACACTGCAAGACACTGACAGCACTGGATCTCCTTCATATACACTGCAAGACACTGACTGTCCTAGCTGCCCGTCATATATACACTGCAAAACAATTACTGTCCTAGATCCCCTCCACATGCAAGACACAGATTACACTGGATACCCTTCATATAAACTGCAAGACACCGACTGCCCTAGATCTTCTTCATATATTATGTGCACTGCAAGACACTGACTGCACTGGATCTCCTTCATATACACACTGCAAGACACTGACTGCACTGGATCTCCCTCATACATACGCTGAAAGACACTGACTGCCCTAGATCTCTTTCATTTATACATTGCAAGACACTGACTACACTGAATCTCCCTCGTAAATACACTGCAACACACTGACTTCACTGGATCCCCTTCATATATACATTGCATGACACAGATTACACAGGATCTCCTTCATATATACACTGCAAGACACAGATGCCCCTATATCGTCTTCATAATAATAGTTTAAGAATAAGAACTCTTTATTGACAAATAATAATAATAGTTTATTAACAATAAGAGCTCTTTATTGAATAATAATAGTTTAAGAATAATAACTTTACTGACAAATAATAATAGTTTAAGAATAACAACTCTTTATTGAATAATAATAATAATGGTTTAAGAATAGGAACTCTTTATTGACAAATAATAATAAGTCATTTACAGTGGATGTAATGCCACACTTTTCACATATTTATGTGTAAACATTTTTTAAAACTATATATCATTTTTCTTCCACTTCACAATTCTGTGCCACTTTGTGTTGGTCTATCACATAAAATCCCAATAAAATACATTTATGTTTTTTGGTTGTAACATGGCAAAATGTGGAAAAATTCAAGGGGTATGAATACTTTTCAAGGCACTGTACGATCTCCTTCAGGTCTACCAACAAGTATGTAACATAAAGCCTGTCTGACTGGATACAGATTGAGTAGATAGTTTAGGAAGGTCCTCATATTACACAGTTTTGATAAATCTAAAGTGGATTGTACAAAGATTGCTCGGTCAGATTGTAAAGTGTATGGTGACCCTAAAGGCTTTTCTGATTGGACACAGACTGATTGAATAATTTAGGTAGGGCATCATATTATATAAATTAATAAATAATTTGCGCTAGTAAATATATATAAATATATGTAAAGAAATCATCAAATCATAAGTCCAGAAAAATATATATATACCAATACCACAGAAAAATATAAAAAACTTTTTAGGTGCAAAAAAACTTTTGTGCAAAAGGAGTGTCTCAATATAAAAAAAGTGTCTCAATATAAAAAAATTTCACCAAAAAACCTTGATAATATAATGGCAGATCATCCATAAAAATATCTTCAGAAACGGAAGCTCTCCAACACACCGATCCTCATCGATCGAAATAACAGGACGAAAAACTTTGTAGTTAATCGAAAATCCACTTCTCCAATAGAAAAAGGACCACCTTCAAACGTATCCATGGGGGGAAATGCCAAGCACTCGAGAGAAACAGAAAGACTTCATGGTGCAATATTATAAAAACCAATTCCTTTATTAGATACTCATTGCACTTACTCAAGAGGTGTCCCAGCCGACACCAGCATCAACAGCATCAACAGCAATCACATAAACGAGCCTGACTACTCAGCACATGTGCAATAGCTGGCAGTCAAAAACGTAATGACATCACATCAGGGCGGAGCTTGATTGATGTGATGTCATTACGTTTTTGACTGCCAGCTATTGCACATGTGCTGAGTAGTCAGGCTCGTTTATGTGATTGCTGTTGATGCTGGTGTCGGCTGGGACACCTCTTGAGTAAGTGCAATGAGTACCTAATAAAGGAATTGGTTTTTATAATATTGCACCATGAAGTCTTTCTGTTTCTCTCGAGTGCTTGGCATTTCCCCCCATGGATACGTTTGAAGGTGGTCCTTTTTCTATTGGAGAAGTGGATTTTCGATTAACTACAAAGTTTTTCGTCCTGTTATTTCGATCGATGAGGATCGGTGTGTTGGAGAGCTTCCGTTTCTGAAGATATTTTTATGGATGATCTGCCATTATATTATCAAGGTTTTTTGGTGAAATTTTTTTATATTGAGACACTTTTTTTATATTGAGACACTCCTTTTGCACAAAAGTTTTTTTGCACCTAAAAAGTTTTTTATATTTTTCTGTGGTATTGGTATATATATATTTTTCTGGACTTATGATTTGATGATTTCTTTACATATATTTATATATATTTACTAGCGCAAATTATTTATTAATTGGTACACTTTATATATGGTGGTTTTTTTGCAGCTGGTACACTATTAGTAAGTTATACAATTTTGACCATAGGCGCTATTATTAATTTTTCT
This sequence comes from Staurois parvus, assembly GCF_062004578.1. Lineage (NCBI taxonomy): Eukaryota > Metazoa > Chordata > Amphibia > Anura > Ranidae > Staurois > Staurois parvus. Next base: position 3,458,406 of record NW_028317922.1, read on the forward strand.
CATCATATTATATAGTTTTGGTATATATAAAGATTGTATGGTCAGATTGTAGTGTGTATGGTGATCCCTAGTTATCTTTTGTGAGCAGTATCCTGGACACCTTTAAATACACCATACCATAATACAGAGGTGTGAATATATCCTCATGATAATAAATGTATCTGATGGAAGAGATGCTTTTGTTTCCAGTAGTAGCAAGATTTTCCTGACCATGTTCTTGGTAAGCGAGAATTACTTATTAATAGTAATGTGCCCAGACAATAAGCAAATATGAGCTGCTACACAACATAGAAGTCTGAACAAAGTTTACTTTTCAAGAACATTTTTGAGACAATGTAGACATGTATCGTTCACGTTACACTTGACGTGTTACTGTTGAAGAGTAGAGCACCAGAGTTAAGCTGGCCAAGGATGATTCCTTTTTTTTTTGTCCAGCCACTGGACATTGTATTCTGACAGTGGGATTCAGTGTTGGTAGTCAGTGGGTACAGCTAAAAGTTTAGAAAAAAGTTTTCCTACTTGTTTGTTTGAGAGAAGTCGATCTACATTAACAATTGACTTCAGTCAAACAAGGACAACACACACTGAACAAAGTTTAGCATGTGCCTGCTGAAATGGCTGAATTTCGATTCACCATTCTATGTCCACCTTATGTCATATTGTTTTTTTTACTTCTGTGAGATTTCCCTTTACTTGCTGTCCTGTAGACTCAACAGGAATCGAGAGGATAGCTTTCCAAGGTGAGGGATATCCCCTCTAAGGCACCGTTCACATATCAAGAAAATACAAAAGCACGATTCTCACATGATTTTGCATGTCTCATAAGGCCAGCCCACTCACTTGAATGATCTGCCTTGTGCGTGTTTATCGCCTGAAAAGAAACTCCTGTTCCTTTTTGGGCGACAAACTTCACACGATTTTTAAAGGTGTGGTTTGCCGCTATTGCCATGTGATCCTGTTGCACGGCAATCATGGCAGAATTGTATCGTGTTTGGGGTGTCATTGAAGGATAATGGTACCCAAAAGCATGTCACACAAATTCCAAATCGTGAAGGCTAAATGGGGACTTAGACAATATCACAGGATCAAGTGTCCCCATTGGAAGATTTTCCTATATTCCTGTCCAGGTGACAACCAAAACATTTGGATTGATCCCCACTTTTGCTGCCAGTGAACTTGGTGATCAGGACAATTAGAAAGTGTGAATCTCCCATATGGAGACATAGATAGCACTACATGCCTGGCAGAGGTTCTAACCTCTTACCACTTTATCCAGATGTTTGGTTTTACTCTAGAATTATTATAAATGGATACACTGTAATTACATTATAAAAAGTAAACTAGGAATTGCCCAGATTACATTACCTTATTAGTATCTTTTCTGATTAGTCATTTGCTGCATGTGACAGTTCCTTTTTGGTACTGCAATAGATCCCCTCTAAATGTATAGACGGAGGCCCCTATAAGAATAACATGCATGATATGTCACAACCAGCTCACAGCTTTCAGCACTTGGGCCAGGCTTTGGGTAATACCAGTTTATACCCAACAATGACAATCTTAATGTTATTAACCCCTGCCTTTCCAAGAACAGAAGCCCCAATCTCACGTTTCATTTGAAGCCATCATCATCTGAATTGAATGTAGAGGGTTTAATATATATCTATTATGCTAAAGATTTTTTGAATTTCTTTTAATCAGTTTAGTATGAAATGTACAGGACCAGCAAAAATGAGCACCTCAGGCAGAGGCATGACCCTGGAAATATTGCATATGAATGTTTTATATTTACCAATTTCAGGCAGCCAGTGGTTTATCGAAAACCACTTTGCAGCTCTTTAGAACTGCAGTGCGATGATCTGCATTGCATTACATTCAGTGGACCACAGAGGAGACATAAAGGGTCTTTTAGACCCTGAATTTCTTATTAAAGAGAACTTATCACCAAAAAATCATCACATAGGAGAATTAAAGTGTAACTACAAACTAAAAAACTAAAAATAGTCTATATATGCAGTGAAGCATGCTTGTTATACTCACTGTGGAACCTAGGGGGATAATCCTCTGCATTGCGTAAAAATGCTATTTGATCCTGACTTCTCTGATCCTCCCATTCTTCCAGTGTCTCCTTCTTATCTCCTGATAAGACATATCCTGAGGAGTCACTTTGCACATGCTCAGTTTGGCGTGTATTGCCAGAGAGGTTTTTTTTCTTGGGAGAGTACATGTGATCAGCACAGGGCCAATCAGAACTGTCTAGACAGATGGCAAAGGTTCTACATCCTCCTAGAGCAAAATGAAAACTCCTCCTACAAGCTTTAACCAGTGCTCAGCTGGACACTGATAGAAGTCACTAGACTGCTCTAACTGCTGATGAGAAAAGGTATTTAGCGGTTTATATTTACTAAGATGATTGCACTTCCATGTTCTGTGTACTGTGGGAGACCAGCTATAGTGAATGCAAGTCCTGGGTTTAGTAACACTTTAAGGAAAAAAATAAATAAATTACAAAAAATTAAAGTTACACCCAAGCACATAATATACTCCACCACCCCCCCAAAAACAATTGAGACCCCCACATATATGTACAAACGTAAATGCACACGTCGAGGGCACCTATGCATGAAATTGTTGATTGTGATACAAATGTTACATATCGTCATGCAGGCCAGATTGAGAGCAATAATTCTAGCACCAGACCTCCTCCGCAACGCTAAACTGATGACCTATATGGACTCTTGACGTGTCGCCTATAGATAATGTAGGGTGCTGAAGTTTGTTGCCATTTCACAGACGCACAAGAATTTAAGGTTCGCCACGTTGGGTATCTATTTACTTGTTGTAACATCGTCTTTTATATGTTACCAAAAATTTGGGTATTTTTTTGCATTTGTTTGCCTAAAAATTCACTTTAGTGAGTTTTTAAATGAAGTTTTGCATTTCCTAAACCTTTGCGGTAATATCATGTGACATAAAAAATTGGAACTATGACTATTTTATGCTCTAGGGTGTCTGCTTTCAAAATATATATAATGTTTTGGGGGCCTAAATGATTTTTTTTAAACATGTGCGCAAAAAAACCCCCAAAAAACGGCTCTTGCAGTGAAAGCGTTAAAGGAATCCTACAGTGAGGGGATATAGTGGTGACATCTCAAAACAGTAGCTGGGAAAAGGAACCCTTCCAATCTGAGAGACCTGGAGCAGTTGGTGAAAGAAGAGTGGTCCAAAATTCCAGTAGAGAGGTGTAAGAAACTAATTGATACTTACAGGAAGCGATTGATTTCAGTGAATTTTTCCAAGGGGTATGCTTCCAAATGTTAAATTGAGGGTGCCAATAATTTTGTCCATTTTGGGGGTTTTGTGTAGAATGTATCAGATTTGGCTTTTTGTTTCTCCACTTTTTTGAGTCATACAATACAAACAAAAGAAATAAACATAAAAAGGCCTAAATATTTGTAATTGCAACAATTTTCTGGGCGAAGTGGTGCATTATCTGCAGGGGTGCCAATATGTTTGGCCATGACTGTATCTCATTGGCCTGTCATGCTGTTTCTTTAGATTCAGCACTTTAGCAGGCCATACATGGGTCGAATGACAAAAATTTTTAGATCAAAAATTGAAAACATAATTTGTTCTGTAATCCGATGGTGCCACCAATGATTTAGAAAAACGGTCATTTTTCATGAATTTTTCAGCATGCCCAATTAACAAAATGGGGAGGAACCACGAAAATCGTCCGTTGCCATTGCCCCACTAACAGCGAAAAATAGTTTTGGAAATCGACTTACGTATGCCAGAGTGTATTTAGATTTTGTGCTGCCCTAGGCAACACAAAAATTCCCCCCCCCTCCAATGAGAGAGCGAGAGAGTTGAAGAAGTGTGTGTATGTATATATGATTCTCTCTCTCCCTTTCTTTCTCTCTTCCCTCTCTCTTTCTCCCTCTGTCTCTCTGCCCCCCTCTCTCTTCCCTCTCTCCCCCCCCTCTCTTCCATCTCTCTCCCTCATTCTCTTTCTTTCTTCCTCTTTCTCTCTCTCTTTCTTCCTCTTTCTCTCTCTCTCCTCTCTCTCCTCCCTCTTTCTCTCTTTCTCCCTCTCTCTCTCTTCCATCTCTCTCTTTCTCTCTCTCCTCTCTCTCTTTCTCTCTCTCCTCTCTCTCTTTCTCCCTCTCTTTCTTTTCCCTCTCTCTCTTCCCTCTCTCTTTTTATCCCTTTCTCTCTTCACTCTCTTTCTCCCTCTCCTCCCTCTCTCTTTTCCCTCTCTCTTTCCGCTCTCTTCCCTCCCTCTCTCTTCCCTTTCTTTCTCTTCCCTCTCTCTCCCCCCTCTCTCCCCCCCTCTTCCTCAGATCGTATGTGACCACCCCCCCTCCAAGGGCTGCTGATCTTCCGGCAGCAGGAAGGGGGGGGGGGAGGTGTGTGCAGTCCCATAGGATCTGTCAGTGTGTAATGTACTGGATGGATGACAGGAGGGAGAGCCCACAGATGACATCACAGCTCACCTCCTCTGGGCTCTTTTATCTCTGCCACTTCTCTCTCTGTTCCAGGCTGTCCCCTGGTTCTGGCTCGTCAGCTGCTGGAGGGAGAGGTACACGACCGTTGCTCTGCAACTGCCCTCCCCCACGCCCCAAAAATCGATCTTCCCGCTGTCCGTCGCTGCTCAAAGGGTCCCTTTTTTCGGGATGGGGGGCATTGCAGCCCCCCTAAAAATTGCCACCCTAGGCAAATGCCTTGTTTGCTTCACGGTAGATACGCCCCTGCATGTATGGCCGGCCTTTATAAGTAAGGACAGATATGCAAAGTTCTGTTTTTCTAATGTGCATACTACTTCCATGTCAGTGAAGTCGATTTACTAAAGGCATAGAGGCTGTTCTCCTAGCAAAGTGAGTGAATAAGGTGATGCCATGTTCACTTTGAATACCCAATCATATGCTAGGAAACAGCCTGCTTTTTGATTTCTCTCACACATGAAAGGGCAATAAAAGTGAAGGTTTAACTTGCTAACATTCAAATGCGAAGTGAGCATACATTTGGAAGGCTAGGTAAAAAGTGAGTGACACTACAGCGTTGTATGTTTGGTCTTTTGTTGCACTTTTTTTAACCCTGTTTTTGAAGTCATCTGTATAGGTCTCCCTCCACTCAAAAAACGTACTACAGAAGCTCCTGTACCAAATTTCAGCACTGAGCCAAGAACATTTTACATCATGAGTTTTTGCATGTGTTTTTCACACAAAAAATTAGTGGCAAAATGGGAAACTGTTACCCACAGTTTTGGGGTGCCATTAAGAATTAATAGGACCACAACCGCATTATGCATTTTTCAATGTTTCTTCCCACGTTTCTGCTACACACAGGTGTGAACGGGGTCTTAGTAAATCAAGCTCAGTGTCTCTAAATATTAAACCCAGGGAAAGACAGGAAAGTAGCAGTTTCAGAAGGAGGTCATCATTGCCAGCCTCCATATTTCCCTCTTTACAGGTTTTCTTGATGTAGGTTTTCTAACCCGCTCACTGCTGGCTTTCATTTAGGCCTCCGGCAATTAGCCCCCAGCTACAGTACATCAGCATCACAGTCCTGAGTGACTAGAGTGACCACAGTACTGTGTGGAAATGTTTGTGTCATTTTTTGTAGATTTTTTTCATGCACAGTGGCTAAATGGTTAGCACTTCCGCCTGGCAGTACTAGGGTCTTAGGTTCGATTCCCAACCACAGCACCACCTGCCTGGAGTTTGCACGTTCTCCCTGTGCCTGCGTGGGTTTCCTCCGGGTACTCCGGTTTCCTCTCACACGCCAAAGACATGCTGGTATGTTAACTGGCTTCTGTCTAAATTGGCCCTAGTATGTGTATGTATGAGTGTAAGTTAGGGACCTTAGATTGTACGCCCCTTGAGGGTTAGGGACTGATGTGAATGTACAATATATATGTAAAGTGCTGCGTAAATAGATGGTGCTATATAAGTAACTGAAATAAATAAATCTATTTATAGGTTAGGTAACACCATTGTTACTCTTATGCAGTCATTGTTTCTTTGTTGAGTTATGAAATCGTGCTAATGGGAGTATAAAGATTTATGTGCGAATTAGAATTATTATTCTAGCGCAATGACTTTATTATTTGCGAAACAATGGGATGGATAACAGATGTTTTTGAGCAAACAATTGTTTATAACCACATAAAAGTGTTTTATATTACTCATACTACGTAAAATATCATACATTTTTTTTCCCTGTGGATTTCATATGTTTATTTGTTGATTCGTAGGAAAATTTTCAAATGTTGCTAATGGAATATAGAAATCTTAAAGACATAGTTAACCTTTACGAAAAGATTGCCTATGCAGACAAGGGTACTGTATGCAGATGAAAACAGGCTGTTCAGCGTTGACCAAAATGGAATAATGTCCTTGATATAGGTGTAGGCCACCAACATACCTCATGAAGCATGACTGGAAAATTCCCAGCATGTTGCTAAGAGAGGCCCAGCTATTACTGTTTACTTTCTTCATCACAAGAGCAAGTTCTTTCTCTGATTCAGACCCCCTAACATGCGCTTTCTCCCCTGTTGTAGGAGCTCAACGTTTGAGAGTTCATTTCTGTGATGGTGGAGGGGAGCAGGAATAGCTGAGCCTTTCCTGGGCAACATTCTAGCAAAATCCTGAGAGTTTTCCAGTCAGGCTTCTCTTAGCAACATCCTAGAAGTGTTCCAGTCAGGCTTCTCTTAGCAACGTCCTAGAAGTGTTCCAGTCAGGCTTCTCTTAGCAATGTCCTAGAAGTGGTCCAGTCAGGCTTCTCTTAGCAACGTCCTAGAAGTGGTCCAGTCAGGCTTAATGAGGTACATAAATGGCCTACATCTATAGTATGGACATTATTCAATTTTAGTCAGAGCTGCACAGTTTGTTTTTAATCCACAGACGCCCCTTTTCTGCATAGGCAGTTTTTTTGTAAAAGAGAACTAATGAAGGCCATAGACGGGGGAAAAAACGGCCAGTTTTTTTTTAAAAAAATGAAAAATCGGTCGTTCAATAGGCCGACGTTACCACCAACAGTAAAAAAAATTGGCCGATTTTCTTCCTGTCCAAGGCCGGCATTTAATTACTTCTGTCCCTGAAGAGAGCCCCGCTATTATATTTGACATTAAAAAGTATAGCGGTTGCAACATTGTATCTATTTGTATCTATTTCGGATACAGATGGTTTTTTCAGATACAAATAGATACATTGTTGCAACAGCAATACTTTTTAATGTCAAATATTATGGCGGACTGGAATTCTTCTTCTTCTTCTTCTTCTTCTTCTTCTTCTTCTTCTTCTTCTTCTTCTTCTTCTTCTTCTTCTTCTTCTTCTTCTTCTTCTTCTTCTTCTTCTTCTTCTTCTTCTTCTTCTTCTTCTTCTTCTTCTTCTTCTTCTTCTTCTTCTTCTTCTTCTTCTTCTTCTTCTTCTTCTTCTTCTTCTTCTTCTTCTTCTTCTTCTTCTTCTTCTTCTTCTTCTTCTTCTTCTTCTTCTTCTTCTTCTTCTTCTTCTTCTTCTTCTTCTTCTTCTTCTTCTTCTTCTTCTTCTTCTTCTTCTTCTTCTTCTTCTTCTTCTTCTTCTTCTTCTTCTTCTTCTTCTTCTTCTTCTTCTTCTTCTTCTTCTTCTTCTTCTTCTTCTTCTTCTTCTTCTTCTTCTTCTTCTTCTTCTTCTTCTTCTTCTTCTTCTTCTTCTTCTTCTTCTTCTTCTTCTTCTTCTTCTTCTTCTTCTTCTTCTTCTTCTTCTTCTTCTTCTTCTTCTTCTTCTTCTTCTTCTTCTTCTTCTTCTTCTTCTTCTTCTTCTTCTTCTTCTTCTTCTTCTTCTTCGATTTTTTATTAGTAAAAAAGATCGGCCGATTTGCCCATCTAATGACACAGCAGATCACAAAGTAAATACAGTTGCCGGTTATCAGCAGCACTTTCCTTATGCTGTCACAGCATGAGGAAAGTACTGCCGCTAACTGGCAAATATCACAGAGGACATCAGCACTGATAATCAGTGTGCTGATTATCAGTGGTCTCATCATCAGTGCTGCCCATCAGTGCCCAGCAATGCCACCCACCAGTGCTCAGCGGTGCCACCCATGAGTGCTGCCCAGCAGTGCCACCCAGCAGTTGTGCCCAGCAGTGCCACCCAGCAGTGCTGCCAGTTAGTGTCCTCAGTCAGTTCCAGCTATCAGTGCCCATAAGTGCCGCCTATATCAGTGCCTCCTCATCAATGCTCACCAGTGCCGCCTCATCATTGCAGTCTATCAGAGCCTATAAGTGCTGCCTATAAGTGCAGCCTCATCAACACTTATTAGTGAAGGAGAAAAATTACCTGTTTGCTAAATTTTATAATAGAAACAAAGAAATACTTTTTTTTTCACATTTTTTTTATATAGTGCAAAAAATAAAAACCCCATTGGCAACTAAATACCACCAAAAGAAAGCTCTATTTGTGTGAACAAAATGATAAAAATGTCATATGGGTACAATGTTGCTTGACCACGTAATCGTCATTCAAAGTGCAACAGCACTGAAAGCTGAAAACTGGCCTTGGCACAAAGGGGGTAAAAGTGCCCAGCAGGCAAGTGGTTAAGGAATGTAAAATAGAATCACCAATTTGGAGGAGTCTCTACCTCTTTGGATCAGTTTCTCAGCAGTAATGCATAGAAAGCTAAATATGGAAAGACACAGAGTCATTGGGGCTGATTTATGTAAAGTATAACTAAAGGCAAACCCTTTCTTTCTGTTTTGGATAGAGTGGAGATGGATTAGAACACTTGTCAGTTTTTATTGCTGTCTATGTCCCTGTTAGGGAGATTCACCCTTTCTATTTGTCCTATTTACCATTATCATCGAAAGTAAATGTAAAAGAAAATCCCAAATTTTGGGTTGTCCCCAGAAAAGTAATAGAGGGGAAATCTTCCGATGGGGACACTGGTTCTGAAAGTCAAGGAAAATCTCCCCAATGACAACGTTGTCTTTTTTATTGGTTGAAGGGTATTAATATATATGTGTTTGTGATTTTTGTATACCAATTTCAATCAATATTTGACAATTATAAAGATATTTTGTATTTACCTAATTTAACTTCGTTGTTCTTGATACATCATGTCTGTCCTTTGAAAGCAGCTTCCCTTTGACTGGTATTCTAGTCACTTTTTTTCTTTTGTATTAATACATACAGGGGCATATTTACCACAAGGCAAACAAGGCACTTGCCTAGGGCAGCAATTTTCAGGGGGCAGCACCTCTCCCCAGAAGAAGCGATGAAAGAAGGGACACACGCACCATGGGAACTAGGTGGGATCTGAGAGAGGCTGCAGGCTGCTTGATGGTGTATGTAGGGCCTGGCTCACGTTCCTGGGGATGTCCAGAGCTGTGAAGATGAGTGTCTCTCTATCGCTGTGGGTGGATGTAGTGGAAGGCTCTCCCAGGTGGGGGGCAGGGGTGTTGTTGGTCAATGTCAGGCTCTCTCCATGGGAGGGGGAAGGGGGGGTTGTGTTGGTTGGTGTCCATGGGGGCAGACAATTTTTGTGTTGCCTAGGACAGTACAAAACCTAATTACACGATTGAATACATATGCTGCAGGGACCACACTGGCTTAGTGAGTTGGCATATTTCTATGGTGTGAAAACACTTTGCCTCTTTATTAGCAATAAAAACTGACAGGGGTTCTAATCCTTCTCTACTGTATCCATTCCACTGGATCTCTTGTCATGAGATAAAATACTGCATGGTTTCATGAGTAAAATAGCTCACATTTTGATGAAATAATTCATGCTTTATATTTTGAATTGCAAAAAAAAGTTTGAAAAAAGCATTATTTTATCTCAGATTTTAAGAGAAAAATAACTGTTAGTGAACTGAGCCCTGTGTGTCGTATAGTGTCTCTGGAGCGAGTATGCACAAGTGCCCCCATAGCAAGAGGCTTGCTATGGTAGGCACTTGGTGGGGGAAGAAGCCAAGAGTGCTGGCAGGAGAAGAAGAGAAGTATTGAGGATGCTCTGTGCAAACCCATTGCACAGAGCAGTTAAGTATAACACGTTTGTTATTTAAAAATAACATACACTTAGAATCACTTTAACGGTTTTATTGGGCCGTTTTATCTTGCCTTCTATTGCCTTCATAAGTTTGGTGAATGAAAACAGAGACAGTGGAACTGAACAGATATTGAGAAGTGGAGATAGTAAGAGTTTCCTATTGATGCCACGGAGGAAGTCCAGAAGTGATGAAACGAGTGGGATGGAGTCAGTAACAGCGGTGGACTGACCATTTGGAAACTCGGCACTGCCCGAGGGTCAGTAGGGGGCCCCATGACATGCCCCTGGTACCTTTTTCATAGGCTTTTTTGAGTGTTGGCAAGGACATAGGGGCCCCATGATCCCCTATTGCTCGGGGGCCCCATGAGTTGTCAGTCTGCCCCTGGTCAGTAATGTCATCATGCGCCTCACACTGGGCTCATTACCTAATGCTCGTGATTGGCAATAAAGTCTGTAAGCAGAGGTGGACTAACAACTCATGGGGCCCCTGAGCAATAGGGGATCATGGGGCCCGTGTCCTTGCCTAAACTCAAAAAAGGTACCAGGGGCATCTCATGAGGCCCCCTACTGCCCCCCGGGCCCTCGGGCAGTGCCCGAGTTTCCAAATGGTCAGTCCGCCCCTGTCTGTAAGTGATTTTGAATTGATTTATTGAATTATAAAACGTGACAAGGATTATAATTCTTGCCATGGTCCACATGTGTACAGCCCCCTCCGCTGCTGTGTTCATTAAACCACCTGTTGTTACTATCCCCCTTAGTTTAAACTAAGCCTAAGTGGTATTATAAAGTAAGTAGGAGAGCTGTGTCTTAGATACAAACAAAAGCATGTTTTTTATTTTATTACAGGTACTTATATAGTGCTGCCAATTTACGCTGCTCTTTACATACGTACAGTATATATTGTTAGGGTTCTTGCCTATGCAGGTTGCCCATACGAGGATCAAAATTCAGCCAGTCCCTGCTGAACCAGCCAAATATCAATCCATGTATGGCTAGCTTTCCATTTCATCTCATACAAACATTTTAGAAATACCCAATTGCATATGTAAAGTTGACATTTCACTGAACATCACTAACAATCGCTAGGCTACAACTCTTCTCTGACACAAATGTCTTGTCTCATCTTCAAGCAGGCTAGAGCTATATACGTGAAGATATAAATATATATGAATGGACAGGACAATGCAGACATTTACAGAAGACTCTTGGCACCAGTTCAAAAAATGTTGCCCTTTGACCTGTCCACTAGGAACACGACCTTCCAATTTCTCCAGCGACCTTTGCTGTCTGATCTGTCCTGAGAGTGGAGGGTAAATTGTACACATAGCTGTACATCAAATGAAGCTGTTACACATTATTATTAGACAGAAAATGCTAATTATATATTAATGATGGCTTTAGTTTTACTATATTTTGCAACTGTGGCTATCACTGATCCCATGCTAATTCCTATTGTTAATGTATTTTGAAAGGTTAAAGTGTATGTAGACTCCAACAATAAATTTCTCTTATCTTCTCCCTTTATTGCAACACATATTAGTTTGCAAAAAAAGTGCAAAACAAAAGCTGTTCACCCAATCAGAAAATCAGAAATCTTGTGAGCTGTTAACTTTCTGAACTCTTAGACTCTGCACTGTTATCAGCATTGTCCCCTGCTATCCATGTGGACTACAAACTTCTCCCCCTGTTATGGAGAAGAGAGGAAGTTGGTTTGTAGTCCTACATGCTCTTTACTGTTTCTCAGTTAAATCACATTTTCAGCAAAAATAATGTAGCAAGGAAATTAGTGTCAAATCCAACATGTCAAGCTTTGGCACTTTAAATTGTAGTGTGTTTTGTGAGCTGCTATGTAAAAAGTCTATTGCTCAGCTGCCAGCACCCCACACTCTCTCATACACATGTGTATCATGAGTACCTATCACCTGCCAAATGCTATTATATAGGGGTTTAATAAAGTAACTATGAATTTTTGTTCTTGAATTTAGATACACTTTAAATAATCTGGCTTTTTTGATATTTAAAAAATAAAGCATATAATTTATAAAATGATTCATAAGTATAGTCAGTGATTAACCACTTGCCCTCCAGAGGATTTACCTCCCTTCCTGACCAGGCCATTTTTTTGCGATATGGCTCTGTATTATTTTAACTGACAATTGCGCGGACTTGCAACACTGCACCCAGATGACATTTATGTCCTTTTTTCCCCACAAATAGAGCTTTCTTTCAGTGGTATTTGATTGCCTGGGTGTTTTTTATTGTTTGTGCTAAAAATAAAAAAAGACTGACAATTTTGAGAAAATTTTTTTTTTACTTTTTGCTATTAACCAGTTCCCAACCACACTATAGCCGAAGGACGGCTACAGCGCGGTTGTGGATTCCTGGGACTATGTCCATGGACATCATTCCAGAACCCGCCCCCCTGTGAGTGCTGCTGGTGATCACTGTGTCCTACACACTTTTACCACGTGATCAGCTGTGTCCAATGAACTGGCGATACACGGAAATACAGTTGCCGGTTCTCGACTGCACTTTCCTCATGCTGTCAAAGTACTGCTGAGAACCTGTAGTTGTCAGCGAAGGGATTGGCACTAATCATTGGGGCACTTATGATCAGTGCACTGATGATCAGTACCCAGCAGCGCCACCCACCTGTTTCCATCAGTGCTGCCCACCTGTACCCAGCAGTGCCACCCACCTGTGCCCATCAATGTCACCCACCTGTTCTACTCAGCAGTGCCACCCACCTGTGGCCAACAGTGCCACTCACCTTTGCCCATCAGTGTCAGCCACCTGTGCCCATCAGTGCTATCCACCTGTGCCCAGCTGTGCCATCTACCAGTGCTGCCCATCAATGCTTCCCACCAGTGCCATCTATCAGTGCAGCATCATCAGTGGCAGCTCATCAGTGCCACCTATCAGTGCCTCCTATCCGTGCCCATCAGTTCTGCCTATCAGTGCAGCCTCATCAACGCACATCAGTGAAGGAGAAGAATTACCTGTTCGCAAAATTTCATAATAGATACAAAGAAAACCTTTTTTAGTCTAATTTTTTGCTCTTTTTTTGTTTATAGCACAAAAAATAAAACACCTAGCATCAAGTAAATACCACCATTTTATCATATTTGTGTGAAAAAAATTATAAAAATTTCATATGGGTACAGTGTTGCATGACCGCGCAATTGTCATTCAAAGTGTGACAGCGCTGAAAGCTGAAAATTGGCCTGGGCAGGAAGGGGGTATAAGTGCCCAGTAGGCAAGTGGTTAAACATGTCTAGTAAAAAAATTTAAAAATAAAATTTTGTCATAAATTTAGACCAAAATGTATTCTGCTACATGTCTTGGCTAGAAAAAATCCCAATACGTGTAAATTAATTGGTTTACGTGAAAGTTATAGCGTCTAAAAATGGTGGTATATATACTGGAGTTTTTTTTGGTTTTTTTTATACTAGTGATGGCAGTGATCAGTGACTTATTGCGGGACTGCGTCAGGCATTCTGACACTGGCGGGGAACTGACTGTCACTGACATCCCCAGTGACACTAATACAGTGATCAGTGCTAATAAAAAGAACTGACACTGTACTAATGACACAGGGCAAGAAGGGGTTACCATCTGGGGTGACCAAAGGGTTAACTGTGTGCTGTTTTACTGTGTGCTGTGTGTGTTTTACAGTGTAAGCACTCTGCTTTGTATTGCTCTGCTATGCAGTGCAATACAAAGCAGTATGCTGGAGCTGACAGGGGAGAGATCTGTATTGTTTACACACAGACCTCTCCCCTGTCAGTGATACTCGGCGATCGCCGGGTGTTGGCAGGGAATCACCAGCTGGGACCCGGTGATTGACAGCTGAAGCCACCAATGGTGGCCCCCTACCTGGAAATGTAAAATCACGTATGTATACGTGATTTTGCACAGCCGTGCCACTCTGTAGCAGTATTTCTGCTATAGGGCAGCGGACAAGTGGTTAAAAAGAACTGTTGTAGGATATGTGTAGGCATGCCACCATTTTCTCATTGACATTCAAACACAATCTGGCTAATCCAATAAAGAAATGTTAACAAAAATGTCAAACCTGTCACAATTCAGAAATAACAGCTTAATTTATTGGACTACAATAAGGTTAAATCTTATTGGTTGTTATGGTTTGTTCAGTATAGGTACATTCACAGTGCTCTCTGCACCAACTTTTCAAATGTGCTTATAGGGACTAATTTTTTTATTGTGCCCCATACAGCAAAAGAAGTGTTAAAACTAAAAACAAAAATTTTATATTATGCAGTTTGCCAAGTGTTAGAGTGGTTGTAAACCATTACATATACACAGTGAAGTGACTGGCCTGAGGTGACACACAGAGATGAAACAAATCCTCCTACATAAGTTGTACCTGTTTATGTGCAGCCTCCTCTTCTCTACATCTGTTTAAAGTCCAGAATGTATACAGCTTGTCTGAGCTTTGTGAAAATGGGGCAGGGAGCAGATATTACACACTACAGAGCTCAGTGAGGAGAGCTCTGAGAGCTGATTGGAGGGAATCAGCACCCCCCCCCCCCAACTCTGTATGCTTTATTCAGATTTCATGTCTGAGTTTTAAAACCACTTTAAATTTGGCAGCTGCATTCATTTTTTTTTCTTTTAATTTAAAAGGCCTTTTCTCTCTTAATTTTACATGGTGATCCAAACAGTAACACACTTCCTGTTTTAGGGTGTCTCCACTCTGGATGGAGGAGGAATGGAGACAGCAGCATTGTCAGTCTGGGAAGAGAGTAGTTCTAGATTAGCAGATCTAAATGGACTTTAACAATTTGAAGCCAAACTCCAGCTAAGGCAGGCCATACATGGGTCGAAATCTGAATTAAATTTCTTTATATCAGAATTTTCGTGCGTTTTGTAATCTGAGGGTGCCACTATTGATTACAAAATTTGACCAACCAAGCCTGCAATTTCACCTCATGTTGCTACAGAAAATAATTTTCTTGGCTGGGAATAGTCTTTTCTTTCCAGGTCACAGCCCATGCTCATTTCTTTCTTAATTACATGTCTTGCACAATTCTCCAATCATTGATTAGAATTCGTTTGTTTTTCAAATAATTTCCAACATGCCCAATCACTCATATTCAATGGCCACATGAAAAATGGCCGATGCTGCAGCACACTAATGCAGGGCATAGATGGGTCGAAAATTGGCCGATTTCTCGGCCGAAAGAAAAATCAGCCGATTTTTGACCGTTAATGGGTTAATTGGTCGGCCGTTGTATGGTTCAAATCGCACCCACAGGGAAACTGCATGTGATTGGGGCAAGAATCACACCGCATTCCTGTTAAAATCACATGCTATTCTTTGCAGTGCAATTTGAGCCCATTCATTTTGTACTGGCTCAAATCGCACTGCAAAGGTATCGGTATCGACGAATACTTGGACATAAGTATCGTTACTCGTACTCGCCTATTAAAAACAATGGTACCAGTGCGACCCTATGGTGAATTATATAAACAAATATCAAGGCAATGTAACATATACCTTAGGTTTTTAACTAGTATGTACAGTGGGGCTGACTTGCGAAAACTGTAGTTAAAATGGAGATGGTCATTTTAGCAATTGCCACATATACAGAATGTGTATGGCTGGCATTAAGGAGATAATGTACATCTGCCCAGAGATTAACCTTACATATTGTTATTTTTTTAAATATTGAATAATTTTGGAAAGGAAAGCTGTGATTTCTACAATACATTGCTTTTATGGTGATAAAAAAAACTGTTGAGTGATCTTGACAGCTTCTCATTGTAACCAGTAATCGAATTTTAAGCTATGTTCAAACAATGCTATAAACACAATTATGTACCTAGTAAAAAAACACACATATTAAAAAGTTAATAAGCAAAGTACACATTTAAATGTTGCGTCTGAAGGTGACCTCCAGTACAACATAAGGTACTGTATATCTTGTGATTTACTCATATCTGTCACACTGGACAGCAGGGCTGAGGTTAGGGGATGGGCAAAGTGGGCGATTACCGAGGGCCACCTGTGCCCTAGGGGTCCCCTTCCTCTATTTTATCTATTCACCTTACTCCACGCAGATCACCCAGCTTGCCTCCAAAGATCATTAGGATCTTGCTTTCATTCTAGTCCTCCTGTGATGTCTAATTCTGACTCCTGACACTGAATCTGAAGGGAGGTGTACTATAGGGGTGGAACGGGGGTAAAGAAGTAAAGGGGGTGGTTGTTTAATTGGGAGAAGATGGTGGATGTGGGGACAGTGCTTTTATCTCACCACAGCACCTGTGACCCCTCCCCACCCCTCCTCATTCCCACGTCCCCTACTCCCACTTTATTATTCTCGGTCAGGATCAATAGGACCACTATCAACCTATCCCCGCATGCCAGGGTGCTCATGGTAACCCTGGATTCTGAACTCTCCTTTCAGGCCCACATCCAATCCCTGTCCAAATCATGCTGCCTCATCTCCAAAATACGCCCCTTTTTAACCAATGATACCACAAAGCTCCTAATTCACTCCATGGCTATCTCTCACCTTGACTACTGCAACTCCCTCTTCATTGGATTACCTTTACATAGGCTATCCCCCCTCCAGTCCATCATGAATACTTCTGCCAGGCTCATCCACCTTACCAACCATTCAGTGTCTGCTACCCCTCTCTGCCAATCCCTCCACTGGCTTCCACTCGCTCAACGAATAATAATTCAAAATACTAACAACTTACAAAGCCATCCACAACTCTGCCCCCAGCAACATCACCAACATGGTCTCAAAATATCAACCAAATCGCTCTCTTCAATCCTCCGAAGACCTTCTATTTTCTAATTAGTTCCCATGTCACCTCCTCCCATGCTCGCCTCTTGGAACTCCCTACCCCAATCTGTTCGGCTATCTCCTAATCTGTCCACCTTTAGACAATCCCTGCAAACCTCTCTCTTTAACTTCTTCACGTCGGCGCCTCCCAGCCCTTTAAGGGATTTCAGACGCCGGGAGGCGGGGTGGGGTTTTAGGGTCATGTGACTCCCATGATTCACTGTCACATGATTGGAACAGGTCCTGATCACAAGGGGAGATCGGGACCTTTCCGTGACACACTGACATATGTGCTGGAAGTGCGCAAGGCGTGCGCTCTTAGCACATATGTGTTTTCAAATGGTATGCAAATATGCGGCCACTCGGCATCAAGGCCCAGCCGCTGAGAGACCGCATATTTGCGTACGATCGGCGTCAAGGGGTTACAGAAGCCTATCCTGCTTCTAACTAGTAAACTAGTATAACTTTTATTTCCTCCATCAGCTCATTCCCCATAGCTATTACCTTTTGTATCACTTAACCCTTGCTCCTATATTGTAAGCTCTAACGAGCAGGGACCTCTGTTTCCTCTTGTATCAAATTGTATTGTAAGTGTAATGTCTACCTTCATTTTGTAGAGCACTGCACACACTGTTGGCGCTTTATAAATCCTGTATAATAATAAAATAATAATAATTACAGCTTCTTTGATTACCCCTACTCCTACCTTACCTGCCACAACAAACTACTTTCCACTCTTGCCTCCGCATCCTTCCCAGTCCTCACCACTGTACCATGCCTGCCACATCACACCTTCCCCATACTGTCATCATTGTGTCTGATCTGACAGCATACTCCCTCCTCCTGCTCTCTTACCACCACAAATTGCACTCTCTCCACTGTGCCAACCCCCCCTCACCACTATGCCTGCCACAACATTCCACCCCAGTTTTTGCACCCATGCCTGCCGCCCTCTAACTACTTCACTTGCTGCTCCTCTTCCCTTCCTCTCACCCACCAGGTTCAAATATGGCCACTAAGAGGAAACCAAGACAAATTTACCTCTCCGCCGGACCACAGAAACAGTAATAGAAGACAATTCCTGTGGGTGACCGAACATTCTATATTGTGTGGTGGGGGAAAAGTGTGTTCGGTATAGTATCCTCCTCCACTTTAAAGTGAACCTGTCACTGCTGCTCCAAATTGTCCCTCCCTATTGTCATGTCAAAGTATTCACGTACCCAAAGTCCCAAAGCAATATGTAGGTAGCATTTAAGTAGAACTTCTCCCTGAAGCTCTCATTGCAGTTAATGTAAAAAAAAAAACCATATAAAAGCACACAAACCTTAAATCCTGATTATACCTTTCCAGTCCCTTGTTGTGCATTAACAGGTATTTGTGTTAAGACAGCCTGTTTTTTTGACCAATTTATATTCATATGAATAACTTTTTTTACCTTGAAACACATAATTAAACAATAAATGGCCTCATAGGTGATCCAATCCATCCATAACAATAAGGACATTAGATTTGTCCTTGACAATTTTGTGCGTTATTTTTGCTATATAGCAACATAAAAAAAATTGAGATACACCCACACAAGCATGCATCTAGTCTTTAATGTGCAAACGTTGGTATTCTCTACCCTTTCCTTTCCAAAAAAAATATAAATGATCTCTAATAACAACAAAATATATGAAAAGAGGACAAATTGCTTTTTTAACATGTTTAAAGCTTTTATGGGGTATTTCTTTTCTTTTTTTTCTTAAATAGGATTCACAACATCTGCATTGTGTTTAGTGTGCATTGATGCACTGGTGTTAATGTGCATGTGTTTTTTTCTTTTACTCGCTCTGTTAATGTGCATTTTTCCTTTTTTTGCATAGCAGAAGCCAAAATTCTACTTCTACTTCATCAATACACTGCGTTCCGATGTGCTTAAAGTGGAGTTCCACCTGCAAAAAAAAATAAAAGTCAGCAGCTACAAAAACTGTAGCTGCTGACTTTTAAAATACAGCCACTTACCTGTCCCTTTGTCCAGCGGTGTCCTCACCACGGCTGGTTTCACTGGCCGTCTTCTCTCCCTGTCGCCGGCATCTTCAGTGTGGGCACCCAGCTGTGACAGTTTGCAGCTTCACAGCCGAGTGCCTACTACGCTTGTGCAAGAAGTGCTGTGCTTTGTAAATGGCCCCGCAGTCTTCTGGGACCTGTCACGTGTCCCAGAAGACTACGGGGAGGGAGGGGGGAGGACAACTTCCGATCTCCTAGGTGATTGCAGCGGAAGTGGGAGCGGGTACCTGTCAATTTGGGCACCCGCTCCCTCCCCACTCCCCAAAGGTGCCAGTCCTTAATGGGGAGTAGGGAACAAAGGCTTAAAGTGGAACTTTCGCTTTTGGGTGGAGCTCCGCTTTAACTGCAGCATGTCTTATTTTACTGACATCGTGTATCTGAGCACACTTGGTTTTTTCATGGAATGTTCACCATAAGTCTGTTGTAACAGAGATAAAGTTACACTTTCACTTTTGCCAATTTTCACACCAAATTTGATGTTAATTTGCTGCACCAGATTTCTGTCCCTCATCTTACACCAACAGCGCAATGCACGCACGCGTTATTTCTTCTACTACTCCATAAAGACAGAGTCAACTAATCTGCAACCCAGGCGAGTGCAAATTAGAACATATCAGAACACACTCAAGTGTGAATGGCTGTGTGACTCAAGACCATAATGCTACGTTGAAGGCATTCCAGGAATTAAATTGTCAGACCTCGTACATACATATACAGTACATATTCATATGCATACATATACATTCACCACTATGGTACCAATAATTTTCTTTATGTACTGTATATATCTACAATATACTCATGCATACTTATTTTTGGCTTGTCACCAGCTAGGCAGACAATACACATATTTCTTGATTTTTTTAAGCTTTCAGTGTTAATTCTCTGCCTCCAACTTGGTTGTTGGACATCACCTCTGTCAAATTAGCATGCATGTGACAAGGTAAGCAGTAAAGCTGCACAAGCGAGTACTGCACAGATCATCCTGGTTGTGCATTGAGACAGAGGTGTGTAAAGATTGTATAGAATTACAAATTCTTTGTAAGGTAAACAGAAGACATATACAGTATCTGCTTAACCACTTGCCCTCCAGTGGATTTACCCCCCTTCCTGACCAGACCATTTTTTGCGTTATGGCGATGAGTTTCTTTAACTGAAAATTGTGCAATCATGCAACGCTGCACCCAAATGAAATTTGTGTCCTTTTTACCCCACGAATAGAGCTTTCTTTCGGTGGTATTTGATCAGCTATGCAGTTTTTATTTTTTGTGCTATAAAAAAAAGACCTACAATTTTGAGAAAAAACACATATTTTTGACTTTTTGCTATTAAACATGTCCAGTAAAAAAATGTAAAAAATCTAATTTGTCATAAATTTAGGCCAAAATGTATTGTGTTACATGTCTTTGCTAAAAAAAATCCCAATACATGTAAATTAATTGGTTTACGGATTTGTATTTTTTTTTTAATTTTTACTAATAGCGGGACTGCGGCGGGCATTCTGACACTGGGGGGATCTGACTTGGTGTCACTGACATCCCCAGTGACACAATACCGTGATCTGTGCTAATAAAAAGCACTGACACTACTAATGGCACTGGGCAGGAAGGGGTTAACATGTGGGATGATCAAAGGGTTAACAGTGTGCTGTATGCTGTTTTACTAGGGGCTGTGTCTGTGTGCTTCACTGTAAGCACATTGCTTTGCATAGCTGTGCTGCACACAGCCATGCAAAGCAGTGTGCAGGAGCTGACGGGAGAGAACTGTTTTGTTTACAAACAGTTCTCCCCCCTTCAGAGATGCTTGCAATCACCGGCCGGGACCCAGTGATTGACAAACGCAGCATGGGTAAGGTGCGCACGCCATCTACCCAAAAATGCAAAGTCACATATATATACGTGATTTTGTGAACCCGGTCCGCCCTGTAGCAGTATGTCTGCTATAGGGCAGACAGGAAGCGGTTAAACGCTATATTTAGCTGTTTGGCTAATTATTTATTTCAGGTACTTATATAGTGCTGTCCATTTATGCAGTGCTTTACATATATATATTGTACATTCCCATCACTCCCTAACCCTCAAGGGGTGTACAATCTAAGGTCCCTAACTCACATTCATACATACACATACTAGGGCCAATTTAGACAGGATCCAATTAACCTACCAGCATGTCTTTGGAGTGTGGGAAGAAACTGGAGTACCTGGAGGAAACCCATGCAGGGACAGGAAGAACATACAAATTCCTGGCAGGTGGTGCCGTGGTTGAGATTCGAACCACCAAACCTAATACTGTCAGACAGAAGTGCTAACCATTTAGCCACTGTGCTGCCCTTTGTGCTTTAAATAGGAACTTCAGTCCATAGACATACAATGTGGCTCAGGCCCCAACCCCCACTCCCTGCTTGCAGGACTTAATTGACAGCAGCAGAAGCCAATGGCACCAGCTGCTGCTGAGTCTCCTGTGATGAGAGAGAGAGCAACACCACTGATCTCCTGCACAGTGCTAGATCGAGATTGGGCTCAGGTAAGTATATGGGAAGAGGGACTGGAAGCAGAGACTACATTATGCCTTTACAACCACTTTAAGCTGGTTGTGGTTGAGTAATGTTTCACGGGTAGCTCTCATATGGTGCTGTTAATGTAACTTTTGTATGTCCCTGCACATTTCAGCTGTATTAGGAAAAGTCTTGGTTGCTACATCTTATCTGTGGTTTCTATTGTTCTTACGTAAAATTCAATGGTAATACATGTAAAACAAGCAACAGCACCACACCTCTAATATTACCAACAGCTGTTGCCTATCATTTCATAGTATACATATTTATTTTTAATACTAGGTATGTGTAGAGTAAAGAATAACAAATTCTAGAGGCACAGCCTCTGATAAAAATAGCTGCAGGCTCTATCCAAAGTACCCTGTCCACAGATACTTTCCACCATAGAATTACATATAAACCACATAGTAGCATCATTTCAATTCCAAATATGAAGTGTATGGAAGTCCCAGAGACACACGCAGAACTAATTACAGTACCAGAAAGAAATGCAAATTTTCAGCTACTGAAACAGTCTGATGTTTATCACAGGTGTCTGCTCATGGCCACATACAGTTGTGGCCAAAATTATTCAACCCCCAATGCTGTAAAGGGGTTTAGGGACTATAGTGTACATTTGGAATTGTATTCAGAATCAAATCCTACAAGGACGTTGTAACTACCCAAATGCAACTAAAATGACATCAATTGTTTATGTAATACAGTAGTAAATGGTTCTTATGTGGTTTCTTCATTGCCACAATTATTCAACCCCTTAAAGACTACCACTCTGAAGAACAGAGGTTCATACAGGTGCTTTCCATCAGGTATTGAAAACACCTGTGGATGTCACCGAGCAGCAATCAAGCATAATAAGCACCAATTAGGCAGCTTTAAAATGACTGTGATACTCAGCTCCTTCTAGACATTTACTGGTGTGGTTACAAACATGGTGAAGGCAAGAGAATGGTCCAGGAAGACAAGAGAAGAGGTGATTTCTCTTCACAGGAAGGGCAATGGCTATAAGAAGATTGCAAAGATGTTAAACATACCAAGAGACACCTTAGGAAGCATCATTCGCAAATTCAAGGCAAAGGGCACTGTTGAAACGCTACCTGGTCGTGGCAGAAAGAAGATGCTGACTTCGACTGCTGTGCGCTACCTGAAGCGTAGAGTGGAGAGAAGTCCCCGTGTGACTGCTGAGGAACTGAGAAAAGATTTGTCAGATGTGGGTACAGAAGTTTCAGCCCAGACAATAAGACGCACACTGCGTAATGAAGGCCTCCGTGCCAGAACTCCCAGGCGTACCCCCTTGCTGTCTCCAAAGAATAAGAAGAGTCGACTGCAGTATGCCAAAAGCCATGTGGACAAACCACAAAAGTTGTGGGATAGTGTTCTGTGGACTGATGAAACAAAATTAGAACTGTTTGGGCCCATGGATCAACGCTATGTTTGGAGGAGGAAGAACAAGGCCTATGATGAAAAGAACACCTTGCCTACTGTGAAGCATGGTGGAGGGTCAATCATGCTTTGGGGCTGTTTTGCTTCTGCAGGTACAGGGAAGCTTCAGCGTGTGCAAGGTACCATGAATTCTCTTCAGTACCAGGAGATATTGGATGGAAACGTGATGCAGTCCGTCACACACCTGAGGCTTGGGAGACGTTGGACCTTTCAACAGGACAATGATCCCAAGCATACCTCCAAGTCCACTAGAGCATGGTTGCAGAGGAAAGGCTGGAACATTTTGGAGTGGCCATCGCAGTCACCAGACTTAAATCCGATTGAGAACCTCTGGTGGGACTTAAAGAAAGCAGTTGCAGTGCGCAAGCCTAAGAATGTGACTGAACTGGAGGCCTTTGCCCATGAAGAATGGGCGAAGATACCCGTAGATCGCTGCAAGACACTTGTGTCAAGCTATGCTTCACGTTTAAAAGCTGTTATAACTGTAAAAGGATGCTGTACTAAGTACTAAGATTGAATGTCACTTGGGGGTTGAATAAAACTGATAATGCTGTGAGCACAGAAAAGACATTTGTGGTTATTTCATTATAACTGTTATGTTATATTTGTCTGACCTACAAGTGCCTCTTTAATGTAAATGTAAGCAAGATGACTGAATGATCAAAAGCAATGTCAAACTGGCCAAAACACTCAATTTCAGTGGGGGTTGAATAATTTTGGCCACAACTGTAATACTACCAAGTTTCATAATCTGAATTTAAAGTGTATTTCTACTTTTGCAGCCAATTTGGGATCTCACCTACTTTATATTTGTTACACATTCACATAGAGTAACTTAATAGTATTTCAAAATTGTTGCTTAACTTTCAACTTGTTTAAAAAAGCTTTCCCCTTCTAGGTAATGTATGTGTAAAATCCGCTCCCTTTTGGCCTGTTATATATACCATTGAAAGTGTTTGGTAATATCTGTTTGGTAAGTGCATATAAATACCTGTTGATCCTGCAAGACAACTTGTGAGCTCATAACTTCTAGTGTCCTCTGCCTGTGCTGATGTTTATTAGTAGTTCTCTGTAAAATACAGAACACTAACCCCCCCCCCCCCCCAACAACATGTTATAGGGATGAGGAAGGGGAGAGAGTTGTTCTGCAGTCCTAAGGGACTTTGTCCTAGTGTGAGAGTTCTGCTCCTCCATAAATACAGTTCAACGAGTGAGTGTTGTCACCCTAAGAGAGGAAGTGGGTTACTGGGTTAAAACAAAGGAATATAGGGCTGGAAATGAAAACTAGTGCAGCCATTACATCTATGGACTGGTAACTTGAAATTTATTACATTTTTATTTTTGATTCTATACACGCTTTAAGGAGGAGGCTTTAGAATTACATTTACCATCATTAACTCAGTCTGCACTATGCTGACAGATCTAATTACCAGTTGTAAACTAGATTTGAAGACTGTTTGCCCTAACAAAGATTTATAGATCACAAGGCTTGAGTGTGAATGGAAACACATAAACATATAGCGGGGGTTTCTCAAATGTGAATGCAAAAGTGGAGATACACTTTAAACTTTATTTAAATGAGAAAATTATTGGAAACGTTTAATACTTTCTGAATCACACACTTGGAAAAACTAGTCATGCAGTGAGGTCAGAAGTTCTCATCTGCATATCAGAACATCTGCTTATTTGCACATTCCAAGATCTGCATATCCCAAGCACCAGAACATTCAGTCAGGACTTTTGCTGGAGGTGTCCGTACTGAGTACACCATGTACCAGCTTAAAAAGCCACTTCTAATTCTTCATATCTCACATCCAAAGGGACGCAGCAAATGCAGAAATTCACTGTAGTAGTCTGCATTACATGCAGCCAGTGCTTGTCTCTTCTGGGTGCTGCTTCAGTGGCTTCCCCTCTGTACGCTGAATGCAGGGGAATTGTTCTGTCTCTCCAATCTAAGCATTGATAGTGTGATCTCTGTAACTTACCATTGTGATGAGATAGCGATAACTTCAACCTCAGTTGGATACCACAGTCAGTGACTCAATCAATAAGACATCTTGTAGATCTTGTGAAGTTTATTCCATTAACTGAGAGAATCTTACAACAATGAACATTCGATAGGTCAAAAGATCATAATGTTTCCTGCTCCATGCCATGAGGCTAGAGCTGCAATACATCTCTGGGAAAGGGGGAGGGCTATCTATACAGCATTAACTAAACCAAAGGAAAGGGAGGAGCAGAAACAAATTATAGAAACTCTTAAAGGCATATGACAGTCAATATGACAGTCATGTGAAACATGACACTTCCCACCGAAATCTATGATTTCTATTATAATAAACTTTAGTTCATAAATGCTGTTCACTGTAGATAATACTCCTCACTTTGTGAAGGGCTTGTCACAGGCTGATGCTTTAAATGTGAATGTGTCTTGTTTAACATTCCAAAGCAATCCAAGACTGCGTTGTGTAACAGGTCAGATCCTAGCTGGAATTTCTTCACACTGACAGCATGGTCAGCAGAAGGAAAGGCTACCATGACCTTGTCACTGTTAGAGATGATTTTGTGAAGTCTGAGGTTTGCAGTGGCAAGCATGTTCTGGGTTCTAGTAAGAAGGTCAATAGCTTCTTCATTGGGCAGAGATTTGAGTCAGTTGTCTACATAGAAATTCCTTTCGACGAACTGTCTTGAATCAGATCCAAATTCTTTCTCACCCTCTTGAGCTGTTTTCCTCAGTCCATAAATTACTACTGCAGGAGAAGGACTGTTACCGAAAACATGTACCTTCATTCGATAGTCTATGACTTCATTGTTGACATCATTATTGCGGTACCATCGGAACCTGAGGAAGTTTCTGTAATCTTTACGGACGATGAAACAGTGGAACATCTGCTGAATGTAAGCCATAACAGCAATTGGCTCTTGTCCGAAGCGACGTAAAACTCCTATGAGATTGTTGTTCAGATTAGGCCCAGTGAGAAGATTGTCATTGAGGGAGACACCTTCATGACGAGCACTTGAGTCAAAGACCACCCTAATCTGATCAGGCTTGCAAGGATGGTAGACACCAAAGCATGGTAGATACCAACATTCTTCTCCTTCCATAAGAGGAGGTGCATGCTCAGCATGATCTCGCTCAAACATCTTCTGCATAAAGTCCGCAAAGTGCTTTTTCATCTCAGGCTTCTGGTTCAAACTGCGATTTAAAGAAACAAACCGAGATTCTGCATGTACCCTGTTGTTTGGTAGTCTCTTTCTTGGGGTACAAAGTGGTAGAGAAGCTACCTGACTGTTGGAATCATCTTGGTAGAGCTCTTTACTCATGGTTTTCAAGAATTCTTTGACTTCTATGGTAGCTGCCAACTCATTGTCTTTAGTGGTTACCTCAAACACTGTGTTGCCGATGTTATCATCCCAGAGATTAAGAGCTTTCTTATTGTCTTGTATGATGTGCTGTTGTGCACCTTTTTCAAACAGTCTTTCTTTCACAATATATTTAAGTGGTCGTTGTGCAGAACAAGTTGTTCGTCCATTTGGCAGGAAATGTGTTTTAAAGGAAGAGACTGAGTAGGACCTCCTGTCCTTGTCTAAGCAGACATTGCTTATGATGACCCATCCTAGATCCAGACGCTGAGCATATGGTGCATTGTGTGGACCGTTGATTTGATGACAAACTTTGTGCACACTTAGGATGTCTCGACCAAGTAACAGCAGGATATCGGCACTTTCATCGAGGGCTGGTATTTGGTTGGCTATGTGCTTTAAGTGAAAATAGTGAAAAGCAGCTTCAGGAGTAGGGATCTCCTCTTTGATGCTTGGAATCTGGTTGCACTCAGTGATAGGGGGCAAAGATATTTCCACATTGTCATTCAGAGGAGCAACTACAAGACCACTGGCTCTCCTACCTAAGACTTCTGTAGTGACGTAACAAGTGCTTAGAGTATAAGGCAGAGCATCTCCAGTTATGTTTAACAGTTCAAAAAACTGTGTTCTTGCAAGAGATCTGTTACTCTGATCATCCAGAATAGTATACAGTCTTATGGCCTTTTCAGGTAGACCTTTGGGGTATACACGGACCAAGCATATATTTGCACAAGATTTGTCGCAGAATCCTTCTCCACAGACCTCTGTACATGTAGAGAACACTAGGGTGGTAGGTGCTGCTTGATCTGGGCACTCCCCGCCTTGCTTTGCCTCAGGAAGATTGTTTGTGAGCATAGTAGAGTTGTGCGAATATTGATGAAGAGCTTGCACATGGTCACCACTGTCACACTCTATACATTTGATGATCGCTTTACAGTCCTTTGCAAAGTGTTCTGTGGAGGCACAGCATTTGTAGCAAACCCCAAATTTCTTCAAAAGTTTCTTATGTTCTAGGAGGGTTTTCTTTCTGAAGCTGATACATTTCTTAAGTGGATGTGGTTTGTTATGTATTGGACACTGGCAATTTGGGTCCTCAATCCTCTTATTTTTATCAGTCTTTTCAAGAACTGTAGCAGGTGCAGGTAGAACATTAGTCCTTTTCACTAACACTGGACCTCTACGGTCTCTGTGCGACATACGTGTTTTGTAGGTCTTGGAGAGAGTGTACTGAAAGGTTACAGTCCCCATATGAGAAACTTGGGTCATTCTTTGTGTCTGCAATTCTTTTGATGAACTTGCAGAAGTAGGAAAAAGGAGGAAAGGTAACTCTATGTACTTCCTTATACTTTGATCCACGCGCTGCCCATCTTTCTTGAATTCCATATGGTAGCTTGAAAATAGATTTGATGCCATGAGAGGTGTCAAGGTAACTGAGACCAGGTAAGTTGATGTCAGCCTTAGCAAGTTGAAGCTCTAATAGAACATCGCTGAGTTCTTGAAATTTTAGATTGTCGCTAACAGAAATCCTTGGGAAGCTTTGCAATCTTTTGAATAAAGCATCTTCAAAGGCCTCTGGGCTGCCAAAGGTATGTTCAAGTCTGCCCCAAGCAGCATTAAGGCCTGCAGCAGGGTTGTCAATATGAACTATTTTTTAGCCTCTTGATGCGTTCAGTAGACTGGGGACCTAGCCATCTGATGAGTAGATCTAATTCCTCTGTGGCATTGATGTCTAGGTCACTCACTGTGGCCTTAAAAGTGGATTTCCAGCCTCTGTAATTTTCAGGCTTGTCATCAAACTTGGTGAGGCCTGTCTTAACAAGCTCTCTGCGGAGCATGTATTTAGCAAACTGTGACATGTCTGTGTTTTCATATTTTGAGTGCATGACTGCAGGTTGAACAGAGTTGGTTGTGACAGTTGGTGGACTTACGTGGAGTGATTTGAGAACATATGTTGCTGCTAAGGCATTCAATGCCGGAGCTGGCTTAGAGTCCAATGGCATGTTGGTTTGCTAGGAGGTACTCTGTTGGTGCCAAAGTATGATGGACGGTCTATTAAATACACACCAATGTCTGCGGCTAGCTGAGATGCTGCAGTCTGATGTATTGGAGGATATAAGGGCAAATGGTCTTGAGGTACGGTAGGTGCAGAGAAGAGGCTTTGATGGAGTAGTTTGGCTGTTGTGACAGGGACTTGACATTCTGGAGAGGTGTGTGAAGAATCTGAGACATAAGATACAACTGAGTGTCTGGAACTGTTGTCTCTTTCGTTTTCACTAGCGGCTTGTTCTAAGACCCTTAACCTTGCCATGGCTGTGGCATGCTCACATTGTTTTTCCAAAACCTAAATTTCTGCCTTTTGACGTGTGGCTTCAGCTTCTTTCTCTGCTTTCTGATGTGCGGCCTGAGCCTCCATTTCTGCTTTCTTATATGCAGCTTGAGCCTCTATTTCTGCGGCCTGAGCCTCTCTTTCTGATGTGTGGCCTGAGCCTCCATTTCTGCTTTCTTATGTGTGGCCTGAGCCTCCATTTCTGCGTTCTTATATGCTGCCTGAGCTTCTATTTCTGCTTTCTTTTTGGCAAAGCTGCCTGAATTTTTGAAGCTTCAGCATCAGCACGGGCTTTTAATAGTTGTTGACCGAGTGTAGAAGACCTTGATAGGGATTTGTAAGATCTTGAGGAGCGTCTAGTAGATGCAGAGTGATAAGATCTGTATTCATGGAGCTGTGCCATTCTCACTTCTGCCTTTGTCTTTGTTTGCACCACTAAATTGTCTCTTTCAAGATTGAGCTCCTCAAAACTCATTAATTCTTCCAATGACCTTTGAATGTTGTACCGCTTTAACAAGGCAATATATTTAACATACAGTCTTTGATAATTCTCATAAGCAACATTCAATTGCTGGATAGCGCCGCCTAGTTGTATTGGCTCATGATATTGTTGGGAGAGAGCAGACATGCATTTAACAGTATTAGACCATAAGTCATTAATATTAGACAGCAATTCTAACTTGTCAGCATTAAGATTTTCTTGCACTTTCCAGGTTGGATTTCTTAAGCGTTTTTCTCTTTTATCTAAGTCCTGCTCTGGATGAAGGTCTGATTGTCTGTTGTGTATTAGTTTCCCCAGACTGTACATTACTTTCCTGAAACATCATGTTAGCAAGGAGAGGGGTTGATAGAAAGGTTACAGAGAAATGTATCACTTTTTCTGAGGCTGAGTTCAGGTTTTCTAGGTAATGATTGCAGGAAGATTCTCTTTTTCTTTCTTATAAGTTCACAGGCAATCCATGTGGTAATGTATACAAATGCAGTGTATAAACTTGCAGTTGTAAAACATTCACATCAATAATTTGTCCTGACACTGATGAGTGTTATGCTGGGATATACTTGGAGGCATGTACATTGTGTAGAGGTGGCTGCCCTCTCTATAGTTGTTATATCCAGTATCCATATAACATCTCACTATGTATTCCAGCTAGCAAGGATTCTTATGAAGACAGTTCACTGATCCTTTGACTAGCCAGGATCCTACGAAGCATTCCACTGATCTTCTGACTGTTCTCCAATCTAAGCATTGATAGTGTGATCTCTGTAACTTACCGTTGTGATGAGATAGCGATAACTTCAACCTCAGTTTGATACCACAGTCAGTGACTCAATCGATAGGACATCTTGTAGATCTTGTGAAGTTTATTCCATAAACTGAGAGATTCTTACAACAATGAACATTCGATAGGTCAAAAGATCATAATGTTTCCTGCTCCATGACATGAGGCTAGAGCTCCAATGCATTTCTGGGAAAGGAGGAGGGCTATCTATACAGCATTAACTAAACCAAAGGAAAGGAAGGAGCCGAAACAAAATATAGAAACTCTTAAAGGCATATGACAGTCGTGAAACAAGACAGGATTACTCACTCGGCACCTCCTCCATTCAGAGAATGCCTTGCTTTTTTCCAATAAATGCAAGGCATTCTCTGACTGGACAAGGTGGAGATCATGACATCAGCTGCCCCTCTTCTCTACCTCATCCATTCAGAGAAGGTCTGGTATTAACTGAAACCAGATGGCAGAGGTGCCTAGACAGTAACCCCCCTGTGTTCAATATATAGAAGGCAAGTTGCTCGAACAGCACCTAGAAATGACCAGCGCTGATTGTATGCAGCACAGGCTACTACAGTAAATGTTTGCATCTCTCCAGATGCGTCATACGAAGACTTATATAGAACCAAGCTGGACCAATGTATGTTTAAAAATAGATAATTCCTGGAGTTCAGCTTTTACGATTTTACTAGTTTTCTGGTGTTGCTTTTCAGTGATTTGAATAGTTTCACATTCACTAACTGACTGGGCTTACAGTGTAATTTTAGTGCTCTGGGTATGGGGTAGCAAAGTTATTTGTCGAAGGTCACAAGAAGCTGACACAGAAAATTAGTGTGGGTCTCTGGATTATTTTTCTAGGTTAATGGAAGGGGTAGGTGCTAATATTGTTGATGGTACTGGTTTGCATATTGATGTTTAAATTGTAAATATTCACGATGGTGGCCCACTTTTAGAGATTCTCTTATGTGTTAGTTTAAAGAAGCAGTCAATAAAGGGAAGTGTAGGTATGGGAGGAGTTTTGGTAATTTAAAGGGTGCAAGGAGGTGGGGTAGTTACCTGAATGGTATGGCTAGACAGGAACAGTTGGAGGATAGCAGACTTTGTGGAACTACTGAATGAATCAGTTTCATTCAGTAAAAATGCTTGCTTATTCCAATTAAATTTGTTAAACCAATCAAAATGTGTAAAACAAACATCCTGATCACGTGCCCAGAAGTACAATGTTACTACGGTAACATTATATTGCTTTGGTCACAGAAGTAGAAAAAAAAGATGGAATAATAATTTTTTTTTACATACTGTCAGTGTCCCTGATCATCGCCACACCAGTTATATGATGATGCTGAAAAATTGTGAACATCATTTTTTTCATTTCTTAATTTTTCCACAAAATGATGACAAAAAATGACAACTTAAAAAAACTCACCATGCCTCTTTCTAAATACCTCAGATCGTATAGTTTCTGAAAAATGGTCATTTGAGGTGTATTTGTACTGGCATTTTTGGGCCTCAAGAAATGAGATCGGCCATCAGTACATCATGATTTATCAATTTTCAGATATTTACCATAGTTTGTGGACTCACCTCTACCTTAAACTGAATACAGACTGACAACTCTCAATGTCTTTCTGGTAAACCCTGTTCATATTATTGTGTTGTTTATCTTGTCTTTAAGTTTCTTACCTACATTTTGACTGATCTAAATCTTTATAACCCCGCCCTCTTGGTCCTCTTGCAGTTTGATTTGCTAGCTGTGTGCCTTTAAATTAACTTCTGATTGATTAATTGGCAAACTCCACACCCACCCACCACAGTATAAATCTAGATCACCTCTATGGGGGAGGCACATGCTGAGGGGGGCACATGCCAGGGTGGTGCATTTTGGGGTTCTTACAAAAAAAGTGGGTTCTTTAATTAAGTGGCACTTACGCTCTTGCACTTCAGCGACTGCACAAATCAAAAATCTACAGCAAGCTACTTTGTAAAACATCACACTGCAGGTGACTTCGTTTCCCCATTCAGCTCTCATTCCTCTCTGTAACATGCGCTCTCTACATTTCCTTTTTAAGGTTGTGTCCTCTCTCCTCAAACTCTGTTTCCTTCACCCCTCTTCTGTAACCTACAATCTGTATAAATCACCCTCACTTCTTTCCTCCCCTTATCACTGCACTCATCATATCTTCCTAATTCTAATCCCACATGCATGTCCCCTCATATAAATCGTACTCTCATATTACCTCCCTCATCCTACTGCTTCTCTGGAGAGATATCCCCAAACCCTAGGCATCCTTTATTTAACTGTAACTAACGAACCATCACCCTACACCCTCTGGCAGTAGCCGCAATCCATACAATTTAGTCTCCATTCCTCTTCTTCCCAAAACCAGTCTACCCTTCTCCTGTGCCCTTTGGAATGCTCGCTATATCTGCAACAAATTCACCTCTGTTCATGACCTCTTTAATCTACTTGCTATCACCGTAACATGGCTTTATGAATCTGACACTGCTTCTCCTACTTCCCTCTCCCACGGTGGTCTTCTCTGAACTTACTCCCACAGACCCAGTGGATGCAAGCGAGGTGGAGTGGGAATCCTCCTATCCCCACAGAGCACCTATCAGCTTCACTCTCCTTCTTCTCTGTCCCTCTCATTGTTTGAAGCTCACTGTGTACATCTACTTTCTCCAATTTTTTAATGAATTGCTGTCATCTACTGCCCCCCTGGACCGTTATCAACCTTCCTTGATTACTTCTCTGCCTGACTAGCCTACTTTCTCTCTTCTGAAATTCCCACAGTCATTCTCGACAACTTCAACATCCCTGTTAATACTCACACTCCTGCTACTTTTAAACTTCTTAGTCTAGCCTCCTTATTTGACCTGAAACAATGGGTATATGCGTCTATTCACTCTGAAGGCAATACCCTTGACCTTGTATTCTCCTACCTATGTACTCTGTGCAACCTCTCCAACAATCCTTTTCCTCTCTCTGATCACCACCTTATTAGTTTTCACTCTCTCTCTGTCTTCCACCACTTCTCACTCCAACCACCTAACAATTACCCATAGAGACCTTCGCCACTTTAACCCTTCTCTTCTCCACTCTGCTACTGACCACCTCTATGACAATATCTTATCCCTAAATATAAATAAATGCAGTGATAAAAGTTAATAGTAGTAATAAATAATAGGTGCAAAGTCCATATATAATAAATAAATGGTTAAGGCCAAATAAAATGAATAGTTCATATAAGTGACTAATTCGTGCTCTTATAAGTAGCTACTGATGTCTCACCCACCTGCCTAAGAACTACCCACCTGATCCCTCCTGAAGTAGTTACCAGTGAACTGCTCTAAGCACCTGTGCTCCTTTGAGCTTTGTGATCACCTCCAGGGGTTCTTGGACTATAGCTGCAAAGAAAAACCCTTTTGTCACTTCGGCCTCCAACCAGTGTGGAGTACTAATTTCCTAGACGCCCATTACCAGTTGCAAGCCTCCAGAGAGGGAGCCTCCTGTTTATCCTGAGAGCTGTACCCATCCATCCCTTATGGGGAACTCTGGACACCCCTGGATCATCATTTAAAATGCCAGGATCCATCCACCCTGAGAGGGAGTGATTTCCACACCAGACCTGACCCTGATGATCCTTTGATGACACCAGGATATATTTTACAACACGCATTATAACTGCGCGTCCAGTGAGTGCGCATTCTTTCCGTTTATGAAAGCACAAGCACCGACTAGAGCAGGGGTCTGCAACTTTTAAGACATAAAGAGCCACTTGGACCCGTTTCCGAAGGGAAAAAAAAGACTGGGAGCCGTAAAACCATTGCAACATTTAAAACAAATTGTCGCTCTTTTTTGGTTTATAGCGCAAAAAATAAAAACCGCAGAGGTGATCAAATACCACCAAAAAAAGCTCTATTTGTTTGAAAAAAAGGACGACAATTTTGTTTGGGTACAACGTCGCACGATCACGCAATTGTTAGTTAAAGTGACGCAGCGACAAATCGCAAAAAGCGCTCTGGTCATGAAGGGGGTTTAAGGGCCCAGTAAGCAAAGGGTTAATCAGGGCCACAGTGTATCGTCATAATCACAATCATAGCCTTCGGTAAATATGAGGGCCCAATGTAATCCAAATTATAAATATATTATTATATTGTTGTCACTTTTCTATTAATATTTTTTTAACCCCCCCTCAGAACTACTTTTCATAGAAAACGTTAAATTAACTTACCTTTTTTTGTTCTTCACTCCCGCGCAGTGCTGTGTTCTTCTTCACACTCATGCAACGCTAGCCACGCTGGTTTCGGCTCTGTCACTCCTCCCCCTCGCACACAGGAGGCCTGACGTCACCAGGCACTCTACTCGTGGCGAGGCGGAGCTGAACCACGTTGAGTAGCTACGCCGTATAGTAATTCATCCCCCATATAGTAATTCATCCCCCCTGTAGTAATTCATCCCCCATGTAGTAATTCATCCCCCACGTAGTAATTCATCCCCCACGTAGTAATTCATCCCCCATAGTAATTCATCCCCCATGTAGTAATTCATCCCCCATATAGTAATTCATCCCCCATAGTAATTCATCCCCCATAGTAATTCATCCCCCATGTAGTAATTCATCCCCCATAGTAATTCATCCCCCATATAGTAATTCATCCCCCATATAGTAATTCATCCCCCATATAGTAATTCATCCCCCATAGTAATTCATCCCCCATAGTAATTCATCCCCCATATAGTAATTCATCCCCCATATAGTAATTCATCCCCCATATAGTAATTCATCCCCCATAGTAATTCATCCCCCATATAGTAATTCATCCCCCATAGTAATTCATCCCCCATATAGTAATTCATCCCCCATATAGTAATTCATCCCCCATAGTAATTCATCCCCCATAGTAATTCATCCCCCATATAGTAATTCATCCCCCATATTGTCTCAATTCACTTACCTTTGCTCCGCGCGTTCCTCTCGCTGTGTTCCCGCGCTGTGTTCCGGTCTTCAGCGCGGACTGTGAGAGGAGAGGAGTTCGTCACGCTGCCCCGCCTACATCCTGGCTGCCCCGCCTACATCCTGACAGCCAATGTTCCACGCTCTGCGGGCCGGATTAAAAGAGTCCTGACTTTTGAGGCGGCCGCCCGAGAGGAGGGAGGGGAGCGGGCGCCCGGCACACAGAAGAGCCGCATGTGGCTTGCGATCCGCAGCTTGCCGACCACTGAAACCCTATTGCCTGTCACCTGGTGGGCAGTGTGCTCCGGAGCCGCAGCAAAGATGAAAAAGAGCCGCATGCGGCTCTGGAGCCGCGGGTTGCCGACACCCGGACTAGAGCAATCAGGATTATAAGAGCACAAATTAGTCACCTATATGAACTATTAATTTTATTTGCTCTTAACCATTTATTTATTACATATGGACTTTGCACCTATTATTTATTACTACTATTAACTTTTAGCGCTGCACTTGTTTATATTTAGTGTTTAATTAAGGTTTTATCTGGTTACCTTTGTGCACAGCTGCTTATATTTTATATTTGAATTTTAGTGCGCTCACATTTACCTACAATTTTTAATATCTCACCCCTGTCCTGCCCCAGTCTAGCCACTTCTTTTTACAATAGATCCCTGTCCTCTGCCCTGGACAAGCTCACCCCTTTCACTAGAGAATCAGACCCTGACCCCCACAAGCCTGGCAAACAGACAATATCAGAAGTCTCAAAAAATGCAGCCACGCTCTTGAGTATCTGTGGAGTAAGACTAAGTCTCACAAAGACTTCAACCATTATAAAACTGCCCTCCAAAAATACAAATCTTGCCTCCACACTGCCAAGCAGATCTATTTTATCACTCTCATTAACACCTTCTCATCCAGTCTCTGTCAACTCTTCTCTACATTTAACTCTCTTTTTCATCCTCCATTGCCTCCACCCACTAACTCACTCACTGCTCAGGAGATCGCCAATCACTTCAAACATAATATTGATACAATTCATAATACAATCCCCACTCTACAGGTAACTCCCCCACTTAAAACCCCATGTCCACAGGTATACGCAACACTAGCCTTTTTCAGCCTTTCTACTACTGACTAGGTTGCTAAAATTCTGTCTAATGCCCACCTAACCACCTGTCCCCTGGACCCTATTCCCTCTCAAATACTGCGGTCACCCTCTGGCTCTATCTTACACTCTCTAGCTCAAATCTTCAATCTCTCCCTCTCTTCTGGCACCTTCTCCAACACTCTAAAACATGCACTAGTCACCCCTATACTTAAAAAGCCTTCCTTAGACCCTACATCCTATCTCCTTGCTCCCCTTTTCCTCCAAACTCATTGAACTCCTGGTCTATAACCAACTGAGCAACCACCTCATCAAAGATAACCTTCTTGATCCCCTTCAGTCTGGATTTCGCCCTTAACACTCCACAGAAACTGATCTCCTAAAACTCACAAATGATTTACTAACAGCAAAAACCGATGGACACTATTCTGTACTCCTACTTCTGGACCTCCCAGCTGCCATTGACCACCCTCTCCGCCTCAAAAAAACGTTACTCTCTTGGTCCACTTTTAGGTGATCCCTGAAAATGTTTCTCTTCATAGAAGCCTATCCTGCGTCCACCTAAAAATTGTACATGTATTTTCTCCATCGGCTCATCTCCCACAGTTATTACCTTTTGTATCACTTGACCCTCCCCTTTTAGATTGTAAGCTCTGAAATCCTCCTGTATTCAATTGTATAGTAAGTGTACTGTTTGCCCTCACATTGTAAAGCATTGCACAAACTATTGGCGCTATATAAATCCTGTATAATTATAATAATAAAAAATAATAATTTTCCTACCATCTGAAAAATAAACACTGATTTGGGTTATTTTTACTAGACATGTAGCAGAATACATTTTGACCTAAGTTTGTGTAGAAAGATTATTTATTTGCAAAATGTTATAACAGAAGCAAAGGAAAAGGCATTTTTTTTTTTAAAATGTCCATCTTTTTCTGTTTATGGTGCAAAAACAAAAATAAACTCAGTGGTAATTAAATACCACCAAAAGAAATCTCTATTTGTGTAGAAAAAAAATTATAAAAAAAATGTCATATGGGCACAATGTTGCATGATCGCACAATTGTCATTCAAAGTGCTGAAAGGTGAAAACTGTCCTGGGCAGGAAAGGGGTGAAAGTGCCCAGTAGGCAAGTGGTTAAGAGACAGACCTAGTGAAGACCCATAAATACAATCGCTATGCTGGGCGTGGTGAATGTCTTTGATGCCTAGTGACCCCCAGATGAAAGCCCAGAAAGAATGTATTAAACCAAATGACTGCATACACAGGGACACTTAGTGAACCATTCTTTTTATTTTGTGCTGTGTGTGATTGCAGGTTCATTGCTGGCAGCTTCTTGCCACTCCTGTGTCATTGCAGCTATATTGACTTTCATGGCTTCCCTGGTTGGGTAGAACTCACAGCCACATAGGCATTAGATATGATTCTACATAAAGTAACCAGTCTATGTACCAGAACTTAGGCAATAAGGTGTCCTTCATACAGTATGTACGTTTAGCCACATACAACAGACTCCAGTGGCGAGAATCAGCTTTTATGCAAATAGCAGTGGTCGTTCAGCCTGTACGAAGTAGTGACAGGCTGAAAGCAGCCATTGCTTTTTGTATTTAGCCTTACACCAATTATCTACCTGTAGTTAGGAAAGGGTGTTGGAGCCTGGATGCAGTTAGATGCCAACCCTTTACGCACATAGAGCTGAGTGGCTGCCATGTCCGCTTTCAAGTCAATGGTTGGCGACTGTGTGAAACAAGCCTTAAACACAGGTTTTTACTTGTGCTTTCAGAAGTGCAATGGTGTGGCGCCAGATAAAATCTACTGTACAGAAAGTTGTACCAACCATGCAGATATTAATGGAAATTATATCTCTGAACAATTGTTTCAAAATAAATAATAATGGAGTTATTCCTCTACACAATTGCTTGAGAAGTATTTCAAGGGAAGAGCCAGCATCCTTTTTCACATTAAAGTGGTTTTAAAGTCATAGGGGTTTTTTTTCATGCAGCCTGGCTTGGGAGGAAACCTGCACATGTGCCACCATAGAAATGGCTTGCTATTGGGGGACGGAGAAGAGGAGATAAGAGGCTGCAATGTACAATAGAGAGCCAGTAAGTATAAAAACCTCTTTTTTATTTTAAGAAAAAAAAACAACAGAGCCTTTAGTATCACTTTAAAGTAATATATATAAAGCTGGTCACACATTTTTCAATTTACCAAAAACTGCATAGGGTCTACCTGGTCAATCCACTCAATCTATATCTGTTCAGGTAGGCCCTCACATACAATATATAATTGCTGGTAAATTGAAATGTTTGTACAATCAGATTGGGAAAGAGTGGCCAGTTTAAGAACACCTTGTAGTATGCAAAGCACAGGTCTAGTTTTTCCTAATAATCCAGGAAAATGGTGAATGCTTTGGTTATTTCCAAAAGTAAATTGTACAATCAAACTGTTAAGATGAGTGGCTATCTTAAGGACACCTCATAGGCTGCAACACACATGTCTGACTTTTACCCATAATGTAGAACAGCCATTCTGAACCAGTGTTCCTCCAGAATTTTATAGGGGTTCCTTGAGTTGTTTCTGGTTGATATCCCATCTGATGGTACCTTTAGAGACCACCCCACTTGGCAAAGCTAGCAGCATTACTCCAGTGATCTTTTTCACTGTCTATAAGGGGATGTTCTGATCACCACTGTAAAGGAGTATTCTTCCTGATGAATTGGTTTCAGCAGGGGCTCCCTGAAAATTTTCTCAGGGGTTCCTCTGAGGTCAAAAGGTTGAGAAAAGCTGATGTAGAAGAATAAGGAATTACGTGATAATTTCCAACATTATTGGTACTGGTTGTTATGGACGAAAGCATGAAATTAATTAGTATCTTTTAAGGCCTGTTTAGATCTATACTTATGTGTAGAGGACATTATTTTTTGGTAGCATTCAGTAGGTGCATTGTCTTGTATCAATGTGTGTTTTGTGTATGCATAGTGTGTTTTGATGCACATTATAAATGGGTTTTTAATTTAGAATTTGCAGTTGATAAGGTAACAGCCATTGACCAAGGCTGGTTAACATCTGTTGCCATTTTGATGCAATGTCATTGACTTCTTTGGGCCTCACAATGCACTAAAATGCAGAAAAAATGGTTTTATAGGCACTAGGTAAACTCCTAGTAAACACTAAACTTTATCTGTATATTATTATTGCCTGATTCACAGCATGGCTTCCCAAAGGGCCTCTTTTAATGAAACATTTTGCCCTTACAACACAAAAGGAAATTTGTGACCTGTTCCTATATAGAAGATAGAATGCAATATCTAGCACATAAAAAGATAACCAGTTATTTAAAAATATTGTTTATAAAGTTAGACGCACACAGAAGGCATTCCTAATAAAACACAGCAGTTATTTCTGCATCTGAATGGTTCATAAACATTCAGCCTGCGTGTCTGCCCAGTATCATTCTGTGTTCATTGCTGTTTGTTTATTTCCAGGGCTTGGAGAATTAATCTGCAGTTCTTGTGTGCTCTTCAGTCTAATGGTAATGGAAAAGCAATGTATTAAGCATTATGAAATCTAAAAATAAATTAAACAGTGCTAGCAGCACAATAGCCTGGGATATTCTCATCCTATTACTCTCAAGCTTCGATGGGTACCAAGCGTATGTACACAGCATAGCTACTTGTTATAAGGTTGGACAGCCAGGGTACTCTTGTATAGTGGGCACAATGGGTTGTCACGTTCATTTTTTTATAAAACTGCTCAATGTCCTAAAAAACTATGGGATCTTTTATGACAACCAAAGCAGAAATGACTAATGACAATACAGTCCAGACAATTGCTGCTGGATGCAGCAACACAACTAAATTCTATCTTTGAGTATTTTTTCAATAAGGACTCATTCGCACAGGCTAACCAATCTGTACGCCGATGCGAAGGGCTGCCTTCATCAACGAGGGATGCATAGGTGTTCCTTGCAGGTGCAAGCAGGCAGCCTGTTAAAATCAATGACAGACAGGCAGCTGCATGGATCTGTATGCATGTCCAAGAGCATCCCTGACTGTACATTCGTGCAAAACCCATACAAGATTAGGACGCAGTCAGTCTGTGTTCTGATCTGCACATCAGTCTCACACTGATGCACAGTCAGATGCGTTTGTACACCCGTGCAGATCCATGAAGCCACTTGTCTTTTGATTTGAACAGGCTGCCTACATGTGGCTGCACATAATACATGTGATCTCGCACAGATAAAGATGGCTCTTTGCATGGGCATACGGATTGTTTCACCTGTGTAAATAAGGCCTTAAACTCTTAAAAGAGAAGTATGGGCTTTAAAAAAAAAAGCGCATTATACTCACCTAGGTGGATGCAGCATCAATCTGATGCTGCATCTGTCCTCTGCTGTCTATGCACTGAGAACTGAGCAATCAAAAAATGCTGATCACTCAGTTCCCCTCCTCCACTCTGATCAGAGAGCACTGTCAGTCTCTGGCTCTCTGCTCTGCCCCTCTAGTGCTCACTGGAGCGCTGGGTTGTGGAGGGAGTGGGGAGGACTCACTCAGGCTCTTGTCAGAACGCTGAGAGGCTGAGCCAGATGCAGGTCCAGGTTTCTGGGTGAATCCTGACCATATGGTCGAGATAATTTCAGAGCCTGGACCAACTCTGTGACATCAGCCATCATCAGACTTTGTCTGAAAATGGGTCACAGGAGTGCAGAACAAACTGCATTCCTGTGATCTATATGAGAAGTGTAGACAAAATGGCTATGGCTATACTTCTCCTTTAATATGGGACATGTGTGCATCCCGCATAGGTGGAAATGACCTGTCACACAAGTATACGAATCAGTTCACACATGTGAATGAGGTATAAGAGATACCTTCTTCAGGCTTTATACACTTTATATACTTTGCTCCTGCACCGCCATCTTGGATTGCAAGCTCATGCATACCCAGATATGCCAGGTCTATGGTACAAGCAAAGATTTGTGGCAGTTTGCACAAGAGTAGGGGGAGTTTGTCCATGCACAGATGCACTGTGGGTCTGTGTATGAGCAAGATATCACACCGAAATACCAACATACTGGCTCCTGGGATGTGATGTAGGCAGTGGGTAGCTGGACACTTCATCCTTACCTAGGCAAGGATTCAGTGAAGTGTGTTCATGGCAAAATATTGTTTTTTACCATAAAATTTAAAATGTATTTAA
This sequence comes from Staurois parvus, assembly GCF_062004578.1. Lineage (NCBI taxonomy): Eukaryota > Metazoa > Chordata > Amphibia > Anura > Ranidae > Staurois > Staurois parvus. The sequence goes on from NW_028317922.1 coordinate 3,499,527, forward strand.
TGTAAAAATTCAGTTGGAAGTTTGTCTCTGGTTCCTTACATAAGCCAAAAACTAGTTTTTCCTTCACCAGAATTCCTCTATAGTGTATAAACCACAGCTATTCTCTTGCATTTCATTCTTTACATGTTAGACAGAAAAAAGGGGAAAAAACCTGCGCTACACCCCAGCGAATACAGTATGTGAATAAATGTTTGAAAAAAAATATATATTCTGAAACAATAGTGAAACAGTTAGTGAACTGCTGCTACTCTTTCCTTGAACACCAGAAAATACAAAACAAATATAAAATGAGTGCGCTGTACACTAAAAGATCATAAACAATAATAAATCAAATAAATACTGCTACATAAAAAATGTGCATAAATTAATTGAAATCATATAAGTCCACATTCATATATTAAATAATTAAAAGTCCCAAAATCCAATAACACAGTGCTGTGTGCTAAAGAAATCCTCCAACGGAAAGTGCATAGGAGTCCACAAATTGTGACACAAAAGAAAAAATTAAGCCTCTTACCACACACTTTGAACTCCAATCAAGAGATCAAACGAGCAGATGGTGTTCAGATCCCACACTGACACCCTAGTTAGCCCTATCAAGGATATGAATAGGAGATGAATGGACAACTGTAAGTTCACTTGAACGAATCCATCACATCAGACAGCTCTCCACATCATGCAAGGAAAGGTTTAAAACAGAAGAAAACTTCATAGTGCGACCCGCGGTGTCAGACCACGGTTGGAACGAGGTGACATCACAGAAAGCTCCTCCCTGGTCTGACACTGGGGGAATTTTAAATATTTGCACTGCCCTTATGCACCTTATCTATGTAAGTGCAACACTTTAATAAATTCTTTGCTGGTTTATCAGGTCGCACTTTGAAGTTTTCTTCTTCTGTTTAAAACCTTTCCTTGCATGATGTTGAGAGCTGTCTGATGTGATACATTTGTTCAAGTGAACCTGCAGTTGTCCATTCATCTCCTTGATACGGCTAACTAGGATGTCAGTGTGGGATCTGAACACCATCTGCTCATTTGATCTCTTGATTGGAGATCAAAGTGTCTGGTAAGAGGCTGATTTTTTATTTTGTGTCAAGCATTTGTGGACACATATGCACTTTCCGTTGGAGGATTTCTTTAGCACACAGCACTGTGTTTTGGATTTTGGAACTTTTAATTATTTAATATATGAATGTTGACTTAAATCATTTCAGTTAATTTATGCACATTTTTTATGTAGCAGTATTTATTTGATTTATTATTGTTTATGATTTTTTAGTGTACAGCGCACTCATTTTTTATATTGTTTACATGTTAACTGTTAAAGGAAACATACTGAAAGGATATGAAGTCTGCCATTGCTGACCTTTACTAGAAAATTCGAGCTGTCTAGCAGTCATGAAGATCCAATAGCTTCAATACATTCAGAACCACTGACCTGGAACAAGTATGCAGATCAGGAGTTCTGACTTCACTTTCTGTTTGCTTGTTCTGGGTCAGTGACTCAGAAAGTCTTGATGGCTGAGACATTTAGGCAGCTAATATTCTTAGATGGAGGTCAACAGAGCCTCCATAATTCTTTGACTACAGGTGTCCTTCAATGAGTGAGTACATAGTTTGCAATTACTGAAACATCACAACGAGAAACATAAAGCATTCTAAAGTGGCCTCTCAGTCAATATCGGGATGTAATTTTAGCATGCCTTCAGTATTGTTTAGCACTCCATTAAAGCTTCATGGACCAACAATACTATGCGATTTACAATATTTGCAAATCTTGAAAACATTAGCTGCGTTGTATGCTAAACATTATTTTCTTCTTATTGGGTATTTGAGTTTTTATGAAGAAACCCAATTTATGGTTTCAGCACTAGCATACTCATTACAGAGTATGTTCATGTGCATATTAGGGTGTGCATTTTCCAATGCATTTACTAACTACACTTTTTTTAGGTACACTTTGCTAGTACCAAGAAAATATCCTCCACACCATTGCATCACCACCACCAACCTGAACCGTTGATACAAGGCAGGATGGATGCATGCTTTCATGTCATTTACACACAATTCTGATCCTACCATCTGAATGGGCAGACCCTACCAGTCTGCTCATTCTCCTCTGACATCAACAAGGTATTTTTATCCACACAACTGCCACTCACTGGATATTTTCTCTTTTTCGGACCATTTTCTGTAAACCCTAGAGATGGTTGTGCATGCAGATCCCAGTAGATCAGCAGTTTTTGAAATACTCAGACCAGCCTGTCTGGTACCAACAACCATGCCATGTTCAAATACATTTAAATCTCCTTTCTTCCCCACTCTGATGCTCAGTTTGAACTTCAGAAAGTCATCTTCACCACATCTAGATGCCTAAATGCATTGATTTGCTGCCATGTGATTGGCTGATTAGCAATTTGTGTTACCAAGCAATTGAACAGGTGTACCTACTAAAGACGCTGGTAAGTGTATATACCTATTTGCCTGATGTTGTCTGTGGTATGAAATGCTTTAGCACAGTCTCTAGCTTAGTTTGCCTGTTGTATGATAAGCACAGCATGTACAGTTGAATTGGAACACTGTGTGTTTCCTTATTCATATCCATATAGAAGGCCCATAGGACATCTGAAATATAATTCTCTTGGTCAAAGTGTGTGGTCAAAACAGACAGTGACCTTATGCCCATGGAAAGATCACAACATGTGTGCCATCCTAAATTCTTTGTGCTATTATTACTGACTTACTCCAGACAGGTCCAGCCAGGAGTCTGTGATATGTAGGTGGTCTTGCTGGGGCCAGGCTGCCCTTACTGTACAAGAGGGAAGACATAACATATTGTTTTACAGTTAGTCAAATCAAGTTGCATATGTAAGCTACAAATACGGTGGATAGGTCACCCAAGTAGACATCTGTGTTTCGTTTCCATTCGCTTTTCGGATTAAAATTACATTTTTGAAGTATATGAATCTTCAGATAGACATGGTAATGAATGTCAATGATTCTGAAAAAAAATTAACAAATGCATTTTTTTCATTTGGATGAATGATGCAATAGTAGGCGTCCCATGAGGAAATGAATTCAATTTTAATTTCTTTGATAATTTAAATTTGGATAATGAATGGATCTGAATTTCATTCCATTTGGATGCACATGGCGCTAGTTGAATGTGCAATCGGCTCATGCCATTTCTCTTTGTTGGTTGGACTAGCATACGAAAATATCGAATCTGTCCAATTTAATAATATATTGAATATATAGCACTCTTACAGAAAAACTGCTAATTTTTTCAAATCCACCTGGACCAACAAATATACAAAAAGAATGCTGAAAATATGAAACAAATTTTTGAAAATGAATTGGGACAACATAAATATGATGAAACAAAATTCTTCAGTGAATGAATGCATCAAAAACGAAACAAAGATTTCTGGTGTGCACATGCCTACACTCCAGGCTTTCTCTAAGAACAGCATTATAAACAGATACTTCAGGTTCCTTTTAAAAGTCATAGAGTTTATTGTATTGATCCCTTGATCATATGTTAGGTTTGAGGCACAGTTATTGATAGTACGATTCAAGGAAATGTCCTCCTTGAACAATTCTTCTGGCAGTTGTGGCTGCAATCTTTCTTGGTCTGCCTGACCTTGCCTTTGTGTCATGAGATCCCCAAATTTTCTACTTCTTAATAAGTTATTGAACATTACTGACTGGCATATTCAAGGCTTTTGATATCATTTATATCATTTTCCATCTTTATAAAGTTCCATTACCTTGTTACATGGGTCTTTTGACAGTTCTTTTCTGCTCCCCATGGCTCAGTATCTAGCCTGTTCAGTGCATCTATTTGAGAGCTAACAAACTCATTGACTGTTTATATATAGACACTAATTGCAATTTAAAAAGCCAAAGATGTGGGACATTAACCTTTAATTGCCATTTTAACCTGTGTGTGTCACCTTGTGTGTCTGTACCAAGGACAAACATTCCAGGGTATGTAAACTTTTGGTCAGGGCCATTTGGATGATTTCTGTTATTATTATGATTTAAAAAGGAGCCAAAGTTTTTTTGCCATGTTCAGTCATATTTTCAATATAAATGACAAAATTTCACAATATCTGCCAGGGTATGGAAACGTTTGAGCACAACTGTAAATGATTGAAGGATTTATAGTCCTCCTAACGTTACAGTTTACTCAGTATAGTACAATCACTACCATATAGGAAAATAAGTGATATTCCCAAAACAAATAATTAGATGATCCATCTTCTTAAGAAACATGGTAAAAAAGGCACCAATGCATTTAGTTGACTTATGTTTTGAAGAATCCATGTCTTCCTTATGGTGACACTGTAGGTATACTGTAGGTAAATACATTAAAATACATTTCTTGCTCCTGAAAGAAACCTTGTCAATAAATGCAGCTTTCAATAAAGTTCACTTGTATGAAATTATGCTCTACAATGTTCCTGCTATATGAACTGCAAATTGCACAAGAACCCAAAACTTCTGGAATTAGTTGAGAGTGTCACTGTAGTCACTGCTCATTTTTCAGGATACCACTGATGTGATAAACAGGATGGTGTGGCTCTGCAGTGCTCTGAGTGGGCATTGGATGGAGTATAATGATTGAACTTATCAGCCACTTCCCTACCTATTCTGAAGGTAAGAGATATGCTTAGATCTTATGAGAAAAAATCTTAGCGGAAATAACTGAGGACGGAGTCTTTTGAACTACTGTTATTTTGTTTGTTTTGACCTTCTAAAATGACTGGGGCCTTCTGAAGTATGACTAGGGGAAGAAGGTGTAGGTTTTCAAGTCAGGCTTTTGCAGTACATCGTGGGAAGGCAGCCCATTTATTCTGAATAGACTCCCAATGCCCCATAATGCAGATTTATGGACCTGCAAATTTTTTCTTCTACTGCAGTGCACTGCAATGCACAGATGGTTGACACTGTGGCGCACTAAAACACACATGGATTGTGGTGCACTGGCCAGATATATGTGGGTGCCATGAAATGTAATGATGTAATGAGACACCATGCTTATTTGATGTGTTACTGTGCTTAGTTTGAAGTAAGGACACAAGTGTCTTTTTTATATCTGGATTTCTTGGTTGGAACAGCAAGCACCTGGACAGGAAAATTGTGGGAATGCTATTCTATTTCCTATAGGCCACAAAGTTCTTGATCATTGTATTTAAGTTGTATGTAACAAAGCAAGCATAAAGAAAAAATAATAATAATAATAACGTATGTAAATAATAGTATGGTTTAAGTATAATACCAGTGGTCTAAGCTGAAACCCCACCTGTATGCATTAGTCAGTTCAACCTCTTGCATCAGAATCCGTATCAGGCATAGCAATTGGCATTGTGTCTTACAGTCAATATCAGGCGATTCCTTCGGCATCATACATCACAGTCATTATTAGACATTGCGGTCACTATCAGGCTTTGCAATCAATCTCAGGTACTGCAATCAACAACTGGCACAGCTGTTCTGACAGGAGACAAATAACCCAGCATTGCCTACAAAACTGCAAAGAATAGGACCATCATTACATCTGCCGGTTACAGCTGAGGTGATTTACGTAACCAATTCCCAATGGTGGGGTACCAACCAATAGCTTGTGCTTGGGGTTCCAACTTAGCTTGTGCTTGGAACTTACATCTGGACCTACTGTATATTCCTAGTAGTTGTCAGAGCACAAGGAGTTAACGGCATTGAAACACACAAAACCTGATTATGGTATCTGGCTGACAGCTGAAAACCTTCTAATGATGTGAACTGACTGACTGGCTGTGCTTCAGTCTGCATTTTATCTAAGATCAGTCCTTCTGCTAGTCAGCTGCTAGCATTAGTGTGCCTGGAAGTCAGCTGCTTCTGTGGGATTATCCATCAGCAAAAATAGAGAGCGATGTCTGTGTGCCGGGGGAGGAAGCAGACATGGTCACTGGTGCATTCTCTCAATCTGTGGATGACTGTGACCACCTCACCACATGTTTAAGGAAAAAACAGAAGCCCAGGGAAAGCTGGCAGGAGACATTACTAGGCACATCAGATGAATGAGAGGCCTTAATGACCTTTGTTTAATAAGTTTCATCAAGGTCTGAGCAAGACTTACTGCAAGAATTGTTGCTGATGTTTCTGATCTCTTTACGTAATGTAAATTGTTGGCTCCCTAGAGTCTTGTCCTGGCTGGCGGTGCACATCGAGTCCGTAAAACCTACTAATATCCTTATATCCTTTCACGGCCATGATGTAATGCTTTGAATGTAGATTACACAATTGTTAGAGAGCAAACAGTATTACCTTAAATCACCTCTTATAATTTTCTTTATTTTGCCCAATTGGTGCCATTGTTATTTTTAACATTTTACAGAGGCCATTGAACTATTCACATTCGTCACTGACACTGATCTCATGTCCAAGCCTCACTTACACATTCTCAGGCACCGCAGGGACGATTTCAGTGCAGACAATGAAATAATATGAGATGGCACACCCTTGGCTTCAAACATCGATTTGTACTCAGCATACAAATATACTATATATTTTGGGTAAAAGGTAACCTACTTGTTTATTTTCTGAGCAATGGAAGGACACCTTTTTTGAAGAATGACTATAGGGCTTGTTTTAAGTGTGTGTTTTAAAAGTAAATGTATGAACCACACAAATTGTACCCAAGATAAAATGTTGTTTTTCATTTTGAAATAAGTGGGAGAGGATCTCTATAAAGGTTTCAAGGATAAGTTCACGTTCGGGGACATGTTACATGTTCCACCTATTTTTAGGAGCTGGTGAGCATCCACATTAGAGATGAGCGAATTATTCAAAAATTCGATTCGGCTGATTTGCCGAATTTGCGGGAGAAATTCGATTCGATGCAAATTTATTTGCCGCAAATTTAACTTATTAAAAGGGTTTCTAGGCTTCAGAGAGCCTTTATATTAGTGCAGAACACTGTACCTTTAATTTAAATGCCCTTGGAGTCTGCTGGGGAAGAGAAATAATACTGTCAGTCAGTATGACATGCAGATGAGTGCCGTCGATCTTAGAATCACCGCACACTTCACTCATTTGGGCAGTCACGGGGCACGACGAAGAAGAAGAAGAAGAAGAATGAAAAGAAGAAGAATGAAAAGAAGAAAAAGAAGAATGAAAAGAAGAATGAAAAGAAGAAGAAGAAGAATGAAAAGAAGAAGAAGAAGAATGAAAAGAAGAATGAAAAGAAGAAGAATGAAAAGAAGAAGAAGAATGAAAAGAAGAAGAAGAAGAATGAAAAGAAGAATGAGAAGAAGAATGAAAAGAAGAAAAGAAGGAGAATGAAAAGAAGAAGAATGAAAAGAAGAAGAATGAAAAGAAGAGGAAGAAGAATGAAAAGAAGAAGAAGAAAAATGAAAAGAAGAAGAAGAAGAATGAAAAAGAAGAAGAATGAAAAGAAGAAGAAGAATGAAAAGAAGAAGAATGAAAAGAAGAAGAAGAAGAATGAAAAGAAGAAGAAGAAGAATGAAAAGAAGAATGAAAAGAAGAAGAAGAAGAATGAAAAGAAGAAGAATGAAAAGAAGAAGAAGAAGAATGAAAAGAAGAAGAAGAATGAAAAGAAGAATGAGAAGAAGAATGAAAAGAAGAAGAAGAAGAATGAAAAGAAGAATGAAAAGAAGAAGAAGAAGAATGAAAAGAAGAATGAAAAGAAGAAGAAGAAGAATGAAAAGAAGAATGAAAAGAAGAAGAATAAAAAGAAGAAGAAGAAGAATGAAAAGAAGAAGAAGAAGAATGAAAAGAAGAATGAAAAGAAGAAGAATGAAAAGAAGAAGAAGAAGAATGAAAAGAAGAATGAAAAGAAGAAGAAGAAGAATGAAAAGAAGAAGAAGAATGAAAAGAAGAATGAAAAGAAGAAAAAGAAGAATGAAAAGAAGAATGAGAAGAAGAATGAAAAGAATGAAAGGAAGAATGAGAAGAAGAATGAAAAGAAGAATGAGAAGAAGAAGAAGAAGAAGAATGAAAAGAAGAAGAAAAAGAATGAAAAGAAGAATGAAAAGAAGAAGAATGAAAAGAAGAAGAAGAAGAATGAAAAGAAGAAGAAGAAGAATGAAAAGAAGAAGAAGAAGAATGAAAAGAAGAAGAAGAATGAAAAGAAAAAGAAGAAGAAGAATGAAAAGAAGAAGAAGAATGAAAAGAAGAATAAAAAGAAGAAGAAGAAGAATGAAAAGAAGAAGAAGAAGAATGAAAAGAAGAAGAAGAAGAAGAATGAAAAGAAGAAGAAGAAGAAGAATGAGAAGAATGAAAAGAAGAATGAAAAGAAGAATGAAAAGAAGAAGAATGAAAAGAAGAAGAAGAAGAATGAAAAGAAGAATGAAAAGAAGAAGAAGAATGAAAAGAAGAAGAAGAAGAATGCAAAGAAGAATGAAAAGAAGAAGAAGAAGAATGAAAAGAAGAAGAAGAATGAAAAGAAGAATGAAAAGAAGAAGAAGAATGAAAAGAAGAAGAATTCCAGTACAGCAAAAAGTGTATCTGCAGAGAGCTCCGCTATTTCTGACAGTTCTCTGACAGTTCCTTCACATTTACAGCGGTTGAAACATTGTATCTATTTATTTCCGAATAAAAACATCTGTATCCTAAATGGAAACAAATAGATACAATGTTTCAACCGCTGTAAATGAACTGTCAGAAATAGCGGAGCTCTCTGCAGTGACACTTTTGCCGGCTGATCGGGGAAAATTCGATTCGTGCACCCTAAGTTTGCTAAAATTCGGATTCGATGCGAATCGAATTTTTCCTGAAATTCGAAACGAATTCCACTTTGCCAAGTTCGATTCGCTCATCTCTAATCCACATAGTTCATGGATTCTTCCTGGACTGAATCAACTGCCTGTATGTAGGAGGTACAGGCAGACAGCTACACTGACAGTTTGTAGGAGCCTGACACTGCACCCGCGATCTGCTTTACAGGCTCCTAAGAAAAAAATAGTAAATACACATTTTTTTACCTGAAAAAAAATTATTTGTCTCCACTCTTTCTGTCTCAGGGCAGCTGGAAGTGACTTCAGAGCTGACATGGGCAGAGACACTCAGGAACTAGTCAGGACTGATGGGGATGGTGTGCAGTTTCAGGATACTGCTCTACTTACATAGCTGTGATTATGTCTAAAGGGGAGATTGTTTTGCCTGTTCATCTTATACCTTATACCTATTTTAAATGCAATTGTATGAGGTTAAATAAACTCAATTTATTATGAAGGGCATTTGATGTCCCTATTAGCTTTTTATCTATGAAAAAAACTTGTCTTAATCAATAACAAGATTAAACTGGAAGGAGTACAGTGAGAGGAAAAGAGGCGATTGAATGTCCGCTGTTGTGTGGGTTTACATTTGTAAAATTGCTGTTATCCTCAAAAAGCTGTCCTTTGAGGGCTCTATCACAGAAGGTAAGTATTCAACTGTCATGTTCAAAGTCATGTGGTGTAGGCAGTGGAAGTACCAAGTGGTGGTTGAAGAATAAAGAGGTTTTTTTTACAGTATTTGCACTGATGGACACAATTTACGCACAAATGTGTTTGGATTGTGTTGATGGACTTTAATGTCCACTTTATCTATTTAGGCAATATATTACGTTTTTCAATATTTTTGGCTTTGGAGTGTGCAGGATTATATTTAATGAGCATTGGGAATCACTTTTATACAGTATATGTGGATAAAGCTTGCACTTGATACACATGACAAAATTTACACAAGTGGAAACCTGGCTAAACTTATTTTACACTTGATACATTATGAATAAGATACTAGATATAGACTGGAGAGAGCACTACACAACTTTAAATATGTTTATATGTTTTATGTGTGGTTGGTGTGAAGCACATTTTGGTACATTAGCAGTGTAGGTCCCAAAGAGTTCAAAAGGCAGTTACTGTCCAGTGAGATATACTGTATTTATACACTAATATTTACCTGAAGTAATTTATATTTAGGTGTTTAACACTGAGATTGTCATATATGTCTGAGGATAGTTAGGTGCGCATGCACAGCCCAAATTTCCGAAAAGGCATAAGACTGTTGAAAATCCAGCTAATGATTATCTGTTTCTTATGGTCAGTTTAGCCTTATGCAAATAATATTGCTAAGCTCATGAATTCTGCTGAACAATGCTAGCCTACAGGGGTGGCATCAGCCATTTTTTTTCACTGGTGCAGTGCCAGTGCTGGGAATGCAAAAGGGGGGAGCTATGTTCACAGTCCTAAATTCCACATTATTATAAAAGATAGACGTACCATAGTGACAAATGCATAGTTAGAAATGGAGAAATGTATTGTTATATAGTCAGCAACCACTTGTGTATAGTATAGAGTTAATATAAAAGTGTCATTTCTAACTTTTAGCTTGAGCTAGTATAATCTTTGTAAGAGGCCCTCCAGCACAGACATGCCTTTCACAAGGAGTACGTTTCTATTACACAGACTGCTTGTTTCTATATTCTATATAATCAAATATATTGAAGAATAAGGCAGAATTTCCATCACTTTTACCAGTACAGTAATCTACAATAGATAGAAATTCTGCTTTGTTCTTCAGTACATTGAATTATGTAGAATACAACAAGCAGCCTAAGCAAGTGAAGACCACACTGAGCATATTCTGAATCATGATGTAAATGGAAACCAATTGTACGGCTTCTATGAATGAAGCAGGGGGCATGAAGGTTGGGCATACTCAGCACTTTTAACAAGTGGCTGCCACAGGTGCAACAGTTCATATTAACTCCCTCAGCACCAGAAAACTACAACTTCTGGGGGCAGAGGACTTTGGATTTCAGCAGAACACAGCAGAAAGGACACTTCATTCATGGTAAGTACCAGGGGCGGACTGACAACTCATGACAAAGGTACCAGGGGCATCTCATGGGGCCCCCTACTGACCCAGGGCCCTCGGGCAGTGCCCGAGCTTCTGAATGGTCAGTCCGCCCCTGGTAAGTACCATCCCTGGTGCTGTTTCATTTTTAGAAAATTTCACTAAACGTAAGCTTTAATCTAATTTTAACCCACAAAACTAACTCTAAACCTCAGGCATAATGTATGTTTGTTTTGACAAAATATACTATTTAGTCCCAGCAATAAATTACTATCACAGAATTACTAACAACAAATCAAAAATATGGGAACATTGGCTCAAATGTTTCTTACTTCCTACTATTCGCTTTCTTACTCACTGATGGGATGGATGCAGTTGACTTCTGGAGAACAGTAATTTCCCATTGTGGATATACCCATTCCCTTTTCTTTTCATTCCCCCCCAACTTCCTTTTTATTTGTATTATTTCTCCTATTTTTTTCATGACTTCACAGAATATCAGCAATTCTCATTGGAATTTAATCCCTGTTGAAGGAATTTAACAACAGATAGTGACTATATAAACTCTTTTGTATATTATTTCACAAAGTATATTTTAAAACATAAATATGTCATGATCTTAAAGTGGACCTGAACATAAAAATGTTATCGAGAACACTTAGAAATGTTATTTGTGCCTAATGAATATCCTGAGAAATATACTTTTTATTTTGAGTTCCTCCTGAAAAATAGCAGTGTACGTCCTGTAATGTGAATGTGCCTAGTCACTCCTGTCTGCAGACTTATAGCTACAGTGGGGCAAAAAAGTATTTAGTCAGCCACCAATTGTGCAAGTTCTCCCACTTACAAAGATGAGAGAGGCCTGTAATTGGCATCATAGGTAGACCTCAACTATGAGAGACAAAATGAGAAAAAAATCCAGACAATCACATTGGCTGATTTGGAAAGAATTTATTTGCAAATTATGGTGGAAAATAAGTATTTGGTCACCTACAAACAAGCAAGATTTCTGGCTCTCACAGACCTGTACCTTCTTCTTTAAGAGGCTCCTCTGTCCTGCACTCATTACCTGTATCAATGGCACCTGTTTGAACTTGTTATCAGTATAAAATACACCTGTCCACAACCTCAAACAGTCACACTCCAAACTCCACTATGGTGAAGACTAAAGAGCTGTCGAAGGACACCAGTAACATAATTGTAGACCTGCACCAGGCTGGGAAGACTGAATCTGCAATAGGCAAGCAGCTTGGTGTGAACAAATCAACTGTGGAAGCAATAATTAGAAAATGGAAGACATACAAGACCACTGATAATCTCCCTCGATCTGGGGCTCCACGCAAGATCTCAGCCCGTGGGGTCAAAATGATCACAAGAACGGTGAGCAAAAATCCCAGGACCACACGGGGGGACCTAGTGAATGACCTGCAGAGAGCTGGGACCAACGTAACAAAGGCTACCATCAGTAACACACTACGCCGCCAGGGACTCAGATCCTGCAGTGCCAAACGTGTCCCCCTGCTTAAGCCAGTACATGTCCGGGCCCGTCTGAAGTTTGCTAGAGAGCATTTGGATGATCCAGAAGAGGAATGGGAGAATGTCATATGGTCAGATGAAACCAAAATAGAACTGTTTGGTAGAAACACAACTCATCGTGTTTGGAGGAGAGAGAATGCTGAGTTGCATCCAAAGAACACCATACCTACTGTGAAGCATGGGGGTGGCTACATCATGCTTTGGGGCTGTTTCTCGGCAAAGGGACCAGGACGACTGATCCATGTACAGGACAGAATGAATGGGGCCATGTATTGTGAGATTTTGAGTGCAAACCTCCTTCCATCAGCAAGGGCATTGAAGATGAAACGTGGATGGCTTTTCCAACATGACAATGATCCCAAACATACCGCCCGGGCAACAAAGGAGTGGCTTCGTAAGAAGCATTTCAAGGTCCTGGAGTGGCCTAGCCAGTCTCCAGATCTCAACCCCATAGAAAACCTTTGGAGGGAGTTGAAAGTCTGTGTTGCCCAGCGACAGCCCCAAAACATCACTGCTCTAGAGGAGATCTGCATGGAGGAATGGGCCAACATACCAGCAACAGTGTGTGCCAACCTAGTGAAGACTTACAGGAAACGTTTGACCTCATTGCCAACAAAGGATATATAACAAAGTATTGAGATGAACTTTTGATATTGACCAAATACTTATTTTCCACCATAATTTGCAAATAAATTCTTTCCAAATCAGCCAATGTGATTGTCTGGATTTTTTTTCTCATTTTGTCTCTCATAGTTGAGGTCTACCTATGATGCCAATTACAGGCCTCTCTCATCTTTGTAAGTGGGAGAACTTGCACAATTGGTGGCTGACTAAATACTTTTTTGCCCCACTGTATATGTTTGCAGTGTGAAATCTAAGGCACTGTGAGCTCTGACTGAGCAGTGAGATTTGGTAATGCCAACTACTTTGCCAATCATTGTTCTTCTTACTGGAGGCTCTCATATAGGAAGCAAATTCCTGCCTCTATCAAGATGGCCACCTTCACACCAGGATACAGTTCATACCAAGGCATAGTAAGCAAATGTAACGCAACCCAGAGAGGGCCACTGGTTGATGGTAATGAAAACATAGTCACTACACTCCTCCCTGATACCAGCAGCACAGATAATGATGATGACCAGAGTTCTCTCTCACTAGTGCAGAGGCTGCCAGCACGCACACAGCACAGTCCAGGCACACTGACACAAAGAGCGGTCTAAGGGATTTCTTTTTTTTTGTTTTGTTTTTTATTTAGGTAACTTGGTTTGGGTGTAGGGTAGTATGGGATGCTCTAGAACCACTAACAGAAACAAGACAATACACTTCTCTATGTTGCAAGCTTCAGGAAGGGATTTCTTTTTTTTTGTTTTGTTTTTTATTTAGGTAACTTGGTTTGGGTGTAGGGTAGTATGGGATGCTCTAGAACCACTAACAGAAACAAGACAATACACTTCTCTATGTTGCAAGCTTCAGGAACAGATCTTCTGCTCAGCTCAGAGCACAGGCTTCCTGTGAAAGCCTAGAAGAGGACAGAGGTATGTACTCCTCAGGAGGAGAACTACATGATCCTAGTTAAGAGGATGGTTCTCCCACAAGAAACTAATGTATGTACCTCTCAAATGAGGATCTGCTTAGTAAAATATTTAGCGTAAAGTCTTTCCACAAAACTATAGGGGACTAGTTTGTATGTACCTCTCAGGAGAGGATTTACCTGGCCCAGCCATTCCAATAGTACACAGTCACCAGGATCTTGCAGTAAAGCAGTACTCACGAGGCTAGGGGAGCAGCTGGGCTCCTTCAGCTTCCTCCAGGTGCCTTTTAGTAAGGCTATGTGGAACATGATCCTTGAGTGAAATCTTGGGGTGTCAGAGAGAACTTCCAGATGTAGACCCCCTGGCTCTGCCAGGTCAGGATCTCGACGAACTACAACTTGAAACAGCAGAACGGCTTGAGGCAGGGGGTTCCCACCCTCTATCTAAACAGGCAGAATCCTTCAACAGGAAGACACTGCTTTTCTAAAGCTTATTTATGTGCTCCCTTGTCACCTTCTGGGCACATCTCCCCAGGGATTGGCTGCAACACAATAAATAGTCATGCTGCTCATTTACTCTGTTCCTATGTTTGACAGTACATGGTACTGCATAGTCTGTGGTGCATAATATTTACAGTATGTGTTTGTGCTGGGAGCAGGGTCAACCACACGCCCCAGCATGGAAACCAAACTCTCATCTACAGCTCCTGCTCTTAGAGTAACAATTGGGAGCCATTAGGACAAGCTCACGATCGTCTGGTCAATGTGATAGCCATTGCTTCTTGGTGATCAGGGCTTGATCTAGGTTGGTGTAAGTGTGTTTTAGGTGGAAAAAAGGTTTTATAATATTATTTATAAGGTACAGTTCACCATGGGTGGCTTGAGATTTTGCATACCTTTTAACTGCATTAACCCCTTAACCCTGCACCAGGATGCTGCAACCCTCTGCATTGCACACCATTGTGGGGCAATTGTGGGATGCCTCCATTTAGTTGAATAGGTTGTGATTGGGATCATTTTTGTTGCACCTTGATGCGAAGCATCATGACTGCACCATATGTAGACCCCCATCTGCTGCATTTGCATTGCACACCAATTTGGGGGGGTTGTAGAACACCCCCATTCAGTTGATTGGGTCACGTTTGGTGGGTGGCGCTGAATGCCACACACAACAGCAGGGATAATTGTTTCGCACCTTGATGCAAAGCACATGGCTGTGGCATTTGTAGACCTCTGTCCATAAAATGTGACACAGTCATGTGTGTTTACTGCCCCCCCCCCCATAGGAGTAAATGCCTAAGGGTGTTGAAAAACTGTTGCGAAAGACTCTTCTAAGTAACACCCTTCAACTAGAATCACCTTTTTTACACTAGATATTTCTCTATATTTTAATTGTTAAAATTAAGTTTTATGAGATGATTATTCCCATTAAAAAAATGTGTGCCCATAATATTACAGGGAAAAGCCATCCTATTTTTATTTTTTTTTTAAGATAAATCATACAGCCATAGGGAAAGATGGGACGAATTCCACATTATGAGGGAAGCGCTCATTCGTGTTTAAGATTTTAAGTTTAAGAAATCTGTAAAGATTCCACACAAAGGTACCCATACACTTCAAAACAAACATGCTTGTTGTTGTTGTAGTGAACACAGATTTAGTCTGTGGATTCCAGCAATATTTGTCTGTACACCCTCTATTCACTTGACTGTGTTCATTCACACTGAGCTAAGATTTGACAATTTCAAATTGTCAGTGTTGCTCAGATTAACACATTTATTTGGGGATAATACCATGACCAAACGTTAATCTTTCCTGATTATTTCCTGCATTCTGTTCAACTGTTGAGATCACGGTCTAGCTAACAGCACCAACATGAGAGGCTCCAGCACAGAAGGACGCACACCGCGCTCTACTGACGTCCTGTGCTGTCTGCGGCCCACATAAGAGTGCTTAGAATCCCTGGAGTGTCCTTGAAATAACTAAGGCAGCTGGGCTGGTGGGTATCTCAGAATTATAATGGGCTGTGTGTGGAGGTGGATGTGGCCGGTTCATGTATTTTCAGGTGGCAAAAAACACACATCAGCATTTTTCACTGGGAACGAAGGACAAACTGTCTCTGATCCTTCTTTTCCTTTGCTGTTTGCACAAGGATAATTGAACACAATCATGTGTTATCAAACTTTCATTTCAGGAGGCAGAAGGTTTGGTGTGCTTGACCTCAATCAGTCCTGTGTAAAGAAAACCTTTCCTGAGTGAAGTATAGAGGCTGCCATTATCGGTGTCTCATTCTGCAAATGCTAGTTCTTTGGTTGTCGCAATGGCTCTCTTGCTTCAATACCTTGGGTACTAACTTGGGACAAGTATACAGATATAGAATTCACACTTTCTTTAGTGAACTGTATACTTGTTTTAGGTTAGTGACTTGAAGATGGGTCAGCATAACAGCCAGGCAACTAGCATTTTCTGAAGGGGGCAGCAAAAGCCATCCCCATATCACTTTCATAAATATCAATATATAAAAAAGTAAACATGGTAACCAAAATGAAGACTGTAAATACTTAACCACTTGAGCTCTGAAAGGTTTTACCCCCTTCATGACCAGAGCATTTTTTTGCTATTCAGCACTGTGACACTTTAATTGGCAATTGCTTATTCAGGCAACACTGTACCCAAACAAAATGTATAGAATTTTTTTTCACACAAATAGAGCTTTTTTTTGTGGTATTTGATCACCACTTGGCTTTTTTTTTAATATAGTCAAAAAAAGACCGAACACTTTGGGGAAAAAAACTGTATTTTCTACTTTCTGTTATAAAACATGTCCGTTAAAAAAAAAAGTAAAAAAAACAAAATTTCTTCACAAATTTAGGCCAAAACGTATTCTTCCTCATGTCTTTAGAAAAAAAAAATCCCAATAAATGTATATTAATTGGTTTGTGTGAAAGTTATAGCTTTGGTATATATACTAGAATTTACGCAGTTATGACCCTACACTGGCAATGTCGGTAATCAGTGACTTATAGTGGGACTGTGATAATGTGGCAGGAAATCTGGTGCTGACACTGGCTAGGAGGTTCACTAACTGATTAACTGACATTGACATTAATAGTGACACTAATACAGTGATCAGTGCTATTACTGTAAACTGTCACTGTGCTAATGACACTAGCTGGGAAGGGGTTAACATCTAGGGGCAATCAATGGGTCAATTGTTTAATTTCTGTAATATTTGCTGATTTTTCTGTACTATTTAGCTTTTTTCTTCCTGATTTCCATGGAGAATAACAACCAGATTACAGTTCTGCGTTTAGAGTGCACCCACAGACCCAGAAGCGGGTAGTCCTATATATATATAACTGTGCCTGCCCAGGCCGCCCCACCGCAGTGAATGTACAGCGGCAGGGCAGAAAGTGGTTAATGTCTAACTAAAGGTAAAACTTTTTTTTTTACTTGGGATGGAGTAAGGGAAGGTTATAACCCCTGACAGGTTTTTGTCCTCTATATCCCATTCGGTCGATTTCCCTCCACTTCCTGTCTCATAGCCAAAACAGGAATTGAGAGGAAATCCCTCCAAAGTAAATGAATCCCTGGAAGTCATCAGAGTCACTACCTGTTGGAAGAGTCTTGTCCTGGGGACAACCCTAAACTTGGGATTTTCTTTCACTTTTATTGATAACAGTATACATGACAAATACAGTAGAGAGGGTGAATATCACTAAGGGGAGCACAGACAGTAATAAAAATGTCAAATGTTCTAATCCTTTTCCTTTATAACAAAAAAAAAAAAGTTTTGCCTTTAGTTATACTTTAACTCTCCTGCTATCTATGCCACCAAACTTCACCCCGTTGAAGGGTAATTGCCCCCCGGCTTTATTTCCTAAAAGTATTGTAAAAAACCGATACTTCTGAGGATGTCAAATTTCTGGTGCAAGCCTCAGTGCTCAGTGGTTCCTTCTGCTGACCTCCATGTCACTACAGGATACAGTAATTGTGTTTGATTGGCAGGAGGAGGAGGAACCACTGAGTGCTGTAAGGAAATAGTTTTCTGATTTGGACTATAAAACACCTTCCAGCCTTATCTCCCTAACATAGGGGGCAGGAGTTCTGTAGTTTACAGGTAAAAAGTGGGCATGGACTGATAACATTGGGGGACATCAGGATGGTGAAATTAACTTAGCCGGTGTAGGGAAAAAAAAACAGATGTGTGTGTCACAGAGACTCTCATGAATGGAGTGATTAGTGTATCTGGAGTCTGTTGCAACAATATTCTGAGGAAGTGAATGGTAGTCACAAAACACGCCTTGGTGTTCTAATAAATACTTTATTATCAAGATTACTTTTGTCATTGGGATCTCTTTCCTTAATATGGTCCACAAATACACTAATTAATCCTTTGACAAGCAACTCTGCGACACACACCATATGAAATGGAGAGAAATGTCACCGACACACCAAGGATCTCATGTGCCTGACAAAGGGGTCCTGCGAGACTCTGAAACATTGTCTTGCTGTAACTATGTAAACCTTGATTAAAGCCTTTTCAGACCCACATTGGAGATCCTTGGTGTGCCAGTGACATTTCTCTCTGTTGACTCTACTCGGTTCCAGCCGACGGTCGCTGTAGCACTCACCTATGCATACAGCCATTTCTTGCAGGAAAGTGTGCATTGGGATTGTGCATTTTCAATACACATTATATTCAGAGACTCTCATCAACAAAGTGATTAGGATCAGCACAGTGGCTAAGTGGTTAGCACTTCCACCTAGCAGCAGTAGGGCTGTTGGTTTGAATCCCAGCCATGACACTACCTGCCTGGAGTTTCCATGTTCTCCCTGTGTTTGTGGGTGTTTCCTCCGGGTACTCTGCTTTCCTCCCACACCCCAAAGACATGCTGGTAGGTTAATTGGCTCCTGTCTAAATTGGCCCTAGTGTATGAATGTAAGTTTGGGACCTTAGATTGTATGCCCCTTGAGGGTTAGGGACGGATGTGAATGTACATTATATATATGTAATATACTGTGTAAATTGACAGTGCTAAGTATTAAGTATCTGTAATAAATAAATAATTTGCATTTTCAGAGTGCATTGCACCATTATTCTGAGGAAGGAACTAGTGGTCAGAAACGCACCTTAGGTGTGTTGATAAAGACTTTATTATCAATATTATGTTTGTCATTGAGATCTCTTTCCTTAATTCGTTATGGTCCCCAAACTCACACATTAATCCATTGGCATGAGACTCTGCAACACGCACCACATCAACAGACTCTCATCAATGGACTGATTGGCATTATCAAGTGACTAGTGGTCACAAGCGCGCTTTGGGTGTTTTGATAACGCACTCTGTTATGAGTGACTCTGTGACACCCACCACACTGTTACAGGTTTTCTTTCCAATTAGCAACCAATTTAGGGTGAAAATTCATGGCAATCTGTGCCCCTCTTGCACAACATCATGCTGTTATCTTGGTAAGAAATCCTGGTAGGGACAAATTTAATCATTTTAGATTCTTCTTTGTTATATTTTGTCACTGGAACTGTTCCTGGTTTATATTACTTTCCATTGGCATTCAATATTGTTTGTGTCAGGTATATACAATGTACTGTTCCATAGATAAAAAGGCAGAATTAACCTCCAAATGTTATCAAAATTTTGGGGAAAATCTGCATGCAATTATCACGATTTCTGACAGTGGGAGTGTCACCCCATACTAAGTCATAAATGATGGTCTGCTTGTTGCATGGCCTGGACATATTGCCTCATTTTATAGCAGTTAAAGGCTTAACAGCTATGTTTCTCTGGAAATGTATTTGCAATGTTGTAGCCATGCAATACTTTACTCAGTAATACTGTTGCCCAACTGAATCAAACATCATGTGGTTCACCAATGTCATCTGGAAAGTCTTTTATGATGCAATATTTTTTCTCCCCAATCTGGCACTAATAATTAGGAGTCTAAATCCCCCACAAAAGATCCTTCATCCTCTCGGTACTTAAGGGGTAATTTAATAATGTGAATAAAACTGACTGGCAAATGGTAGGGGAGTGCCTGTTTTTCCTTAAGCATGCCAGAAGATACCATACACACGTTTTTTAAAAAGTAGATTGGAAAAAGGATGAGAAATGTAGGTAGTTGCATTGAACAACATAGTTAGGGCTTGTTCACAGTGCACACATACCGCCCAACATTCTGAGATGGGAGCGAGGGACACCCATTAGTAAAAGTATGAAAGCACAGGACACACTCTGTGTCACGCCCCCCTTAAAAGAGAATTATGCAAAAAAATTGGTTAAACCCACAAGTTCCTTTTTCTGTATCATTACTATTCCTTTATATTGACTTTCGAAATTTTCAATGCAGCAATTTAGAAATTGCAGAAAGGTTTAGCACTGTAAAACACTTTTTGATAAGTAGTTCATTTTATAAAGAACTATACAGATCAGCCCAAAATGAGGGACAAATGAGGAGGAAAGAGGGACAGAAGGACTTTTTTCCAATGAAGGACAGTCCCTCAAAATCAGAGACAGTGGGGGGATTTGGCTCACATAGTACTGAGGACACAATGCACATGCATTGGAAGTGTCTTTTCTATGACTCCTCTTTTCCCTATATTTTAATGCAATGCTTTTACTGTGCACTGTAGCACATTGCAAAGTGGTTCAATGTGTTTGTGCATAAAAGCTAAATGTCTTATTTTTTTATCAGGTGCAAACCAATGCAGCGCATTGGTGTGAACTGAAGCCATATGATATTACTATTTCACTTTTCTATACAATGGGACTGTGTACCCTCTTACACAGTCACATGGGGGGTTGGTATTGTCAGGATCGCAAGATCGCCACCACCAACATGCGACAATCCCGCGATTGCTGCCAAAAATATGTCACGATCGCGGCGTCAGACCCCAGACCTTCTCACCAAACTCGTGACCGAAGGACTGGCCGATCCAGACTGTGATGTGACGTGAGTAACAATGCCACACCCAACTGCACCCTATACAGCAATTTTCCAGCTAATGGATTTCAATCTGTGCCTGCAGCCTGGATGCGCTTGTTACTGGGTCAGGTTAATTACGCAACTGACCCTTACACACTGCCACCACCCCTTTTTTGTACAGAGAAAGAGGAAACTCTCTTTATCAAATATACACTATAATGGTTAAAAAGTCGTCTGTCCAATACGGTCACCACAGGACGATTGGGCAGAGGATTAAACAAATACAGTAGCGTCTCTTTAGAGGCAGGAATTCGTAAATTGCAATTAAGCGCTTTAGAAACAGTCTAACACTTTCAGAAAGAAAGATTTATTACTAAAAGAGTCAAACAGGTGCAATAAAATATTTACAGAAAAAGATGTAACTAAGATATATATATATATATATATATAATATAATATATATATATATATATACACACAAAGAACCATAGCACAGCAAAGAGATAACAGGTAGAAGTTAAAGGGTTAAGTTACTTGCCATTGATGTAAGCAGATACAAGTTGCAAGTGACAGGGTCTCCCCAGGTGGTATTGATGTTACAAATGGGAGATGTCTTCAACTTACTCTTTAGGCCTGCTAGCCTGTTTTTTAAAGTCCCCCAGCAGGGGGGTGGCTCTGAGTAACTGACAAATACTCTGTTTAGGGAGGGATCGTCGGGCGGAACTCTGAATTAGAACCAACATCTTTCATAATCCATATTTTGGCCTATAACTTTCCAGCTGCACAAGCGGCAACCTCTTCAGGGGTATTTTATTATGCAAATAAGTCTAAGGATCATGTAGATATGAATTATGAGATTGTAGGCCGCACGGTTCACAAGATCTATGTTTCTGCTTCCCTGACCGTGCGAAACGAATGGAGAGACCTATCAGAACATCCGTCTGCGCACTTACCCATAGACCTCCACAACAACTGGCCAAGTTTGTGGGGAAGTGGGCCGTGTCCCCCCATCCCCCATGTTGAGGGAATGTGGCCTAGTATAGTTCAGGAAGAGGGGTGCACACTTGTCAAACTTCCCCTTCTTTCCTGGCCTGCCAGGCTGCATGCTTCGGTAAGGGTCAGGTGCGAACTTTTGGAGGAGACCTCACAATTTTTCTTCTCTTGATTTGTACGTGAGGTCCTCAGAGCTTGGCTCCCAATGCCATTTGTTTGACATTTCCTTGCCTATTAGACTAGAAAAATACCAGAACTGATTTTTAATATTTGGATTCCATTGGTTGCCTCTAATCAAACCTAGGTAGGTTTGGCTCATCCCTTATCCTAATTATAACAAAGGACTTTTCTTGTCTGCTAGATTTGGTTTATTAAATGTACCTCTGAAAGCACTTTGTTATACCTGTTCAAAAAAATATGTTATACAGAAAGCTTGTGATCTGGTAACTTACTGTGCTATCTACTACATCCTAAATAAGAAAGCAATATACTTACATATTTGTTTTTAGATGCAATTTGAGGATGATGTCAGATAGGCAGAATGACCTAGGTAAGGGAACCACTGCTTCTAATGATAATGTTCCCTTCTAGCCTGGAAAGCCGCAAGGGGCAGTGTGACAGCAACTCAAAGCTGGCCTGGCTAGTAATGGAGGGATTCCATATGAATAGGTTAGTAGCTTGGTAGCTATTCTGTCAATAGCTAGTTGTCACAAATGTTGAATCGCTCCTGTGACATGTTCTAAGATTTAGAACTTAACCGGTTCCCGCCTGGCCTATGGCCGAATGGCAGCTGGCAAAAACCCTCACCGTTCCGGGTGGACGCCATATGGCGTCCTTTTTGGCATGCACAGTTTGCGCGCCTGCAGAACCACGCAGCGGCGCGATCTGTCACTGACCGTGTACCTCAGACACGGCCGATAACAGATCTGAGTACCGGCCCCGTTGCCGGTACCATGTGACCAATCACAGCAGGTCACATGACAGTTGTATACAATGGATGGCTTCATTCATGCCATCCATTGTATACTAGTGTGTCTAGCTGTGAATAGTCACGCCGATCCCATGCACAAGCTGGGCCAATCACAGCCCAGCTGTGTCATGTATTTAGCCGTGGCCAAATCACAGCTAAGCACAAAAAAAAAAAAAAAAAACCCTGAATGAATTGATGTCATTCAGGTAAATGCTTGCTTATAGCAAAGTAATTCTTTGCTATAAGCAAATTGTGTATAAAAAAAAAAAATTACTGATCACTTCCCCAATGTAGTACAATGTTACTATGGTAACATTGTACTACTTTGGTCATGGTGAAATATGAAAAAAAAATCTTAAAAAAAAAAAAAATTTTAATTAAAAATTAAAAATAATAAAAAAAAAAAAATTTAAAAAATGATATATATATTTTTTTCATACTGTCACCAGTCAGTGTCCCTGATCACCGCCATGTCAGTTATATGATGACGCTGTAGTGCACTAGTGACAGTATGTAAAAAAAAATAGTGAAAATAATTTATTTTATTTTTTCATTTTCCAAAAAATTATGACAAAAAAAATACAACTTCATAAAACTCGCCATGCCTCTTATGAAGTACGTCGGACTGTCTACTTTGCAAAAAGGGGTCATTTGAGGGATATCTGTACTGTTCTGACATTCTTGGGCCTCAAGAAATTAGATTGGCTGTCAGTACTTCAGGATTGATCAATATTCAGATCTATACCATAGTTTGTGAACTCTATAACTTTCCTACAGACTAAAAAATACATCCCAATTTGGGTTACTTTCACCAAAGACATGTAGCAGAATACATCTTGGCCTAAATTTATGAAGAACAATTATTTATTTGCAAACTTTTATAAAAGAAACAAAGAAAAACGTGTTTTTTTTTCAAAATTTTCGGGCTTTTTTTGTTAATTTAGCAAAAAATAAAAACCCCAGCGGTGATTAAATACCACCAAAAGAAAGCTCTAGTTGTGTGAGGAAAATGATAAAATTTTAGTTTGGGTACAATGTTGTATGACCGCGCAATTGTCATTCAAATTGTGAGAGCGCTGAAACCTGCAACATGGCCTGGGCAGGAAGGGGGTAAAAGTGCCCTGTATGGAAGCGGTTAAAGAGGATCTTAACCCCAGTATATTTTTGTTTCTTTACCCTCTTACTTTGCCTGCTGGATTGTCTTCAGAAAACATACATGCCCAGCGAATCCATCATGGTCCTGCTCCAAACTGGTCCAAATTGCTGCTGCATACTGGGTCCTGCACCACCATCTTCCTTTCTGACATCCTTTCTGACATCATCAGGAGAACTGCCAGGTCGATCCTCCACCTGCTGTGCTAATGCCCCCTGGGATTTGTGATGTGCTTTTCCCAGGAGGTAGAAGTAGAGGGAACATTATGAGAATAGAGGTTGGGCAGGTTAGAGTATGAAAAAAAGTAAATTAAAAAAATTGGTATGTCAGATTCCAGAGCTTGAGCAAAGTTCCACTTTAAGAGTAAAAACTGATAACGGTCGTAAAGTGTGCCAACGAGAACATATGTTGCTACCCACAACAATCAAAGTCATTTTTTTGACTGACAACCACAAACTGTAGAAATTAGAGAAGCTGATTTCTGCTAGCACAGTTTAGTCCCAGTTCATACTGATGAGAATTCCATGCAGATTAGACCAAATCTGAAAGTTATAGATTCACTTGTCATCTGAAAAAAGATTGTTTTCTATGAATGCCATTCATATCTATTTGGTGCGATTCTGATCCAATAAAAAAAAGGGTCCAGGTGTGAATATAGTGCAGGTTTGGTGCGAATTCTATCTTCAGCTATGCCTCAGAAATTGCATTAATTTGCATTAGAATTGCACAAGAGAAGGGCAAATAAACTGATACGAAGCATGGAGGAGATCGGCTATGAGGAAAGATTAGAGGAACTGAATTTATTCTCTCTTGAGAAGAGGAGATTAAGGGGGGATATGATCAACCTGTATAAATACATCAGTGGTTCATATAGTGAACTCGGTGTAGAGCTATTCACCCTGAGGTCATCACAGAGGACAAGGGGGCACTCTTTATGTCTGAAGGAAAAAAAATGTAATCTCCAAACATGGAAAGGTTTCTTAACAGTAAGAGCTGTGAAAATGTGGAATAGACTCCCTCAAGAATTAGTTCTGACCAGCCCAGTGGATTGCTTGAAAAAAGGCCTGGATTCTTTCTTAGATACACAGAATATAACCGGATACTAACATTTATAGGTAAAGTTGATCCAGGGAATATCCGATTGCCTCTCGGGGGATAAGGAAGGAATTTTTATCCCAGCAGGAGCAAATTGGATTGTGCTTTGCTGGGGTTTTTTTGCCTTCCTCCGGATCAACTGTGGGTATAGGATTATAACTTTTTTTTCTATGGTTGAACTGGATGGACTTTTGTCTTTTTTCAGCCAGACTAACTATGTAACTATGTAACCTGTCACAACATAAACCGCACTTTGAATCACAAAGTGACATCGCATCTGATTTGCACTGCATCAGTGTGACCCTAGACTTAAATTGGGCAGGCATTTTCATAAGTCATTGTAATATGTACTAATCAAAGTTCATATCATTTTGGTTGCTTTGTCTGAAATTAAAAGTTATATGGGGTACACTTTCATAAATTCGGGTCCTACATTTCAGAAACATCTCTATTATGGTAGCGCAACTAAAACACTGTTGTGTCATCTTCCACATCTCTGTCATTTAGTGGTAAAAGCTGTGATTTGAACCTTGGCAACGCATTGGGCCTGTCAGGGCTGCAATACAGGTACAGAAAACATCCAACCACATCCTCTAAAAGATGCTATTGCCTGTGCCCATATTCAGAATAACATATCATCTTTTGCTAGCGTATGAATTACATGCTGCACGTTCCCCACAAGGCTGGTCTACACTTCTCACATGGAACAACTTGTCTCTCTGTAATTTAAAGCTTCAACAGCTATTTCTAATTTTACCAAGTCAACCATTTTTTTCCCTCTCCCCTTTGGCAGACATTGCTGCTGAAATCCATGGAATTTCAGAAAGCCTCAATCATTTAAAAAAAGACAATTTGTATTCTGCTGGCCCATCTATTTCTGTGTGCCACCCTTTAAAAACAATAATTACCAGGAAATTACAGGGCTCCATAGAAAAAAAATGAATTAAGTAAGTGCGGTTCTCATACCTTAAATATTTCATTGGTTGTGTGCTCGGAAAAGACGCGTTGTGTGCTTTCATTGCAGCAGACAGCCTGGAGAAGTGGTTTCACTATGCTGCAGATTTTCCATCTTTCCATTTGTATATTTAAACTGTGTCCATGTGGAAAGAGGTTTTTTTCTCTCCTTGCTTGATAAATTTTATATAAGATGTTGTTGAAAAATAAAAGCAAGGAAATGTCATCTTGCTGGCAGCAGAGCTGAACTAAAGCTTTTGAAGGGATTGGACCATGCAAAATCTATCTGTAAGTCTCAAGCCTTTAAGGACACAGTGCTGCTCTTACTGGAGCCTGTACTGGAGACTGTTCTTCAGCATGCCAATGTTCACTTCCATTAAACTGCTGTGAAAGACCTTTCTGTTGTTGGCTGAGGCAATACACCAGTTCATTCAAGGCTGAAATCTGGGCAAACAGGTAAATACATAGATGGTGTTGTGGGAAAGCAGCTGCAGATATGACTTTTACCAATCAAAATAGTTCCAAAAACATGTGTGAATCCTTCTTGATTTATTTGGAACATCAGAATCAGAGACAGGAAATGACATCACACCCATGTAGTTCCACTTGCATGATGTCAGGGCTCCGGGTATGACCAGAGGTGTGTGGACTGACACAGGGAAACGCAGGCTTCAGATATAGTATAAACAATATAATTTATTTAAAACTAAACAATACATAAACGCAGTGCAAGACTAAACATAAACACAGTGCAAACAAACCAAACCAAACCCCCAACAGATAACAAAAGAACAATACTAAGCGTAGTCGGGCAGGCCGGGTCGGTAGCAAACGGGCAGGTAAGGTACAAAGGAGCAGGCAGAGCGTAGTCAGACGGGCCGGGTCAGGAACAATCAGGCAGACAAGGTACAAAGAAGCAGACTGGAGAGTGGTCAGGAATAGCAGAGGTCAGGACAGGCGGAGTTCAATCAGAGTCAGGGACCAAGCAGGATCAGACAGGAAGCAGACAGGATGCAGGTACAGGGGCTCTTGGGAAATATACACCAAGGCCCTGATTGCAAGTCTGGCCATTCCTTATATGCACCTTCTGCAATCAGCCTCAGGTGTTTTGGCTGACTGCAGGAGTGAGCCTCTGGTTACTGAGAGCACCCGCTGGCCAGTCCTGGTACTGCAACCCACAAGGCAGGTGAGTCCCACCACTATTGGCGAGTCCATTCCTGACACAAGAACATTACATGATAGAAGGCTCACACATAAAACACACTACTACTAACTGTCAGAACTATTTACCACAGTATAACTACTTAAAGTGGTAGTAAACTTGTTTTGTTTAATTTTTCTTACAGGTAAGCTTATAATAAAACATACCTGTAGGTAAAATGAAATCTCCTAAATGTGCCCTGTTTAGGAGATATTCTCTCTTAATTAAGGCTGGCGCATACCCATGCCATTTCTTCAGAGCTGTGTGCCGTGGCCCAGGAATTCCGAACGCATGCGTGGGAATTACGTCATCGTGGTCCGGCCTGTCAGACGGCTGGAGCTCGTAAACCCGGAAGGAAGACGGGTGAAGATGGAAGCTTCTACAGTGGTGACAGCGCTTACCTTGCAGGGAACTTTTTTTAAAAATTTCTTTCTTGCGGTTTACTACCGCTTTAAAGCGGATCTCCAGCTTTTGTTATACTTTACATAGTACTCTTCCTCTCAATGGATGAGCCAGAGGTTGTGACATCATCAGCCCTCTGCTCTGATTCAGAGGAAGCCAATCAGAGGAAGCTTTGTATTCATTGATAGAATACATCGCTTACTATGAATGGCTGAGCACCGCTCCCAGACACAATTGTGTTCCAGGTATAATATAAGACAGGAAGATCTCTGCTCGCACCTGGAACACAGTGCTGTATACTGTATGTAGCCTCCGTTAAATAAAGTTTATACAGCACATGCCCATAGTAAGGGACATAGTTTGTTTGGACCAGCTTGGCCCCAATGAACTATGTAAAGTGTAGTTCAGCTAAAAGCTCTGGAAGGTTTTACCCCCTTAATGACCAGCTAATTTTTTGCTCTTAGGCACTGCTCTACTTTAACTGTACCAAAATGAAATTTTTATAATTTTTTTTTCACACAAATATACTTTCTTTTGGTGGTATTTGATCACCAATGCGTTTTTATATATTTTATTATTTAAATGAAAAAAATACGGAGAATTTTGAAAAATAAAAACAATATTTTTGACTTTCTGCTATAAAACATATCCAATAAAACAATTTTAAATTCATATTTGTTGATACATTTAGGCCAAAATGTATTCTGATTCATGTTTTTGGTAAAACAAAATCCCAATAAGTGTATATTGATTGGTTTGTGTGAAAGTTATAGAGTCTACAAAGGATGGTATATATACTGGAATTTCTTTTTTATATACTAGTAATGGTGGTGATCAGCGACCTCTACTGCAACTGTTATAGTGCAGTGGGTAATCTGACACTGACACTGGGTGGGAACTGACTGACACTGACATCACCAGTGACACTAATACAGTGCTCAGTGATAATACTATATACTGTCACAGTACTAATGACTCTGGCTATGAAGGGGTTAATATCTAGGGGCCATCAAAGGGTTAAATGTGTAATGTGTGCTGCATTGCTAAGAGATGTGGTGTTTTTTCCCCCTTGCTTTACAGGGAGAATAAAACAGCACATCTCTGCTCCATGTTCAGAGCTCTGTGTTAGTACACACAGGCCTCTGTACTGTGATTCACTAGGCCAATTAGCAGGTCCTGGCCATAAATCATTAGCCGGGACCTGCTGACTGACTTGTGCTGTACCAAATGACAACAAAGATGAGGTGACGGGTGCACCACCTACTCGGGAATGCTGGATCATGTAAGTATACATGATCCAGAACAGAGCCCTGCCACAGTAAAAATACATGGCGCTGTCTACAAGTGGATAATCTATGAGAATGGTTGTTGCACCTATGTCTGCATAAACAGCATGCTAACAGAACTACATATATGAGAACTGTTTTACCTACCAAAGGATTTGTATTTCTGCCCACTCATTCTTGTTTACACATTCCCACTGAGCAGCACAGTCAGCCTGAATTTTCTTCACTGCCCTTCAGTAATCCATCTAGGTATATGTTGTTATCCCTGTCCCCAGCCAGTAATTGGGCAGTAAGGGAGAAGCAGCAGACTGATGAGTTTGTCTTGTCTACTCCTCCTATCAGCATGTTGCTTGTTAGCATGTGAGCACTACAGCAGACCTTGGCTTTTTCTGCTGCTTCTCCCTCTCCAATTCTGAGCTTTGCTATGAATGGACATCAAAAGCAAAATCAAAACAAATTCAGGGTGCCTTCAAATAATTAATATTTTTAATGAACACCTATAATAAGCATTGAGTTCAACTTTAAAGTTGTAGTGAAGTTAAGATTTAAAAATTGCGCACACAGGCATGGTGTATATAACAGAAGAGAACCTAAATGTCAGCGGGTAATGTGATCTGAGCCGCACATGACCAGCTCAGACCACATTTACAGCCCACTCTGCATGCTGCTGCAATGTGACTCCTGTGTGCATGCGCAAGAGTGACATTGCCTCGGCCTGACCATTCAAGTGCCAGAAGATCCAAAACCTGGAAGGAAGACCAAGCATAGATGGAAGCCACTGAGGACCAGGAAGACCCGAGACACTGCAGCGGCAAAGGGCTCCGTTTGTAGGTAAGTCGATCATAATAAACTAGTATGCAGTGCATACTAGTACATTATGACTTAAACCTGCAGGGGGTCTATTTATTTTATTTTAATATACGAGTTTTCTACCTCTTTAAAAGAAAAACTCCACTATCAATAAAATAATTGTACTATGCTTATAGTTTCTTTAACCGCATTCCTGCTGCCCTATACTTTAGCAAATATACTGCTACAGGGCGGCACGGATGCACAAAATCATGCCCGCGGCTGTCAATCACCGGGTCCCGGGCGGTGATTACTCACTAGCACCCAGTGATTGCTAAGCATCTCCGACGAGGGGAGAACTGTTTGTAAACAAAACAGTTCTCCTCCCTGTCAGCTTCTGCACACTGCTTTGAATGGCTGTGCATAGCACAGCCATGCAAAGCAATGTGCTTACAGTGAAGCACAAACACACTGCCTCTAGTAAAAAAGCTCACAGCACACTTTGATCGCCCCAGATGTTAACCCCTTCATATCCAGTGTCATTAGTACAGTGTCAGTGCTTTTTATTAGCACTGATCACTGTATTGGTGTCACTGGGGATGTCAGTGACACTAAGTCAGTTCCGCCCAGTGTCAGAATGTTTGCCACAGTCCCGCAGTCACGCTATAAGTTGTTGATCACTGTCATTACCAGTAAAAAAAAAATTAAAATCCCAGTATGTATACCGCCATTTGTAAACATTATAACTTTCACGTAAACCAATTAATGTACACGTATTAGGATTTTTTTTTTTAGCAAAGACATGTAGCAGAATACATTTTGGCCTAAATTTATGATGAAATTTGATTTTTTTTTTACTGAACATGTTTAATACCAAAAAGTCAAAAATATAGTTTTTTTTTCTCAAAATTGTCGGTCTTTTTTTTCATAGTGCAAAAAATAAAAAATGCAGATTCGATCAAATACCACAGAAAGAAAGCTCTATTTGTGGGGAAAAAAATTTCATATGGGTGCAGCGTTGCATGACCTCGCAGCGCTGTAACGCAAAAAAATGGCCTGGTCAGGAAGGGGGTTAAATCCTCTTAAGGCAAGTGCTTAATATCATTTTATAACTTAATGTTATTGGTATTTGTTTTTTGTTTGTTTTAACTACCACAACTGTACTCTATGTATTGAATACACCATAACTAATTTCCCATGCCTAAACGGTTGGATCACTGTTTTTTCCCCCACAAAAAGCAGAGTGCTTGAAGTCAAAGTACACAAACTCCATGCAGGAGGCATTTCATCTTTAATAAGATATTTACTAAGACTCTTGGATATGTAAAGGGAGGCTAAGCCTGGATCTTTTCATGTTACAACACTGAATTGATCCGCTAGTTTAAGGGAAGGCAGAATCTCCCACTTAACAGTTGTAAAGTGCTGACAGCTGCTAAAACCATTGCAATGTATATAGTTCATCTAGAGGGGTTTGTTGTACCTTTGAGATTCATATTCATTGGTGATATTGAGGTCCACTAAAACCACCAAGGACTGCAGTATCTCCTAAAATGCTGTATTCTGCATTATAGTCAGCATGACTGATGCTTCCCTGACTCCATATGTTTAATCAGTTCCATACACATTTCAGCCCAGAGCATCAAAGACTTTATGCTACCTGCCCTTTGGGTGACAGATTGTAGAAAGCCTAAATTACGAGGCATGGAAACCTTGAAGGAAAAATTGCCTTAAAACTGAAATCTCAGAGTAGAGCAGGGTGAGCTGAGCAGGCTTAGATAATGACTTGATCAATTTAAAGTGGTTGTAAAGGCTGAAGGTCTTTTACCTTCAAAGAAAAGTGGCTCTATGTGTCTTATGGATGCATAGAGCGGGGCTCGAGAGTGAGCACACACCAATACCCCCATAGCAAGTGGCGGGGAGGAGCCAGGAGCTCCGGCGCATGACCCGAAAATAAGAGGATCAGGGCTGCTCTATGCAAAACCATTGCATACAGCAGGTAAGTATGACATGTTTGTTATTTAAAAAAAAATAAATATCACTTTAAGTGCTTCTACTGTGAATGTTGAGGATAAACTGTTCCACAGTGTCTGCAGCTACAAGAGGTCAGTGAGATCTTGTTTTAAAACTCATTTATCATTCATTAAGTGTATGTAAATGCTTGGTCACAGGTTCTCTTTAAATTCTCAAATTTTGTGATGTGCTGTAAAATGTGTCCAAAATATAACCATTCCATTAAAATAAAAACACGCATGTTCCACACAATCCACCCTAAGGATATACAAGAATCGAGAGGTCCACTAAAATAGGGACTAAACACATTAAAGTAGCCGTAAAAAAGTGGAATCAATTTTTTATTTGAATTGTATAGTTTTATTAAGGCCTGGTTCACACTCCATGCAACTTGAGTCACACAGAATTGCATGACAAGAGAAATCACATTATTGTGAATGGCGCCCATTTACATCAATGCGAATTTGTACAGTGCGATTTTGGAAAAGGTTCCTGTGCTACTTTGGTGAAATTTACAAGGCGATTTGGCCCCAAAGAATATACAAATCACATCCAAAATGCAACCAAAGTTGCATCAAAGTCACACTACATAACCGCACTGCAAATTGAGTCAAAATCGCATCACAGTAGTTTAAACCAGTCTTACTGTTTATTATTTTTACCTGAACTATTTCATTTAATAGATGATTATTTTATTATATGATGTCTTCTAGACATTATTCAAAATGAATTAACATTCTTCCATGCAAAAACAGTAACACACATTACAACCGCATGATCACTCCACCCTCTCTGTGGGTTTTTGACAGCTTCCCATTAATCCTAAGTATCCATTTGTGCCTGTTACAGTTTACATTACAGATATATGTCATGTGAACGTAGCTGTGTTCTATAAATAAGACTTATACAGTTATTATTATTATATTATTATACAGGATTTATATAGCGCCAACAGTTTGCTCAGCACTTTACAATATAAAGGCAGACAATACAGCAACAATACAGTTCAATACAAGAGGGATAAGAGGGCCCTGCTCCTTGGAGCTTACAATCTAAGAGGGAGGGGCCAGTGGTACAAAAGGTAATAACTGTGGGGGATGGACTGGTAGGAGGAATAGAAGATTCTGTTATTAGCTGAAGGCAGGAGGCTTCCCTGAAGAGATAGGTTTTAATTTAGATTGTAGTATGTGTATGTCCAGCTGCATGTGACAATGGCTGCTTGTGTTCATCCCTGTATCAGCCTTTCACGTTTTTTGCTTCAATTATACAAAATCCATTATATTTATACTACAGACATACCATCGTTTAGCTAAAACGAGATGTGGGAAAATTTTAGATTTTTTCCAATTTTCATCCTAGTGTTAAATATCCAGTGCATTGATTTGCTATACCATTTATGCATATTGGGTAAAAAGAAGCTATCTAAGATTTTTTATAAATAGTATAGCAATTTTATTTATAAACCATTCTAGGACATATACAGTAAATAGAACTTTGTGAAATGCAAGCATTCTTAAAGCATTCTTAAAAAACATTGCAAAGACCAACAATACAGTGAAAACACTTACAATAAGAATTCTCCTTTCACCAGATGCATTGCTGGGTTTTTAAAAGATCACAAGCACCCTGAAGCACCAGTTTGATACATAAGGGATAACACACTGCACACACATTGTGACCACTTGTTGAAAATTGTACAAATGGCTAAAACATAGCTGTAGATTTTGGATGGCATGGTTTCTTTCTGTAGATCACACTCTCAGCATTTTGTCAACTGATCCAGCATCTTCATCTAAGTATAAACTTTAGAGCCCTGGTGCTCAACCTGCAGTTCAAGTTACACATGCGGTGTTTGAAGTGTGGCCCTTAGGCCCCAACACTCAGCAGAGGGTATATTGATTTGTAAAAGGTCTCTTAATACCGTATTTTCCGGTGTATAAGGCGACTGGATGTATAAGACGACCTCCTAATTTTCCAGTCAAAACGTAGGCTTTGGGCTATACTCGCCATATAAGACTACCCCCCTTCTGAGGCAACACCATTTAAAAACATCAGATATTTTAATTGAAATGGTTATGACTTACCAGTACTTAAAATCCTTCAAAATCCTCATGTTCATCCTCTGACATCATAAGTTCATGAATGACATCTTGTGATACATTTGTAAGACAGTCATCATATGGATCAAATACCAAATCAGATGGTTACCGCTGGATGTGCGGTAATACGGTAGCTTCGGCTACATACAGTATACAGTATATATACAGCCTGCTGGATGTGTGGTATATACAGTATAATGAGCCAAGCTGTTTCAAAACATACCGGTACGTCCCTACGGTAATCAGACCGCTGGATGTGTGTATGTACAGTAGCTGAGGCTACATACAGTATATGCTGGGCCAATCATGGCGAGCGATGTATTCTACTAATGAATACAAAGCCTGCTCGGATTGGCTGAGGTTGTGACATCATCAGCCCACCTCTCTGACTCAGCCAATCGAGCAGGCTTTGTATTCATTAGTAGAATACATCACTCGCCGTGATTGGCCCAGTGTATACTGTATGTAGCCGCAGCTACCGTACATACACACATCCAGCGGGCTGATTACAGTAGGGACGTACCGGTACATTTTTGAAACCGCCTGGCTCAGCACAGTATACTGTATATACCACACATCCAGCGGGCTGACAGATTAATCTGTCATAGGGACATTTGTTTTAAGCCAGCTTGGCTCAGCATGGTATACTGTATGTACAGTATTACCACACATCCAGCCAGCTTGACCAAAACAAACTCAAGGTTCACATTTTATACCCCGCGTATAAGACGACCCCCAATTTTTGGGGTATATTTTTAAGTATAAAAAGTAGTCTTATACGCCAGAAAATACTGTAGTAGTAAAGTCCAGCAGTACAATGCAACATGTCCATAGTCTCTAACTGTCTCCTACCATGACTTTAGTCTCCAACCACTCCTGTAAAACACTATCATTACCACCATTTCCTCTAGTAAGTCTTCAGTCTGACAGTTCTCTGAAGCATTAAATGTAATAAATATTATATGCAGCCTTTTGGAGACATTAGGGGCTGCATTGGAGGCCCCCATTACCTTATAAGTTGCCCCCTTCCCATTACAACAACCCCAGTGTCTAGTACACCCTCCTACCACTCAAACAATCTAGAAAACTGTTACTATAGCATTTAATAGACTGCTTAAAGATTATGTCCAACCATCCTGTTGGGACAGGGGGTCCTGCAGTAGATCAAAGTAGTGCAGGCTCAAGAACTCAGGAAGCAAAGAGCTGCTAATCTATTTTGCACAGCCTAGTAGAGAAACATGGAGAAGAGCAACAGCAAGGCTGGATCAATGACATAGCTGCATTAATTACATTACAAATCATACAAATTATTTACAGTGTTTGCACTGCTGAGGTATATGGATACAGAACTTGGGGCACCTGGTTGGACATCCTTGCCCCAGATATCAACTCCCATTAAAGCCATTGTCATGGATTTTGAAATCAGAAAAAGGTAGTCCAATTAGAAAGGTTTACTGTACTTTGTATATTGCTCTTCCTACTGCCTTGGTTAATAGATCCAGTGCTGTTAAAAGTAACCATGTTAAAAATCCATTGTGCTGTAGAAGCGCCCTAGGGTTGCTTTCCTATTAAATTAACTTCGCTCTCCAGTTTAGGATAGTATTGCACGCAAAGATGGTATGCTTTTAATGAAGGCATGTAAAAATAAAAAATGTGTGTGTGTGTCTATGCTGTAAACAAGTGGAGCTTCATTACTTCAAATCATTGCTTTGAAAACAGTATAGAAATGTAGGTACTACCAATGCAATCAGAATGTCAACGGGAATGGCAAGGTGTAGGTACTACCAATGCAATCAGAATGTCAACGGGAATGTCGAGGTGTAGGTACTACCAATGCAATCAGAACATTTGCTTATCTGTAAACTTCTTAATTTCACACACTGTCTTCCATTTCTGAATTTGCAGTATATGAAGTCAAGGAGTTGACCAGCAGCAATTGTCAGGCTTCATGTGACCTCTGACAGCCCGATGCTCCAGCCAAGTGTCAGGCTCAGACAATATAAGTAAAGCAGCCTACAAATGAGCCATTTTTATGTTCAACCAGAAGGGGAGAATGAAAATAACTGACTCAATTACCCCATGCACTCAAGGTGGGTAAGGGAATTCTCCCCACTGAACTATTGTATTCTTACAGTGGGAGATTTCCTCACCATCAAAATACACTGATCAGTTGTACAGGCCAAATTTCAATCCATGTACGGATGGCACAAGGGGGAAATATGAATTCATCATGAGCATTACTGCACCATTATAATTCAAATGTATCCACACCCAAATAGTTAATCATAATACATATGTTCTTGCACATGGTCCTGTGAGGCCAATATGTTTAACTTCTTTTTTTAATATTTCCTTCTTTTAATAAAATAATTTCTAGTGTTCCCACTAGCAAGGTGGGAGAGCAGGAGTGTACGAATGTCACAATCTCTCCTTGTCCATTAACGGAACACTTTGTAAGAGATTTTGTGAATGGAAGAGGTGGCGAGCAACTGACCCACCATCATCACTGTAATATAGCCCATAGCATAAGTTTCAGTGCTGGGCAATCAGGGCTTATAGTAGTGTATGGGTTGAATTAATAGTTTTACCTAATGCAGTAGTATCCACATATTGGACACCCATCATTAGAGGAAATATATTTTTATATAATGTCCAAAAATTATTTTTCCCTGGAGTTCAATTTTAAATGTTTAATTTCAGACACAATTGGTTTTTAGAAGTTAAAGCTAATTTTTTAAGGAATTTTTTGTATCTAACTGGTCTGCTTCTCTGTGTAAGTGCACTGCAGAGCCTCCTGTCAAAATTCTCCTAACTAGACCTGCACATACACTCTGCACACTCATCCAATCCTATAGAGATCTGGAATATGAGATTGTAATCCAGACTAACTCTCATAAGACTGAATGAGAGTGCAGAGCCCATGTGAGAGCCCTGCCAAGATGACTCTGACAAGCAGCTGTGTTTTGTTGATGCGGTTGCAGTCGCTATCTCACTGGATTGGGGCAATAAGTATAAGACTGGGAGAGGTTGCAGTTACATTTTCATTCACAGCTGTTCTTTATTTTGTTGGAAATGTTCTAATGGGGTTATCCATAAATGATCTCACACAATTTTAATTTTAGGTTCTATGCAACCTCTTGGATAACCCAAACTTACAAAATACAGTTTTAAAAAATGTTTTTTTTTCCTCGCCTTTTTGAGACTTACTAAGCTAGGGCCCCAATGCAAGCTTATGCCGACAGCACAGTTCTGCTCAATGTTACAGCAGGAGAGTCATTGTACCTAGCTACAAAGTGTTAGCTTTCAATATACCTTTAGAGTAGCTTAACCTATTCAAATTACAATTTCTCTATGTGTGGAAGGAATATTTAGATGTTTGTGTGACATCCACATGCTCCCAACTATCTACTTCCAATTTGGCCTCTATGTTCATACAGGTTTGAAGAATATATGATAGTCCTATCAACTATCTATTTTTTCAATGAATAACTGTGGTACAGAATGTCCTTACATTATCATGTAACTTTGAAAACTACAAATAGCTATTCCTTCCAAGGGTTTAAAATCAATACAGGAAAACCTCCTATACTTATTATTGATCTACCATAGACAATAAATTATTAAAAAGTATTGTTAGGGAAAGACACAAGAAGTTGTTTTAGTCCATATATCCTAATGTCAAGCTTATCATCTGATGAACAATTTCACTGTCACTCCTTTAGCATAGAACAAGTGGCCTGAAATTAAGTAAACAAGGATGTCACTCCAACTCTTGTCCAATTACATGGTAGCCAATGAAGATGCAAACTACATACCAAAAAGCACAGTGGTAGAAATGGGTGAATAGAACCACATCTCTCAGCAGGGGGACTACGCTGAATATACAGTATATGTATTAACTCTTTCCTAAGTATTAATTCTTTTCTTTATACATAGATCTTTTTTACTTTTTAATCTTGTTGCAGAGTTGTTTTACCTCTTGGGCTTGAGCCTACATGCTTTGTTTCACTTCAGAACTGCTTTGCTTCCCATACAAATCTGTGGACATGCAATAGCAGCTTGAAGCATATCAGAAAAGGTCATCTACATGTCTACTGTACGTGCAGTATATTCTTAATGACCTCAGAAGCATCTGATACTGTCAAAAGCAAACCCCATTTGCCTGTAGACACAAGTCCAAAGCCTGTTAACATAGGCATTTAGTCTACAGGAAATTACCCCCACCTAACTGGGGATGTTATGAGGCTGATGGTTCCACATGCTGCATCTTCTGGACTTGTACAAAAACACAGACATATTGGTGCATGATCAGTGAATTACTAAGGCCCTATGTTGGCTACCTGCCACCTTTAGATTCTGATGCATTTGCATGGATTACCTTAAAAAATGTTCAGATCTCTATACTGTAAATTGATCTTTTAAAATGGAAAAAACAGACACTACCCTCATGGGACAAATTATATTGTTGCATAAACGATGTCTAATTCATGGAAAGACTTAGAACAAGTTGGAACAATTCCCTGTATAAATTCAGCATGATCTGGCAACCTTGGGACAAACTTTTATTAGCTGACATATAGTATGCAGTGCTCATACTGTGCTATCCTCATCATTACAAAAATAAAATGTCTATGTATTGAACATGACTTTCAGAGTGATAACTTCTTTTTTCCTATCGTGATGTGTCATGTATGTGTTACTTATTAAACTTTAATGAAAAAAAAACTTGACAGAACAATTCCCTCAGGCCCTAGGCAAAAGTCGTGAATCGCGGCAAATATCTCCTTGGCCATCTTCTTTGTACCCAGTATTAAAAATCCTTTTATTCCCAGAGAGGACGCATACTGCTTGATGCCTTGAATGGAGAAGTATAGGTACTTTACAAGCAGTGCACCTCAATACCTCCTTGGACTGGAGTTCTTTAGACTCGCTTAAAGGCCAGACTTGCTCTCCTAAATTAGATTTATGGAGCCTTTACTTTCTGAAAAAAAGTTTTGATGAAATAATTGTCAGCACCTAAACATGTTTCACCGTAACTTTTGGTATAAAACAATACTATAAAACTTTTATAGGGTTCGCTAAATTAGTCTAGCTTCTCCCACATCAGCTCAAGCTGTTAGGAGACCTTATTTGCACATTAAACCCTACCATTATGAAAAAGATATTCAGCCTAGCTCATAAAGCATCTAGGTTAGCCTTTCTCAACCTTTTCAACATAGAGGAGCCATTGAAATATGTTTCTGGTCGCAGGGAACCCCTGCTAAAAATTACTCTATCTACAAGTCATGATACAAAAATGTAATGGTCAATGAGAAGAATGCTCCTTACACTTCTGGACATCGGGAAGAATTACTCCCTTACAGATATCTAAAAAGATCAATGGTGTCAGTGGGAACTTATTTGAGAGGCAAAAATTGCTCATTGTTCAAGGAATCCCTAGCAACCTCTGCTGGAACCCTAGTTGAGAAACCCTGACCTAGGTCAACAAATGTTAGATATCTAGTTTGGCAATGCTATTACACTCTTCAGTGCCTCCAGGGGAGGACAAGCTGGGGAACTCTCATAGTAATAAGATCCTAAGTCCTAATAGGATGTGTTGGGCTGGTTGCCCTGAGTGTAAATGCAGGTCATTAAAAATAAATCTCTCTTTGTTCAGATCTGTAATTAGAGTGTCAAGAAGAGGGAAGTCTTTCAACACCAATTTATTGTGTGTCATGTGACCAAATGCCAAGAACCACAAAGGAAGGTGATTTTGGAAATTTGAATATGTTCCTATCATAAAATTGACACTTAGCTGCCTCCATAAAATATCTCATTTGATGTTGTGCATTCCCTAATAATTCCCTATATCTTATTTATTGAAGCTGTCTTAAGTAAACAATTATGGCAACTCAATATGCAGTGTCAGCATTCTACAGTGCCAGAATGAATGAACCCCCATGTAACTGTCAAGGTCCTACCTTTCCTCAGGGCTTGTGCTGCTCCATGTGCTGGCATCCATCTTAGGTGTCTGCAAAGCATTGTGGGATCCTTTATGCTTTCAGCCCTCTGTGGCTCCTGCTTATCACATATAAGTCTGCTGTTTGTAGCTGTCCATTGCATTCGTGTCCTGTCTGTTGCACAGCAGCAAGCTCCTGTTTAGTTTCTCATTGCTCTCCTGGATACCGACTCGGCTTTGGCAAGACTCCTTCCTGGCTTCTGACCCCGGCTCTGGCGACCATCCTTCCTGGCTTCTGACCCCAGCTCTGGCGACCATCCTTCCTGGCTTCTGACCCCGGCTCTGGCGATCATCCTTCCTGGCTTCTGACCCCGGCTCTGGCGACCATCCTTCCTGGCTACTGTTCTACCAAGTCATCCGCTGTTGCTGTTGGACTTGCATAGACTCTGTCTTGTTTTTGTATAATAAATCTACCTTTAATTGCACCTCCTTGTGTGTCTGGCTCCTCGCTCCCTGACACTACACAAATGCCATGAATGTACTGTGGTCTCGGTGGGCATTTTCGGCAGTCCTGTCCGGTCCGTCCGGGAAACGCTCGCACCTGAGATCCTGTTGGGGGCAGATCTTGGGTGGAGTTTCCTCATCCCCGGTTTCCCGCAAAGATAAACCGCTAATCACCGTTGTCCTCTCTTGGGCGGAAGGCTCGGTGACGGCCCAGGCGTTGGTAGACTCTGGTGCTGGCGGGTTGTTTATGGACAGTTCGTTTGCTGCCCAGTACTCCATTCCTCTGCAGGCTCAAGTTACTCCATTGGTCCTCGAGGTGATAGATGGCAGGCCCCTGCAACCGCCGCAGGTTACCCACGAGACCCTGCCGGTTGAAGTAGCTATTGGGGCTGTTCATAGGGAGTTGGCATGTTTCCAGGTAATTTCTTCCCCGCACTACTCCATGGTTTTGGGATATCCCTGGCTTCAGAAGCACAATCCGACCTTTGATTGGCGGTCGGCCGAGATTCTCTTGTGCTCTCCACAGTGCTGGGCCGGTTGCATCCGTGGACCTGTTAAGGTGTTGTGTGCCTCCTCGGACTCTGTGTTGCCTACTGACTATGGGGAGTACCTGGATGTGTTTGACAAGGTGCGCGCCGGTGCTCTGCCTCCTCATCGTCCATTCGATTGTGCTATAACCTTACAGCCCAATGCCACTCCACGTGTGGCAGGGTGTATCCTCTTTCGGTTGCGGAGAATCAGGCCATGGAGGAGTACGTTGCGGATGCGCTTTCCCGGGGGCACATTCGCAAGTCTACTTCTCCAGCAGGAGCTGGCTTTTTCTTTGTGAAAAAGAAGGGAGGTGAATTGAGGCCTTGCATTGATTTTAGGGTCTCAAACGAATCACGATTAAGAATGCTTACCCAATTCCGTTGATTACCGAGTTGTTCGACTGCCTCAAGGGAGCAACGGTCTTTACTAAACTCGACTTTAGGGCTGCGTACAACCTCGTACGGATCAAGGAGGGCGACAAGTGGAAGACCGAGTTCAACACCAGAACCGGCCACTATGAATCACTGGTTATGCCCTTCGGGTTGTGTAATGTGCCTGCGGTCTTTCAGGAGTTCATTAATGATGTCTTTCGTGACTTGCTGCAGCAGTGCGTGGTGGTTTACTTGGACAGCATCCTGGTTTACTCTGCGTCTATGGAGTCTCATATCCAGGATGTTAAGCGGGTGCTGCAACGGTTACGTGAGAAAGAGCTTTTCTGTAAGCTCGAGAAGTGTGAATTTCACCTATCCCAGGTTGCCTTTTTGGGCTACATCATTTCCGCTGTGGGATTTTCCATGGACCCTCAGAAGGTTTTGGTGGTTCTGCAGTGGCCTCATCACAGTGGTCTCCGGTCCATTCAGCGCTTTTTGGGATTCGCCAACTATTATCGGAAGTTTATCAGGAACTTCTCCATGCTGGCCAAGCCTCTCTCAGATATGACCAAGAAGGGTAGTAATCCCCACGAGTGGTCATCCGAGGCCATCTTAGCTTTCGAAGCTCTGAAATCCACCTTCACTTCGGCTCCGAGACTGTCTCATCCCAATCCTGGGTTGCCTTTTGTCCTCGAGGTTGATGCATCTGAGACGGGAGTAGGCGCCCTCCTGTCTCAGCCTCGGTCGCCCGATGGACCCCTACTTCCCTGTGGGTTCTACTCCAGGAAGCTTTCCTCCACAGAATGCAACTACCAGTTTGGAGACAGGGAGTTGTTGGCCATTATTCAGGCTCTCAAGGAATGGAGGCACCTGCTCGAGGGTTCTGCGGTTCCGGTCCTCATTCTCACTGACCACAAGAACCTGACGTATCTCTCAGAAGCTAAGAGGTTGACGCCCCATCAGGCCAGATGGGCTCTGTTCTCGTTTTAACTATGTTGTCTCCTATTTGCCTGGCTCCAAGAATGTCAGGGCTGATGCCTTGTCACGGCAATACTCTGAGTTGTCCAGGGAGGACTCTGAGCCGACCTCGGTCATACCTCCGGATCAGATCCTGGCTGCCATTCGTACCAGCCTGACTTCTCCCCTTGGGGAGCAGATTTTGGCGGCTCAAACTGATGCTCCCTCTGAGAGACTGGCTGGTAGATGTTTCGTACCTGAGGGATTGCGCACCCGCTTGCTGCGTACCTACCATAATTCCAAGACTGCCGGTCATCCAGGGAGGAACCAGTTGTCCTGGGTCGTTTCTCGTTTATTCTGGTGGCCATCTCTCCATTCCGACATCTTCTCATATGTAGCGGCATGTTCTGTCTGTGCCCAGAATAAATCTCCTCGGCATCTTCCATTGGTCCTTCTGCAACCCATTCCCAATGGGGAGCGTCCCTGGTCACACCTGGGCATGGATTTTATTGTAGACCTCCCTGCGTCTCGAGGCCATACGGTCATTCTTATGGTCATTGATCGTTTCTCCAAGATGTGCCATTGTGTTCCGTTCAAGAAATTGCCGACTGCACAAGAACTGGCTACGGTTTTCGCCAGGGAGATCTTTCGCTTGCACGGGTTACCTAAGGTGATTCTCTCGGACCGTGGGAGCCAGTTTGTGTCCAGGTTCTGGCGCGCCTTCTACTCCCAGTTGGATATCAAGCTCTCCTTCTTTTCGGCCTACCACCCGCAGTCCAATGGGGCTGCGGAGCGTTCCAACCAGGCCCTGGAACAATTCCTTCGTTGCTATATCTCAGACCATCAAGACAATTTGGTCGATCTCCTGCCATGGGCAGAATTTGCAAGGAACTCGGCTGTCAACTCCTGCTCCGGGATGTCTCCCTTCATGGCCAACTATGGGTTCCAACC
The DNA here is from genome assembly GCF_062004578.1 of Staurois parvus. Taxonomy (NCBI): domain Eukaryota; kingdom Metazoa; phylum Chordata; class Amphibia; order Anura; family Ranidae; genus Staurois; species Staurois parvus. The sequence continues at coordinate 3,542,588 of NW_028317922.1, forward strand.
TGCTGTATTGCCTGAGTTGTTCTCGCCACAGGACATTCCAGCTGTGGATAACCATCTTGCTGCCCTGCATTCCTCGTGGGGGCAGATCCAGAGGTCCTTGAAGGACTCAGCTCAGCGCCAGAAGCTCCAGGCTGATAGTAGACGGTTGCCGCTCCTTCATACCAGGTCGGAGATCGGGTGTGGTTGTCCACTCATAACCTCAATCTTCGGGTGCCCGCACCGGATCTGGCTCCCCGTTTTGTTGGTCCTTTGCGCATCCTCCACAGGATGAACCCGGTTGCCTATGCCCTTGCTCTTCCTCCTGGGATGCGTATCTCCAATGTCTTCCATGTATCCCTGTTGAAGCCTCTGGTTTGTAATCGCTTTACTGCCTCTCCGCCTCAGCCTCACATCCTATCCAGGTTGACGGTCATGAGGAGTATGAGGTGAGTCGCATCCTGGACTCTCAGTTGGTCCGCGGTCGGGTGCAGTTCCTGGTCCATTGGCGTGGTTATGGTCCCGAGGAGCGTTCCTGGGTTACTTCCGCGGATATTCATCCTCCTGCCCTCCTCCGTGCTTTTCACGCCCGATTTCCCAAGAAGCCTTATGTTGAGCCGTGGAGGGGGAGGGGCCTTTGAGGAGGAGGTACTGTCAAGGTCCTACCTTTCCTCAGGGCTTGTGCTGCTCCATGTGCTGGCATCCATCTTAGGTGTCTGCAAAGCATTGTGGGATCCTTTATGCTTTCAGCCCTCTGCGGCTCCTCCCCCTGGAGGGGGCGGCTTATCTTATATAAATCTGCTGTTTGTAGCTGTCCATTGCATTCTTGTCCTGTCTGTTGCACAGCAGTAAGCTCCTGTTTAGTTTCTCATTGCTCTCCTGGATACCAACTTTGCTTTGGCAAGACTCCTTCCTGGCTTCTGACCCCGGCTCTGGCGACCATCCTTCCTGGCTTCTGACCCCGGCTCTGGCGACCATCCTTCCTGGCTTCTGACCCCAGCTCTGGCGATCATCCTTCCTGGCTTCTGACTCCGGCTCTGGCGACCATCCTTCCTGGCTACTGTTCTACCAAGTCATCCGCTGTTGCTGTTGGACTTGCATAGACTCTGTCTTGTTTTTGTATAATAAACCTATCTTTAATTGCACCTCCTTGTGTCTGGCTCCTCGCTCCCTGACAGTACATGTGCTGAAGTTATGTCATTCCAGCCAATCAAGATGAACAAATATGATGAAAAACAAGGGAAGATGTTGGCTTGAGAGTGACCTCGTGAATACTGCTAGAGCAGAGATAAGTATTGGTATCCCCCTCCTGCAGACATTCACTGGGCTCTTCCACCTTGAAAGCATACCCTCCTTGAACAGGCAAGGCAGCTTGAAGAATGCTGTGCCAGACCCTATAGGATTCAGGCCTACACAGCACAAACATTTTGCCTTTATCCTTCATAGCCTGGGGGAGAGAGCTCATTAAGCCATTTCCCAAGCTTTTATAGCCTCCCCCAACAAACACCAAACTACTAGTGGTAGTCAGAGAGGATATAAAGGCTCAATAATACAAGATTTGGTAACACCATCCTAAAACTATGGCCCAAATTGCCAGTGACACCGAGTGATGGCAGAAGAGTGCTGCAGCAATCCTACAACATAGGGGAGAAGTCAAATGAGAAAATACAAATTCTCCAGGCAAAACTATTACCTAGGAAAGGTAAATTCACTAAACATCCCTGAAGTATAGGGTGGCTACGCACACTCCCCACCCTTAAAATCAGACGACTTCCACAGACTCTGGAAAACCAAATAAAGGTAGAGTACCTAAACAAATAGAGGCTAATCAACTGCTATACATCACCATGTTCTTCTCTGACATTGATTAATCCCTGAGCTAAACATGCAGTATCCTGGTGCAACTAAAGGCCCTGACATCCTGATTGAAGTTCTCCTCTGGTTTCTACCTGCAGTGGCAAAAGAAACAGATAAATGTGCAACAACACCATTAAACATATTCAGACAACACCTACAGCAAATTTCACATGATGGTAGTGACTAGAGATGAGCGAATCGAACTTGGCGAAGTGGAATTCGTTTCGAATATTAGGAAAAATTCGATTCGCACCGAATCCGAATTTTAGCAAACTTCGGGTGCACGAATCGAATTTTCCCCGATCAGCCGGCAAAAAGTGTCACTGCAGAGAGCTCCGCTATTTCTGACAGTTCTCTGACAGTTCTGACAGTTCATTTACAGCGGTTGAAACATTGTATCTATTTGTTTCCATTTAGGATACAGATGTTTTTATTCGGAAATAAATAGATACAATGTTTCAACCGCTGTAAATGTGAAGGAACTGTCAGAGAACTGTCAGAAATAGCGGAGCTCTCTGCAGATACACTTTTTGCTGTACTGGAATTCTTCTTCTTTTCATTCTTCTTCTTCTTCTTTTCATTCTTCTTCTTCTTCTTCTTTTCATTCTTCTTTTCATTCTTCTTCTTCTTCTTTTCATTCTTCTTCTTCTTTTCATTCTTCTTCTTCTTCTTCTTTTCATTCTTCTTTTCATTCTTCTTCTTCTTTTCATTCTTCTTTTCATTCTTCTCATTCTTCTTTTCATTCTTCTTTTCATTCTTCTCATTCTTCTTCTTTTCATTCTTCTTCTTCTTCTTCTTTTCATTCTTCTTTTCATTCTTCTTCTTTTCATTCTTCTTCTTCTTCTTTTCATTCTTCTTCTTTTCATTCTTCTTTTCATTCCTCTTCTTCTTCTTTTCATTCTTCTTTTCATTCTTCTTCTTCTTCTTTTCATTCTTCTTCTTCTTTTCATTCTTCTTTTCATTCTTCTCATTCTTCTTTTCATTCTTCTTTTCATTCTTCTCATTCTTCTTCTTTTCATTCTTCTTCTTCTTCTTTTCATTCTTCTTCTTCTTCTTTTCATTCTTCTTCTTCTTTTCATTCTTCTTCTTCTTTTCATTCTTCTTCTTCTTCTTTTCATTCTTCTTTTCATTCTTCTTCTTCTTTTCATTCTTCTTCTTCTTTTCATTCTTCTTTTCATTCTTCTCATTCTTCTTTTCATTCTTCTTTTCATTCTTCTCATTCTTCTTCTTTTCATTCTTCTTCTTCTTCTTTTCATTCTTCTTCTTCTTTTCATTCTTCTTCTTCTTTTCATTCTTCTTTTCATTCTTCTTCTTCTTTTCATTCTTCTTTTCATTCTTCTTTTCATTCTTCTCATTCTTCTTTTCATTCCTCTTCTCCTTCTTTTCATTCCTCTTCTTCTTCTTTTCATTCTTCTTTTCATTCCTCTTCTTCTTCTTTTCATTCTTCTCTTCTTCTTTTCATTCTTCTTCTTCTTCTTTTCATTCTTCTTTTCATTCTTCTTCTTCTTCTTCTTTTCATTCTTCTTCTTCTTCTTCTTTTCATTCTTCTTCTTCTTCTTTTCATTCTTCTTCTTCTTCTTTTCATTCTTCTTCTTCTTTTCATTCTTCTTCTTCTTCTTTTCATTCTTCTTTTCATTCTTCTTCTTTTCATTCTTCTTTTCATTCTTCTTCTTCTTCTTTTCATTCTTCTTTTCATTCTTCTTCTTCTTCTTTTCATTCTTCTTCTTCTTCTTTTCATTCTTCTTCTTTTCATTCTTCTTTTCATTCTTCTTCTTCTTCTTTTTATTCTTCTTCTTTTCATTCTTCTTTTCATTCTTCTTCTTCTTCTTTTCATTCTTCTTCTTCTTCTTTTCATTCTTCTTTTCATTCTTCTTCTTCTTCTTCTTCGTCGTGCCCCGTGACTGCCCAAATGAGTGAAGTGTGCGGTGATTCTAAGATCGACGGCACTCATCTGCATGTCATACTGACTGACAGTATTATTTCTCTTCCCCAGCAGACTCCAAGGGCATTTAAATTAAAGGTACAGTGTTCTGCACTAATATAAAGGCTCTCTGAAGCCTAGAAACCCTTTTAATAAGTTAAATTCGCAGCGAATAAATTCGCATCGAATCGAATTTCTCCCGCAAATTCGGCGAATCGGCCGAATCGAATTTTTGAATAATTCGCTCATCTCTAGTAGTGACCAAAGCTCTATTCCTTAGAAAGTACCACTTTGTTCCCCTACTAGACATAAATCTTTTATTCCTAATGTCCATCCCGGTCAGACCTATGAATACTGTTTTAGAGCTCCAAATGTAGCTAAGGTAGCGAACACCACAGTTGCAGCCGCAATTCCTGAAACTTGCTCACACAGATCTTCATTGATTACTAAATCCCTGAACTGACTATAACTAAGTGAACCATGAACAAAGTCTCTCAAGGATTAACCTCAGAGCTCATCTCCAGTAGGGAGAAGGCTAGCATTTACCTTAGGGTGGGCCCATTGACGCAGTGGAGAGTGCCACATGACAATGAAGGGCGCCAGTCACTTCAAATTTTATTAGTCCAGCTTCACAGAGAGAGAGGTTCAGAGTTAGGTCTTCAATAGCCTCCATTAGTTAAAGCCAATCACCACTCTGGGATTGCATCAGCTTTTCTGTATTGAGGATGCTGGTCAGTTTTTCATTAATCATGATCTATGAGATGTTATGTTTGAATAGAATAATATTGAGCACAGGTAACTTCCATGCTCACACTATAGTTATTTTAGCAGCTGAGAAGATAAAGAAATTGAGGGTTCGGAGGTGTCTGGGGATCTCATCCGAGATGTCAGTGAATAGTGCTGTTTTGGCATTTTTAGAGATGTTCTGCCCTGTTACCGAGATAATATGACTAAACATTTGGATCCAGAATCATTGGATCTTTGGGCATGACCACCAGACATGGTACATATCATCTACTTGCCCACTTCCTCGGAAGCGCAAAGATGAGACACTAGGGTAGATCTTTGCCAGCCTCACTGGTACAAGGTACCATCTAGATAACAACTTGTAATTCGCCTCCACTAGAGTGGTGTTGAGTATTCCCCTGTGCACAATGGTTGACCACTGTGTCCACTCCTTCTCTTCATCGTCTCAACAAGGTCTGATTCCCAAGCTGTTTGATAGGATGGTTTGGCATGTTGACTAATGAACAGAGCATATAACTCTGATATCCCTCCACAGGGGGCAGTATTATGCAAGCACTTATTTTTAAACATGGTTCTAATGGTTACATCCCCATGCTCCCTAAGTGCTCCCAAGTTTTTAAACAGCATGTGATCCCCTGGCTGAAAGTCTTGTACTTTCTCCTTGAGGTGTCAAAGTTTCTTTTATTCCTTTACTCTCATGTGGTTGCAGTCTCTCTCACCTTCTCATAGGCTTGCTTCAGATTTTTCCGTAATCGGTCAACATACCCTTGTATGAAGTCAGGGATGTTTGATCCGTAGAGGTTCCGAAAGCTAGGTCAACCAGCAGTTGAGCTTCTCTCCCAAACATTAATCTGTAGGAGAAATACTCCATGATATCATTAGTCATGCTGTTGTAGGCATGAACTACAGCTGCAATATGATTTCCCTAATACTGTTTCTTTTCTGAGGGAAAAATTTGCAGCATATTCAACAGAGTGCGGTTGAACCTTTCAGGTTGAAAATCTCCCTATGGGTGACCAGCAGCTCACATAGCTTGTGAACAAGTTTGTTTCCTCTCAGTGTCCCTGCCCTGGTCAGACTGTATTTGTTGCAGTACACCATAGTGCACTAAAACATTTTCCCCCAGTACTTTTGCCACAGTGACTGCTTGTTGATCCTTGGTGGGGAAGGCTGGAGCATATTGAATAAAGTAATTGGTTACCACCAGAACATAGATTCTCCCACTGGCATCAGGTTCCAGGCATAAAATGTCAATGCACACCACCTCCATAGGCCCTTGACTCTGTAGGTGACACATGGGAGCAGCTTTGGTTGGTAGAGTTTTCCTTTGAATGCACTGTAAGTATGAATGACAGTAGTTCTCTTCTTCTCTAGAAGTGGTCCCTAACCAATGTAAAGGTCCTCTCTGGTCCTAAGTGCCGTGTTCATCATGAAGAGCCATTAGTACAGCCTGTCTGTGTTTCTCTGGTGGGAACAACTGTCACCTTTATTCCGAATCTTCTGAAGGACCCCTCTAAAACATAATGTTGTCTCGTACCTGCAGCTGGTCCCATTCTTTGTAGACTAACTTGGAGTTCATGATAGAACCATTTAGTAGCAGGCTGGGATCTTGTTTGGCCAGGGCTTTCAAGGTTAAACTGCAGAGTGGGTCCTCAGAGCTGATGGTGCATATTGAAGCTCAGGTTTCACAGCTAATTGATACAGTAGTTGTTCACAGGTTCACATCAAGTTTACGTCATAGAAGTCAATAGCCTGTAATCTGCACCTGAACTGGACCGCACTGCTCAGAAATCGGACATGACTCTTTTAAAACTGCACTGAATCAGCACTGAATCTGCACCGCCAGTGCACTGGACATACAGTTGTGTTCAAAATAATAGCAGTGTGTTGAAAAAAGTGAGTAAAGCTCAAAATCCTTCTAATAGCTTTTATTTCCATACACACAAATGCATTGGGAACACTACACATTCTATTCCAAATCAAAACATGAAGAAAAATATATCAAATTTTTGTTGTTCCTCTAAAAAATTGAAGAAAAGTGAATATTAGACTGTTCAAAAAAATAGCAGTGTTTGTATTCTTCTTTACAAACTCAAACATCCACTATATAAACTGAAAAATGTTTGAAGATTTTGCTTTCCTTTGAATCACTTAATTAATTTTTAGTTGTATAAGCACTGTTTCTGAGAACTGCTGTACATCTGTGTTGTATGGAGTCAACCAACTTCTGGCACCTGTGAACAGGTATTCCAGCTCAGGATGATTGGACTACATTCCACAGTTCTTCTCTATTTCTTGGTTTTGCCTCAGAAACTGCATTTTTGATGTGACCCCACAAGTTTTCTATTGGATTAAGATCCGGGGATTGGGCTGGCCACTCCATAATGTCAATCTTGTTGGTCTGGAACCAAGATGTTGCATGTTTACTGGTGTGTTTGGGGTCGTTGTCTTGTTGGAACACCCATTTCAAGGGCATTTCCTCTTCACCATAAGGCAGCATGACCTCTTCAAGTGATGTATTCAAACTGATCCATGATCCCTGTTATGCGATAAATAGGCCCAACACCGTAGTATGAGAAACATCCTCATATCATGATGCTTGCGCAACCATGCTTCACTGTCTTCACAGTGTACTGTGGCTTGAATTCAGTGTTTGGGGGTCATCTGATAAACTGTCTCCGGCCACTAGACCCAAAAAGAACAATCTTCCTTTCATCAGTCCACAAAATGTTGCGCCATTTCTCTTTAGGCCAGTCAATGTACTCTTTGGCAAATTGTAACCTCTTCAGCACGTCTTTTTTTCAACAGTGGGACTTTGCGGGGGCTTCTTGCAGATAGCTTGGCTTCACATAGGCGTCTTCTAATTGTAACAGTACTCACAGGTAACTTTAGACCTTCTTTGATCTTCCTGGAGCTGATTGTTGGCTGAGTCCTTGCCATTTTGGCTATTCTATCCATTCGAATGGTAGTTTTTCGCTTTCTTCCACATCTTTCAGGTTTTGGTTGCCATTTTAAAGCATTTGCGATCATTTTAGCTGAGCAGGCTATCATTTTCTATACTTCTTTATATGTTTTCCCCTCTCCAATCAACTTTTTAATCAAGGTACGCTGTTCTTCTCAACAATGTGTGGAACGACCCATTTTCCTCAGAATTTCAGAGAGAAATGCACTGTAACCAGCATGTACAACATTTGCTGCCTTCCTTCCTTAAATAAGAACAATAATTGCCACCTGTTTTTCAAAGAATGAATGACCTCACTAATAGAACTCCACACTGCTATTATTTTGAACATGCCCCTTTCAATTAGTGATTCAATTACACAGAATCATCAGCATGCATGTCATGACTGTTGGGTCTGTTGGATTTCTATTACTCTACTACACCTGCTAGTAAATTATTTCCCATGTAGAAATATCATTTCTACCGAAAACAGTGATTGATCGGGTTAGTGATGTCTGACTGCTATTATTTTGAACACAACTGTATGTGAACAGGCACCATAGGAAAAAATGTTTTTTCACATGTCATGCTGATTTGGATGCGGTTCAAACCACATCCAATCCGCATATATGTGAATGGGCAATAACTCTGATCCACCTTCAATTCTCACCTTTCCCTTCATCACCCAGAAATAACTCATTGAGTTTGTGGGCAATCTTTGCAAAATTCACCACGAATCTCTGATAATGAGAGCAGACCTCAATTCAGTGATTGTTCTTGTTCTGAGCCAAGTGGTTACCACCTCCAACTTCTTTATCCCTTTTGCTAAAACGACATGCTCTAGGTAGGTGACAGAAGTTTGATGGAATTGAAATGCCTCCAATAAAAACTTCAGTCCTGCTTCGTGGAGCCTTTGAAGAAGATTCCTCCTCTGAGTTCTCTCTGCGTTCTCCCTTTAACAAATCAGTAGGTGTCACTGGAGTGGCCAAACTCACTTGCCTGATCAACATCCGGGGCTTTATTCTGATAAGGGAGTTGGTAACATTCCACAGACTAACTGGCACCTTCCCTCCATTCTGGGACAAGGCTTATGTGGGTACTATTTCAGGAACCAGCTCCACTCCCATCTCTCCTTGTCGTGAATCAGTCTTGAAGACGACAAAGGGTCCTGGCTGAACTCAAGTCAACTTGGCTGTGGTCTGTGACTGCTGACCCATCCCATGGATAGCACGGCCTCCTAGAAACAGGGTTCTTGCACAGGCTTTGGCTGTTTGCAGAGAAGTGCAGAGTTCTAATGCCTTAAAGCAGAGATGACTAAGTGAAGACTGGATAGTGCAGAGAAGCTGATGCAATCCCAGTGTGGTGATTGGATTCTTGCCTACATTGGGAAGAATTAAGACAAAGAAAAATAAAACACAAACTGACCTATGATAGGTGACCCTGCATTCACTATATCTGTTCTCCCACAGTATACAGAACATGGAAATGCAATTATTTTAGTAAATAGCAACTGCCAAATACCTTTTCTCTTCAGCAGTATATGTCAGTCTTTTGACTTCTATCAGTGTCCAGCAGAGCACTGGTAAAGCTTGTAGGAGGAGTTTTCATGTTTTCATTGTCCTCTATGAGGCTGCAGGACCACTGAGCCTCTGTCTGAACAGTGCTGATTGGCCCTGTGCTGATCACATGCATTCTCCCAAGAAAAGAAGACTCTAGCATTAAACACTAAACTGAGCATGTTCAGTTTGCCCCCAAGCCTCTGTTCTATCAGCAGATAGATTGGGAACAGTAGAAGAACGGGAGGATTAAAGAAGAAAGGATCAAATATCCTTTTTACATAATGCGGCGGACTAATCCCTTTGGTTCCACAGTGAGTATACCAAGCATGCTTTACTGCATATACAGACTGATTTTACTGTTGTGGGTTTAGTAACACTTTACATTTAAATGGATAGGCAGTAAAATGAACCACAGCTGATCTACAAATGTACCTGCTGTATTTCTGGCAAGTGCACAGCAATGTATAGTAATGTATTATTGAGCGTTACTTTGTACTGCCATTAAAAAGGGATGACACCACCAAGCATCGGCTCATGTGTTATTGTTTGTTGCAATAGCATGTGCATTACCACAAAGTCATAGTGTAACCAGGCTCTAAAAGAAACCTGGAGTGTTTTATACTTAAGTTGTCTAGTGCTGTCAGCAGAAAGAAGGTACCTCAAGGTGCCTACATGCCATCAGACCGTAACTATGCATCTAAGTGTAAGCATTTTGAGTACCCAAAAAGCCCAAGTGCTCTAACATGCACATACTTCCTGGGTCGATTGGATTAGGAGCCTGACCTTGCTGATCTGCTAAACGTAATTATTGCCCAGAATGGCCATACATCATAATAATGGACCAATAGTGACACTTAGGAAATGGGAAGGGGTGGAGCCAGGAAGTGAGTAAATTTCAGAACACATATAGTAGTGCACAAATTCTAGAGAAACCTTCCATCTGGGCTGCAAGGTTCTAAGATTTGGCTTCTTTATCACAAATCTTACAAAATGATACAAACCAGGAACAAGTAAAGATATATGTCTTGAAAACTGAAACAATGTATTAATCAATAGTTATTTGCATTATATTGCAATATATTTTATCATGGTGTTACATTACTAACTGCTAAGATTGAATTACATTGGTGAAGTAAATGATTTAAAAATGTATTGGTACACACAGCTGATGCTTAAATGGGATGTAAAGGATTTCAAGCTAGGAAGGACTAAGCTGTAGGTGGCCATCTTGGTGGAGACAGGGTGTTGCTTTTTCACTTCAGAGCTTTCAGCACAGGGAACAGTGAGCAGCACAGTTATTTCATAACCATATTTCACTCCAAATATCCTGAAATTACAAGTCAAAGGCAGCAGGGCCTTAGATCTCACACTGCAGACATACAGCTATGAGGCTATTGGCATTGGGGTAGAAGGAGAAAAGAAGTGCCTCCTAAGTGCAGCAGAAGCATTTAATGTAGCACATACGCGCATGCCGGCCGGCTTCCACATCTGTCTCCCTCCTGCTACCACGCTTGTCTAGCACAGACGCGGATGTCATGCACCTGTCACAGCCATTCCACACTTGATATTACATACATGACTGTTTTACTCCTTAAACATGTGAGTGTTCCTACATTTGTGCTACATTAAAGCGGTTCTGCTGAACTTAGAGGCGCTTCTTTTCTCCTTCTATTATACAAAGTTCTGCTACAGTACTACATGAAGCTTGCCCTTAATGACTTATGGACCTTCCTAATCTAAGTCATTTAGATTACATTATTACCACTAATTATTGGACTTTATGGACTTGGTTTTAGTGTTTTGCGCTGAATACCATTTCTTCTTACTTTTTATAGGCATAGGGGTACCTAGACACCCTGACATACCAGGAAGCGCACTGCTATTTTTCTGAAGGAATTCAAGACAAAAGGTACATTGTTCCTATACAATAGCAAAGTTTCACTTTTTAAATTCAAGTCAATTTAAAATAAAGCTGGCAATGGCATTCAAGGGTAGTATCTAAAGAGACATCACAGGAACCACTGACTGCAGCTGATTTACATTTTTTAAAAAAGGGGCTCACAGGGATAAATGTCAGGTAACCCAAATTGAACTGTAACAGTGCATTTTTTTTAAAACTTACTGATAATATTTAAACAGAAGCCTGAAAGACATTTTCCAAGTATGATCTTCTCTACTGATGCTTGCAGTACAAGCTAAGCCCCATACCCAATATTTCTGTTTTCCTTTTGTCTTCCATGGGTAGTATCTAAAGAGACATCACAGGAACCACTGACTGCAGCTGATTTACATTTTTTAAAAAAAGGGGCTCACAGGGATAAATGTCAGGTAACCCAAATTTAACTGTAACAGTGCATTTTTTTTTAAAAACTTACTGATAATATTTAAACAGAAGCCTGAAAGACATTTTCCAAGTATGATCTTCTCTACTGACACTTGTAGTACAAGCTAAGCCCCATACCCAATATTTCTGTTTTCCTTTTGTCTTCCAATTTCTTTCGTGTTCCTTGTATGCTGTGCAGAGTAGGGATATTGCTAGTATAAGTGATAATAACAGATATGTGAGTAAGGCATTATACATACAGCTGTTCATAAACCATCTCTGAGTCAGGAGATTGTATGCAGGTCTTCCGGTGCTCTGTCTACACTTCCCTTGTGTAACAATTTAGCAGACTATTTCAGGCTTCTGGAGGTCAGCCGTAGCACAGCTGTCTGTGGTTACTCTGTCTAATGCAGACATTATACAAGGCTGTGCGGTAAACACAAATCAGCCTCCCAGATGAAAACAACATACCTGATGATGCACGCTATGCTTACAGTCATGTATTTACCCTGCTAATAGGACATTCTGTGCTGTCTGTGCCAAAGACTGTGGACTTTGTGCACGTAATCATGAGCAAGCCGCAAGACATTAAGGCATTAGTGGGCACAGGGCAAGGAACACATTAATGTCCTTTTTTATTCTGGAACATGTGAGCATAGTTGGCAGTGTCTCATCCAGAGGATACTGCAGTAAGTTCCATTAGACATACACAAGTAGATATTGTAATTAATGCTCATTATGGCACTCATGACCTCAGTTATAAATGTGCCCTCAGTCATACTCACAATGCTCTTGCCACCTGACCCACCTCAGGCTTGGTCTTTGGCAGAACATGTGTGTGGCACACTGGACAGAAAATGAAGTACCATAAAATCTTATAGTGTATAAAAACTATACATTTGCAGATAAAATACAAAATAGCCAGCAGTCACCAATTTGATTCCAACTTTCAGATCTTAAATGACAGCTAGACTCTAAAAGCTTAAATATAACTGGTGGCTGTGGGCGACACAAACAGCTCTTATTAGTAAGGGGAATTCAGCAAAATTGCAATTTCATTTATTCATAGGCACTAGTCAGTTAATCACTCAAGCAATTCTTGTATCTCTCCAGCACTCCAGTTACATGTTGTCCAACAAAGCCTGAAAGTGAAGCTAGACCATGAAGAGGCATAAAAGAAGCTTTACTGGTTTTGAATGGTAATAGCATGCATCTTTTGGTGTATAGTTTTAGGCAGGAATTTATCTTTTTAGATAAGTAAAATGGAGAACAACGCTAAATTGCTAAGTTGGTTGTATAGCTTAGATCTCATCTTTTCCTCTTCCTGTGTAGTGCTTTACAGTCCTCCGTTTGATTGATAGGATTTACATTGTGTAGCTGCCCATAACTTCTGATTAGTCAGCTGGAAGAGAACATATTGTCGATCAAATAAATAATTTTGATGGGAAAAGGAGAAAAGCCAATCTCTGCAGTCATCCAAGTGCTATGTTTGCTTTATAAGGGGAGCTGGCCAAGGCAAAGCTTGTATGGTGAGGATTTTGTGTGGGTTCCCAAACACCTGCAGTTCTCCAGCCTTGTGTGATGTCCACTAGGTCCAAAATCACAGTTTAATGCATGTAAATACAAAGTAAAATACATGGTGTATGTGCCTTTGAGGTTCATGCCCATTTATTTTAATGGCACCCCAATGTGCATATATGCTAATAACTAATGCATTTGTTCTTCAGTGCGCCCCAGTGCCTGCAATAAAATGTATGCACTGTCCTGTGATGTGTTGGAAAAAAATAAGTCTAGTGCACATTGTTGGCCAGTAGAAAATGAATTGCCAGTTCAATGCAATGCATAGGTATGCCAAAAATACATATGAAAGCTAGCTACAATATATATGCACAAAAATAAGGATGGCAATGGAAAATATATAGCAGAGTTAGTGAGTATAGACAATAAATGTACTGATAATAAGGGATACCTAAGATCAGAAGACCCACTTGGTAAATTAACCTAATAGGTACAGTCAAAGTGGTTGTGATTTGGAGTTTGGCTGAATAGTCTGGTGCATAACCTAGCAGAACCAGGATTAGTAAGGGAAAGCTATGTAGAGATAGGTTGGAATACCATGAATGGTAGAAATCAGTTATCTAGGAGAAATGCTGTAAGGTGATGACTGGGACTACAGAAAATGTAGACAATAGAGAATAACTAGCTATTAATACCAATAAATACCCTGGTATACGCATAGCTGACACCACACCATGAGAGGAAATGCTAGCTTCATGGCTGTCAACCTGATCCAAGTGCTATAACACTTTCCTAAACACTTAAAAGTAATATGACTGAGTTTTAATTTCACTGGCTGCATACTTTTTCTGTGTCGATGACAGAGACAGTGGGGTGGCTAGCATTTTTGGAAGTAAATCAGCAATAGCAGCCTCCATATTTATCTCACTACATGTTTCGTATCATTAAAAAATTCTATCAAAACCAAAACAGACTTTCACTATTCAATAGGTAATCAACCTATGTTATGTACAGTAATGCCACTATTTTATCAGAGCACTGTGATATGGCCAGGTAAAGTAGGAATTTCTTCTGCACAGCTCAGTCAGACCATGGAATTTTGTGAATCTTTATTGAATGGCCATACAATTCGAACCAGCCTGGTCCTCTGTGATGCATTAAACGTGGGAACTTAGTGGTTCATTTTCCAAAACCTTTACATTTGAAGAATTTTTGGAAATTTCTATTTTCATCATACACGGACTTTTGGTGTTTATTATTATTGGGAACATTCACTATTAATTTATGGTTTATTATATATTTATTAGTATTATTCACTTTGGGTAAAAAAAGTTTTATTTCATTTAGAGGTCTATTTTTGCGCTGTTTATGTATATTTGTTATTATTTGTGTTTTTCACATTGCACAGCGGCATTTTAGACTTTGTAGTTTTTTATTGGCGCAGAAATAGTTGTCACAAAAAATAATAATCACCCAGTGGTGGTCAAACATTATATAAATTTTATTTGGGCACAGTGTTGTATGACTGAGCAATTGCTAGTTAAAGTAGGACAGTGCGGAATAGCAACAAAACGCCCTGGTCATGAAGGGAGTAAAACCTTCCGGAGGTCAAGTGGTTAAAGGTCAGAAATGTGAATGATGCATGTTACCATTAAAACATGTGATGGCTACTGTTTGTGAGAGTAAAGGGTTTACTGCGCAGAGTCAGTCTAAGTGTGCAGTTGTTACATTCTGGTGATATTGCGAGATCTGAGACTTCTGTTGTCACAGTATGTATGTTTGTTTTTTAAAAATATGTGTTTGTGAGGGGTCTCACAAAACTGAAGATGGGCTTTATGGTTAAAGCTACAGAGGTAACTGCAATATTTTTCTACTGGGAGATTTAAACTAGGGATGCCGAAATGTTTCATCCGAAAACACGCCTTTGGGCCATTGGCCGATATGAAAAAAAGCACTGATACAGGTGCCAAAAAAACCCCACCACTTGCTGCCGCCCGCCCACCGCTGCCACCATTGGCTGTCGTTTGGTAGTTCTCAGCCTTACCCAAGAAACGATCGAATGATCCCAGCGCTGGGCATAGAGATGAGTGAAGGAAAGATGGCCTCCACTCATCTCTATGCCCTTGGAGGACCAGAACCATGTCACTTCCGGTTCCAGCCATTTTTTCCCCCTTTTTTTTTAAAGCACTAGATCAATGGTTTTTTTTCGATCCAATGCTTTACATTGCAGCGGAGAGATGTGGGGTCTCATTGACCCATACATACTCTCTCCATAAAAGGACCTGTCACTAAATATTTCTGTCACAAGGGATGCATGCATTTCTTGGGATAAGAATAAAAGTGATTAACATTTTTTAAAGGGACAGTGCAAAAACCCCCAAAATATTAAATAAATAAATAAAAGTTTAAAGTGCCCCTGTCCCCCCGTGCTTGCACGTAGTGGTGAATGCATATTTAGGCCATGCCCACATATGTAAATGGTGTTCAAACCACACACGTAAGATATCACCACGAACGTCAGAGCAAGAGCAAGAATTCTTGCACTAGACCTCCTCTGTAACTTTACACTGCTAACCTGTAGACATTTTTAAATCATCACCCATGGAGATTTTTAAGTACCGCAGTTTCACGTCATTCCACGAGTGTGCGCAATTTTAAAGCATGGGTATCTATTTACTCGCCGTAACATCCTCTTTCAAATTTTACAAAAAAATTGGAGTATATGTTGTTTTTGTTTTTTTTTTTAATCAAAGTGTATTTTTTTCCAAAAAATTTTTTTCCAAAAAATATATATTCATTTTTAAAAGTTTTTAAAAGTTTTCGGCCAAGTGCATTTTGAATTTTCATTTTTGGTTTCGGCACCAGAATTTTCATTTCGGTGCTCCACTAATTTAAACCACTTGCTAGTAGTCACTCCAACTACATAGGAGATTTTTAGCAGCTCCAGCATGTGATTAACAGCTAGAGGTGGCACTTGATTGCTAATTGAAGGACACAAACAGCTCCCTCTGAAGTACAGTAAGCATGCATTAGCATCTCCTAGCAAAGAATTGCACAGTATTGGAGCATTGTGGGATCATGTGTGACTGACCACTCCTTACTTCATATGGAGTAATTTCTTCAATATATTTAATGATTAATTGGTACTCCCAATGCTAGCTATTTCGCTTAGAAGATTGAGCTAACAAGTGGTTAAATGTACCAAAAGATGATGTTGGATGAAAAAAAAATTGACACCATACTTCATCTTATTTTGTGCAAGGTTTTCTAGCTGGTCCAGTAATAATTTCCCCCAAGAACTGTCTGGCAGTGGTCTCTCTGGGCACTTAGTAGCCTGAGATTAACCCCTTGAGGACAACTGTATTATTAGCTATGCAGCAATATCATTACTGTAAGTAGGGGGTTACTTCCGAGCACTGTTCAGTTACAGGCATTTGCAGAATAACTGTATCAGTGCATATTACAGTTCTCTGAAGCCTGTGACACAGGGGTCCTATGTAACTAGCAGATTGGTGATATATATCACATATGTCATACTGCGGAGAGCCATCACATTAGTCTTCTCCTCACCACCCTTTTCTTTCTGGCTGGAATACTTGCCAAGGTGACAAACACCCTCATTAAGTGTTTCATCAGCTCCCCTCTCTTCACCTGATGCCACTTATATCTCCGACTTCTCCGGGGAATCCGACAAAATGCTCAGAGTCACAACAGCACAATAAGACAAAATGACTTGTGTAACCCTTCATCTGCCAAAGTGCTCTTCACTCCTCCTGACTCACTGATGCCTAACAAGTGTAGTAAGGTCACATCTCATGATCCTTATTTAGTAGAGGTTCTCTAGTGCGTGAAGGCCCAGTGTTATCTCATTGCAACCAGATAGGTGCAACACTATACTTAAACAATGACAACCAGAGAATGAACATAGAAGTCTAGTTGGCTGATAAGGGGTAGCACAGGCTACTTAATGCATGGGGGAGGGGCTGATTTTAAAACTCATTGATAAATATGTACCCTACTGCACCTACTAGAGCAGGGGTCTCCAAACTATGGCCCCCCAGCTCTGCCTCTGGGAGTCTTGCCTTTGGCTATCAGAGTCTTGCAAGGCCTCAGGGGACTTGCAGTTCCTCAACACCTGGAGGGCCATAGTTTGGAGACCCCTGTACTAGAGAATGTGTAATTAGTTTTGTTGTCTATTTTCATATGCATGCAGACAACTTCCAGTACCCAAGTTGTTTCAGTTTTGTGCATTAAAAGGGGACCTAGTGGAGGCGGCCATTGAAGTAGATATTTATCACCATCAAGCAAAACACCCAACCCTCAAGTGGACAGAAGCAGAGCTGAAAATGATGGTCTTTGTTTGATCATCCAAGATGGAATAAGTGGAAGAAGGCAGGGACTGAATGAGTCCACTAGGCTCCACCTATAACTAAACCATGATTTTTGAGTGGACTGACGTGAAATATAACATATTTTATAAACCATTTCTGGACATAAAATTAGAAATCTATGGTGGTTCTTAGCCTTCTAAATCAGTATTGTGTATGACTGGCAGAAATTCATTTGTCCAACATCAGTAGTGCATATTTAAAAAGAAGCAGCCCCCTGCCTGGATTCATCTACATTTGCTGGCTGTTTTCCAGCATTCACTCAGCAGGTTCTGTTAAAAATTGAACTTACTGTGGGTGGAGAGGATGAATGCAAATGAGAATTTTAGGATTAAATCCTGAATCTTTAATATGTAGTTTATGATAGGTCTTCGCAGAACTCAATGGCAAATTACTATTTTTCATAAACTATATAAATAAAATAAATGTTACTGTGATATCCAAGTGTTCAAGAAAAGAACTGGTAAATGTACTTTATAAGTATTATTATTATAATACAGGATGTATATAGCATCAACAGGAGGAATCAGATGGCCCTGCTCATTAGAGCTTACAATCTAAGAGGGGATGAGGATATGAACAAAATAAAAGTACAGTTGTTAGGAAGGGGCAGGATAGGCCTCCCTGAAGATAAGGGTTTTCAGGGATCCTCTAAAAATGGAAAGAGTAGGAGATAGTGGGACAGATTGAGGTAAGGAGTTCCATAGGATGGGAGAGGCTCAGGAGAAGTCCTGGAGGCGAGTATGGGGAGAGGTGACAAGGGAGCTAGAGTGCAGGAGGTCCAGAGAGTAAGGAAGAGAATGATTAGGTTAAAGTATAGTGAATTTCACTACTATTCACAACCTTATAAATGTGGACCATAATGGCTTTGGCAACCACAACAGCTATAAATACTAAGGATAAGCAAAATTGAGAGTTTTAATTTTTCCTTAAATTCCTGCAAAAACTTGGGAGATTTTGGACAAATGTTGCCATTTGGGCAATATACGGTATATTGGTGTCAATGGGAAACACAAAATTATTTTTTTTTAAAGGTTTGATTGGCGTTACTTGGCTCCTGAGGTTAACAATGATCCTTTCTCCAAAAAACTGGCTCCTCATTAGTCACAGTACATTATTAAATAAAGATCAAATGCACACAGACAAAAAAAGGAAAAAATGCAGATACGCATAACAATAAATTAAATAAAATAGTCTACCCCAAATACTCCACTCAAGAATTTGTTTTTGGGAAATTTCACCTAAGTAGCTCAATATTCAAAATTAAGAGTTTCTACTTTGGCTAAATTGGTAATTTCACAGTTAAATCATTTTTGCAGAATTCACTGTGCTTATCCCTAATAGGCATCCTTCTATTAGTATATGTGTTGGATGTTCATGAGTCATTTATGACGTATAGATATCTATAATTTTATTACACAAGAGTCACACAGCTTACACACAAGATACTTTTTTTTTTAGCTAGAGTCAGTTGCAAAGGTGTGTGAATCCTTGGTGAATGTTGTGTGAATCTTGCATGAAAGCATTTATAAATAGACCTCATTAACTCGCAAACTCAACAGATTCAGCTCGCAATGACAAAAATACTAAACTCTAATATTAGATACCAGGCCCGCCAGCTGAGTCCCTGCAGGTAGTGACCTGAAATCCCTTAAGAACCATTTCTCAAGTATGACTAACATTTTGTGTTTTGAGGATTGCCCTTATCAAACACAGAAGACTTTCCTTCTGTTTGACTGGGCCACTAATTACACTGCTGGTAATTACTCCCACTGAGAGGAATCCTCAAAACTGCCTGGTATTTCAGGATTGAAGCTGGCAAGGCCAAACAGAACAAAAAGGGAAATGTACTCCTCAAGTCTGTAAAGGGCATTTACACATACCCAGCTCCCACCTGCTAATTCAGTGCAGCCGGAGCTATAAGATGATTCTTAGTCAGCCGTGCTACTAAAATCTTAAGTAGTTAATCACTTTCTTTGTGTTACATTTATTTTCATGACAGCTGCAGAAGAGATGATCATTTGGGTGATTGATTGCCTACAAACATACTATGACGCAGAGAGAGTTTGCTTTCAAAGGAGGAACTCTTAGTAAAAAGTAAATTGGGCATTGGGTGGGGGGAGCATAAAGTTTTAGATAGGCTTCAATATTCTCCCCTCTTCCACGGACTTTAGTGTTGGTAGAGATTAATTGCTCAATGACTACTAAATTATAAAACTGTTGGGTTACTTATTTCATCCAGAAATCTCCTGAAGTAGCACTGAAAACACATATCCATGAGCATAGCACATGGGGGCGCAATGGCAACACTGCCCATGCTCCAGGGGGGCCATACAGCCCCCTGTCACACCTGGACAGTAAGGTCAGTTGGGGCAATATTTACTAGACCTCTTCAGCTGTATTTTCCTGCAGCAGCTGAATGCCTGCTTCTCCTCCCCCTCCCATAGGCATTCAGTTGCTGCAGGAAAATACAGCTGATCTGATCTACTAAATTCTGCCCTCGTCACCCCTCCTGTCCCTGTTCCTTTTGCTGCCTGTGCCCCCTGTGTGTTCCCCTCTTCCTGCTCCCATTCTCTCCTCTCCTGCTGGCTGCTGCAGGGGAATGCTTCAGGAGGGAGAATGGTGGAAGGGTCCAGTAAATATATAATTTACTAGCCCCTTCCTTTTCTGAATGGACACATTTAGTGATTGGTACTGATTGCTCCTGTATCCATTTATAACTTTTTACTATGCTTCAGTTTGTGAATGAATAGGAAGTTGCTAAGCACAGAGGCTGCAGAGAAAGGAACTGTGGAATTTGTCCTCAGTCCCTTTCTCTGTCTCAAAACTGAGACATCAGGGGTCTGTTTAGACCCCTGATATTTCACCAAAACCCCCAAAGGGGGCTCCTAAAAAATGATGTAGAAAATAACAAAAAAAATTGTAAAAATAAATAAATATATAATAAAAAGAAAAAAAACTACTGACACTGTCCACTGCCCTACTGACACCAACCTCTGCTCTACTGAAACCATCCTCTGCCCAACTGATACTGTCCACTGCTCTACTGACTGAAACCATCCACTGCCCTACTGACACATCCACTGCCCTACTGACACCAGCATCTGCTTAACTGACATGCCCACTTGCAGCGTCACCCTGCATAGGTAATTTAGTGAACTCATAGGGCCCAGGTCAGCTGGGCAGGGGCCCACCTAGGCCCATCCCAGGTCCTATGAGTTTTTGGTTTCACCTACACAGGGTGATGAGGCAAGTGTGCAATGGAAGCAGCGGGTGGTGGGGGAGGCCCAAATCAACTTATGCATCTGGGCCCACAAGCATCATGTTTCTCCTAGGCCTATCGTTAGGACCAGTGCTGGCACAAGGTCATCCAGTGCCCTAAATGAAGATGCCAGACTGTGCCCTCACCCACCCTGAGCATCACTCTTGTCAATCAGGCAGCTAGAAAATGGAACACCAACCAGCTCCCAGTGCACCCTCCTCCCTCATAAAAAAAACTTTGCCCATTGCAGACGCCTCTCCTGCCCTCTGCCTAGTCTTGACCCTAGGTTGGAATATAATACATAAGAAATTGCTTCTATATAGATAAATACATTTTTTCTGCATATGCACAGAGAAAGTGACGCAACAACTGGGAGTGTTTGAAGTGGTAGCCACAAAATGTCGATCAAAGGTGATCTAAGAGGTTACATGGTAACTGGGGGTTGTTGGGGTTAAAGCAGAACTCTGGTCAAAACTTTTATTTTCCCATGCAGTGTGGCTGTGCCCGCACTGCATGTGTTAAGCGCTTGTTTTGTCCAGGAGCTCACGGAAAAGCTGTACTTACCCATTCTTCTGATCCTCCGGAAAACCACTCTCCCCCACGTCCAGTGGTGGACTGTTCCTGCTGTCCTGAGCTGGTCTATGGGTGTGATGATGTCAGGAACAACCCATTCACAAGACTGCTAGCTGGCAGGGGGGGTGGGATCCAGTCTTGTGGATTGGCGGATTAGGTAAGTATATCTTTGCTAGACAAAAACGAGCATTTAATCCATGCAGAGCAAACACAGCCCCACTGCATGGGAAAATAATAATTTTGCCCGGGATCCTTCTTTAATAATAAGAATAACTAAAAGAAACTATAATTTGCCTTTAAGAATGAATAAAGTAAGCTCTATTGTATCCAAATGGGGATGGCAATAGATAAGAGGTGAGTTTTGCATCCTGAGCTGCATTATTTTAACTAGCTGGGGAAACAATTTAATAAAATAAATTAGTTCAGAGTTGGTTTTTAAATTGTTTGGATTTATGTTAGTATTTTACTGGAATTTGGCTAACAATTACATATACAGTAGAATGCCACTATTCAACGGTAAAGCCAGCACACACCCAGTGAGTACATTGATTAGAAAGCCCCTCAGCTGCTAGAATTTTTTCTTATTTTACTCTAGTTCAGACACTTCTGCAACTCATACTGCAGATAAGCCAACGGGTTATTTTATTATCCTCAGTGTTCCTGTCCTTTGCCATCTAATCATCTGCCAAATCTCATTAATTCACTTTCAGACCTTAATAACAGTACTGAAATAATGGGAAGAATAAAGAGACATTTTGCAATCTAATTAAACAGACTTGGCTTTGTTGTTACCTGTGAAAAGATGCATTTGTTTACCGGGATTGAACAAATATCGTACCAGATCATAGCCGCAACTGTATGCTCACCAAGCAGCCTCCATGGCCCACAGAATACAAACACCTCTAGGTTGTGAAAAATTTATTTTTCAAAAATTAGTTTCATATAATTCTTTCAGGATTTTATCCTCATTAAGGACCCATTTACACTTGTCGTTGGGTAGATGGTAAACACAGGTGGTTGAACCATGTGCTTACCACCCTCCAACTGCTTATCCTAGAGCTGCAAAGGCAGCTAGACAGGGGTGTACATTCCCCACCTGTGATGCTTTTGATTAGCAGCAAAAGTGATACCCCCTGTCGCATTCAATGGCCAGTACCACCCCCAAAGGTGACCTATTCCAGTGAGGTGGGGCCACTTTGCAACTGTCGCATTCAATGGCTAGTACCACCCCCAAACGTGACCTATTCCAGTGCGGTGGGGCCACTTTGCAACTGTCCATTCAACGGCTAGTACCACCCCCTAACGTGACCTATTCCAGTGCGGTGGGGCCACTTTGCAACTGCCCTGCATGTAGTAGACATGGTTGCAGTGTTGAGGTCTGGCATTTACAGGGTGGCTTATTGCCTCCTCACCACTGTCTCATGCCCCTGAAGAATGATACACTGTGAAACACTTTCCAGAGGGATGGCAAGGTATGCTGCACATCTAAATGTGTCCTATACAGAATATCTAAGTACAAAACCAAAATGGATCTATTTTTTATTTATGAATGGTGATAGATGGAATCTGCTAAGCTGAGTCACCCTCTGGACTCTTATGTCTCTTAAAGTGTATGCCAACCCAGATTATGTTTGGCAGCATTCCTCATTGTATACAGATTTCTTAAGCAAATTTTTTTTCTTTTATTATTCTATTGCAAAATTTATTACCTGGAGATCCTAACAATAGCAGCACTTCCTGTCACAGGCTGAGAACGCTAAACGGATATCGTATGTACTCTCCAGCGCCTCAGGATATGCACAGCCAAAAGGGAAGCCAAGGGTACCAGGACAGCGACAACCAAAGGAAATGCTTCAGGGGTGCAGCCCTCCTCAGACGGGGAAATCAGCCACTGGATAGAGAGAAAACAGATGACGCACATACCTAGTGCATTATCCAAGGTTTATTGTAGGAGTAAAAGAATAATAAAAACATACTCACAGACGAAGCATGTATCTAAAAAGCATAGAAAAAGCATAGAAAAATGACAATGGCCACAACGGCAGGCAAGGTGTTCTCACTGTCAGTGCGGTCAAATTACTGACGCGTTTCGGGGACGAATCCCTTTCCTCAGAGCTGATGACCAACCTGTATGGGGGTCAAGTAGTAAATAACCAGGGCTAGATGCCCTGGGAGCAAAGCTCCACCTCCTCTACTTGTTATAAGATGAGGGGTTGGAGGGGGTTATTTAAAGTGCAATCTTTTGTAGTTTTTATAAACGCATATACATACATATATACACATGCATATACACATATACAAAGACACATAGAGACAAAGCAAATAAAAAATTATTAAAAATACCACTAAGAAAACCACACATCAGATATGTCATACTCAGAAAAAATAACACTTCATAAGCTCAAGAACAATTCAGATATCATTATCAAGCAAGCGGACAAAGGAGGGGGTATAGTGATCCAGAGTAGACAGGACAATCTTAAAGAAGCCATGAGACTCCTGGGCGACTGTGAGACCTATGAAACACTAACAGCAGACCCCATCAGTCACTACAAAACCTCCCTCAAGGCTCTACTAGACTCAGCCTTACGAGTAGGTGTGTTGACAAAACCTGAGTGGCTTTTTCTTTACAGACCAGTCCCCCTCACCCCACATTTCTACCACATCCCCAAGATTCATAAAGACCCCATCAATCCACCAGGAAGACCCATTATCTCTGGTATAGACAGCCTCACTAGCAATGTGGGCAATTATATTGACCATTTCTTGCAACCATATGTAACATCTCTTCCCTCGTATGTTCGAGACTCAGGACACATGTTGAACATACTGTCGCAATACCACTGGTATATTTTTTATTTACTACTTGACCTCCATACAGGTTGGTCATCAGCTCTGAGGAAAGGGATTTGTCCCCGAAATGCATCAGCCATTTGACCGCACTGACAGTGAGAACACCTTGCCTGCCGTTGTGGCCATTGTCATTTTTCTATGCTTTTTAGATACATGCTTCGTCTGTGAGTATGTTTTTATTATTCTTTTACTCCTACAATAAACCTTGGATAATGCACTAGGTGTGTGCGCCACCTCTTTTCTCTCTGACAACGCTAAACCGCTACCTCACATTTAGTAGCAGTGCTGAGGGCCTGCTTTGCGAGCTTCTCCACTTGGCTGCTGGGCTGCCTGTCTGATAGTCCTGATAGACAGGCCAATAGCCAACTGAAGGAGTGTATGTGGCTAAATGACAATGCTGCTGCTAATTATGAGACAGCAGGTTGCAACAGGAAATGCTAATCCTGGCAGGATTTCAAAGTAAGAAACTTTACAACAGAATCACAAAAAATGATCTGCTTAAGAACACTGCATACTGTGAGACGATGACTGTGCAAAAGTTTGAGGCAGGTTCTAAATATCTTGGAGAACTAACCACAGATCTTCTGTGAATGTAGGCTCAAATCCTTCTGTCTCTTTATGTAATCCCAGACAGACTTGATGATGTTGAAGTGATATTAAAGCTTTGTTTTTTTTTGTTTTTTTTTTAAATAAACACATCACACTTACTCAGGGGCAGATCCAGACAATTTTTGGGGGTGCTATGCAGGTGCTGGAAGTATGAGTGGGGGTGCTAATGTAGCATGCCACTGCTACTGCTCCCCTGTGGGCATGGCCAGCAAGTGGGTGTTTCTTCATGGTATATGGTTTGTAGCAGAACACTTTTCACCCTTTATGTAGACCAAATAGGACCTGGGGGTGAACTGAAGAGACTGTGGGACTAAAATAAGCCCAGCTGTGGTCATAAATAAAAACCCCTATCAAGTTCAGCAATAACCCTCAGCATAGAAAAATAATTAACTCCCAGCACACCACAATCATTAACCCTCAGTAGGACACAGAAATTAACATCCTAGCACAGCACAGTAATTGACCAGGGGATGGTTCAATACTTAACCCTCAGCATGGCACAGTAATGAACCCCCACCAGCATTGCACAACAATTAACCCTCAACATTGCACAACAATTAGCCCCCAAAATTACACAGCGATTAGCCCCAAAAATGACACATTCCTAGTACCTGCCACATACATCTGCCTATTGAGACACATTAGAAGAGGTGGCTGTATGCAGTTATGAACTAGTGGTTCTGTAAAGGACCTGCATGCACACTGACATACAGTATTCTCTTTCGCAAAATGGCGTATAGCCACCTCTTCTAATGCATCTTAATGGAAGGCTGTAATGTGCGACAGCAGGTCCCATATATGTCATTATGCAGACTGCATGCTGTACGGTCCCTGTCCAGTCATGTGTATGAAGCCTAAATCCATGCCTTGTAGAAAGGATTTATTCAGTGCAAAGTCATGCTTTGTACTTTCCTTTGCATTTAAATTATATCTTGTATTATTTTAATACAATCACTCAGAAAAATGAAATATGATTTTAATTCTCTGCTATTGGTTAATGTACTTTGCATATTACTCTATGATTTAAAATCCACTTCCACTTATTATTATTACTTTGCTGTGCCCAGAAAATATTGAGTAAAGGACTAGTTTGAGATCAGCTTGTAATTGGATATGCTACACAGTCCACCAAGCTACTGACCACTGTAGTGGAGCCAACAGCTGCAATGCCTGCATTTGTAGCCTGGGCTACCTCTTACAGCACAGATCATACACAGACAAATGCACAAGTCTTTATGTATGTCACAAATATTCAGCAGCCTGTCTCTATATTTCCCAGCCTGTGCTGCCTCTGTGTAAATCCCACACATGCAGAGTGACATCTCATTACATGACAGCTGCTGATCCAGCGTGTGTATTGAACTATGCCACCAATGCAAACACCATGTCACACTGTAAATTCATGTGTTTAATCCAAGATCATTTCAAGATGGTGGTACAGAGATCGCTTTCATTCTGATGATACCATGGAAGTGGGTAATAGAAAGGTAATATTTTGTTGAACTACAGTATGAGTTTAAGTCCTACCCCTTCCCATTGAGGTAATGCTGAGGATGAGAGAGTTAATATTCAGGTTTATGTACATAGGGCTTACACAGCTAGTTTAGTTGCCTGGTATGATTTCATGATGCTTTCCTATGCCTTGTGAGCCACACATGCCACGTACAGTGTGCCATACAAGTGTATGTTTTGTGGGGTTAGCTCAGGTGGGGGATCTCCTTCCCTGGGACAAAGGTAGACCGCACAGCAGGCTTTTGTCAAAATCTGACTGGTTGTCAGCTTTATTTAAAAGGTTTGCAGAAAAATAAACAAAACATGAAAATAAATCCTTGCCATCCAGGCACTAACTAAACAAAAGGCTTTTCCTCTCTCAGAGGTGAAGGGCTTCTCCCTGTCACCAAAATAAAACAAAAAGCAAACCTTTTCTTGTAGGTATAGTCCATACACACAGCTCTCTCAGAACACCTCTCTGAGTCCCAGGCCACGAGCAACTCCTTGCTCCAGCCCTGCCCTTTTTATATCACCTGTTGGTGGAGATCAGTGGAGTCCAAACTCTGGTCCGGAACCACCTGCTTAACTGTGGCCCCGAAAACCCGGAGTGGACTCCACCTAAACAGTCAGGTATGAGCATATGCGAGGTGACACATAGCGTCCCTCTATCACCTCGCTGTTCATCCTATCACATATCCCCCCCCCTCTGCTCAAGCCCCTGCGGCTGAGCAACTGTCCCAACCAGGCAATGGACCCGGGAGAGGGCATCTACATTATTTTGCAGTTTCCCCACTCTGTGTTCCACTGTGAATTTGAACACTTGTAGCGCGAGAAACCACCTTGTCACTCGACTGTTTTTCGCCTTATTATCACACATCCATTTGAGCGGGGCATGATCAGTAACCAACTTGAACGGTCTTCCTAACAGGTAATATTTCAGGGCCTCCAAGGCCCATTTGATGGCCAAACATTCCTTCTCCACAATGGCATAGTTTCTCTCATGTTTGTTGAGCTTTCTACTTAGGAAGACCACAGGGTGCTCCTCCCCATCTCTGATCTGGGACAGGACAGCACCTAGTCCCACATCAGAGGCATCAGTCTGTACCACAAACTCTGTTGTGAACTCTGGGGTCACAAGCACAGGTTGAGCACAGAGAGCTTGTTTCAGCCTTTGAAATGCGGTCTCCGCCTCAGGATTCCACTTAATCATGACTGACCCCCTACCTTTTGTCAGATCTGTCAGTGGGGCTGCAATGGTGGCAAAATTGGGGATAAACCGCCTGTAGTACCCCGTGATTCCAAGAAATGCCCGGACTTGTTTTTTATTTACAGGTTGGGGCCACTTTTGAATTGCCTCAATTTTATTGATCTGAGGCCTAATGAGACCTCGACCAATGATGTAGCCAAGATATTTGGCCTCCTCTAAGCCAATGGCACACTTTCTGGGGTTGGCGGTAAGACCTGCTTCCCGCAGCGAATCTACGACCGCTTGCAAGAGGGACAAATGAGATTCCCAGTCGGGACTGTGGATGACGACATCGTCCAAGTAGGCAGCTGCATATTGGCGATGTGGTCTCAACATCTTGTCCATCATCCTTTGGAATGATGCAGGAGCCCCATGCAAACCAAACGGCATCCGCTTATACTGAAAGGACCCCTCGGGGGTGGAGAATGCTGTCTTTTCTTTTGCAGCTTCCGTTAACGGAATCTGCCAATAGCCTTTGGTCAGATCTAAGGTGGTTATGTACCGAGCCGTTCCCAACCTGTCAATGAGCTCATCCACCCGAGGCATCGGGTACGCATCAAACTTGGACACACTGTTCAGTTTCCTGAAATCATTACAGAAACGAATGGTTCCATCTGGTTTTGGGACCAGCACTATGGGACTCGACCACTCACTGTGAAATTCCTCAATCACTCCCAACTCTAACATGTCCTTTATTTCCTTTGCCACCGCTTCCCGCCTGGCCTCGGGTATTCTATAGGGCTTGACATTTACGCGGACCCCGGGCTGGGTAACTATGTCATGCTGTATGACAGTCGTCAGTCCAGGTAGGTGGGAGAAGAAATCTCCATTTTTCCTCACAAACTCCTTAACCTCATTTTGTTGGGCTACTGACAAGGTTTCCGTTATAGGTACCTGAGGGGCCACGGGAACCACGTCCTTTTGGGGTCTTGGTACTGCCAACAAACTTTCCCTGTCTTTCCAAGGTTTTAAGAGATTCACATGATAGATTTGTTCAGGTTTCCTTTTTCCTGGCTGGTAAACTTTATAATTTACTTCCCCCACTTTCTCCCTAATTTCAAAGGGACCTTGCCACTTTGCGAGGAATTTACTTTCCACGGTGGGGACTAGCACCAGCACTCTATCCCCAGGGTTGAAGGTACGGATCCTGGCACCCCGGTTATAAACCCTTCTCTGGACCTCCTGGGCTTGCTCCATGTGTTCCCGAACAAGTGGCATGACAGCTGCGATTCTATCCTGCATCTGTGAGATATGCTCGATGACACTTCTATAGGGCGTGGTCTCTCCCTCCCAGGTTTCTTTTGCGACATCTAGCAATCCCCTGGGATGTCTACCATACAGTAATTCAAAAGGTGAATATCCTGTAGATGCCTGAGGTACTTCTCGTATAGCAAACATGAGATATGGTAGCAAAAAATCCCAATTTCTCCCATCTTTGTCCACCACCTTTTTTAACATATTCTTAAGGGTCTTGTTAAACCTTTCCACAAGCCCATCGGTTTGGGGGTGGTAGACCGAGGTACGGAGATGGGAGATTTTGAACAATTTGCATAACTCTTTCATAACTCTAGACATAAATGGCGTGCCCTGATCCGTTAATATCTCCTTTGGGATACCTACACGACTAAACACCCGGACAAGCTCTTTGGCGATATTTTTAGCGGAGGTATTATGCAAGGGGATGGCTTCAGGATACCGGGTGGCATAGTCAAGTATAACCAGTATGTGCTGATGGCCCTGGGCAGACTTTACTACTGGACCCACTAGGTCCATGCCCACTCTTTCAAACGGTACTTCAATTATGGGTAGAGGTACTAGCGGACTGCGAAAATGGGGTAAGGGCGCAGAATATTGACATTCCGGGCATGACTCACAATGTGCTTTGACGTCTCCATGTAAGCCTGGCCAAAAGAATCTCTGGGTTATTCTCTCCTTTGTTTTCTCTACGCCCAGGTGTCCACCCATTATATGCCCATGGGCTAAATCTAGTACCATCCGGCGAAAGGGTTTGGGGACCACTAACTGTTCTACCACCTCCTCCCCTTGCTTTACCACTTGATACAGCAAGTTATTGTTAAGAGCCATGTAGGGAAAAGACACCGCTACATCATTTTCAACTGGTTCCCCATCAATCATTTTAATGTTTTCACGGGCTCTACTAAGTGTGGAATCTTTCAGTTGTTCCGTACAAAAATCCTCTTTTCTGACCTCTAGGTCAGGCACCACATTCTGTCCACTCTCACTAGAGCCAGCGATCATCTCTTGTTCTATATCCTCACTGTCTGGGGTTGGATCCAACTCCTCCTGCTCCCCAGCCATTACAGAGAAAGGAAAAAGATCTACACCTTCCTCGGATACACCAACAGTTTCCCCTTCCACCTTGCCGTCAAAGGGGTCAGGAGTGAGTTCAGGAATTTTCGGCGTTTCCCCAGCAGGGGGAGCTCGGTCCTCCTGACTCCCCTCCTTATCCCATAACTTCCAGAAATGGGGAAAATCTCTCCCCACTATGGCTTCATGAAGCAGAGAGGGCACCACCCCCACTGAATGGGTCACAGGGCCCCAGGGAGTACCAATCTCCACCAGAGCAGTCTGGTAATTACGTGTATCACCATGAATACAAATAACCCCAATCGTGCTAGGGTGTAACCTTGCAGGGTTTACCAAATCACCTTTAACCAAGGTCACAACACTACCCGAGTCTAGCAGAGCAGTTACTGGCTTTTCATCAATGGCAATCACACACATTTGCTTTTCCATGCGTTTCTGACATGCTGCAGTACATACCACCTGTGCAAAAAGAGACATGCGTTTTCCTAAATAAGCATTTTCACATTGCATAGGTTCATCATTTAAAGAACAGTTTGCAGCAATATGACCTAACGCATGACAACGATAACATATTATATGTTCAGTGCTTAGACCTCTAAATGGCCTTGGGGACCTTCCTGACCTATTTGGCCAGTCTCTAGGTCCTAAGCCTACAGTCTCATGATCTGACACAATAGTCTTATCATTTTTTTATGAGCCTTTGGCCCATGGAACAGTCTTACCGGATCCTCCGGATAGTTTTCCACCCCTAGTGACCTTGGGGTACGGCCCAGGTGAGTGCCAAAAGTCCTCAGCGGCTGCATATCTCTCCACCAGGTCCACCAGCTCATTTGCAGATTTAGGGTCTCCACGGCCGACCCACTTCCTCAAAGTGGCAGGGAGTGCACGTAAATATTGGTCCATGACCACACGCTCCACAATCTGAGGGCCTGACAATACCTCTGGCTGGAGCCACTTTTTGGAGAGATGTATCAAATCGAACATCTGAGATCTGGGTGGTTTGTCAGCCCTGTAATGCCACTGATGCACCCGCTGAGCCCGGACTGCAATGGTGACGCCCAGGCGTGCAAGGACCTCAGCCTTCAGTTTCTCATAGTCCTGGGCATCCCCTGGTTCCAGGTCATAATAGGCTTTTTGGGATTCACCCGTCAGAAATGGCGCAAGCAGTCCTGCCCATTGCTCCTTTTTCCATCCTTCCCGAACAGCAACCCTTTCAAAAGTTGTGAGGTAGGCCTCCACATCATCCGCAGGTGTCATCTTCTGCAAAACATAGCTGGCCCGCGCCATTTTCTGCTCCACTGGCAGCGGATCTGCAGATTCCTTCTTTAATTCCAATAGGTGTTGGGCCACCTGCTTAAGGAGCTCTCGGTCTGCTTGTTGGGCTTCATGTTGTGCTTGTTGGGCTTCCGACAACTGGCGATTCGTCTCCCGTTGTGCTGCGTTGGCCTGCAGCAAGGCTCTTATAACTTCCTCCATCTTCCCACTTGCTCAGGAAGTTGCCCGCATCCTCCACCATATGTGGGGTTAGCTCAGGTGGGGGATCTCCTTCCCTGGGACAAAGGTAGACCGCACAGCAGGCTTTTGTCAAAATCTGACTGGTTGTCAGCTTTATTTAAAAGGTTTGCAGAAAAATAAACAAAACATGAAAATAAATCCTTGCCATCCAGGCACTAACTAAACAAAAGGCTTTTCCTCTCTCAGAGGTGAAGGGCTTCTCCCTGTCACCAAAATAAAACAAAAAGCAAACCTTTTCTTGTAGGTATAGTCCATACACACAGCTCTCTCAGAACACCTCTCTGAGTCCCAGGCCACGAGCAACTCCTTGCTCCAGCCCTGCCCTTTTTATATCACCTGTTGGTGGAGATCAGTGGAGTCCAAACTCTGGTCCGGAACCACCTGCTTAACTGTAGCCCCGAAAACCCGGAGTGGACTCCACCTAAACAGTCAGGTATGAGCATATGCGAGGTGACACATAGCGTCCCTCTAT